>NC_090824.1:90733028-91933028 GCF_028021215.1 Eschrichtius robustus
TCTAGGATGTCATGCTGTCCTGCAACTGGCCCTGGGGAGAGCTACGAACGTCTTGGTGGGCACAGAGTTAACTTGGACTCTCGGGGCCACTTCAGGGAGAGAATGTGGGGCAGCACCAGCCATATGAAACAGCCCTGGGACGTGGTGAGGAGCTCAGTCAGGAGAAACCACACGTACCTGACCAGGGATACACACAGCTGCACTGGCACCTGTTGCACCCATGTTTTTAACTCCATCTTTCACCTGCATGAGAATTGGCTGCGTGTATGTGTGTGTGTGTGTGTGTGTGTGTGTGTGTGTGTGTGTGTGTAAAAGTGGTGAGGTTTGAGGGGCCTTCCCTGGGCACAGGGAAGATGCCCTCCTCCCAACCAGAGCCCTCATCCCTGATTGGCCATTCTCCCTGCTGCTCTCATACCCGGAAGGTCTGCAGCAGTGCTGCGGTCTGGCAGGCTGAGAGGCGTGACAGTTCAGGGGCCAGGCAGGAACAAGCCCCAACCAGAACTCGCCTAGGGATGGCCTGGAATGTCTGGGAGCTGAGGCCTGGAAGCAGAGGGTGCAAGGAGCAGAGTTCCTCCAGGGACAGCTGGGGAGCAAGAGAGACAAGAGGCCTGAAGAAGCCGGGCCAGGTGGTAGGGAAGAGGACAATCACAGTACAGAAAGGCGGCAGGTATGAGGGGAACTGAGAGGGAGCCAGGGAAAGGGGGGGACAGAGAGCTCCGGGGGATGTTGAGAAGTTTCTGCTACTCACGTCACGCCTAGGGAGGAGCCGTCCAAGCAGTAGGACAGCCTGAGGGAGGATGGGACAGGAAACAACAGCTCTCAGGTCCTGGCAGCCAGGTCCCAAGCAGGTCCCTAGGGCCCGCCCTCCAAAACTTCCAGCTCTCTCTCTACCACCCCAGTGACCAGCCTGGCTCTGGGCTCTTCTTCGTCTGAGGAAGGGGGTTGAGGGAGTCCTCCTTGGGACAGAGGAAAAGGAGGCTTCAGGGGTCCGATGGTATCCTTGAATGTAATTCTCTTGACTGAGGTTCCGCGGGTGGCAGATGGAAGCCAGGGAGTGAGATAGGCACACCTGGGCAGGTGTGACACTGGTTCCTTGCAGCGCAGGAAGCATGGCTCTAAGCTGGGGCTCTGACAGCTCCTGCAGGAAGCGGAGGCCCAGCTGAGGGAAGAGAGGGGCCCAAACTCGAAGCTCCCGGGGGCTCAGCACAGTTCCTCCAGATGAGCGCAACACCCCCAGAAGTTCATATGCTACCTGTAACCAAAGAAGGTCTGGGACTGGAGAGAAAAGACAGGTGAACCTTAAGCCTCCTCTCTAATCCCACATCTGGATTTCCCAGGGCCTGGATTATGGCTTGGAACCAGGGATGGGAGAGGAGCAGATTGGGTTCAAGACGTCAAAGGTTATGTTCGAGATGTCATAGACCAGATGGAGCAGGGTCCCAAAAGGTGGTAACAGATAAGAATGGCCATGGAGTAAGGAAGTAAGGAATGAAGGTAGCCAAGGTGGGGCAAGGGCTGGCACCAACTGTGCTCAAGCTTGGTTGAGATGACTGCGCACGTCCTCCACACAGACCACCCGCCACGGGAAGCCTGGAGTCTTGTAGGCCTGTGCCGAGGGGCTCACCCGTCCTTGTGGGCTGAGGGTCCCGTTGGCCGCACATTCCAGCAGCCCCCGTTCTACCGGCCCCATTGGATCGTTCAAGGGTACCAGGCTCTGCAGCTCCTCAGGGCTCAGGAAACAGGCGAGGGGTCCCAGCCTGAAGAGGGCACGAAGCTGGCCTTCACTGAGGCTGGTACTAAGGCAGGGACCATGTGGGTACACGGAGCAAGCACTCCGACCGCTAAACTAGTAAATGTGGATGCCACAGACAGGCCTCTCTCCTGGAGCCCTACACCGCCAGGGGCCACTGCCTACTCTCTTGCCCCTTCCTTTCTAGGACCCCAACCCACCATGGCAGCTGTACCTGCCTCTCCCCCGCTCTGGCCGTGATCACTGGTCCCACAACCACTCACCTGCGCACCTGCTCCTCTCCATCCTGGACACTCTGGTTCACCAGGCTGCGCAGCACATGTCGGGCGTGTCCTGGCCCAAGACCGGCCGCTGGCCAGCTATCCTCCAGGGCCTGGATCTGAGATGGGGAAGGTCAGCTCGTGTTGGGGTCACTGTGGGACTAGGAGACATGCCACTGACTCCCATCCCACCTATCAGAAAACAGCCTAGTCAAATAAAGGATCGTCCTCATACCTGATGAGGGCTGAGTTGCAGAAAGTTCTCCAGAGGCAGATGGGGGAGCAGGGGCAGCGCTGCCCATAGCAGCTCCTGGGGCCAGGCGGGCACTTCCCCAAACAGCTCAGGGGCCAGCAGTCGCCTTGCCAGAGCCTCCTTCTGTTCAGGCCTCATTCCAGGGCTGTAATTCCGGATGGCAGCCAGGCTGGGGAGAGTAATGGGTCTTAGCCCTTGGCCCTGTTCCCTGCCTCTGTGCAGCCCTGCTGTCATGGACAGGAAGGAGACTCCCCAGTTTTAATCGAAGGGGCTGCTCTAGGTGGGGGGGATTGGCCTGACCCTGACAGGATCAGCAGGAGTGGTACAAGGTCCTTACACACTGTCATTGGCCAACAGGGATGGTGGGAAGCGCATCAGGTCGGAGACAGCCAAGAAGGGGATGAGTGGTGAGAGATCGATGAAGAGTTGGGAGGTGAGGCGCGGGTACCGCTGGAGCAGCAAGGCTGTCAGACGACCCAGGGCCTGCTCCTCAGATGGTGGCACCTGTGGGGGCACAGGAATGAATGCCGGCACTGGGGATGCCCACTCTTCTGGCCATCTCCCCTGCTGAGTTCCTCCTTCTGCTGGAGCGAGCCCACTGCCTACCTGGTTCCAGGTGCTCTTGATTCCTAGATTTCCCCCGCCACCCTTGTTCCCTTCTCCCTCCGTGCCCACCTGCAGCTGGGCCCAGGAACGGTGCATGAGCGTCAGGAAGCCCTGAGCAGCCTCGCTCTCCGCTGAAAGCACCAGCTGCTGGAGATTTTCTGGCGGCATGTGCAGGTATGCCTGGGAGTAGGAGGTCATGGTGGTTATGGCTTCACTGGGCAGAGACCTCAGGCCACAGCTATCACCCAGTCCACCCACATACTGCCCCCCCACCCCCCGCATCTGTTACCTGCACTAGAATCTGCAGGGCCCAAACACTCTTCTCCCTCTGGAGCAGATCCCACAGCACAGGCTGGTGGGGAGACAGACAAGATGCCAAGAGAGCTGTCTCCTCTGTCCCTCCTGCGGCTTCCCCAGGCACTCCAACTCCACTTGCTAGAATGCTTGTCCTTCATCCGAAGCTAGTATGTGTGTCTGCTCAGATGTTACACTCCTTTAGGTCAGGGACCACGTCTGCTATAGCCTTTCCCAGGCCAGGCCCCTAGTTGGCCCAGTAAATACTTGTAGATATGAACCAAATTATTACATTTCATTGGTCCCAGGACTCGAGAAAGTGGGCCCTAACATGGAGTAAGGAATCTTTATATTCCCTACAGAACCTAGCAAAGTGCCTTAAAAATAAGCGGAACTCAATGAATGAACTAAGGTATTCACATATTCCAGCCCCTTCACTCTACAGAGAAGAAACTGAAGCCCAGGAAAACCAAATTAAATTACTCGCCTGAAACCACACTTGTGGCATAGTTGAACCTGAAACCCAACTCTTCTGATTTGCAATCACCCTGAATTTTTCTCATTTCTGTCTTATCTTCCTATATTTTGCCAGTTTCCAATTCTCACTCTCCAGGGACAGAATTAGAGCCGTCTAACTTGATCCCTTTCCTTTCCGGAGCAGAAAGGGGGGAAATCAAAAAGTCAGGAAGAATAATGAGATAACATTTATTATATATTGTTTTTATATCATATACTAGTGCTAAGGCCACAGCATGTGTTATCTGATGTAATCCTTACAGCCACCCTAAAAAGAGTGGCACCATTATTCTCCCCGTTCGTTTGCAGATGACAAAAATATTGCTCAGAGAGGCTAAAAACTTGTCCAGGGTTGATCACAGAACTAAGATGTAAACCCAAGCCTGTATGACTCCAGAGCTGTGGGCTTAACTGCTGCACTACACTACTGCCTCTCAGTAATATAGTAGAGAATTCCCATGGAGGACCTTTCCTCTGTTCCAGGAGCTTTCACCTTGGCAGATCACTCACGCTGAAGCAGGCCAGCAGCTCCATCTTGCTTAAACCAGAGCTGGAGCTGGCAGTGGGGTCAAAGTCCAGGGGGGTCGGCTGCTCCTCCTGTTCCAGGTACTCCCCGACTGTCCGCAGCACACTGCGCCGGCCCTCAGGGCGGAAGGCATCCCAGAAGGAGCAGTTGTCTGGGAGACTGGAGAGCATCAGGGCCTGACCCAGCATCCCCTGGGCCTCGTTCCCTCCGGCCCCTGGACCCAGGAGGAAGGTCAGCAGGCGCAGGAGATAGTGTAGGCGTGTGGAGTGGGCAGGGGCCGGCACGGAGGACTGACAGCGTGGCAGCTGGGACAGCATGCCAAGCAGGAAGGGGCCTGGGGCCAGGCAAAGTGGGGACGGTCCCAGTGGGGGCAGAGAGGGCAGAAGAGGGCCCAGTAACCCCTCCAGGAAGCAAGTATCATTGCCCCCACGACTTATCCTGCACTGGCCTGCTAGCCAAGGCCAGGAGGGCACCAGGGCCTCGTACATGGTGTCATTGGCACAGACCATCATCAGGAAGCTGCCCCCATCTGGGCAGCGTTCCCCACATGGTCCAATGTGGCAGGGTGGGGAGGCCGTGACATCTGGGGTGGGGCCCTGGCACACATGCTGAACCCAAACCTGGTTGCTGGGGGGCACAGCCTGCAGACTCGCCTCCCCACACAGCCGCTCAGCCCACAGAGTCTCGTTCTCCAAGAAGCAGCCCCAGAAGATCTCTGGGGTGAGGGGAACAGGGGGCAGGCCTTCAGGGCAGCTGGTGGGGGGTGGGAGCAGGCCCGCACAGAGCCGCTTTACCAAGCGGCGGTTGGGACCCGACAGGGTGGAAAAGGAGAGGTCGCTACAGATTGCCTCCAGGAACTCTTCGGGAAACTGGTCGTGACAGGCCTGGAGCCAGCCTTGGGCACCTGGTGCCCATGAGACTGCATACCACACAGCTGTCTGGCAGATGGCAGCGGTGCTGGGAGGGGGCTGCGGGGCGACAGGCTTGATGTGCTGGCAGATCACGTGGAGGGAGAAGTTGGAAATGCTATAGGGCGGTGCTGGGCCTGCGGCATTCTCGCAGAGGGCCTCCACAGAGATGGCCCGCCGCTGGCGAGGGCTGATGTTGGCTGAGGGCTGGGAAGTCCTGGGCAGAGGCACAGCTGTGCTCAGGCAGTGGAGGAGCGCGGGGGGTGGAGGTGGCGATCCAGACAGAAAGCCCAACGCCCGCACATCCCAGGAGAGATTGTGCCGGATGCCCCTGGATGCAGAGGGAGGAGCAGGCGAGCATCTGATCAGTTTACATTTCCTCAAGTTGAGACTTCTGGCCCCGGCCCAGAGCCCTGCAGGGAGGTTGGCAAGCACAGGCTTTTCCAAAAGTGAGGTCGTTGGGAGTACTGGTGTTACCGGTTTAAATGTTGGAATGGGGGGAAAGGGGAGAGAGATCTGTCCCGCCAAGGCACAAAAATCACATAGGAGCAGTTGGAGTCCCTTCTGTCCACCCGGCCCCCTTCTTTCTCCTTTCTGTATCCACTTTTAGGCAGCTTAAACACAACCCTTGGTTGGCCTCAGATCAGGAATTCTGCCCAGCAACTGAATATGTCCGCCTGTGCTCTGGCACTGTTGTCCAGAAACAGTAAGGGGTGGAGGAAGCCAATCCCGTCCTTTCTTTCCATACCCCATCTTTATTAGTTAACATTTATCAAGCACCATGTGCAAGGCACAGTTCTAAGTGGTTTACACATACAGTATCAACTCATTTAATCCCTTGCAAAAACTCTGAGGTAGTTAAGATTATCCATATTTCCCAAGTGGGGAAACTGAGGCATAGAATGAGGCTATAATCTGCCCAAGGTCACATGGCTAGGAAGAGGTAGAGCTGGGACACCAACCTCGATAGTCACACTCAAAAACCAGTAAACTACGCCCCTCCCATCAGCTTCCTCTTCCGCTCTGGAGGCTGATGACGTCCCATGCCCAATCCCTCAGAACTCCTCTCCTGTTACTTACCACAAGAGCAGCTGCTGAAGATTGCCTAGGAGGGAAAGAGTAAGGAAGAGAACTACCCCAGTCTCACCCTTCCTTGCCCTGCCACAGCCCAGCCCCAGACCCAGCAGCACTCACCTCCCTGGCACTGCCCATTGACATCAGGCTCTGGTTGCCCCAGAATGGAAAAGACCTCATCCTGCAGGGAGTCAGTGACTCGGAGCAGCCCCTCCTGGAAGGTAGCATAGAGGGGGGCCCCCACTGTGCGCAGCAGACCTCCCCAAAGAGCCTCCTCAGAGCCCAGCTCCCCCATGGGAGTGAGCAAAGCCAACAGACCCTGCAAAAGGTGGGGGGCTGGCTCCCTCCCATCGAGGCCTGTGGCATTGGCGGGGTCCACGCTGGGCTGCACCTGCACCAGGGCCTGCCAGCGTGTGCCCTCTAACAACAGCAGCAGAGAAGGCAACCAGTCAGCTGCCAGAACGCAGTCAGAGGGCCCATCACGGGTGCATGGGGGCCTGGTAGGGTTAGGGGGTCCCCTGGGAACTAAGGCTCCCAGCAGCACCTCTGCAAGTCCACCCAGCACACCTGCCTGGTGCCCCAGGAAGTCCCGGGGGGTCTGCTCCTGTCCCAGCAGTGCCAGCACATCCCCCAGCAGCCCCAGCATTGGCTCCCAGTCTGGGCTGCCTCTCAGCGTCACTAAGAAATCATGGAGCCGGAGGGCAGGGGGCTGGAGAGGTGGAGGCTCTCCCACCGGTCCCTCCCCCATTCTCCCAGGCTCAAAGGAAGAAGAAATGTTGGCCAGGAATGCAGAGAACCGTGAGCGGCTGAGGGACCCCTGGGGAGCCTGGTCCAGAACGGAGAGCAATGACTTCAGGAGGGAGAGACCAGGGTCCAGGGACTGAGACCCAGTAGGGACCAGAGTCACTGTAAGAAAAGAAGCCAGAGATCACTGAAGGGGAAAAGCCTGGAACCCAAATTCAGCCCTGCCCTGGAGCCCAGTCCCTGCCTGGATATAAAGATGAGGTGAAAAAGATGGCGAGCTGAGTCCCTTTCAACAACCTACAGTAAGTCTTGGCCTGATTTCTTAACCCTCATTTTCTCCCTTAGCTCCAGTCTCCGCCCCTCTTCCTTGCCCCTTTATTTTTTCTCTAACCACTTAATCTCTGCATTCTTAAGTCTCTTTCCAGCAACCATCCCCTTCATCCCCAGCCCATCTCACTGTTCCTCTCACCTGCACAGGACAGCAGCAGCAGCAGGGGCCAGAGGCTCAGAGCCATGTTTCCAGGTAAGCGCTGGTACTAGAGGTGAGTTCTGGTTATTCTCACCTTGTGTGGGATAGCCAGGTGAGGGCAGGGCACTGCAGGCAGCCTGAGTCTCCACTGACACTGTAGTGTGGTCTTTCAGGAAACAATATCCGTAACCTGACAGCAGGTTTGTCACCTGAGCCACTGAATACCTGATCCTTTGGCTTTGGAAAAGGGTGTGCCTCTCAGAGGGACCAATGATAGGGGATCCCAGGGGGCCCTCAGAGGAACCCAAGGATATAACTTCAGTTAGGAGCCAGGATGCAGATAGTAGGCAGACATAGAGATGGAGCAGTTCTGGAGATCAGGAGTATAATCTGGGAGGGTCTGCAGAAATATAAGAAATATATATAAATAATATTAAATTAAACAATAATAGAAATATAAGAAAAAAAGAGGGTCCAAAGGAGCTAAAAAGCAAGTAGAATTTGAGGGAATTGAAGAAGAAAGGGGGCCAGGAGAACGGATCTGGGCGGCCAGGTGTAAACAGAGAAGAGGAATGAAGACAAAGGTCTGGTCCAAGGATGGAGCATTCAGGAAGAGAGGGGCTTTTGATTCAGTACCCAGAGCCACAAAATGTTAAGAGTTGGGCAGGATTTCAGAGATCACATAGACCAAACCTCTCATCTTATGGATAAGAAAATAGACACAGGAGTGACTTGCTCATTCGGCCATTCAAGTGTTTGGGTTTGCCCTCTGGCTCTCTTCCTGTGGCCCAGGAGAAAGCCCTTAGAAAATTCTGAGGTGAGAAAAGAAATAAACCAGATTAAATGACTATGCAAGGGGGCTATTCCACACACACACACACACACACACACACACACACACACACACACACACACACACACAGAGAGAGAGAAACTGCTCATAGATCAGAGAGATCCATCTCTCTGATCTGGTCAGGGTGAGAAGTCTTTTCTGCTCTCTGTTTATATATCCCCAAGGCCTTTACCTGACACCAGTTCTAAACAGTAATTCAACACAGGCTCCACTCAAACCATATTCTGTCCTTCTTTCCTTAGAACCCTTCTCTATTCTAAAGCCCAAATCCATACGTTCAAATCCATTATTAATGTGCCTCTGTCCTAGAAGGTCCATTTACGATCATAGAATTTTAGAGCTGGAAAGGACTTGAAGAATCCTCTTGTAAAAACTTCTCATTTTATAGATGAGGAAATGGAGGCCCAAAGAAATAGAATACCTTGGCCCACGCAATCAAAGGAGGTGAGGGCAGTGCTGGGATTTTCCAAGGTGAGTCAAAAAGTTAGAACCAGTGAAATGATCTATTGCATCACTTTGCCAATATTTTCTCTTTGCTCATCAAAGGTACATCTAGTCTGAAAAGCAGAGAGGAGAATCAGAGGAAGAATACGGCCTGGGTTCCCAACAGCTTTCTAGCTCCTGGTTCCAGCCCATTCTGCAATCAACTTGAATTTCCACCCTTGATTTTATAACAACCCTCTTATAATAAATTCTCCTTTTTGCTAATAGGGTAGCAAAAAATGAGATGGCTGGGTTCAAGTCCTGGCTCCAACATATACTAGCAGTGTGTCCTGGGCCGTTTCTAAACCTCTCTGTGGCACAGTGTTCTTTTCTGTAAAAAGGAGAAATACTAGTATAGAGTTGTCATGAGTATTAGATTTGATAAGGCATTTAAAGTATTTAGCACAGTGCCTGGCATTCATTCAAAAAGAGTAAGCACCCATTATGTGCCAGACACTGGTACAGAATAAACATTCACTAAATGTGACTACTATTATTATTAGACTAGCTCAATATGAATTCTTTCATTTGAAACTAAAGAGTCCTAATTAATACAGAAATTGTCACCAAGAAGTAGTGTCTTGAGTGACAGACCTTTAGAACAAGTATGGAACTAGCTGAATCAAGCAGAGAGGGGAACAATGAGGACACCCTCAACCCAAGAGGGGAAATTCTTGGCACTCCACATGATGATGGAGCAATCAGGTTAAGCAATCCTGTGGCTGCCAAGGATTCAGACTATGTGCCAACTGAGGATGAAGTGCTTAGGGTTTATAGCAAAGATATCAGCCTTATTCAATACAAGCAAGTTACTGCTTATACTATGGTAAGGTTCAACAAAAGCAAGACAAGTTCCAATCCTCAGATGAGCAAATGGAAGGAGAGAAAACCAGAACCAACAAACTGAAATTACGGGGGTCCAGAGCACGATATTAATCATGTGTGTTGCTAAAGTGAAATGGATTAGATTGGTGGGGTGATTGGAATGCTCTGTGATCTGGCAATTGGAATGGAGATACTTGCAAGGAGCCAAAGGAGTTGAGAAATCTGAAGCATCCTCAATCCCCCAAATCAACCACAGGGCACGTTCTGTCTGATTAGAACAGAGGCCTCCCTTTGTAACGTGCAATTGTTTTTCTCCCTTTTTGGTTTGCCTTTTGTAACTTAAATATAGATATATATTGCTCACTAAGGATCCAAGCAGTCCCCAGATCTCTTGCAGTTAGGTGGGGTCAGGTGATTAGTTTTGGCTAATGGATAGAGAATGACCAAAGAATTTAAGAGCTAGTGAATGATGCTCCAGCAATCTCTTCCCTGTTGACGTAACCTAGAAACCACACATTGAGATGACAGTGTCATAAGGCCAACTAGCCTAAAGCTCCAGATTATCACACAGCATTTAGAGTAAATTCTTATTTGTGAGTTCTGTTGTAGATTCCTCCGCTCACTGAAATTTATTTGTGACCCCAAAATCAATACCTATGGCATTTTCACAATCATTCACAGACATCTGCAGAGTGGTAAAAAATGTGAGTCGCCTGATGTGTACATCCCCAGCTGAGTTCAAACAAGGCAATACTCCTCTAAACAGCCATACCACCCTGAATGTGCCCGATCTCATCTCGGAAACTAAGCAGGGTTGGGCCTGGTTAGTACTTGGATGGGAAACAAGGCAATACTCCATCTTCTTCTCATACTGTAAATCAGTGTCCTTTTCATGATCTATTTAGTGCCACAATTTTAGCATTTTTGTGCTTTTTGTTGGTGATTTCGCTGTTTAAAATGGCCCCCCAGCTTACTGCTGAAGTGCTTTCTAGTGTTCCTAGGCACAGGAAGGCTGTGATGCACCTTACAGAGAAAACGTGTGTTTGATAAACTTTATTCAAGCATGAGTTATAGTGCTGTTGACAGAGGTCAATGCTAATGAATCAACAACATATATTAAATAAGGTGTCCTTAAACAGAAACACCTTACATAAAACACTATACATAAAAAAAAGTTATGTATCCATCCATTGATATTTGACAATGTGAGTGATAACTGAAGATCAAAGGGGGAAACTATGTTCCAAAATAAAAGCTTAATACAAACCATATGTGAAAAAATTCAATTGTATCACAATATCTAAATCCTAACTTCACTTCCAAAATGCTCCTGAGGAACCTTCATACTTACCTGGCATAGAGCCTGAATCTCTTCCTTGACTTGAGAATACTGGTAAAAGTTATAGCAGGGTTTTTAGGTCAGGGCAAGGATAAAAAGGAAGCTGGAGGAGTAATGGATTCATTGCCAGTGGGGCTTGATCCTCAGTCCTTAAAATATTTTTATTTAAGCAGAAAAAGTTTGGTTTTGTTTTTGAGCAGATGTTATCACATGGCTCTGGGCTGCTGGAAAGACAATTTGGGGGAAAAAATAGAAGGAGGTAAAAATCACTGTCTTCATGGAAGTTATTTATTATTTGGGGATCTTATGGGGAGCTAGTTAGAACTGGCAGGGATCTCTGTCTTGTTCATTCATTGACATATCCAAACACCTATAACAGTGTCTGGAACATAGGAAAAATTCAAATTTGTTGAATAAATTCCATTCCAATAGAATTGAAACCAGATCATTTTTGTTAAGGAAGGAGTTAAAGAATGAGGCAGCATGCACGGGCCATTCATTTGAGAAGGTTAACTATAGAAAGCAGGAAGGGATCAGTCATCACATAGCTATAAAGCAGTGCTTTTTGAAACTTTAATGTGCATATGTAACACCTGATTCAATAGGCCCTGAGGATGGGACCTGAGATTCTGCGTTTCTAACAAGTCAGGTGAAGTCAATTCTGCTGGTCCTCAGACCACACTTTGAGCAAAGTTACTCAATGATACTGCTCGATGAGCATTTACTTTGTGGATAGCACATGTAAGATTTATTAAATACTTCCTTATTCTGTTTTATTATATTTATTGTATTCTGATTGCTGGGTTCAATGGATGCTCCAATCCAGATCTTACTGGACCATTCCTTTCTTGAAATTCTAGGGACATTACTCTAGAATGATTATCCTCCTGTCTCTTCAGTTCTTCCCTCTCAGGCTTTTTTCTGGCTCCTCCTCCTCCTATCCCTTAAGTGTTCCCGTTTCTCAGGTTTCTCTCTCCAATCCTCATTTCTTCTATTTGTACTTAATAGAAATTCTTTGTTATCTCTAATTCTATTTGATTCCTTTGGGGTTTCTAGGTATACAATTGTGTCTAAAAATAGTATTTGTAGTTCTTCTTTCCAAGTATTTATTTCTTACTATAAGATTTTAATATTTAATATTATATACTGACATTTATTTTTAAAACATTTTTGTTTTGTCCCACATTTTATGGGGAACGACTAAAATGCTTTTCCTTGAAACATAATGTTGGTTATTGGTTTCAAATAATCTTTTCTTACTTTATTTTAAAAATTGAGATCTAATTCACATAAAATTTACCATTTTAAAGAACACAATTCAGTGTTTCATGTATTCCTCATACATGTGTATGTTCATACGTTAAGCACTCAATAAGTGATAGAATTTTTAATAATAAACATGTCTAAAGACTTGAGTCATCCAACAATGGAACATGATCCCCTCTAGATAATAAGTCACCAGCAGCTAGAAACATTAAAGCATTGGATAATCCCCTTTCAGTGACGTTCTATATAAAAGGTGTTTCTACTTTGACAGTAGATTGACTCTAAAAAATCTGTGGGACATACTGATTTGCCCCGCCCCCTACAGAACAGAATCACTGCCCTCAGAAAAGGCAAGGAAATGGAATAAAGGGACGCTCTTTTGGCCCAGAAACAGGTGAAAATGATGTTTGATTGAAGTTAATGGTGCCCAGGAGAAGCAATGTTCTTAGAGTAGCAATGGAAACAACAGTTCTCAATTAGTTACACTCACAGCTCCTGGGGTCTCCTTACCCCCAACCCCCAGGGTCCTGTACCCACCAGTGAGGGAGAAGGTGAAATTAGGACTCTAGCAGGAAGTAGATGCTATAGAAAAGGTGGGGGTTATAGTGACAAAGCCAAGGAAAGAGTGAGACTCAGGAGCTGTGGAAAAGGTAGAAAGCCAAGGACCATGGGCCTCACTGGCATCTGAACTTTCACCTGATCTTATATTTTCAGTATCCCCTATGTCTCAGAGACAGACCACTGCACAATTATCAGCAGGATTTATTAGACATTTATACTTTGAATTCTCCATTTCCAACACTTCCCTTCATTAATTTTTGCCAAAGATAGCGAAGTCATCGCTGTCAGCTTTACTTGTCTTCAAAGTTCATCAGTGCCTGCACTGTAAAGAAACAGACTGTGAGGCTGGAGAGCTAAGACTATTCAGAACATACAAATGTTTGGTGAAGACCCTGTTTTTCTGGGTTCTAGCTTTTCACTCAAATTTTTACTAATCTTTACTCTAAATTAAGCCATATGAGTCTGTCCTCTTTGCCACAGATGAATTAATCAGGATTAAAGAAGCCATCTTGCTACCTTCGCCACCCTTTCACCCTGTTCTCCCCAGAACAAATGGGGAGGCAAGGCTGAGGACATTTGGAAAGAGCAGAATAACAATGCAACATTCTGAAGTAGGCAAAGCCTGTCTGACATCCTGCTCTAAATTCCATGTTCCAATGTTATAAATTCCACTTATTGCTCTCCTGTGCCCACCACACACACATTCCTCTTCCCCCATTGATATTTTCACTTTGGGTTGACTTCAGCTAGGTATTAGAAGGATAACACTAATCCACATTAAATTGTTAAAAAAAAAATTGCCCCTAACTCTTCTAGTTTTTGTATTTTTAGAGGGAAAATTCATTGATCCAAATTAATCTCTAGGTGGTGAAATCTCAAATGAGAAATTTAGGGAAAATAATTTTGAGCAGGTAGTTCTCAGCTTAAATCAAACTTTACTATTTTTTTTTAGAGAATTTTTTAAAAATTAATTTATTTTATTTATTTTATTTTTGGCTGTGTTGAGTCTTCACTGCTGCGCGAGGGCTTTCTCTAGTTGCGGCGAGTGGGGGCTACTCTTCGTTGTGGTGCGCGGGCTTCTCATTGCAGTGGTTTGTCTTGTTGCAGAGCATGGGCTCTAGGTACGCGGGCTTCAGTAGCTGTGGCACATGGTCTCAGTAGTTGTGGTTCGTGGGCTCTAGAGCACAGGCTCAGTAGTTGTGGCGCACGGGCTTAGTTCCTCTGCGGCATGTGGGATTTTCCTGGAACAGGGCTCGAACCCATGTCCCCTGCATTGGCAGGCGGATTCTTAACCTCTGCATCACCAGGGAAGTCCCAACTTTACTATTTTTTTAAAACATTTATTTATTTGGCTGTGTCGGGTCTTAGTTGCGGCACACAGGATCTTCCTTGCGGCGCACGGGCTTCTCTCTCTAGCTGTGGCACGCGTGCTCAGTAGTTGTGGCACATGGGCTTAGTTGCCCCATGGCATGTGGAATCTTAGCTCCCCGACCAGGGATCAAACGTGTATCCCCTGCATTGAAAGGCGGTTTCTTAACCACTGGACCACCAGGGAAGTCCTAAACTTTACTATTTTAATCACATATTTTCTCTGCATAGGCTTGACTGTAGAAGGGACTGAAAGGAAGAGGAGTCTGTAATTCATAAACCTCTTGAGGACAGTGGGCACTTGTGGGCTTTCTGCTGACTGTCTAATCCCCATAGCTATTGAACTTGAGCCTGAGGCCCTTACTGTTGAGGTCTGAAAGGTGACCTTCAAAGAGAAGCAACATGTACAAAAGGGGGCAGGCTGCCCAAATAGAGTGAGAGCCCACCTTATCCTAATTTCCAGCAGCTGGAACTGGATACTCTCCTCTTGGGAATTAAGCTCTCAGACCTAACAGGATTTAGGTGTCCCCTACCAGAGAAGCAGGGTTGCCAGGTCCTCACTAGGTTAGAAGAAATCCGGACATATGCCCAGAATGTGACATACCAAACTGTGAATTTGCCTTTTTTAGGTGTGAGGTGGAAATTCAGAGGCTGAGGTGCCAAAACAGCAAACACCCTTCTTCTCCCCAGTTATATATGTTACTCCAATGGACTTAACTCCTGGTCTCCATGGCTGCCCTAAATCCATACCTGCAAACTCTTGCAACCGCTTACGCTCCTCTAGGTTGTACTGAAGCTTTTCTAGCAACTCAAAATATCGGAAGAGTGAATCCCTAGGCCAAACAACACGTTCATCCTGATCCATATCCATTAGCCCAGGCAGATTCTGGTGCACACGAGTCTCCCAGTCCAACTGACCTGGAGGGAGAAATGCTTCTCAAAAACATATCTAGATTCGTGGAAGTTGGATAAAAGCTGATAAACTCTATGGGGGCAGGTGAGGAGAAAGCAGGGATGAAAGAGGATATAGGAAGGAGAGAGAGAAAAGTATGTATCACCAAGACACCACTTTTACAATAAACAAAGAGAGCCACAACCATACTTTTCCAAAGTGCAGCAGAAGCACAGGGGAAATGAAGAAGCGTGAAGAAAGTAACAAAGGCCAGAAAATCGGACTGGTGGAGAAAATTGGGAAATGTGCATAGTGGGAGAGTTCCTATTAAGACTGGGATGTCTCATGGAGAAGAGGAGTCTGAATTCAACTGGGAGAAACCCTTGGCTTACCAACAGGGTCATAATATCTGGAGTCAGAAGAAGAGGAACAGTAGGAAGATGAGTATGAGGAGGAAGAGGAAAATGCAGACTTCTTCATTTTTGACAAGGACTTCTTTGGTTTTGACTTAGATGCTCTTGAACTCTCTTTAGTGGCACTGTGTTTGGACTCTTCTTTAGAAGCTACTGTTAAGTCCAAAGATTCCCCTTGTTGATTGGCATCTCTGTAAGTGAAAGGCAAAATTTTATTGCTTCAAATACATTTACATGATATGGCTAGTTCTTTCATTATTCTAATTCTGGCCCTGGCCTAAAGCTAGGACTTAAGGCAATGAAGGCCAAACTGCTCCCAAAACCTAAGTTTAAGCACATCCAACCTAAATTATCCCATGTCATGTATCCCTATTAGTGCCCCTCACCACATAACGTCTGTGCTCAGTCTTACTCGGGCTTCCATGTTCCACACCCCACCTTATTTTGCAAAGTTTTAGCGCCCCACCCCTTGGCCCTATGCCTATTACACCACAACTATAGCCTCTGCCTCCTCGATTCCATCTCTTAATATTAGAGGGACCTTGGGCTCAGCTCTTTATATCTCCTCCATCTACAGTTGCTCCTTTGGTGATCTCATCTCCTGAGTTCAAATGCCTACTAGATGCAAATTTAAGCCTCTTGTCCAGACCTCACTCCTTAATCCAGACTTGTATATACAACTTTTATTCACTTAGCACCACTTCAATGTCTAAGGACATCTCAAATTCAATCAAAACTGAACTCTCTGCCCACCAAAACTCTTCCACCCACAGCCCTCCCCATCTCAGCTAATCAACCCTTCCAGTTGCTTGGGTCAGAACTTTCATCCTTAATTCTTCTCTCATACTCCATATCCAATCCATCAAGAAAGCCTGTTGAGGGCTTCCCTGGTGGCACAGTGGTTAAGAATCCGCCTGCCAATGCAAGGGACACGGGTTTGAGCCCTGGCCCGGGAAGATCCCACATGCCGCGGAGCAACTAAGCCCATGTGCCACAACTACTGAGCCTGAGCTCTAGAGCCCGCAAGCCACAACTACTGAGCCCATGTGCCACAACTACTGAAGCGTGTGCGCCTAGAGCCTGTGCTCTGCAACAAGAGAAGCCACGACAATGAGAAGCCTGCACACTGCAATGAAGAGTAGCCCCGGCTCACCGCAACTAGAGAAAGCCCACACACAGCAATGGAGACCCAACACAGCCAAAAATAAAAAATAAAATAAAATAAATAAAAAATTAAAAAAAAAAAAGCCTGTTGACTCTACCTTCAAAATATATCTTTTCTCACTAGTACCACTGGTACCACTCTGGTCTGAGCCATCAACGCCTCTTGCCTGTATAGCAGCATAGCCTCCTAACTCATCTCTCTGCTTCTTTGTTTATTCTTCCCTCAGTTTATCATCAACACAGCAACCAGACTAATCCTTCTTAAATGTAAGTCACTGTATGTCACTGCTCCGCTGTTCCCCATTTCACCCGAAATCAAAGCCTAAGTCCTCACAATGGTCCCCACAGCCCTACAGGATCAGGTCCCCATTACCTCTCTGACCTCATCTCCTATCATTCTCCCCCCTACTTTCTCTGCTTCAGTCACAGTAGCTTCCTTGCTATTTCTCAAACACACCAGGCATGCTTCTGTTTTAGGACCTTTGTACTAGCTGTTCCGTCTGCCTATAATACTCTTCCCATAGATATCCACATAGTAATCCCCTGACCTCCTCCAAGTCTTTGCTCAAATGTTACCTTTTCAGAGGCCACCCTGACTACCTTGTTTAAAATTACAACCCATATGCAACCCCCCCTCTTATACTCCAATCCCCCTTAACCTGTTCTACTTTCTACTTTTTTATAATGCTTATCATATTTTTAAATTTATTTTTTATTGTAGTTGAGTTACAATGTTGTGTTAATTTCTGCTTATAGCAAAGTGACTCAGTTATACACACATATATACATTCTTTTTATATTCAATGCTTATATTTTAATGTGTTAATTTTCTTATTAATATGATTATTGTTTACTGTCTCTTTCCTCCTACTAGTATATAAGCTCCATGAGAACGGCATTATTGTTTATTTTGTTCACTGATATACTCTGAGCAACTAATAAGCATTCAATAATTATTTGTTGATGGATTTCTTATTTCTCCTTCTGCTCCCTTGTCCTGAACCCTGCTGAACACTCAGGGTCTTGAATAACATGTTTCATGGAAGGTACTTTTATTAGTTTCCTGTGGTTGCTGTAGGAAATTACCACAAACTTGGTAGCTTAAAACAACAGAAATTTATTCTCTCACAATTCTGGAAGCTGGAAGTCTGAAATCAATGTGTCAACAGGGCCATACTCCCTTTGGAATCTCAAAGGGAGAAGGTTCCTTGCTTCTTCTTGCTTCTGGCAGTTGCCTTGCATCCACTGGCTTCCTTTGGCTTGTGGTTGCATCACTCCAATCTCTATCTCTATCTCTATCTCGACATCTTCTCCTATTCTCTATGTCTATGTCTTCTCTCCTGTGTCTTAAATCCAGTGACCCTTGTCACTGGATTTATTGCCCACCTGGATAATCCAGAATGATCACATCTCAAGATCCTTAATTTAATTGCATCTGCAAAGACCCTTTTTCCAAATAAGGTCATGTTCACAGGTTCCGGGAGTTAGGACACGGACATATCTTTTTGGATATGCCACCATTCAACCCACTACAATAAATAGTTATTGAATGAATGAATTCTCTCTCAAAGCCAATATTCACCTTTGGTTTTCTACCCTTTCCTCCTTCATGTGTGTCCATCCCACTTCACATATACACTCCTAACCTGGCATCCATTTTGCTAACACTTGACCTCTGTGCCTCGGGGATTAGGTTTTGTCTCCTGCAAAGCAAAAAACACAAAAGAGTGAAGAGAGTTACACTGAAGCAGGAGTGTAGTAAGGAAAAAAGAATTCTGATCATCCAGTGAGGAGAATAAGTTGTAGTAAAGAAGTGAAGAAGAGTGGGGAAGCCCTGACAGTGGATAAAGAATCCGGCAATATTTTAGAGCTGGGGAATTCTAACTCTGAGGCAAATCTGTCACAAAGGGGAAAATGGCATTCCGGCCAAGGAGCAGAAACAGAGAATGAGATCAGGGCACCCTCAAGAACTAAAGTTGGGTTTGAAAATGGGGAAGCAGACCTCTGGATAATCTGCCGCTTGAATATGTCGGCTTTGTGCTGAACCTCCAGGTGTGTCATCTCCTCGTTCAGCTCATTTCTGATATTCTGGAAGTTAGTAACTGCCCCAAAGGGCCATTAGGAGTTGGGAGATGGTGGTGACTAGACCTGGGGAGAGGGCTTGGGTGGGGAGACACCAAGTGAAATATCCATTCCAGGCCCCGCACTTTCCTGTTACATCGGGTTCTCTCTCTCCGTAATTCACCAATCCTAGCTTTCGCTCTAATTTCTTCCCAAACACCCCTCTCACCAAGTTTCACCTCTTCTATGCTTACCCATCATGGCTACTATGATGTTTCGAAAGATAATGGAACCAAGTAACAACCAGAGGATGACATAGATGCTGCTGAAGGTGCGGCTGACTTCAGGCACCTTCCAGGTATCCTGAAGCAGTGCATACCAGTGGTCCATAGTAAAGAGAATGAACACTGTCACTACGGAATTCAGCAGGTCCCTAAAGAAAAAGGAGGTGTGTGTATAGACAGAGAGAGCTAATTCTCTAAGAAACAGTATCATTCTTACTCTCAAAGCAACATAAGAGCATTTTTTTGTAGTTTGCTCTGACTTTAGCTCCTTTTCTACCATACTCAATTTTTTACCTAATCTTTCTTCAGTTTGAGATTGTTTTATTAGGTTTTCCTTTATCATGAATAATCTATGAATAGCTCTCACCATTCCATCAGTGCCTGGGGCACAGTAGGTATTTAATACATAGGTATTAACTGAATGTTTAAAAACTGAATCACCAACTACACATCATTTTTTTGTTAAGTTAATTCTCCACTGTTCTATGGACTTCGCCTAACGGAAAGTCACTTACAAATTTAGCAAACATCATGCCTACTTAGTTTGTTGGCATGAACTGACAGTCAGGTAAATGGATGGATGTGTGACATAAACATGGGATTCCAAATAATGAATGATAATGAATATATCACAAAAGGTCTCAGGAAGATATCTAAATTTTCCTTCTTATCCCTCCATATACAGATTATTGAAAACATCAGAGCCTGAATAGAATGAATTCTAGGACTTCCCCAAGTCAATACTCTTACAAAACTACCTGTTAGTCTAAGATAGAGACCTGAGAGGTGCTGACAAGATTGGATTCCAATTCACAAATGACATTGTCTCCTCTAAATCCAAATTGACTTTCTACTAGTAATCAGTGTTCTCTAGACAAAAAGCTTATCAGGATTTTACTTTTGAAAGAATTTAAGTGTGTGCATGTGTAATCTCTACATTTAAGAGATTGGGGTAAAACCAGTGACCATGTTTGAGGTCACAGTAACATTTACTGATCACTTATAATGTGTGAAATGCTGTGCTAAATGCCTAAATGAATTACCTCATTTATCCCTACACTCTTATGAAGTAGTACTACTTTTAATCCCATTTTTCAAAAGAGGTAACTGAGACATAGAAACCAGGGCTTAACCACTGGAGTATACTGCTATTTAAAGATGAGGGTAAGTTTGAATTTGCAAAACCTAAAGCAAACCAGGAATACCTGACCTATCCTCAAAATTGGAGCTAATACCACTCACTATTCCTTCGCTTTCTCTTTACCTCTCCTTACTGTGTTCTATTCCCGTTTCTTACAATATACTATACTTTTTTTATTACTGTACTTTGGACTAGCTTCCCAGTCTCATGCCCAAATTCTCTCCCCCAACCCAGGCTTCCCCCAGTCCTGCATACGAGAAGAACATGTGATACTCCAGGTCCTGGCGAGTTGAACGGGTGTAATTCTCGAAGAAGTAGACACCAGCCACGGCAAAAATGTAGAAGAAGATGAGCAGCAACATCAAGAGGAAGGTCATGCTCTAGAGGCCATGACCTTGAGTCAGAGCTGGGCCAGACTAGGCTATCTCCACCTACAGCCTAGTCAGACCCACCCTGGAAATCCCCCACCAAACCCTCACTTCTAGCCTGAGCCCAGTCATCTCTAGAACACAGCAGCTTGTCTCTAGCCCTTTCTCATCAACAACATTTCACAGGGTCTTTCATTGCCTTCTTTCATCCACCCAGACTGTTTCATGTTAAACCCCCATGTTTATCCACCTTGCCCACTTGATACAGCTGCAGCAGTCAAATCACCTTGAGGGCCCTGACCAGGGCCAAAATAATGACTCGAACTTGACGGAATCGTGCAAAGAGTTTAAGAGACCTTAGCACCCGGCAGATCCTCAGCAACTGGAGCCATACGGAATGGCTTGTTACCCCTACCAGCACCACAACCTCAGGAATCAGGGACTGTAGGAAACACACAGATCATGAGTAAAATATACCCCAAAGCACCCACGCACAGTTGCCCCTTCTTTATCTCTTCATTGTCATAGTTCCTTGGTCATTATCCTTTGAAAACCATTCTCTTGGGGACTGTTTCCTATTCAGCCTTTCTATAAGAAATTACTTGAACCCTGCACTTCAACTTGCTCAGACATTAAAAGGGGATAAATACAGTGCTTAACTCATTGAGTTGTTGTGGAGCTCAAATTTTTAAAAATGCATGAAAAACAGGATAGTTCCTGACATTTAGTAAGTGGTTAGTAACTGGTAGATGTTATTGCTGGGGTTAATGTTGTGATCAGATTCTTCCTTGCTCCTAATACCAACAACTCCTACCATACCTGACTTCTAGAGAAAAAAAAAATCAAAATAAGGAGGTTAGGTACATTTCTATTTGTTTCTTCCTGTGCTCTAATTATCTTAACTTTTCTTGTCTTTGATTCACATAGGCACATTTCTCAGCCCAGTAAACTAATCTTCAGGATATCTATCCTTACCAATATGGTGACAACAAAGTCAAAGACATTCCAGGCATTCTTCCAGAAGAGGAAAAAGCTGGACAGCCACATAAGAAGGATCTCCAAGATGAAAACAAGCAAGATGAACCAAGCTGCCACCTCCAGAGTCAGCTTCAGTGGCCACAGTTGGGTATTTGAGGATTCGAGCAATTCTGTGAGAATACAGCAAAGGATGAGTAAAGGGTAAAGAAGCAGGAAGCTGAATGATAGAGAATGATCAGCAACTGTTAAAAACCACAGTTGTGCCCACTGCTATGCCATTTGTCTTTTGAGTTTCTCTTCTTAATGCCGTTGTTGCTTCAGCCTGTGAAATTCAGGAGAGGACAGAATCGAACATGAAAAATAGCTACAACTCATCTCCTGCTGGTACTGGTACGTTTAACAGCTGCAAGTTACTGCCTTCCCACTCTGGGGTCAGAGAGCCACCAAGGGATTGCTCTCTTTTTTTTTTTTATTAAATGATGTTTAATTAATTAATTAATTAATGTTTATTTATTTATTTATGGCTGAGTTAGGTCTTCGTTTCTGTGCGAGGGCTTTCTCTAGTTGCGGCGAGCGGGGGCCACTCTTCATCGCGGTGCGTGGGCCTCTCACTATCGCGGCCTCTCTTCTTGCGGAGCACAAGCTCCAGACGTGCAGGCTCAGTAATTGTGGCTCACGGGCCTAGCCGCTCCACGGCATGTGGGATCCTCCCAGACCAGGGCTCGAACCCACGTTCCCTGCACCGGCAGGCAGACTCTCAACCACTGCACCACCAGGGAAGCCCGGGATTGCTCTCTTAACGACCACCAACCCTGTCTGTTCTGTTACCCTGGTACCAAACTTCATGAAGAAGCAATAGGTCTTGAGAAAAGAACGCAAATGTAGGGCCATGATATGGAAAGTGTTTTATAACAGATCTAGGAACAAGAAGCCAGATTCATGGGGCATATTAGGTTACAATAAGAAATTACTTGGTTCTTTGTTACTTTTAAAGCTTCCCCTTTCTACTCTGCCTAAAATTGATTTTATTCTGCAAAGCAAATTGAATCCTATACTTTCTCTCTAGAACCTAATTATTTGCTAACTTCAATTCCTTAACTCATTTGCCTTCATCTTTCAACCCTCTTCACCTCTTCTATACATTTAATAGATGTATATCATGCTGTAGAAAAAAGCACTGAGATCAAAATAGGTTTAAAAGCTAAATAAAATCTTCTCTTTGAAACAGAACAATCTGAGAGCCTCCAAATGCACTATGACTGATATGCCTGGCAGTTAATAGAGACAAGAGAATACTCAATCACCCTGAGCAACACAAATTGCTGTGTAGATTTTGACACAGTTTTAAATTGTTATTGCTTTTAGCAATGTTTTGGCTAATTACATTAACGAAGTAAGGAACACTGATGTTGAAATACAACTTAATAAAGAGCAAAAGAATAATTCTGCAAGTTTATCTCAAGACAATCTTCATCAGATTCTATAAATTGCATTCATCTGATAGAAAATTTTATATGGCGCATCAAGATATCTCTAGAACCTCAAAAATCAGTGTTTACACATATGGTCATCTTATCTTTGATAAAGGTGGCAAGAATATACAGTGGAGAAAAGACAGCCTCTTCAATAAGTGGTGCTGGGAAAATTGGACAGGTACATGTAAAAGTATGAAATTAGAACACTCCCTGACACCATGCACAAAAATAAACTCAAAATGGATTAAAGACCTAAGTGTAAGGGCAGACACTATCAAACTCTTAGAGGAAAACATAGGCAGAACACTCTATGACATACATCACAGCAAGATTCTTTTTGACCCAGCTCCCAGAGAAATGGAAATAAGAACACAAATAAACAAATGGGACCTAATGAAACTTAAAAGCTTTTGCACAGCAAAGGAAACCATAAACAAGACCAAAAGACAACCATCAGAATGGGAGAAAATATTTGCAAATGAAGCAACTGACAAAGGATTAATCTCCAAGATTTACAAGCAGCTCATGCAGCTCAATAACAAAAAAACCAACAACCCAATCCAAAAATGGGCAGAAGACCTAAATAGACATTTCTCCAAAGAAGATATACAGATGGCCTACAGACACATGAAAGAATGCTCAACATCATTAATCATTAGAGAAATGCAAATCAAAACTACAATGAGATATCATCTCACACCGGTCAGAATGGCCATCATCAAAAAATCTAGAAACAATAAATGCTGGAGAGGGTGTGGAGGAAAGGGAACACTCTTGCACTGTTGGTGGGAATGTAAATTGATACAGCCACTATGGAGAACAGTATGGAGGTTCCTGAAAAAACTACAAATAGAACTACCATACGACCCAGCAATCCCAATACTGGGCATATACCCCGAGAAAACCATAGGTCAAAAAGAGTCATGTACCAAAATGTTCATTGCAGCTCTATTTACAATAGCCAGGACATGGAAGCAACCTAAATGTCCATCGACAGATGAATGGATAAAGAAGATGTGGCACATATATACAATGGAATATTACTCAGCCATAAAAAGAAATGAAATGGAGGTATTTGTAATGAGGTGGATGGAGTTAGAGTCTTTCATACAAAGTGAAGTAAGTCAGAAAGAGAAAAACAAATACAGTATGCTAACACATATATACGGAATCTAAGGAAAAAAAAAAAAAAAAAAGGCCATGAAGAACCTAGTGGCAAGACGGGAATAAAGACACAGACCTACTAGAGAATGGACTTGAGGATATGGGGAGGGGGTGGGGTGAGATGTGACAGGGTAAGAGAGTGTCATGGACATATATACACTACCAAATGTAAAATAGATAACTAGTGGGAAGCAGCCGCATAGCACAGGGAGATCAGCTCGGTGCTTTGTGACCACCTAGAGGGGTGGGATGGGGAGGGTGGGAGGGAGGGAGATGCAAGAGGGAAGAGAAATGGGAACATATTGTATATGTATAACTGATTCACTTTGTTATAAAGCAGAAGTTAACACACCATTGTAAGGCAATTATACTTCAATAAAGATGTTTAAAAAAAAAAATCAGTGTTTAAATTACAATAATGTTGTACTCAGTTTTTTGTTGGAAATAAGGACTATTCACACTCACGATGTGTTATTTTCAGAGAAGGGCTTGCAAATGAGCCAAATCTTTCTTCTTTTCTCACTCTCTCACCATTTAGAAACAAAATATGAAAATTATAAAAATAAGCCCATTGATGTTTAAAGTGCAAAGTAGAATTACCAATATCATTGTGGAAGTAGATTTTTTTTCTATTTTTTTATGCCCAAACACATAATTTCCACCTACACTTTAACATATAACATGTATTTAACATACAATACACAATGTTGTAAACCTAAAACTAATATATGTTATATCTAAACTTTTTAAAAGAAACAGAAAATTTAGAAATATAATACATAGGGAATTCCCTGGCAGCCCAGGGTCCAGTGGTTCAGACTCGGTGCTTTCACTGCCATGGGCCCAGGTTCAATCCCTGGTCAGGCAACTAAGATCCCGCAAGCCACTTGACACAGACAAAAAAACCCCAAAAAACCACAAATTAAATATATTTGATCCCCAAACCGAACTTAATATATAATGTCACTTAAAAATTCATTTGTAGACAAATCATATATTTTCTTTAAAAAAAGCATGATCACTTATAAAATGGCAAAAGTAAAAATTTGCTTACATTTTATGATTATTAAAATTATATAATAAACACTAAAATACAATATTTAGCAACATGTTGGTCTAAATTATCATTTTTACTTCAACTTGCTTCTCCATATCACAGAAAAAATGTGATAAAATAAAATGATTAAAATTACTATGGAGGTTTTCAAGGTTATATATGTTTTTCTGGGAAACAAAATCATAAGACAAAAAAGACTGGGGAGCTTTGATCTAGAGAACTGTTTGTTCCTTATCTATAACAGCATTCTTTATGATCTGGAAAATTGCTTTTTAAAAGTCTAAACAAAGTCTTAATGTTTATCACACGAATTAGTCTATTCAAAGAAATGTCACAAATTATTTCCCTTTCCAAAATCCCTCCTGTCTTTCTACCATGAGAATGTACTTAATAAGATACAATTTTCATGAGCTTGCCAGGTGATTCCCACTCAGGCAATCTACCTATCCTCTGGCACAGTGATCATGTTTCATATTCAGCTGTTTTACCAAAAAGAATGGTTAGTGCTATTCTGATTTGTCTGTTAGATCCAGGGAATCCCATATATTTGCTGCTATTTACTTTATTCCAAGGCTGAAATCTATATCCCTAATCCCACAAGGCAAATACTTGCCAATTATCATTATCAAAGCATATAGTATACCGCAGTTGGTCAATGACACCAAATACTGTTGTGTATTTAAATGCCTTTGACCTGATTCCATTAAAAGACTATTTTTTTAAAATTTACTTTTACTTTTTATTATTTATTTTTTGGCTGTGTTGGGTCTTCGTTGCTGCGCGGGCTTTCTCTAGCTGCGGCGAGTGGGGGCTACTCTTTGTTGCAGTGCACGGTCTTCTCTTAGGGCTCTAGAGTGCAGGCTCAGTCGTCGTGGTGCACAGGCTTAGTTGCTCCGTGGCGTGTGGGATCTTCCCAGACCAGGGCTTGAACCCATGTCTCCTGCATTGGCAGGCGGATTCTTAACCACTGCGCCACCAGGGAAGTCCAAAAGACTATTTTTAAAGTGGGAAACTTTCCCAAAATAGTGAGGATGAAACAAGGAAGTGAGTACTTCTACTGTCCTTTCTGAGCAGTTTGTTTGAGATGATAATCAAATGAGGTCATTGATTCTCCACACATTCTTTTGCTTTTAATACATTTCATAAAATTTATGATTGGTTTTAGAGTCATCTACTCTTTAAGTCATTTTTTGGGCTCATCTAATATCTTAGTTGTAACTTTACATACATTGTGAGTTTTCTTATTTGTACTTAATCTTTCTAAACATATTTGTAAAAATGTAAATGTTGGATCACTTGCTGATAGGTACCAATATCTCTATTAGAAAAGATTCATTCAAATTATTAGACTAACACAAGAAATGCAACTGGTCTTCCCATCTCCAATTCCTTGTGAGACTACTACACCCCACCTCTAAGTGTCTAGACTACCTTATATCTACTACACTTCAGAGCCCTTCAAATATTTCTAGGTCTTAGCAGTTGCACAAATCCTACTCCAAGAGACTTAATTGTCCCTATCACAATTCAAATAACATTCAAATGTGTAAAATGATCAACTTAAAGGAACAATGACTCCCACCCTTTCATTCAATGTGAGTTCTCACCTATTTCAACCATCAGTACAATTGTATTCAGAAAGATGAGGAAGATGATAAAGTTTCTGAAGAGAGGACCTGTTTTCTCTTAAGAAAACATAGAGTGGAGTTCTTTCTGGTTTAGGCATGTGACATAATTAGGGCAAGAACAGAACCGGTGAGAATGAGAAGAAAATGGAGATTGGGAAGGGAAAAATAAAGTCAATAGGCAGATGATGAGGCAAGAGAGACCGTAAAGCCATGCGATAAAAATGAGTGGCATGAAAGGATACACTCAAGGACCCATCCAGCCCACAAGGAAAGAGGTGGACGCTTGCTGCAGCGCACTCGAAGGGTGCTCATCAGTCTCTGGGCATGTGTAATCCGTTCTACATGACGAGGCTTAATGGAGAAGCGCACAAGCTGGTGTTGATCTCCCAACATAAGTTTCTTCTGACAGGAAGGATCTACACCAAAAATAAAAAAGGGACAGTGGATAAATATATAAAGAAGTCTTTGGGAGTATCAGGAGCAGGTAGGATTGGGGGCAGGAACACTGGTTACGTAATGGGCCCCCTAGTGCAGGGGCTTACCTTGCTGCTCCTTCACACAGCAACTAATACTATTTTGGAGTAAGAGCTAACCTATTGCTTATGACCAACACTGTCCATGCCCAGAATAAAGGCTGCAGGTTCAACCCTCAAAGTTTTAAGTGTCTTTGGTAGAAACTTCCAAGTCAGCCAGGGCTAATAGTTACCCTAGGCCTAAAAGTGAGTGACACGGGTTCCATCTCCTGGATTCAGAGTTTTATTTATAAAGCCTTTATCAAGTTTGGTGTAACTTCCAAACTAGCAACCAAACCAATCTCCCCTGAATTTTCCACCCTTAAAATTGCCTCTCTGCTTCCTACTGTTTGGAGGGTGTGGATGGGAGTCTTAAATTCATCCTAGTGAAGAAACAGGCTGCTGACCAAGTATCTCTCGAATAGTGTGCCGTGGCACAGCTTGGCTCAAGCCGTGCAGATGCTCAAGGAGAGAGAAAGTATCAATGAGTCGGGAACGAATGGCATCAGCCCGGGGCAGTTGCATGTGTCCTACTGGGTGATAAGTGGCCATGTCTGTTAAGAAAATAAAAGAATCGAGTGTCATTTCATTTTTGGGGTTGCACCAAGCCTTAGAGGTTCTCTTCCCTTCCTCCCAACCTCTTTGCCCTTAAGAAGACAAACACATTGTACCCAGACTCAAGGCTTTTTGAAACAAATGAGACAGGAGTCATTACAGAGAATCTGCGTAGTTGACTAAGTGGACAGGCACCTTCACCTGTGTGACAGAATTTCTAGTTAAAAGCAGCAGCCACAAAAAGCAGGAGTCTCGGGGTTGGACAAAGAGGAATTCAGGCACCACCTGGACCTGAGGTATCAGGTAATGTGATGAGGTGGGTCAGTGGGAGGGCTTGGGACTGCCGCCAAAAGAAAAACCAAGTTAAGAGGAACTGGACAAAATGCAACAGCCTGACATTTTGAAAATGTGTCCCGTCCCAAGTGTGTCCACTCCAACGCGCTCCCTCGGGTGCCAGCTCCCTCTCTCAATTCCCACTTCTGGGCCTCACCTTTGCCCAGGCTCTCTCCCGCCCACTCAGCCCTGACTTCACTCCTCCGCCTCCGGCTCTGACGCCCCCTGAGCTCGGCTCTCCCCACGCGGGGCAAGCTCAGGGTCGGCTCCCCGTGCCGCAGCGCCGCACGTCCAGCTCCGCCAGCCCGCCCGCTCCCGGGTTCCGGCTCGCCCCGGGCCCACCCCCAGCACCAATCCCGGGCGCCAGGACCCTCCCGGCCTCGCTCGCCCCGGCGCCCGTCGCCTCCGCCCAGCCCCGCTCTCCGGCCACTCGGCGGTTACCAGCTGGTCCCGCCCGCCCGACGCAGGCGCCGTACAGCCAATCGGCGGCTGCCACACTGCGGCCCGAGCCGGGCTGGGGGGTTGGGACCTCCGGCTGCCGGGCTGTCTGGGCCAGACGCGCGAACGCAGGCTGAGGGCTTGTGGTTTCCCCCCGGCCTCCGCAGTCCCCGCCGAACCCTGACCCTCCTGGCCGCCGCCGCCTCACCTCGTCGCCATGCGCCTCCGCCGCCTAGCGCTGTTCCCGGGCCTGGCGCTGCTCCTCGCCGCGGCCCGCCTCGCCGCTGCCTCTGACGTGCTGGAACTCACGGACGACAACTTCGAGAGTCGCATCTCCGACACGGGCTCTGCAGGCCTCATGCTTGTCGAGTTCTTCGCCCCCTGGTGAGGGCATTTAGCCGGGGCGGGAGAGGGAGGGCCGGGTGGGCAGGGGGCGAAGGCGCGGGGACGGTAGGGCCTACGCAGCGCCGGCGCCCTCCGTCATTCCCGCGAGCCCGGTTGCGGCCGGCAGGTTTTCCACCCACCGGGGAGCCGAGCTGCCTGGCAGAGAGCGGAGACGTCTGCCTGGGAGCGAGATCTGAGAAGGAGAGCGCGAAGGCCCCTCTCGCGCAGGGCCACATCCTTACCTCCGCGCTCCTGCGGCACTTCCTATCTGCAGAGGGTTTCACCCCCTGCACCCCACCCTTCCTCGATTGGTATCTTTAGAGTTTCTGGGTGAGTCCGTGTTACTGTTTTCCATTCTATAGACGAGGCATCTCAAGGCCTTTTATTGGAAGCCAACGTTTCACCAAGTGCAGAGGCCCTGGGCCCCCAGGATACTTCTTTTCTTCTTGCCCCACGCAGCCGTTGGTTTCTAGCCAAGGTCAGAGTGGCAACAGAATGGTCATAAGTGCTCTCTTAAGGCAGGCAGTTATTTGTCCATCGCCAGGTGCACACTTTCTCCATTAAACTGATCATTTCTCAGTACCAGCAGAATTCCATTAAAAAGAGTAGGTGAACAGAGTAATTCCGTCAGGATCTGTCTAAATGGTTAGTTTTAATTAGGATTTCTGAAAAATGCCAAAGAAGACCCCAGTGAGAAAGTAATCAGTGTTGGAGAAATACTCCACTTGAGAGTGCTTTAACTGAACTAGGATGTAAATTCCTTAGGATAGAACTAACTGGAAATAAAAAGTTGGGGGTGGGGTGGGAGTGGGGAGAGAGCAAATAGGATTTCTGACCCAGTAAACCTGAGTTGGTTTTTTTTTTTTTTAACTCCCACATCTTTACCATAGCAAACAATGATTATCTTAACGCTGGGGACAGCTCAGTATAACCACGCTAATTACAGTACTTAATTTTTCTCCTGCCACAATGACCCTTAATTAAAAACCATTTGTATTCAAAAGTCTCAGTAAAAGAAAGTTAGTGGATAACTTTCACTTGCTTCTAACTCTGGTCTTCACTCTGCAGGGGCTCAGCTGACTCGAGGGTTACACTAGGAGTCCTATAATGAAGACCACCTGAGCCAGTAGGGTGTGCTTAGAGGCAGCACATTTTTTTTTTTTTTTTAATTTATTTATTTATTTATTTATTTATTATTTATTTTTGGCTGTGTTGGGTCTTAGTTTCTGTGCGAGGGCTTTCTCCAGTTGCGGCGAGCGGGGGCCACTCTTCATCGCGGTGCGCGGGCCTCTTACTGTCGCGGCCTCTCCCGTTGCGGAGCACAAGCTCCAGACGCGCAGGCTCAGTAGTTGTGGCTCACGGGCTTAGTTGCTCCGTGGCATGTGGGATCTTCCCAGACCAGGGCTCGAACCCGTGTTCCCTGCATTGGCAGGCAGATTCTTAACCACTGCGCCACCAGGGAAGCCCCGAGGCAGCACATTTTGTTTTCAGCTTCTGACAGGTTTTGCATCCAGGGCATTCCCGCGACTAACTGGCAGTACTGATTACACATCATAGGTGGTCTTTACACATCACTAGAAATCACGTTCTCTTAGGAACAACTCTTCCCAATCATGTAACCATGCTGTTAGCTTTGAGGGAGTGTTACTGTAATTAGAATGGCTGTATGGAATTGTATCAAAACTGGGAGGTGCCTCTGTGACTACAGGGGTCCACATGAAGTGAATTGCTGGAGAATTGTGGGCTATTAGACTATTAGTTTAAAGCAGATTTTTTTCCCCCTGATTGAAAGTGATCTATGCTACTTTAAATTGTTGCATGTGCTTCCCTAAAAACTACATATCCCATCGTGCACTAAACTATCCCTAAAGTTGGGTGGATCACTGCTGTGGTGTCGCCATGTAATTGGTCTGGAAGGTAAAGTCATCCTCCACAATGCCTACAAGAAGGATCAGTTTTCTGAATGAGTAATTTGGAATCAAGGAAGTCTCCTGTTGATGATGTCCTTATTTCTTCACATTCAACTGTTTTATTTATTAATATCTCAGCTGGAAATGCTCTCTAACTGCTTTGTACTCCTGTTATAAGTTAGATAGGAACAGTTAAAGAATCCTTATTAAGAGTAAAATGGACCCATTTTGAGCAAGTTGTTTTTCTCATTTGTTTTAGGGTATTTTTTCCACTTTCATTTTACAAGTGAAAGTGAAAGATTTCTTTACAGCTGACCCTGTAGACTAATATTTCCATTATGGAGTCAATCATCTATATAGTTTGTAAGAATGGGAGTATCTGAATTTCTCTGGAAGTAAATAGAACTATTTAAATGTTTGTGATAATTTCTGAATATTTATTAGTCAGTCTTAAGTCTTCAGCATCTACCTGTGTTGTAGATTTGTGCCCTACCCTCTAGGACAGTAGTATTAATTGATGATATTTGATAACAGTGTTTCTAGAGTATAGAAAAAGACCACGTAGATAGTATAAAATGGAATATTTAATATTTTTTCTTATACATACTGATTCCTTTACTTGGAATTCCCTCCCCTCCCCACCCCCAGTTGATCTTTTCAACAAGATTTAGCTCAAAAGTTATTTCTTCCTTCCCTGGACAACTAACTGGTTGCTCCCTCCTCTCTATTGGGACCTAATAATACTATCACCCCTGCCAGACTGATGTTCCTACAGGGAAAGGACTATATCAGTTTTTCTTCTGTCAGAGCCTAAAGTAGCATGAGGCACATGACAGGCATGAAGTAATGATTGTTGGGTTAGTATATGTTGGGAGTCATTATTAACTGCTGGGTGCCATCCCTGAAGGTGAATGGGATTATTTGTGTTTTAGTATTATCTAGTAGTAGGTGAAAGAAGTAGTGGTAAAACTTGATGATCACCTTCAAAATCCACCTAAATGCCATTCCTGGTGAATTTAAAAAGGGCAGTCTCCTCCAGTCTTATTGGAACTTGTTAGACAGGTCCTCCCTTTGGACATTTGATGATGTTGTGGATATTAACAATGCTTAAGGCAATGGTTTTCAGTCCCAGCCTTGCCACTTATACACACTCCCCCTACACCTCTGGTTATCTCCTGGATTCCTAGAGGAATCATTCAGTAAGTCCCAGGGTGGGGCCTAGGCACACAAGTGTTTTTTTGGTTTGTTTTGTTTGTTAATTTATTTATTTAATTTTATTTATTTTTGGCTGCGTTGGGTCTTCGTTGCTGCACGCGGGCTTTCTCTAGTTGCTGCAAGCGGGGGCTCCTCGTCATTGCGATGCACGAGCTTCTTACTGTGGTGACCTACCTTGTTGTGGAGCACGGGCTCTAGGCACGTGGGCTTCAGTAGTTGTGGCATGCAGGCTCAGTAGTTGTGGCTCGTGGGCTCTAGAGCTCAGGCTCAGTAGTTGTGGCGCATGGGCTTAGTTGATCCGTGGCATGTGGGATCCTCCTGGACCAGGGGAACCCGTGTCCCCTGCATTGGCAGGCGGATTCTCAACCACTGTGCCACCAGGGAAGTCCCTTTTTTTTTTTTAAATGCTTAATGGATATTTTTTATATACATGTGTGTTGAGACCCACTGGTCTGGCCTAATTATTCTGTACTATTTTTTTTTCTCTTCAGGTGTTTAAAGGTAGTTGAGGTGAAACTTCTTAAATCTGTTGTCTGTCTTCTTAACAATTACTACATACGTATTTAACAGAAATCTCTTAACACATATAACACATTTATTATCTCTTAACAACAACAAAAAAAACCCTCATAGTTCTCTGGTTTTTTTAACCAATATTTTGTAATTCTCAGTGTACAGTTCTTATGCCTCTCTTGATAAATTTATTCCTAATTACTTTTCTTTTTTTTTTCTTTTTTTGGCTGCACTGGCTCTTCGTTGTGGCGCGTGGGCTCCAGAGCGCATGGGCTCAGTAGTTGCGGCACGCGGGCTTAGTTGCCCTGCGACATGTGGGATTAGTTCCCCGACCAGGGATCGAACCCACGTCCCCTGCATTGGAAAGCGGATTCTTAACCACTGGACCACCAGGGAAGTCCCCATAGTTCTCTTGAATGCATCATTCTCACTAGTAATTTTAACTTTGCTCTACTATTCCCCTTCTCTAAAATACCCTACCCCATCCTGTCTGAAGCCTTAAATCTTTAAGGCCCAGATCCAATTCTTGTTCTCTTTAACACACATTCATTTTTAACCTTTGCACCATTATGTTCCCCAAAGCTTAGGTTTATCAGATACGTTGGTTATTTTATTAAATCAATTGGAATTTGTGTAGTTTTGTTACAACCCACGTACATGAATTTTTAATTTACTATGGAATACAGAGGGTATAATGAATATATTTTATGTCTCACAAAGAGAGAAATGCTACCATTGAAACTATGACACGATTGCAAGACACATCCTAATTTCAGATATGGTAAAATGTGCATCTGTGAAACCCAGTATAAGGTATACCATTTATTCACCACCCAGTCTAAAAAATAAAGCCAGTACAGTTGAAGTCCCTTGTGTGCCCCTTCCCCATCTTACACACTCGCCATCCTGAATTTGGTTTTTATCATTTGGTTCTTTTATATTTTTAGTAGATATGTATGTGACCCTAAGCAACATCTAATATTATAGTCTTTTTTTATATCACTCTTTCAGTTAAGCTTTCTAATGATTATTTTTGAATAGGACTTCTAAAGACCTTGAAGAACATAAGTTCTTAGAATTCTTTGTTTTAAACAAGTTTTGGGGGCAGAATGTTTCCAAGTTACTTATCCATCCATTACTTAACAAAATAAATTTTGAGACTTTTGGCTATGAAATGTCAGCTCAAATTTCTTCTGTGTTTCCTTCCTTCTGTTTTCTAATTCTATATTTGCTGTCTGTGGGGAGGTCACAGAACTACTCACGTTCTCCCAGTGATCCCTCTGCAAGCCACTGGCTTTTGAAGAGGTGATACCTAGCTGGTGCTAGTTGTGTACTGATAAGCCCCTACCCACATTGCATGTACAGTGTGCCTGTGGGACTGTTAGGGCTTTCTGGGCAGAGGAACAGGTGTTTATGATGGCCCTCTGGGAAAATATTCTAATTGGCATAATGCTTTATCTTCATCAGTAGTTATAGTCAGGTGAACTGTGTAGCTGTAAAAATCAAGCTTGCTGTCTTAAATATGTCATTCTCACGCTATGTTGAAACTCAGCTGAGAAGGAAAAAAGCCTCCATCGAGCTGTTAAAGTATATCAACTGAGCACCTTTTGGGCCTTATTCGACTAACCCCCCTCAAACTGGGTTTCTGGTCAAAGAGTCATATTCAAGGAATGGAGAAAAAGTACTTGATTGTGACTCTTAAAGAGTTAATATCATACTTGGGACCTTATAAGGTTTCAACCACTATATTTTTAAGAACCACAGTGCTGGTTTTCTAAGGAAAAATACGTACCTTCCTTTAGGAAATGCTACCAGGAATGGGATTATTGCTGTCTTGCCCTTTATTTTATCCTCATTAATTCGTCAAAAGGGCTTGAGCCCTTTCCCTCTTTAATGTGGCTTATACTTCTGACTACAGTTTTCAGGGCTCAATTGTACTTTTTTAATCTTTTTTTTTTAATTGAAGTATAGTTAATATACAATGCTGTGTTAGTTTCAGGTGTACAGCAAAGTGATTCAGTTATACATGTATATATATATATTCTTTTTCAGATTCTTTTCCAGTATAGGTTATTACAGGATAGTGAATATAGTTCCCTGTGCTAGGTCCTTGTTTATTTTATGTATAGTAATGTGTATATGTTAATCCCAGACTCCTAATTTACCCCCCCATCGCCACCCCATTGCACTTTTGAGAACGTAGATGCTGCTCTGGACTGAGCCAGTCCTATAGAGTCGACCTCAGGCTAGAGAAGGTAGCTTTACCTCTGAGAGCTCTGGTTTACCTTATCAGTACTGGATGTTGTTCAGGTGATGTTTTTGCTTTTGGAAGCAGCTACTAGTCAAAAGTAGTATTATAATTTGAGATTCTTCCTAGAGAAAATTAACAAACTTATAGGATATATTTGCCTTTTTTCTTTAATATATCTGTATAGGTGCGGACACTGCAAAAAGCTTGCCCCAGAATATGAAGCTGCAGCTACCAGATTAAAAGGAATAGTCCCATTAGCAAAAGTGAGTATAGGTGGATTCTTCATTAAAGGAAATGAGGTATTTTAAATAGTAGTTGGTAAAAATTAACGTTGATTTTCTTTATTCTTACAGTGCTAAGAAGAAGAGGGAACACTAGTTTCTGGGCAAATACACAACTGACTTGTATTAATTATGGTTTCAAAAGATTACAAGTAGTGAAACTAAGGGAAATGCTGGCATAAGAAAGAAGTAAAATATATGGTAAATAAAAATTAAGTGGCAAACATGGAAAGTAAAATTACAATAGTCAAGTTTAGAGGAAAATTATCATTGAGTAAATGAGTTCCCTAAATTACTATACGCTATTCACAGTGATGGGAATAGGAAGATGACAAGAGGACGTTGATAAGTATTAACTAACTGGTCAACTGTAAACTTAGTATTTGCTTTTACAGTCAAACTAATGCTTCCAGAATTTTATGTAGTAAACCCCTAGTTGCTCCGGTCTAAAAGTTCACATCTCGGCCAGCCTCAGATAAATAGTTCATACATATATAGGACTGTTTTTGAAAACTATTTTTAATCCTGATGTTCTGTGGCAGCTTGCCATAGAAAAAAAGAGTTCAGTCATGATTTTGTTCCTGCTTCATGTAGCTATAGTCTGTGTTACTATAGATGCATTACTTTTCTGAACTTTATGTTAAGGCATTGGGATCATACCTCAGAATCTTATGAAGATTAATGAGATAATACACGCAAAGTGCTGATGGCATTACCTAATTTGGAATAAGTGGCTAAATAGATGGAAGTTGTTTTTCTTCTTCCTGATAGGTCTCAATGGATCTGTCATGTTATAGTTTAGCCCAGATTCAGACTAGCTCAGGGAGCATGTTTAAGTATCAGTACCTTTGCTAATAACCATAGGTGACTTGCCAAATCAAATTATACCCCAACTCACCTAAGGGGTATATATCGATACATCCCACTGATGATAATCATTATCAAAGTAAGCCACTATTACTAATTTAAGTGATTTATCCTTTGCATATTCTGAGGGGCAGGAAAAAGGTGGAGAACACTGCTTTAGACAATAGAGACTCTAAGGGCAGAATTTAAATAGTCTTTTGTGCATTTTGTATGAGGCCCAGGAAACTAAATTTTAGAGTTCCTTAGGTGGTTCTGATGTAGCTAGCCAAGCACCAGTCTGCCTTTAAAATCTAATGTTCTGTAGGATATGTCAAAAATTGCTTGATACTTTGATTTGACCACTCTTAATATTTTGGGAATATAGGAAGAGCCTGCAGCAGGCTTTTGGATAACAAGTGGTTCATGTATTTTAATCTTTAGGTTGATTGTACTGCCAACACAAACACCTGTAATAAGTATGGAGTGAGTGGATATCCAACCCTGAAGATATTTAGAGATGGTGAAGAAGCAGGTGCTTATGATGGGCCTAGGACTGCCGGTAAGGATCCTGGATTACATTCTGGAAACTGGATCTGTTTAAGTACCCTGTTCTTTGTAGTGGGAACATGACATTTTCTATACAAGATACTTTAAGTCTTAAAAATTGCTCACCTAAGAGGTCAGATTGGAAGCTAACAAAAGACTTCTGTAACTGAACAGATTATATAAGTAATATAGAAAATACTTGAACTTGATTTATAAGGCTTACTAGGCATTTTTTTATTTGACAAATATTCAGTACTTACTCTGTGCCAGATATTCCAGATATACTAGGTGCCCAGAATTTATTGATAAATAAAACAGACAAGGTTCCCACTCTTGTGATGCTTACATTCTGGGAGATGAAGAGAAGAAGGCAACACACAAGTTTAAAAATATATATAGATAACCACCTCACATCCATTAGGATGACTACTATAAAGAAAAAAAGAAAACAAGTGTTGGCAAGGATGTGGAGAAATTGGAACACTTCTGCACTGTTGTTGTGGACTTACATAAAATGGTGCATGCAGCTGCTATGGAAAACAGAATGGTGGATCCTAAAAAAACGAAGATAGAATTACTATATGATCCACCAATTCCACTTCTGGGTATATAACTAAAAGAATTAAAAGCAGAGTCTGGAAGAGATATTTGTATACCCATGTTTATAGCTGCATTATTGACAATAGCAAAAAGGTGGAAGCAGCCCAAGTGTCCCATCAGTGGATGAATGAATATACAAAATGTAGTATATTAATAATAATTAATTATATGTAAATTGTATATAATACCATGGAATATTATTCAACCTTAAAGAGGAAGTTCTGATGTGCTACTACATGGGTGAATCTTTGAAGACATGCTAAGTAAGATAAGCCAGTACAAAAAGACAAATACTGTGTCATTCCACTTATATGAGATTCCTAGTCAGTTTCACAGAGACAGAAGTAGAATGTGGTTCCCAAGGGCTGTGGGGGAGTTGCTTAATGAATAGAGTTTCAGTTTTGCAAAATGAAAACTACTGGAGATTGGTTGTACAACAATGTGAATGTACTTAATGCCACAGAATTGTATACTTTAAAATGGTTAAGATGGTAAATTTTATGTTATATATATTTTACCACAATTAAAAAATGTTTAATGTCAATAATATATGTGGATAAGATAAATTCAGTTGGTGATAAGAGCATTAAAGGAGAAAAATAAAACTGATGTGATAGTGATTGGGGTTGGGAGTACCACATTATGAGTGATCAGGGAAGTAACCTTTGAGCTGAGACCTGAATGATAGGAAGGAGCTAACCATGAGAAGATGTGGACCAGAGCTTTCCAGGCAGAGGGAAAACAGGTACAGAAAGACCCTAAGGCATAACTGAGCTTGATATGTTCAAGGGACAGAAAGACCTTGTGGCTGGAATATAATTAGCAAGGATGACAGGTGAAGTTTGGGAGGTAAGTGGGCTGGCCCTGTACATAGGGCCCATAATTAATGAGAAAGTATGTTTTAGACAGTTTTATCTTGAGTCTATCAAATAATTAGGCATATTTTACCTTTTTATTATGAAAAGGTGAGAGGAAAGGGGTTCGTTCAGTTTGGGCATTTTAGGTAATGTGGAATTTTTTTCAGCATGTATGATTGTTACTCGTATACAAAGCTGTACATAAGATGGCCCCTGTCTAACTCTTAAGAATATTAAGACTTAAGACTATTTCACTTTAGGACCTTTGCCCTAGCTGTGTCCACAGCCTGAAATGATCTTCCCCCATGTTTGCATGGCTTGCTCCTTTCTTTCATTCAGATCCTGGCTTAAATTTCACCTCCCAGGGAATTCCCTGGCGGTCCAGTGGTTAGGACTCGGCGCTTCACTGCAGTGGCCCGGGTTCAATCCCTGGTCATGCAACTAAGATCACACAAGCTGCGCAGCACGGCCCCCTCCAAAAAAAAATTCTTCCAGATGCTTTCCCAGGCCACCAAACCTAAGGTAGCCACCCAGTCATACTCTTACCATCCTCTTAATTCTCTGCATAGCACTGGTTACTATCTGATATTTTAAATTGTTTACTTATTTGAAGATTTATTGTATTATTTATTTGGGGATTTATTTGGAGATTTACCTATATTGTAAGCTCCAGGAGATCAGAGACCTTGTTTGGTGTATTTATTACTCTATCCCCAGTACCTAGTTTCTCCACATGTAGTAGATAATAACTCTTCAATGCATAAGTATTTTGGCCCAACTGAGGTCATTTAGCCAACACTCAAAATTTGATATGTCTAAGAACAAAAGGTAAAATCTTCATTTTTTTTTTTTTTCCCTGATCTTAAAAGCATTAATGAACACATGTTACCATTCAGATTTTATTAGCTCAGGGTAGACTTAGCAGTTAGAATTATTGATATGTTTTTCTCTGGACTTAGGTCTAAACTATATTGTATGTGAACCCAACCAGACTGCTACTAGGCAAATAATCTCACTTGGGCTGTACATAGATTTCTTAAACTCAAGAATTTCTCAGCATCTGACTAGGTGATCAGATGTTTGGCTACTTAAGATGAATTATTTTATTCATGTATTCTAAGAACTATGCTGTTTGCCTTCCTGCTTCAACTGGTTACTCAGCACTCCCATTATACCTTCCAGAGAATTTTAAATACTCAGGGAGAAAAGTAACACTTTTCATCATAGCCCTGAGGTAAAGTTCTTTATAATAATTTATATTGTGATATAGTAATTACAATACCCTTGCAGGCCAAAAAATTCATATCCGATTTCATTTTACCTATTGACACAACCCCTCCTCTGTGAGGAGTTGAGGAAAACATTTAAGAGGAAAAATCATGAATGGAGAGAGAAGGAAAGAAAAACCTCTAAAAGAAACAAAATAGACTCAATCATGTTGAAACAGTTAAACAGTACTCTGTCTCAGTCAGTCAGCAAATCCTTAGAGTACTCAGAAGAGAAAGGGGTGGGAGAGGTGGAGTATTACAGAGGAGTAGCACTGAGCCCAGAAGAAAACAGAATAATGGTCTGTCAACTAGACTTAAAGGGCAAAAGATTTTTTGTGTTTTTGTGTGTGATTATTATTTTTAAACAGTTTACTTACCTAGCCCATTTCACCTAAATAGGAAAATGTGATTTGGGTGGATCTGGTTCATGGCATAGTTTGACCTGTATATAGTTAAACCCTGAAACAAGATAGCCAAGGCACTGCATTTTCTGCTTTTAAAATGCAAGGCTACATGTGACTGTGCCACTTAAGAATAAAGGATTTGTTTGTTTAATTCATTTGCAAAGTGGGATTTCTTGAACTTGATATGTGTTAGGTATTATTCTTAGAGTTAAGTATATATCAGCAAAACAGACAAAAATAAATAAGGATGGAGTATTAGATGGGTGAAATGTGCTGTAAGAAAGATAAAGCAGGAGATAAGGGAGTGTTGGGGGTTGAATAGGTTTTAGTTTACAAGGAATGGTTAGGGAAGGCTTCCTTGAGAAGATGACTTTTTTTAAAAAATTTGTTTTTATTTATTTATTTATTTTTGGCTGCGTTGGGTCTTTGTTGCTGCGCACGGGCTTTCTCTAGTTGCAGCGAGCAGGGGCTACTCTTCGTTGCAGTGTGCAGGCTTCTCATTGCGGTGGCTTCTCTTGTTGCAGAGCATGGGCTCTAGGCGCACGGGCTTCAGTAATTGGCACGTGGGCTCAGCTGTTGTGGCTCGTGGGCTCCAGAGCACAGGGTCAGTAGTTGTGGCTCACGGGCGTAGTTGCTCTGTGGCATGTGGGATCTTCCCGGACCAGGGCTCAAACCTGTGTCCCCTGCATTGGCAGGCTGATTCTTAACCACTGAGCCACAGGGAGGTCCCGAGAAGATGACATTTTGAATTAAGACCTAAAGGAGGAGGTGAGGAAGGAAGCCAGGTGGATATATGGGGAAAGATTGTTCTAGGCAGAGAACAACATGCACAAAGGTATTACCTGTATTGTTATAAACACTTTAATACATCACTGGCAGGGATATAAATAAGTACAGTCTCTTTGAGGGGGCAGTTAAACAGTTATAAATGCATGTACTCTTTGACCCAGTGAATCCACTTTTAGAAAATTACCCTACAGATACACTCAGTCATGTGTAAAATGACGTTAGTACAAGGTTGTTTACTGCAGAATCATTTACAGCAGCAGGAAATTGGAAACAAATGTTCATCAGTTGTGGCTGGTTAAATAAATTATGGTACATCCATACAGTGAAACACTATGTGGCTATAAAGAAGATTGAGGTAGCTCATTATGTATATTAACATAAATTATCTCTAAGCTGTGTTAAATGACAAAAACAAAATACAGAACAGCATATGTGTGTGCTGCCATTTGAGGAGAAAAGAAAAGAAAAAATGTGGAGTTGCTTGTTTGTGAATAATATGTCTGGAAGGATATACAAAAAACTGAAATGTTATCCTGTAGGGAAGAAACTGGGTAACAAGGAAAAGGACAGGAAGAAAACTTCATTGTATATGCTTTTGAACTTATTAAACTTTAAATCGTGAATGATTACCTTTTCAAAAATTATAAATTTGTGTTGCTATAATCTTTCATTTTGTCTTTTAAGATGGAATTGTCAGCCACCTGAAGAAGCAGGCTGGACCAGCTTCAGTTCCTCTCAGGACTGAGGAAGAATTTGAAAAGTTCATTAGTGATAAAGATGCTTCTGTGGTGGGTGAGTAGCAAATTGGATTATGCCACAAAATCATCAATATGGTTTCAAAAGCCCTCTATGTCTGAGTAAACAATAAAGTTAAAACTGTTTAGGAAACCTTGGGGGCAGCTGAAAAGACAACTCGCAAAATTAGGTCAGCATTACTATAATGTAGAAAAAATTGGTGTTTTATTTGAGTGGCCTGGTATTCTTTCAGGTGTAAAGATTTAATGTCAGTTAAAGAAGATAGGAATAGTTTCAGTTTTTCCTATCACTTCGTAAACTCCTGAGATTTAACTCAAATAATAGGGTACTTAAAACTGAAAATGGGGTTTTAAGGTGGGAGGATGTAAGTAAATGATAAACCTCTGTGTCTGCTATTTTCACAGTTGTAGGGGAATTTACAATTTAAGATCAAATTGCTAGGATTTGTGTATGTTTTTACAGCAATCTTTGCTTTCTTGGGTGTTGCAATATCTCATTATTTTTAAAATAACTTGAGCCAATTAAACACATTCTACATCTTGAGTGTTTTTTGTTTTGTTTTGTTTTAAATGTAATGTATAATACATTTGACTAAAAAATAAATTTAAACATACAACCTTGTGTTCTCTTAATCTCCTAATTACTGTAATAAAACTGACTTTCTGGCAGTAGAGGATGGTTTATCATTTAAGTTTGACTAAAAGTCACTTCTTTTCTGGATATTGATTCTGTATATTTTACAAGGAGTTAACCGTAAGTAGACATTTAATAAACACTTAGGTTTCGGGCACTTTACTAGATTTGAAGTTCTAAAGACAAATAAGACATAGAAAAAAATATGGTGAATTAATTTACAGTTTATTTTGACATACTACCTTATTTAGTCCTCTGACACCTGAAATAGTCCCTGAGACTCTAAGGAGTTAGGCAGTTTGCTCAAATTTTTCAACTGTGAAAAACTAGAATTAAGACTTGAACCCTGACAAATTCTCTCCCTTGGCTTCCTCAAAAAAGTTTTTTTTTAAGGGGAGAGAAGGAATTCTTATCCTAAATATTTCATCAAATATCCCCAGTAGTCATGGCAAAGCAGACCCAATCCTCCTATCTATCTTGCTTTGCTTATCCATAATAAGATAAAGACTTTGAAAAAATAGAATTTTAAAGTTTTGAATATTTCTCAGCATTTACTGTTTCTTCCTTGTGTTTGACATTTTCTATATAGGTTTTTTCAAGGATTTATTCAGTGACACTCACTCTGAGTTTCTGAAAGCAGCCAGCAACTTGAGGGATAACTACCGATTTGCACACACCAATGTTGAATCTCTGGTGAACAAGTATGATGATGATGGAGAGTAAGTAACTGAGTTAAATGCCCTTGTAAATGCACACTTTGACCAAGTGGTATTGTGTGAACTGGTGGTTTTTAAGCCTAGTTTTTCCAAGAGCTTTATTGAGCACATACTAGGCAGTAAGCTAAGTTCTGGAAACTGTTGCTGCCTTTGAGGGGCATCTAGTAATGGGGACAGTGAATATATTTAAAAATACAAGTGTAAGTGAGCATTATATGTATTATGGTAGAAATTAGGCAGAGTGTACCAGAAGTACAGAGGAGGGAATGATTTTTTTTTCCTTTGGGGTGGGGAGTAGTATCAAAAAATGTCGTAGAGGAGGTGACTTCTGAGGTATATCTTGAAAGATAAGTTTTTCCAGGCAGGTTATGGTGGGGGATAAAGATTATTCCAGATAGAGCAGCAGGAGAGAGGGCCCCGAGATGTGAAACAACCTAAGCGTGTTAGGACCTGTAGTACTGCTGGAGTATTGTTCGTGGATGAGGTCAATAGTGAAAGGTAAGCTTGGAGAGGTAAGCAGAAACCAAATTATAGAAAACCTTAAGTGCCATACAGAAAAATTTAGATTTTATCTTTTAGACATTTGAGAGCCATTGAAAGACTTTGAGCTAGACAGTAATGTGATTAATTTTGTGTTTTCAGAGGAAAAGACACTGGCACCCATATAGTGGTGGTTTGAAAGGGGAGGGATGGCAAGGCAGTCAAGAGAGTCTAAACTAAGGGTGACATCTGAGAATCTAAATTAAGGCAGTATTAGGGGCAATGAAGAAGAAGGAGTGTGTATAAAAAATGTAGACAATAGGATTTGACCCCTAGCCAGGTGTGAAAAGGGGCAGATCTACAGTAAGTCTAGGTTTCTAAAGACTTGGATAACTGGGCCAATCATCATCAAGCTATGAAGAAGACGAAGAGAAACAAATTTGGGGGGAATGATGATGAGTTCTATTGTGGCACAGTGAATTTGAGTAGTTTTGAGACATCCAGGTGGTGAAGACCCATTGGACAATTGGATAAATGAGACTAAAATTCAGGAAAAGTTCTGAACTAAGATAAAAGATTTATAGGTCAACCACATGTAAGTGGTTATTGAAACCATGGGGCTAGAGGAGATCACTCAAGGTGAGCACATAGAGTAGAAAGAAAAGCGTGGCAAGGGTTAGTGTTACTTATTTATATTTAACAAAATATGCACTGTTTACTATGTGCTATGTGTACTGTTAACTCTTAATCCTCTTAACAAATTGTTGAGACAGAGCTGTCATTATCTCCATTTTACAGAGGAGAAAGCACAGAAAGAGGTTAAGCTTCACATGCCGTAAGTGGCAGAACTGGGGTTGAACCTTTGCAGCTAGAAGGTCTAGCTGCACAGTTGTTGGGCTTAACCATGAGGCTCTACTGCCTTTTAGATTAAGAGACACCAGGTCTGTAAATGATGTGGAGCCACTTGTGCCTCATTAAGCACACCACATATCAGCCTGTTACCCTTAGATTTGTTCACTGTGTCTGCCTCTCACACTTGCCATTAAAAGTGGCCTATCAGCGGGACTTCCCTGGTGGTCCAGTGGCTAAGACTCTGCCCTCCCAATGAAGGGGGCCTGGGTTTGATCCCTGGTCGGGGAACTAGATCCCACATGCTGTAACAAAGATCCCGTGTGCTGCAACTAAGACCCGGGGCAGCCAAGTAAATAAATAAATAAATCTTTTTAAAAAAGAAAAAAAAAGCTGGCCTATCAGCCTCTGATCAGAAGTCTTATTTAGAAGACCTTATGTGAAGGGTGTCTTAAGTTCTTCATGTGTACCCCAATGCCATAACATCATTAAAGATCACATTTAGAACTGATTTCAATTTTTGACAATAACTGCTCTGAAATTGGTAACTATGCTTTTAAAAAAAATCTGAGACATATTCACCTTCTTGGTTGCCCAGCATGTTTATATTAGGTCCCTTTTTGCTATGTAGTTTCCCTGTATACTATGAAAATGCCTGTGTTTTAACTGACATAAAGTTAATGGTTAACATTGGAAGAGTTGAGAGAGGGATATAAGGACTTAAAGGTGCTGACACCTAGCCCAAAACAAGTGATAAAATTGTATACAGGTGTGTATAGTGTGGGGAGAAGGAATGAATGAAAGAGAAGCAAGAGGCAAGATATTGATAGTTAGAATAGTGATATTTTCTGGGAACGCTTGTACTAGATATAAACCTGTGACTCAGAACCAAATTGGGGTTCAGTTGTAGCTGAACAAAAGGTTAGAAAGTAAAGAAGGACGCTTCCCTGGTGGCACAGCGGTTATGAATCTGGCTGCCACTGTAGGGGACACAGGTTCGAGCCCTGGTCCGGGAAGATCCCACATGCCATGGAGCAACTAAGGCCAAGCGCCACAACTACTGAGCCCGCGCTCTAGGGCCCGCGAGCCACAACTACTGAGCCCACATGCCTAGAGCCTGAGCTCCGCAACAAGAGAAGCCACCGCAATGAGAAGCCTGCGCATCGCAACAAAGGGTAGCCCCCGCTTGCCACAACTAGAGAAAGCCTGCACGCAGCAACAAAGACCCAGTGCAGCCAAAAATAAATAAATTTATTAAAAGAAAAAAAAAGTAAAGAAGGAATTTCCTTTAAGTGTTCCGGTGGAATGAGGAAAGCTTGGTTTAGGGAGAGAGGCAACGTAGTACCAGCAAGAGAAAACTTTGTAAACTGTGTTTATTCATATAGAGAAATCTAGAACAAAAGAAATTTTAATGAACTCAAGCTAAACATTATCTATAATCATATACCTACCTATAGAATTTTTACAGCTGGGAGGAATCTTAAATATATTTTCTCTAATGAAGTAATTTTCTTACTGTATGGGAGAGTTGAATTTTCAAGGAGACTGGCAGGGCAAGGTACCTTCCAATAAGAGCAAGTTCTGCTTTATTTTATTGTACATATTGGGGCTTTGGGGTAAGTTGGGTTCTGTTTTTTATTGTTTTTAAAGGTTTGGAAATTAATTATCTACTCTAACCCCCTTTTTGTACTGATGTAAAAGCTGAAGCCCAGAAGAATTAAATTGATACCTGGCCCAAGGTCTTTGAAGTTAGTGGTGGAGCAAGAATTAGATAGAACCAAGGTATTCTAACTTTGCAACCCAGATTTATTAAATCATCATACCTAATTATTGCACTTGAAATTAAGGTGGTTAGCTCCTTAGCGTTGATGAGAAGGTCATGTTGCCAAGGCTGTGGTCCCAGAAAAGAGTCCTTATGTGCTTAAATGGTGATAGTAGAAGTGGCAGCAAGCGTAGATGGTCTGAGCTTTAAATAAAAGGTGAGAGACAGTTCTTTTGCTGTCTACCTACTAAGACTTTTTTTTCTAAAGGGGTATCACCTTGTTTCGTCCGTCACATCTGATTAACAAGTTTGAGGACAGGACTGTGGCATATACAGAACAGAAAATGACCAGTGGAAAGATTAAAAAATTTATTCAGGAAAACATGTGAGTACCTCTTTATACTTTTGGGATTTCTTGGCTTCATTTTAGTTTGTTTATCTCAGTTATTAAGCAGAGCCATGTTTTAGATTAAATAGCCTCATTCATGGGATTGTAATGATAGTAGTTGGGTTTATATTAAAGTAGTAATGTTTGGGTTCTAGAACTCCTATTGTGGTCCTGTAAGTTACATTACTCGGTACTTATCCTATATATTGAAAATTTCTTTCCTTTTTAAGTGCTGTCAGTTACTTTATGATAATTCCATAATATAGCTATAAACCAGCCAAATTTGATAATGGATTGTATCATTTCAGTTTTGGTATCTGCCCTCACATGACAGAAGACAATAAAGATTTGATACAGGGCAAGGACTTACTTATAGCCTACTATGATGTGGACTATGAAAAGAATGCTAAAGGTTCCAACTACTGGCGAAACAGGTAATAAGAATAATTTTTCCCCTTTGTAAACAAGTTTATCCAGTGCATAAACAATTCCTTCTAACTATCCTATTACCATGTGTGATGTGAGAACAGATAAGAAAATGGGATTTGAAGCTGTAAGGATAAATAAACTATTTCCAAAATCTGTTGGGCATATTTTCCATAGGTGTTCCTTTGCCTTGTGACACAGCTGATTCCTGACCTCCCAGTAAAAGATGAAAACGTCATCTAAAATGTCCTTTAACACATTGTGCCTTGTTGCCCATTGAGACTTTCAGTGTATTTTATCCTTATAAATTTTCTTTTTGGGTTAGTTATTATGCCTGCAATATTTTATAGTTATATAACATAGCAAGTTTCAGTGGGAATGGACTATTTGCTTGGGTACCACCAGTTTGGCAGTGAAGTTCAGTAAGACCCTGGAGTACACCATAATCCTATGTCAGTGCCCAAGAACACAAGTTCAGACTGTTTCCAGAGGGATGCAGGGACTATGAAATTTTGCTTTCTAGTCTCTTGCTTCTTGGTTTCAGAAGTGCTTTACCACCCTGGTATAATCTTGGCATAAATATCTCTTGTTTCCTATAGAGTGATGATGGTGGCAAAGAAATTCCTGGATGCTGGGAAGAAACTCAACTTTGCTGTAGCTAGCCGCAAAACCTTTAGCCATGAACTTTCTGATTTTGGCTTGGAAAGCACTACTGGAGAGATTCCTGTTGTTGCTATCAGAACTGCAAAAGGAGAGAAGTTTGTCATGCAGGAGGAGTTCTCGTGAGTCACAAGTTAGCGTGGGTTTGGGATTTGATTCTGCAAAGAAACTATTAAAGCCTTTTACCGTACTGAGGATTTATAAAGAAGAACATTGGAATGTGAAGCTAGGTCTTGTAATGAAGACATGACGGTCACTTTTTTCAATTAATTATAGATACTTTAAGGATCATGATTCTTAATAAATTTTGAAAAGTAACAAAAGGATGGCAGCTTGGAATTCTTACATGATTGTTTCCACCCTGCCATTAAAAATAGTAGATAGAGAACATTAGACAGTCTCTTTGAGATTGATGTAATTTCAGACCAAGCCAGTCCCCTCCCATCCCTACAGAATGTCTTTTCTTCTTGGAATACCACATTGGCCTAAAGTAAACTCAGGGAATTGGAAAGATTTTAAGACCCCAGACAGTTTTGACCATCACCTTCTGAGGCTTCGGTAGATTAAGACAAGAGAAAATCTTCCTGTGAGTGAAATCAGTAAAAAAAAAAAAAAAAAAGATACCATAAATAGGCATTATTCTCCAGAGCAACAAAATAGGACCTGGTTCTTTTGCAGAATTGAATTTCCAGAAGGACCAATGTTTTCTTCCTTCTCTGACCTCTCTAATCCACAAAGAACACACTAGAAATACAAGAAGGTGGTTGCTTTCTTGTTCAGTCTGTAGTTCTGCATATTGAGAAACAAGGGCTCCCTTTTTTTTTTTTTTAAACTTCCAGTTACTTCCTAGCCTTGAAATTTAAACTATGTAGAAACTATTCTAAGAAATGGTTTTTAGTTTTCTCAATGGTGGGAGCAAGTTAACAAAACTGATCCTGTTTTTCTAATACCAGGCGCGATGGCAAGGCTCTTGAGAGATTCCTGCAGGATTACTTTGATGGCAACCTGAAGAGATACCTGAAGTCTGAGCCTATCCCAGAGAGCAATGACGGGCCCGTAAAGGTGAGGCGCGCACAACCTCCCCAAGCCTCTACACAGCTGTCTCTCCTCATTTCTTTATTCCCAAAATGCTGGGAAGTGCTAAGTGAAGACCATGTTGGCTACTCAGTTTCTGTTTTTGTTTGTACTCACCTCCCTCATCATAAAATAAGCATTGTCAGAGTTCATAATGCTTAATAGGGGCAGGAGTACAATTTTCTGATGATATTTGTATTAGGGCTAGGTTACTCTTCAGGGCAGAGCAAGCTAACTCCTAATAGAATAGTTTTAAGAATAGTTTTAATATTGTTGTTCTGAGATTATTTTAAGGAAGAGTTGGGTAGCATTTGTTTCCTGTGACTTCCTGAACTTAGTCTGACAGGTGACAGACATGGGAATGAGTTGATTTCTGGGGAATGGTAATATCTTAATAAAGTCTATAAATATGAGTTGGGTTTCAGTAACATATTTTTAGTGGCAACACAACAAATTTGAGAGGGATTGGGTTCAGAAACAAATACAGCTCATGAATGTATTCAACTCGCCTTACCAGCTAGAGAATCTTCTGTGTTTCCCAGGTAGTGGTAGCAGAGAATTTTGATGAAATAGTGAATGATGAAAATAAAGATGTGCTGATTGAATTTTATGCTCCTTGGTGTGGTCACTGTAAGAATCTGGAGCCTAAGTATAAAGAACTGGGAGAGAAGGTAAGTCTGAACCATATTCTGAAGTTAAATTTGAGTTGGGAGGTTTACATACATAGTCAGCATTGGCTATTTAGTTACCCTTATTAGTTCAGAACCTAAGAACTGGTAGATTTTTTTTCAACTCTCTACTGTTTACTCACTTTCTCCTGACTGCCCTCTGAGCCTGTGCAGTGCCTCAGATACCTGCTTTAACTTTCCACTCCTCAGACTCAATCTAGATTGTGGTTAAAAGTATCCTGGCTTCTGAATTTTGGTAATGGCTTATATGAATTCATTATGTTCCTTCATCTTAAATCACTTGGCTTAGCCCTTATAATATCTTATTTAGGCCAGGTAATTTTGAAGGTGTCTGTATATAGAGTCTTAATGTGTAGGAACCAAGAGAGAAAAGGGAAGTTTATGGAAAGTTTGATACTGTGTGCAAGTATCACTACTCTTCCTATCTCAGCAGCAAAACTTATCCAAGCTTTTAAAGAATGAGATTGTTTTAAGTCCTAAATTGACTGTGTCCCTCAGTCACTGAAAACTTGAAATTTAAAGACCTAACCTTTTTATTAACAGCTCAGAAAAGACCCAAATATTATCATAGCCAAGATGGATGCCACAGCCAATGATGTGCCTTCTCCATATGAAGTCAGAGGGTAAGTAGATTAAAAACTAGTAAAAGTATCTAGGTAACTGATAGGAAAAAATAAGCTTGTAAACTGTTTCTGTATTGTGCATAGTTTGGAGAGTCCTCATATTCCAGTTGAGCACAGAACCACCAATGCCTTCCTGGCTTAAAGTTCTGCAGCGTTGGCCCACATGACTGCCACAGACCTTGTGAGCTTTCATATTTCTGAGTTTTGATAGGATGTAATGTAGCCACCAATGGAAAATAGTATCTGGTCAGATTAGAAATCATAAAGAGAAGTTACTCCTAGAAGCAGTTATTAGGGAAGTGTATGTCAGAGTTATTCTGGAATCTGAAATTTGTCAACTCTTTTCTTCTTTTCCCAGTTTTCCTACCATCTACTTCTCTCCAGCCAACAAGAAGCTGAATCCAAAGAAATATGAAGTAAGTGCATTGTCTCATCTCCCCACAAATACATACACACACACAGACACATATTCAGTTCTTTGAGTTTATGTAACTGGAAACTCAACTCATGGTCTATATATGTGGTTGCTAATGTGCTTTTAAAAATTCAAGTCTTCCTATTGGGGAAAAAGAAAATCCACAGTTCTTTAAAAGGTTAAATTTTCAGAGTTATCTTTCTGTTTTCAGGGTGGCCGTGAATTAAGTGATTTTATTAGCTATCTAAAGCGAGAGGCTACAAACCCCCCTGTAATTCAAGAAGAAAAACCCAAGAAGAAGAAGAAGGCACAGGAGGATCTCTAAAGCAGCAGCCAAAAACACCACTTTGTAAAAGGACTCTTCCACGAGAGATGGGAAAACTATTGGGGAGGACTGGGACCCATATGGGATTATTACCTCTCAGGGTTGAGAGGACAGAATGGATATAATCTGAATCCTGTTAAATTTTCTCTAAACTGTTTCTTAGCTGCACTGTTTATGAGAATACCAGAACCAGTTTATGTTTGTGGTTTTGGGAAAAATTATTTGTGTTGGAAGGAATGTTGGGGGGGGGGAATTGAGGTGGGGGTTATTTTCTAATTTTTTTTGTACATTTGGAACAGTGACAATAAATGCGCCCCCTTTATACTGTCTTTTCTCCACGAGGTGGGGAAGCAGAGGTTCTCTAGACCAGCACTGTCCAGTAGAACTTTCTGCTATGATATAAATGTTCTATAATCTTTATTGCCCAATACCTGTAGCTATTGAGCATTAGAAATGTAGCTAGAAACCATATTTTAAATTTTCATTAAACAGTCACATGTAGGGCTAGTGACTGCCGTAATGGTCAATACAGCTGTACTGTACTGGGTCCACAGTTACCACCTGTAATTCCTTTCCAGATTTCATCTCTATCTATCCTCACGTGTTTATTGCACAGGACCCTAGCCTGATGATTAGAACAGGTGAGGGACCTTTCTTGTTGGGCTGTTTCTGGCCTGCCCGTGCCCTAAGGGTGGATTGCTGTTTATCCTTGCCATGCAGCTGAGCATGTTTATATCTCCCAAGGGCTATTCTCTGCCCAGAAATGCCCTGTGTGGGTGTGGCATCAGGTTGGGGTTCCATCCAAGTTGTTTCAAGAATTGCTGACATTGCCGGGTACAGCTCTCTCCCCCAAAGCTCAGGGTGTGGTCATTAACTTCCTTCTCCAGCGGAACTGGGAAAGGCAGTATCATTCCTTGTTGTGAGTGAAACATCCACTCCTTATGCAACAGTGAGGAACGAAAAGGATACGACTGGTGTGATCTTTGGTTCAAACGAACTGAACCATTTCCCTCTTCCTTTTTGTGGGTCAATCCAAATCCTATCCACAGTTATAGTTTTCAGTTACTGGATAATTCCAGATAGGAGCCCCAGTTGCAGGTGATCCTCAACCTCCATGTTTGGAAAAGGAGAGCTCTATTCCTACTGTATCCCCTAGTTACCAATTTCAACAGGGGTCCCCAACCCCTGGGCCAGTCCGTGGCCTGTTAGGAACCGGGCCGCACAGCAGGAGGTGAGCGGCGGGTGAGTGAGCGAAGCTTCATTTGCTGCTCCCCGTCGCCTGCATTACCGCCTGAACCACCGCCGCCCCCTCGCCACCCCCCCCCCCCGCCCCAGCATGTGGAAAAATTGTCTTCCATGAAACCGGTCCCTGGTGCCGAAAAGGTTGGGGACCACTGAATTACAAGATTTGATAGAGCCTCATAGCAAAATATATATCAGGGTCATCCATAGTGCTTTGAAAAAGTAAAGATGCCTAACCATAATCTTGGAGATTCTAATTCATAAGACCTGGGCTGGGATCTGGGGATCTGATTTTTTAGGGAGCCCCAGAACTGGTTCATATACACAGCCATGGGTAAGAGGATTCAAGGAAAACAAACTTGACACAGAAGCAATCAGTTTTAATTTTTTAGCCATGTTTGTAAAAGAATTCACTTTCAGTACATGGGTAACACCCAAGCCCTTTCCCATTATATCCAGTTGTATTACAAGTTCCTTTAGTTCTGTTACCAAAAGTTTTCATTGTTTCTTAAGGGACGCTACCAAGTAAATTCTGATGTTCTCAAGGTATCTTGTCCTGGAAATGGTATCATTTCTCAGGATTTAAAAATAACTTGGCTGAACTAAAGGTGGAGAAGCCAAGTCTCTGCTACTTTTCCTAGTCTCCTGGGCACAGCTGTGGAGTCTTGGCACTGTGCCCATGCCCTAAAAATTTAAATATGGCAATATGAAAACCAAACCTTAAGAACCTAGAGCAGCTCTCCTACTTCCCACCATGGACTCAGCAATAAGAAGAGCAGACAGTTGTATTCTAGTTAATAGCTGCTTTGTTCCTTCATAGCATACTGGGCAGAGGGTAAAGAGCCCTCTGTCATCTTCAGCTGCCCCTGTTCTTTTCCTCAAACTCCAGGATGAGACCTTTAATGTGGGACAATTTCTGATGCAGGTACTCACAGCGGCGCTTTTCTTCCCTGTAACCTGGGTACCGCTGCAGAGAAAAAGCATCCATGTCAAAAAAAAAAGTCAATTCTGCCTTTTTGCTACCATTCCCAGGCCTGGTCTTACCTTCCTGAACTTTTTGTATTCCTGGACTATCTTTTCTTCCAGCATCTGAAACAGAAAATGTTAGCACCAAGTTTAACCTTAAGAAAAAAGCTCCAGTTCTCTTAGGGAGTGAAGGAACTTCCCTTCTCATTCTACCAAATTATACAGACTAATTTTTCCCTCAAAACTGGCTTGCTTGTCACGTTGGTCGTTGAACAAACAGGATTATGGGTAGTTAGCCAGGAGTTTACAGCCAGTAGAGCTCAGGAGCCAGCCTGGGCCCATCCAGCCCTTACCTTGTGTTCTGGAGTTCCTCGCTGAGCGCTCTTCATCTCTGCTCCCAGCTCTCTGAACCTTTGGCTTGCAGCCCCAACACGGGCATGCAGGGTGCGGTATTCAGCATAATCTGTCTCAAAGTCCTGCTTGTAAGCATGGTGCTGTTCTGCGCTGTGGATGGCCCTGTATTGCCTGCCAGGAGCAGAGTATTGTCACCTTCAATATCATTGCCCCCCAAAGCTTCCAGCTCCCAGGAAGTTTACCTTAATATCTCATATGCACAAGGCTTGATAAAATTGGAAATGGCAGGGGACTCACAGGAGGTAATCTGGTACCTCTTCAGGGCTTGGGGATTCAGAGTCTAGGAAGGAAGCAAGACATGAAGGTGATGATAGGCTTTTTTTCCCCCACTATGGCAGTTTCACCCTCCTCCCATTAACTCACCTGCTTGAACTGAGGGACTGTGCACCAGCCTGGGGCTAATGTCTTCACCTTTATCTTCTTGCTCCCAATCTTCTCCCTCCTGTAGCTCCTGACTAGGCAGCCCTTGTAGGGGACTTGGAGCTAGAGACAGAGATCTGAGCCTCTTTTCTTTTAGTTTCACAGTAGCTGCAGGTGCTGGACGTTTCTGTTGGAGAAAATATCTCGGTCACATGAACAGTAAGCCAGAAGCCTCCTATTCTGTCCTTCTCTTAAAAATTACTTCCATATAATGAGCTCTGGGACCATGAAAATGATAAGGTCCCAATTTTTAAATTTTAGCCTCATTGGACACAACTCTCTTTGAAAAACCCTTGCTATTACAACTTACCTTGTCCACATGTTTCTGGCGAGCAGAGGAAGGCAGTACCTGATCAGGCTCTCTGTTTGGAAGATGGCTCTGGTTCCTAGGATATTTGAAGAGGGAATGGGAGAGAAGAAGCCAAGGGTAGGGCTAGATCCCTTTTTACAGCATTTAGGGTGGAGATTAGAGAAGACAATACCAGGGCTTCCCAGATTAGTCCCACCCTGCCCCCAAGTACCTCACTTCCCACTGCGCCATGTGTTCCCTCAAGGATCCTGGGAGTGACTGTTCTTGGCTGCTTGCCAGTGGATCTGGCACCTGGCAGGGAAAGTGGTAGGGGCACATGGCTCCCTAGGCTTCAGGCTTTGCCCCACCTTATCCCAACTCCCTGCAGTTTCTGGCCTTACCTCTTCTAGTGCCATCTGTGGCTGTGAAATTGTGTCTCCTGCAGAATAGTCTCCCATGTTCTGCCAGCTCTCATGATCTCTGGCATCTTCAGTCAGGTTGTGACCCTGAACTGAAGATGGGGCTGGCATAGAATCCATGGCTGCCCAAATAGTGAGGCGCTCCCTGAGTGGACCCAGGCAGTGGAGGCGGTTAGGCCCAGATCTGGAAAGAGGTAGTTTAGAACAAAAAACAAACAAAAAACAGGAAGGTGGAGAACTTTGAAGCACCTCTGGATATCCCCTTCCCAGACTTTGCACAAACTCTTTCTTACCTGCTACCTATTCCCCTTACCTGCCTAAATGTTGGCACACAAGGTCCAAGCCACCACCGGGGCCCTCCTGTCCACACGGAGACACTATGAAGGAAAAGAGGCAGGACCAGCCAGGACCTGGGAGCCTCAAATACTGTGGGTGAAAGGAGACCATAAGCTCTATGAAAGTCAGTTCCTCCTACTATCAATGCCACTCCTCCCTGAGCCAGCCTAAGCCTGAAGATGGGTCCCACGGGGCTTATTAGCACACCAGGTGCAGCTGGGCCTGAGTTCCTCAGGAGGCTAAGACGGCACAGTCTCTTCAACCGCAGCCTCTTGAGACCACAACCCAGCAGCCCCTCGCCCCATTTGGGGTTCAATTCTCGAAACTTCCTCAGACCTTGACTGCCCTCAGCCTCCCGCCCTGACGGTGCCTTTCTGGAGCCCATGTCTGTTCTCCCTGCACTCCACCTCCACACACCCCAGGCCCACGCTTACCCCTCGGTTGCCTTGGAAAGCAATCACTGGCCGAACCTGCGGGGAGAGCACAGACTTGAGCTAAGAGCAGGTGAAGCAGCGTCCCGGATCCGGCGTCGGGTGCCCGGGGTGGGGGTGGGGTGGGGGGACCTGCCTCGCAGGCTTCACTTGGAGAGGTGGGGAGGCCGGAGACTGAGGATGCTGCTTCCCATCCCCAGGCCCCTTCGGCAGGGTCGCCGGCTGAGGCCCTACTTCCCGAGGGGTAGGGGATGGAGAGGATGGGGCCCGGGCTGGCCGTACCTGTTGCCGCTGACACTCTTGCAGCGCCCGCAGCGCCGCGTCGTTGAGCCTGAGCAGCAGGAGGCTGGTCCGGGCAGCGGGGGTGAAGCAGAGCCGGAGCTTCCCCCTCAGAAGCTCCTGGGGTCCCTCCATGGCTGCGAGGTTCAGAGCAAATAGGACGGGAGCCACAGACCAGGGCCACTACCACCTCTGCTGTGCAGGGCTAGGCTGGCACACCCGATAGCCCAGGTAGGCCCCGCCCCCCGCCGGGACCCCACCCCCAGCCCCACCCCCAGCCAGCCCCACCTCTGGGATTTCCCGCTCGCGTGGGCGGCGCTTCGCTCTCCCCCAGAGGTTAGCACCGACCCCAGCGGTTTCTTCTTGGATTGGCATGCGCTTTTTGGGCTTTCGGAAGGTGCTCTCCCAGTTCCGGGGAGAAAGTCTGCAGCCAGCTTCAGACCTCTCACCAGTCCCCAGTCCTGCCTCAGTTTTTCCACCTAACCTGAACACTTGAGAGTTTCGGTCGGGCCCAGCCCATCACGCCAAGAGCCCCAAGGGACCGGAGGCTGGCGGACCCGAAGGGGGATTCCCGACGCCAACACCTGGCCTAGCGCTTTTGCTTTTCCCTACCCTACGTACTGCGGCGAACCCGAAGCCGGTTTCTAACTAAGAATGGAGAGAAAATCAGGCCCCGTTTTTGGCAGCAGTGAAGCTTGGCTGTCGCAAGCAGATGGGCATCGATGGGCAGAGATGGGGGCCGTGGTTGGTGGCAGGAAAGTTGCAGGGCAGAGGAGATGGAGAACTCAGTCCCAGGTCTCCCTTCCTGGCCTATACACGTGAGATTGGTGGACACTGGTGTGAAAGGGAGCAGGCTCACTTCCTCAGGAGGACCAAGAGGTGCCATGAAGTTTCCAGACATTCTGGAGGTCCAGATCCTGGTGCAGTGAGACCCCAGGACCAATCTCATGTCGGCCCTTGGTGTCTCCTCTTGTCCCTGTTTGGGTATGTCTCCCAGGAGCCCTGGTGTTGTTCTCTTTCCTAGCTAGGATACCTCTGCTAAATCCCTGGACGGGCATAATCCCAGATGACCTTAATGCCCTTCACCCTAAATCAAATTATCTATACATTTGTCAAAACTCATCAAATTGCACACTTAAAATGTATCTATTTTAATGTCTGTAAATTATACCTCAATAAAGTTGATTTTTATTTTTTGGCCACACCCCGCAGCTTCTGAGATCTTAGTTCCCCCACCAGGGATTGAACCCAGGCCACAGCAATGAAAGCACCAAATCCTAACCACTGGACCTCCAGGGAACTCCCTAAATTTGACTTTTTAAAAAAAATTAGTTAATTAATTTTTGGCTGCATTGGGTCTTCTTGCTTCACGTGGGCTTTCTCTAGTTGCGGGGAGAGGGGGCTACTCTTCGTTGCTGTGCGTGGGCTTCTCATTGCGGTGGCTTCTCTTGTTGCAGAGCACAGGCTCTAGGCGCACGGGCTTTAGCAGCTGCGGCAGGCAGGCTCAGCAGCTGTGGCTCGTGGGCTCCAGAGCGCAGGCTCAGCAGTTGAGGCACACGGGCCCAGTTGCTCCGCAGCATGTGGGATCCTCCCGGACCAGGGCTCAAACCCTTGTCCCCTGCATTGGCAGGTGGATTCTTAACCACTGCACCACCAGGGAAGCCCCTGTATGTACTTATTATCAATTAATTCTTTTTTTATATCAATTAATTCTAATATGCTCCTCTAGAAGTGGAAATTTCCTCCTCATATATTCAAATATAATCAGTTATATTATCAATTTTATCAGTTATAAAACTTATCAGTTTTATAAATTTCCATTTTTTTCCTTAGATATATACCTCCAGACCCTTTCATTCTCCTGTTCCACTCTGAAATAGTTGCTTCTCTAAGCCTGCTGCAAAGTTATCATCCTGGGGTCTCCCTTCAAACAGCCTGGGGATTTCCTTATCTCCTATATTGGATGCCCTTTTTTCCTGAATTCTACTACTTTTTTCCTTGATTTACCCCCTCATTTTGGTGGAGTACATCTCCAATAGCTTCCTGGAAAGGGTGCATGGTAGATAAGTCCTTTGAAACTGTGTGTCTTTATTCTATTCTACTTAATTGATAGCTTGGCTGGGTAAAAACAATTTGGTTGTTATTTTTCTTCAGACATTTGATGACATCACTCACTGTCTTTTGGATTCCAGTGTTGCTGCTGACAAGTCTGAAGTCATTCTCATTCTTCATCCTTTGTACGTGACCTATTTTGTATCTCAGAAACCTTTAGGATCTTCTCTTTGACTCCAGTGTTCTAGTATGTTGTGGCATCGATCTTTTCTTATTTTTTGTGCTGGGCACTCAGTGGGCCCCCTCTCATTCTTTCCTCTCATTCTGAAACTCATATAATACAGATGTTGGACCTCCTGAACTGATTGCCTAATTTTTAAATTTTTTCCTCTCCATCACTATCTTTTTGCCCAATTTTCTTGACTATTTCTTCCAGTTTTATCTTCCAATGCTTTTATCGTATTTTTAATTTCCAAGAGTTCTTTATTATTCTCTGAATGTTTGTTTTTTATAGCTCCCCTGTTTTTGTTCAATATCCTCTTCATTTCTAAGGGTACTAATTATAGTCCCCCTCCCACTTTCTTTTGTTTCTGGAATTGTTTCTGATCCTCTAAGACCTTATTTTCTGTTTCTGTTTTGTTTTGGCCTATTTTTATGTTAAAAGTGTTTTCTCCAATGCTTGCTGATCCTCAGCTATCTACTCATCTCTACAAGCAAGGCACTAAAATCTGACCAGAAGCTTAATATGCATGGAGAGGGCTGGTTGCACTTTAAGATAATCTTACTGGATCATTTCATTATGTGATCCCTGTAATTTCTCTAATTATTCAAGCTTTTTCCCATCTCAGGGCCTTGGCATATGCTATTTCTATTGTCTGTGTATTGCTTAAAATGTATTTGGCAGAAGTTACAGGAATCTGACTCAGGGCAGCTTACACAAAAAACAAAATACGTATGGTGGTTCTCATAGCAGGAAGCTCAGAGAGAGAACAAATATTACAGTTGATGTATTCAGTGGCCCAAGAGCATCATCAGGGACCAAGTTTCCTCCTGCCACTCACTTTGCTTCAACCTAAGGCTTGTCCTTCAAGGTCATAGAAGCCAAAAGCAGTAAGAGTAATCCTTATTCAAGTCAGTGGGAGAGAGTACTGTCTGTCTCCACAATGGAACAAAAGTCCTTCCCTTTGGTCTGATAAGGCCAATTTAGGTCACATGCTAACTCCTAAACCTATAACTGTCACAAGGTGAATATCATGCATGGTTTAGGCAATCCTGAGCCAGTAATGCTAAGAGTGATGAGTTTACTTTGATTGACTTAGCCATTCAGGACCACTCTTGGAATATAGGGAGGGAAAGAATTTCCTAAAACTGTATTGCTCTTCTTTGTTAAAGGAGGGATGTTAGAAATGTTTGGAATTCAACTGCACTGCTGGAGCCTTCTTCTACTTTTCCTACAGGCCTCAGTTTAAAACTCACCACAGGGAATTCCCTGGTGGTCCAGTGGGTAGGACTCCATGCTATCACTGCCAAGGGCCTGGGTTTGATCCCTGGTCGGGGAACTAAGATCCCATGAGCTGCGTTGTGTGGCCAAAAAAAAAAAAAAGTCACCACAGAAGTGGGTCTCTCCCATTATTCTTTGTCCTTGCAATTTTGTTTTTCTTTTAACACTTAACACAAGTTGTAACTTCATACTGTTTGGTTTGGCTACTTGTGAATTGTAAGTCTCCTCCACTAAAGTGTTAACTTCATGAGGTCAGAGACCATGTCAGTTTTGTTCACCACTGTATACCCACTGCCTAGAAGTGTCTGGCACTTAATAGGTGTATGCTTAATATTTGATGAAGAACCCAGAAATCAATAGTATCTTCCTCTCTAACTGAATACCCAAAATATATTTTGAAGCTGCACACTTTTGCCATTTCTGCTGCCACCATTTTGGTCCAAGTGGCTATCTTCTGTTCCCTGATGTAATGGACATCTTTTGTTTGATCTGTCTAGCATCCTCCTTTTCTGGGGAACAAAATCCCTTTCTTTGATAAACCTGTTCCTTCCCCATACTATCTATATGGTTCTGGTGGGGGCTGCTCTCATTATATCCTGCCCCACACCACCTCCTCACCACAAAGGTAGGCACCTAAACCATCAGAGCCCTGTCCTGGGGTTTTAAAAACTAAATTTAAAGGAAGAGACTCAGACCCTCTCTCTTGGACACACTGTGATATGTGAGGGCAGGGACCATTGGTGGCCATTTCCTATCATGTCAAGGGATCTGGATCTGAGAAAATAAAGCAAAGAGATGGGGAGGCATCCCCCTGTCATCGGTTTTAGTCATTCACACCCCAGCCCATGCCCCAGTTTGGTTATGTAAGCCAACAAATTCCCCCTTTTGCCCAAATTGGTCTGAACTGCATTTCAAGTATCTGTTACCCAATTAGGCCTAGCATCCTGGATGTCTGTGATAGCCTCCTGACTGGTCTCCCCATTTCCATTTACCTGCTCTAATCCACTTTCCTTCCACGGAGTGATCTCTTCAAAATTTACATCTTGCTGCTGAAGAGCAGGGACTTGGTTAAACCTTCAGCCCCACACTTTATTACCTGTGCTTCCTTGGGAAAGTTATTTAACCTGCCTGTGCCAAAGTTTCTAAATAGGTAGAAAGGGAATAATGACACCTCAAAAGGTCATTGTAAGGCCCAAATAAGAAAAGTAAACTTAATATACTTAATAAGCGCTCAATGTTAGCGAGTAGTGGTATTAGCAGTAGTGACTCAGATCATATCACTACCCTACCTTCTTCCTGACCTAGTTTCATACCATGCTCACTAGGCATTAGTGACTCTCCTACTACCTACCTATCCAGCCTGTTACCTATCCACTAACCTTGTGGCTCCTGATGGGATGGCCTGAGGGAGCAGGACCTTAGGGCCTTCACACACGCTGTTTCCTCTCCTAAAACGTTCTCCCCCGCCTCCTCCCACCCCTTGCCCTGGCTAAATCCTCCTCCGTTTGTCTCAGCTCAGTTATCACTTTCTTCACTTCCCTAATCAAAGTTAGGGTCTACAGATATACTCCCTTCACAGAACCAGCAGTAGTATGATTTCTTACCAGGAGAGGTAGAAAAATTGTTTACAGATAGTCTTTATTCAGATTAAACTGACATCTATTTTGATGGATAGGTGCTTATGCTGTGTGCCCTGTTAACTCTTTTGAATATCATCCTTGTGTAAAATCTGTTCATTTCTTTCAAAGCAATTATCACAATTGATTTGCATATATATATATATACACACACACACACACACACACAGAGAAATACCTATATATGTATTATATATATAGAGAGAGCTGTTTCTTCTTCTCTACACTATATGTTCCATGAGTATGGCGATATACATGTTCTGTTCATCACTGTATACCTAATGACTAATACAGTAGTTGGTACATTGTTGGTGCATAACACAATGAATATTTGTTGAAAGAATGAGTGATTTCTTTGGCAATTCCTGGAAAAGTTAGACTGGAGGGAGGTGTGGCAACCAGCCTAGGTTCTGTTAGGATTGGAAATAGACTCTTGAGCATGGGGGTAGAGTGGGGTGAGTTAATAAGAGGAAACTGGTTACAGGGTTGTTCCACTCTCTCACCCACCTGAGCAGCTGGAGTTGATAAAGAGGTAGCAGGTGCCAAAAGAGAACTTGCTTCCTCATCCTGCACTATTTCACTCATCCCTGGCTAGCTCAGTTTTCTCCATGGGGCTGGTTCTGTAGTCTCTCTATATGCAAGGGGACCCATTGGAACCTGGGGGCTAGGAAGCCAGATAGTCCAAATTCTTTTTGTGAACTGTGGTCAGTCTGTTGCTATAGGTCTGCAGATGCTGTCCCCACCCTTGAAGTCCAGTTTCCTCATCTTCTCACTTTATATGTGGGGTCCCTAAATCCTGCCTCACCTCCTTCTCTCAGAGCCTTGGGTCCCTAACTCTCAACCTCGTGCTAAGTTAAAGTGGAGGTATTTTCTCTGCCCTCTGGCTGTTGGCCAGTGGCCACAGTTCTTCACCACATGGGCCTCTCCTCCTGACATGGCAGCTGGCTCTCCCTGAGCCAGCGATCCAAGACAGAAAGGAAAGCAGAAGCTGCAATGTCTTTTAGCATCAGAAGCGATATACCATCACTTCTGCCATATTCTGTTGGTCACATAGACCAACGCTGATTTAGTGTGGGAGACGATTTCACAAGGATGTGAATACCAGAAGGGAGGGATCATTAGGGGCCATTTCAGAGACTGGCTACTACTCAGGAGTTAGAGGAATTTGGAGAAGGAAGAGGAGGTTTTAGGACTTGCCAAAGGGAGATGGAGAGGACATTAACCAAGTGCCTATTATGGGCCAAGTCCTTTATATTAAGTTATCTATATTAATCTTTTCCACAACACTAAGGGGTAGATATTATTCCCATTTTTCATATAAAGGAATTGAAGCATGGAAAAAATGATTGTCCAAAACCAAATCCAGTAAGTGGCAGAGTCAGAATTTGCACATTGTTATGTGTGCCACCAATGTTGATCTATTACATTTGGTATGTACCAAAGGGTGGGATATATGCTACTGGTGATATAAGAAGTAATTTTAATAGTATAGAGACATAGCAGTAAGTAACACTGAAAGTATAAAAATTAAATGCTTTTCAATATTCTGATGACGTCAAGAAAAAGCTTCAGTTTGGAAGACTTATGCCTTATTACCTCTATAACACTTGTTAATTTCTCTCTCTGAGAAAGAGAGGGCAGGCCCCAGGTTCAGTAGCTTTGACAGTGATGTTATTTTGGTAGAATTTAATAATATATTTCCTTTCCATTGTATTTCCTTTTATAGTTACTTTCTCTTTGTGGGCAGGTGATACTGATTTAAAATTTACTAAAGGAATATGAAGTTTGGGTTATATCCTTCATTTGAAACTGATACAGGGAGTTCCCTCGTGGTTTAGTGGTTAGGATTTGGTGTTTTCACTGCGGAGGCCCAGGTTCAATCCCTGGTGGGAGAACTGAGATCCCCACAAGCCACACAGCACAGCCAAAAAAGAAAAAAAACCAACCCTGGTAAAAAATTTTAAAGTAATAAATAGTAGTAGTTCAAGCGATACCTGGGTATGGCAAAAATTGTGAGGATGGTAGTGAATGAGGTTTATTGTCTTCCCTCAGCTCTATGTTGAGAAAGAAGCCAGTCTTAAGTGCCAGCCTCAGCTTGGTTCTGCTGTGGGCACTAGCTGAAGAGAATCAGAAGTTAAAATTTACAACCAGTCCTTTCCTGTGAGATTTCCTAAGCATTTCTCCTTTATCCCGTGAATTCCTTGGGACTGGTGGGGAGTCTTGTACACAGATTAGTGAAACTGGGAATGAGAGCGATTTTAGTGGGAAATCTAAGCTTCCCGCCCTATTCAATTACGAATTACAAACGAGGTGTGGTTAGTGGAGATGGTGGAGATAGTACAGTACAGTGGGGAAATGTCAGAGGGAGAAATGGACATAGCATGTGGATTTTCCAATCTCTTAGTCCCTGATCCAACTCCATAGTCCGTGATTTTGGGGTCCTCCAATACTTCCAAGCTACATATTTGAAGCTTCTATGGGGTTATGAACAGGACCAAAGTTTTAGGACATATGGGATGTGGATGCGAATTTCTATACTGGAGGAGTTTGGGATGGGGGAACAATGTGGTTAGAAAGGGATTTCTGAAGTTGCGTTTGTACACGATTTTACATAGTATGCAAACTCAAGTGTCTAAACAGGTGGTTGGTTGGGGGCGGATCCTAGGTAACAGGGGCAAGTTTAGTCCCGGAGTCTTGGTAACAGCACCGGCCGGACCATTTCAGCCCCCACGAACCCGCAGCCCTCTGTTCCCCCTACGTTCCCTCTGAGTGAGTCTGTCTGTGTCCCAAACCGTCCCCATATGAGGGCACTCTGCCAGGTCACGTGCCCAAGCCCGCGGGAGCGCCACATCGCCACCCGCACCCCTTCCCCCCACCCCACTCTGCCCACGTGACCTGGCCCACTTTCTCCCCTCCCGACCTAACGACTTGCTCGGAAAGCCCCGCCCCACGCAGCGTGCTCGGCCTGCGAACCTCCGCCCCTTATCCGCCCGACCTCCAGCGTGGCTCGCGGACCCCACGTGTTTCTTCCTGTCCAATGGGAATCGGCTCCCGGGCTCGAAGGGGCGGGGAGGAAAAGACAACTTCGTTACGCTTCGAGAAAGGGGCGGGGCCTGCAACGTCGTACTGAACGAGGGGACGCAACGGAGGCAGGCCGGAGCCGCTGCCGTCGCCATGACCCGTGAGCACTGAGACCCCCCCCTCCTCTTGCCCTTTTCTCCTTTTCCATCCTAAACACGACTGCCGAACCTCGGCATTGACCTCGTTTTGGCTACCCCAACGAGACCTTTCTCTAGGAGCGCTGTTTAGCGACCCTCACACTTGGAGCCCGGAAATCGACCCTTTGCCCACCGAGACACTTCTTGAGAACCTCCCCACCTCGTCAGGCAAAGGCCCTCCCCGACGCTCTGCGGTGTGGGAAGAAACCCTGCGCTCCTGTGATAGACCCAGAGCCCCCCATTCCAGATCCCTGCCCATCCCCCACAGAGACCCAGACTGTCTACACATAACCGCCACCCCGTGTGGGCCCCCATGCTGCCCCGAAATTTGAAGCACGCTTCTAGCGGGCTCCTCAGGACCGTCCTCCGTCCACTCCCCACTTGACCTGCCCCGTGGCAGGTCCCCCCTCCGCCCAATCTGCAGCCTAGGCTCCGAAAAGGCCCGGTGTCGGCGCCCCGGCAATGAAGTGTTGGACCCTACGAGTGTCCGGTGAGGGGAGAGGGTCGCTGGTGTGTGGCCAGAAAGGCCCTCGCGTCTCACCTTTTATCTTCTTTCTCTAGGCGGTAACCAGCGCGAGCTCGCCCGCCAGAAGAATATGAAAAAGCAGAGCGACTCGGTTAAGGGAAAGCGCCGAGATGACGGGCTTTCTGCTGCCGCCCGCAAGCAGAGGTAGCCCCAGGGAGGGGAGGGGTGGGGTGAGACCTGGGTTTAGACCAAGGGTTGTACCTGGAAAGAGAGTTAGCTCAGAGCTTACATCTGGACTAGGCGTGAGGGGCAGAGTGCATTGTTTCCTCTAGGGTTTTATTCCTCTCACCCTCTAAATTGTTAGCTCACAGCCTTATAGGAAGGGACTGGGGCGGGTGCTGCCCTCTGTGTGATTTCTGAGTGCCCCGGGTCTGACCTGAAGGGCAAGGGCAGGGAGCTTCACATTTCAAATGCAGTAGTGGTTATGACAGCCCAGTACTTTTGGCCCTCCTTGCTGTTCATTTGTTCTCCCTTCTCCCAGCCTTCTCACTGGTGTTGCTGGGTGTGGTACTCAGTGCAGAATAGCCTTGGGCCTGTGTGGCCAGACTTCTGACCCCTTGGGCAATAGCCAGATAGAGACTGATTGCCTTTTGAGCCTCAGCTCTCTTCCTCTTGTTCTCCTAGGGTGGGAATACAGCAGCCACATGCTGAATTTTGTCCCATCCACTTCCATCTTATCCTTTGTGCCCTTCATCCCCCTGCATCTTGTCCTTTTTGCCCTCTGGTACCTCCCAGTGCCCCATCATCTCTACCCCCAGGGACTCGGAGATCATGCAGCAGAAGCAGAAAAAGGCAAACGAGAAGAAGGAGGAACCCAAGTAGCTTTGTGGCTTCGTGTCCAACCCTCTTGCCCTTCGCCTGTGTGCCTGGAGCCAGTCTCACCACGCTCGCGTTTTCTCCTGTAGTGCTCACAGGTCCCAGCACCGATGGCATTCCCTTTGCCCTGAGTCTGCAGCGAGTCCCTTTTGTGCTTCCTTCCCCTCAGGTAGCCTCTCTGCCCCTGGGCCACTCCTGGGGGTGAGGGGGTTACCCCTTCCCAGTGTTTTTTATTCCTGTGGGGCTCACCCCAAAGTATTAAAAGTAGCTTTGTAATTCCTTGAGCGCCTGGTTTGACTGGGGATTTGGGGGGATGGGGATGGAGGAATGGCTGCCCTTTCCCACCAAGAGGGGAGAGAACTTCAGACTCTGAAAGGATGTGGATATGTAGACTAAGTGAAACATCACAGGAAAAAATTCTTTTTTGTACTGCAACAAACAGGTATTCTGGGTATGTGGTAGAGAAATCCTCTAAGAGCCTTAGGGACTTCTTTTCTGTGATTTTTTTTTTGTCCCCCACTCAGACCCTGAACATCATCCTACGGATGGAGTTGAGGTCCTAAGAAGGAAGGCTGCAAGACCTAAATTTATGCCCCTCTTCCTCATTCTTCCTCAGTTTGTTTGCCTGCTTGGAAGTTGGCCCAGATCCTGCTGCTCACTGACTTCCCATGGTTAGCTGCTCTCAAGTGGTCACATTCTCTTCTGTTCTGTCATTCCTCATGTGAGGGTGGTTTTTGTCGTCCCATTTCCTTTGACCTCAACATCAGGATTAAAACCTAGGGTAGTCTCTGTGCTCCTTTCTTCCTGTGTCCTGGTTTGTTCTAGGGTTCTGGGCTTCTTAAATCCCTGTACCCAGGGCTGAATTCCTTATTTTCCTTTTTATCCCCAAGGGCAGAGCCAAGTAAGTCTTCAGTCCCTGTTGGTCTTTCCCTGCCCCCATCTCCACCATGAGAGCCAGGAAGGAGCTGGTGCCGCACTGTCTGCTGGTTCCTGAGCTGCTGACTTGGGAGTCAGGCTCTTGAGCTGGGGTGAATACATAACGGTAGCTCCAGTGAGTCAGATACTCTGCCCAGGGCATTAGGGTGTGTATGGCCACTTTTTTCAAGTCAGACATACTACTGACTTCAGCCTAAAGGGAGGTAACTACCCATTATGTCCTTGCGGTATTTGTTGGGCTGGACAGCTCCTTTGAGTCAAGACTAGGGGTACAACTTGAAGGGAACCCCAGTTTGTTAAAAGTACCTAGACTGGATATTTGTTATCTGGCAATACTGACGCGATGACAGTGTCGCCTGAAGAGGAGGCTGGGGATCTTGGGTTGGGGACCAACAGAATGGTGCCAGTAGTAGCCCCAGATAGAGGAGTACACAGGCCCAGCATGAGGCAACCTTGACCCAGAAGGTAGTCCAGCTACCTGTGGTGAAAGTCTTTTCCAGTTCCGCTCCCTCATAGCTGTGGAACCAAAGTCTCTGATTAGAGAATCTGCAGGGTCATGACTTTTAGATCTGTCCTACCGCCCCACTGAAGAGTATGGCATATGGTAGACCCAGTGTGTGTCCTGAGAACTCGGGACTGGCCTTGAATTGCTCTTTCCCTAAAACAGCTAGGTTTTCAGAAGAGTGTCCCAGGCCCGCCTCCATCCTACCTGAACCAGTTGGTGAGGGTAACCATGACATAGAGTGATGCAAGGAAGAAGACGAAGTGGAAGGCAGAATAGCTATAGGAAAGCTGCTGGGCTTGCACTGGAGGAGCTGGAGCTGCCTCTTGGTTAGCTGGCCTGGCAGCCCCACCTCTTTGCCCTGGAGAGAGGAAAGGACTGCTGGCAGCAGTGCTGCTGAAACACCTCTTCCCTCCTCCCTCATCTTCTTTTGTGAAGGCACTTGAGGGCTCTTTGGCACTCTGCAGAAATCTACACTTACGGATCCTCACTTGACACTCACCTTCCTCTGGCTCCACTGTTTCAGGGCAGCAGAAAGAGAGTGAAGGCTTTTGTAAAACAAAAGGCAGCATGTTTTGGAATGACTTTAAAAAGAATGTCTGGGTAACAGTATAGGAAACTCCTCTTTGAAAAGATTGGTGTGGTGTAAAAATGGAGGCACACCTGGGTTCAAATTCTAGCTTCAGTATATAACCAACTGGCTATGGGAACTTTGGTAAGATGTTTAACCTCTGTGCCTCAATTTCTCCATTTGTAAAATGGAGCAAATACCTACCTCACAGGGTTGTTGTGAGGATTAAATTAAATGAGATTATGTATGTAAAGTATCTAGCACAGTACCTAGCACATTGTGGGTACTCAATAAAAGGTAATAGCAGCTAGAATCTGAGCATTCTGGGTAGAGGTTGATAGGATTTGTGTGTGTCTGTGACTATGTGTGAGGGGGGAGGGGTATTGGGGATATTGAGCTCTCCATCCTCACCTGGATCTCACAGCTGTAAACCTTGACAATCCACAAGGGCCCAAATACCTCAGCAAGGTAGGAAGCCTCATTGCTGAGAAGGAAGAGATGGTTCTCAAGCTGGTCCAGTCAAATAGCAGGAGGATTGCCTGAGGGCATTTACTGCTAGCTGGTTGGTCCATATTAGTAACTCTCAGGAGGGTACTGCGCTCCTGGAGCCCTTTTCCGCCAAAGATTTAGAAATCTTTTCATGTGAGGGCCCTGAAATCTTTATACATTTAAAAATTCTCAAGTCATTTCCCCTACCCCCTTCATCTCATACAGATCATCTGGCAAGTGCTATTCTTAGAAGTTGTTTTTGTTCATGGGGAGCTTTCCTCTTATCTTGCTCTAAAGTTTAAATAAACCGTGGTCCAAGACAGTCTCCTGACCATCGTTCCCTGTCCTTTTGAGCATCCTCCCTTTTCTCACACCTTTCCCTTGACACCTTTATGCATCAAGCAAAAAGCACACAAGCATACATGATGCCAGCACTCAACACTGCCAGAGAAGTATCTGGTGTTTGGGGTTCCATTTTACTCAGGCCAGGCAGGCACAGAGTGTGATTCTGTCCTTGAAGGATTACGGAGAAGGGGCAACAGAAGAGAAAGGTGGTAAGAACAAAGAGTTAGGTATTTGGCAGGAGCAAAAAAGGTTTTAGCATGGGGAAATCCATGTCCTGTCCTTACCACTCTCTGGAGGACGGCTGGACAGTGCAGAGAATGTCAGGTACATGATAGAGCAGCTGATGACAGAGGCTTGTAGAAGGCCAGAGTGGAGCTGCTCTGGGGAGAATGGGAATCCTTGCTTTAGCCTACAGGGTAGTAATTTCCTTTACTTCTACCCTCACTTGTACTTCTGTCCCCCCACCCTTTGGGGGAAGCAGAGAATTGACTGAGGTAGGGAGGCTAATGAAATTTGCTATACTAAAGGTCCCCCAAATCTGGAATGTTGCAAGGCATGTATCCACTGAGGCGGATGCAGGGAGCGATGGAGAGGAAGGAGAGGAGACCACAGCAACAAAGGTGCAGACTAAGCAGCATCTTGTTGAGCAGGCAGCCATCTGGGTGTGTGTAGTAGTGGAACAGAAGCACAGCTGCTACACCTGCCATGCTATAGAATCCTAGGGTGGTCAGCAGCACAGCTAGGAACGAGGGGCAGTCTTGGGCTGCACCTGTTTGCCTAGGGGTGGGAGATAGGCAATGGCTTGGGGCTCCAACTCTTCTTTTTACCCATTATCAACTATTCCCCGTCTTCCAGAAGACTGGTGAGACTTACCCATCCCACCTGGCCCACAGTCATTTCACATTCCTGAGCTTTTCGATACTGCTTAGTGGGAAGCTCTGGGACCATCAACCTGTCATGTCCTTTGCCCAACCCAACGGGGTCTAGTAATGTCAGACTTCTCAGGAAGCCTTTAGGGTTATGTCCTCCTTACCAGTTCTTGTTCCAGGAATGGGCAAAGGCTGTAATAAGCACCAACTGCAGCAGGATGAATGTGAAGCCTCTACAGATGCCCATGTAATGCCAGGTTGCAAGTGAGGCACCAGTGGGAAAATGTAGCTGATCATATCATTACTCCTGGTCCTCTTCCTACCCTCTTTTTTTCTTAGAAAATCTTTTAGCTTACTTCTGCTGATCAGGATGAGATGGAAGGTACCTGGGAAGAGATGCTCATCAGGCATGCAGAAGGCAACAGCACAGAGACCTAGCAGGAACAGCAGCTTGAGGAGCCAGAAGGTGGTTAAGAGGGAAAGAGAAAACCAGACTCAGAAGAAAAGGCAAAGGAGAGTGAACAGTGCCAATGGAGGAAGGCAAAGGAGAAAGCAGAACTATAGGAAGGGAGAGAAGAGACAACTAAGTATAGGAAGGGAGGAACCAGTCCCATGTGAGAGGGGCTGGAGATAGGCCCATCACAGCCCATTCCAAATTCTGACTTGCAGATACCTAAATAAAAAAATCCGGACAATGTTTTAGAGTTGACAAAAGATTTGCATATAGTAACCCCACTGTTATCTCCATTTCAGAAACTAGAATGTCAAAGAGGATAAGTGGCTTGTGGTCACACAGCAAGTATAGTGGAAGCAGGGACTTAAACCTGTTTTCTGTCTTTTTACAGTGCTATTACTTCATCTTGGAATTTCCTTTACTCAGCTTATGTCTACTTCCCTCCTCATCCCCTCCCCACCCAAAGAATACACACACACCTCTTATGCAGCTGTGCTCTCAGGCTGGTGGGGGAGTGGAGGTCGACCAACAGCACAGCCTGCAGCAGGTGGAAGGTGGCAGTTCCTGCACATACTCGGTATACAGCCCCAGAGCCGCTGAGCACTGGGCAGTGAGAGTGGCCAAACAGATGGGCACAAAGCCCTGAGGGCATCTGGATCAGGAGGGAAGGTACATGTGAGAAATGGCTGGGCAAGTCATCATGCATAGAGAAGTACCTTCTTCTTATGGGTTATGTCCGCTCATTTGTCCCTTTCCCCCAACCTGAATCTCTTGTTTATCTCAGGGTTTCTCCTTTTATCCTGTCCTGCTGCACCCCAACCTCCTCCCACTTACCCCACGTGCCTTGCCCCAGATTCTTTCCACTACCATCCTTGACAGCAGGAGGCAGCAGACTGCTGAGGTCCCCACATGGAGGAGGATGTAGAACAGGCGGCTACAAGGAGACTCCGTGAGAGGGGGCCACCTAGGATGGCAGCAGCAGGTACAGGGAGCAGGCCCACAGCAGAACACCTGAGGGTAGAGCAGATGCAGGGCAGCAAGGTGGAGATTTGCTGAGGAAAGGCTTACATTAATGTACATGTGAGGTTAACCCAAGAGGCTGAATTCCAAAATTTCCCCCTCCCTTCTCTTCTCTCCTTTCACTCAGGAATTCTCAGACTGTCTGGTTCCAAGCTATTTAGGATTGCCTTCCACTGACATCAAGTAGAGCTTTCATCATTAGAGCTTAACTGCAGGCTTGAGCAGAACTTTCTAAAAGCCTAAGTCACATCTGGCCTCTAATCTTTCCCAGGTATCCGGTACCGGGTACATGGGAGGAGAGGTTTAGTGATCAGTAGTCTTAGAGGCAAAGAAGCAGAAGGGCCTCAGAAGTGAAAGGAAGGCCTATCATCTTTATCAGCTCCCATGGGTTTTCCTCCCCAGCTTCAGCCACCATTCCCTTCCACTTTTTCAGATAGCGCTTGCTCCAGGGAGCCCTCTGCCCAAGTACCCTCTCACCTGATAGAAGGGAAGACTCACTATGACACTGCAGACTCCACTGCGTTGCTGTGCCAGGCGGAGGGAGGTGCTGGGGCTTGTGACCGCCTTTGCACCCATCCTTATCCCAGGGATTAGGCCCAGGTCCACCAGATGGAAGGCAGATGAGAAAGTAGTACCTTTCTTTTGTCCTCAGCCCATTGGACTCCTGCTGTGCCGGGGTTGGTCACCCAGTTTAAGGCAGAATGGGGAGGGACATCAGGAAAAGAACACCGACCTTCAGGATGTGGTAAATGCAAATGTCCCTGTGAAACTACTTTCTCCCCAGGATCCTTGGGCCACTCAGTCTGTTCTCCCCAGATTAGGGAGCAGTTTGCATATCTGGCTTGTAGACTAGCATTTTTAATTGGTTTAGGATTAGACGTCATCCGTCTTGATCAGAATTCCTTGGGGTGTGTGGGCTGGACCTAGGTGAAGAGGAGGTAAGGATGGGAAGGCCTGGACTGGTGACGGGTTAGGTCTGGGACACGGCCTGGCAGAAAGCAACACTAGAAGCCCGAAAGGAAGTCTGAGAGGCGTACTGGTTTCCTCGCTGAAGCTTCTAGAACCAGAGCACCAAAGAAGGTGTGGCCCAGGGCCGATCCCGCCTCCTCCTCTCCCGGCGGAAGTTGCGAGGCAGTTACCGGAAGTCTTCCTGAGGCGGGGCCGGGCCTCTGGGGCGGCGCGGTGGGATCGACATGGCGACCGAGGGGGATGTGGAGCTAGAGTTGGAGACTGAGACCAGCGGCCCGGAGCGGCCTCCAGAGAAGCCACGGAAACATGACAGTGGGGCGGCGGACCTGGAGCGAGTCACCGACTATGCGGAAGAGAAGGAGATCCAGAGTTCCAATCTGGAGACGGTGAGGTTGGCCGGGATCCTGTCTGGGAGGGATGAGAGCAGAAGGGGCTTGGAGGCTGAAACTGGAAGCCCAGCTCCATGGGTCTCGATTTCCATGGTGGGAGGAGATAAGAGGGAAACTGAACCGTCATTGGAGCCCGCCGCTTGCGAAAAGGAACTTGATGGAGATTGGGTTTAAAATGGGTCTCAGGTGCACAGAGTTGAATTAAACGTAGGTCCCGGTTCCTGGTACGCTCGTCATCGTGAATACACACCCCACCCGCTTGTTACTGGTATTTTAGATTATTAGGAATTGTGGGTAGCAGAGCAGTAACTAGATCTGTCTTTCCCGTAGGCCATGTCCGTGATTGGGGATAGACGGTCCCGGGAGCAGAAAGCCAAACAGGAGCGGTAAGTCGTTTTACCTACGGGCCCCCCTCTTTCCCCCAGACAAAAAAAGCCATCGTTAGGCCTTTGTACCTTGTACTGTTCTTCAACTCTATCGCCAATTTCTGCAGATCTAAGATTTACAACTTTACTCTTGGTGGAAGGAAAGGCCTCCTGGCAACACCTGCTGCCTGCTGTAAATATTCCAGGGGATGGGATGGGATGGGATGTTAGGTGAGAGGGTGGGAGTCGTTTTGTATTTTCAGTCAACAGTGTTTACCAAGAGTCATTTATTTGTAAGGCATAGCTGGAAAAAATCCTTTCTGGGAGTTTATGGTGGAGGTAAAGAATGAGGACTAAGTACATGAATATTTGCAGGGAGAAGGAACTGGCAAAAGTCACTATCAAGAAGGAAGATCTGGAGCTGATAGTGAGTAGTAATGTCTAACTAGTGTATGGGTGAGGGAGATTTCTTTAATTTGGGTTGTCTCCTGAAACAAGTAGAGTCCTCATATTTTGCTGGCACGTTAATGCCCGGGAGGAGACTTAGGTAAAATCATTGATCCTTTTCCTGCAGATGACAGAGATGGAGATCTCGCGAGCAGCAGCAGAACGGAGCTTGAGGGAACACTTGGGGAACGTGGTAGAGGCTCTTATTGCCCTAACCAACTGATCTGTGTTTTCTCAGACCTACCCACTGGATTAACTTACTTCAATAAAGATGTCTTTTTTTTTTCCAAGTTGCAGTTTTATCATTTTGGATCAAGTGCAATGTATATCATATTGTATTTTATTGTGGGAAATTTACATGTTGGAGTATAACCCTTAATGAACCTATATGAAGGATCAGTGTAGAAGAGTACCTCATGTTCAGATGCAGATGCTATGTGGCAGATCAGGCTCATTCATATGACTAGTCCTCAACAGCATTCAAGGTACACTAGAGTCTCAGCAAAGTTTACTGTACTCCATGGCATGCGTCTCTAGGGTAGCTTATGAACAGCTGAAAGGCCAGTACCTGCCTAGGAGCCACTGTATATAGTTTTAAGTCACCAATCCAGTTCATAAGCCACTGTGAGTTAGAATTTAGGTACTGAGGTGGGAACATGGTAACTACAATAGAAGTTATCAAAAGTTATGTCTTATATAGAATTAATTTATGAAAGATTTTGATTTAATATTTTCTGAACCACACCACTTACACCTTGGATTCCATTTTCTAACCTGGAGAGAAAGCAATTTTACTTTAAAAGTTGATCAAATTTTTGATCACCAACTCACCCTTGCTGAGCGTTTCCTCAACTATAAAATGATACATAGATATGATAGGTTGTTGTAAGAATTCATGAGCAGGTGAATGTAGCTCTCACTCTCATTTTGGCTCTAGGATAATTCTTAGATTGTATCTCCTTCTGGCACATGCAAGTGACTTCATATTAATTATTTGCACTCGTATTTTTATTCTAGGACATTTAAGGATTTATGAGTGACTCTTCTAGTGGGGCATTTAAAGATTGTGAAAAGACCTTGCCTGTCTCATTTTTTAAAAAAAGGTATTTATTTTTGGCTGAGTTGGGTCTTCATTGCTGCGCGCGGGCTTTCTCTAGTTGTGGCGAGCAGGGGCTACTCTTGGTTGCAATGCACAGGCTTCTCATTGCAGTGGCTTCTCTTGTGGAGCACGGGATCTAGGCGCGTGGGCTTCAGTAGTTGCAGCATGTGGGCTCAGTAGCTGTGGCTCATGGGCTCTAGAGCGCAGGCTCAGTAGTTGTGGTACACAGGCTTAGTTGCTCCGCAGCATGTGGGATCTTCCCAGACCAGGGCTCGAACCCGTGTCCCCTGCATTGGCAGGCGGATTCTTAACCACTGTGCCACCAAGGAAGTCCCCCCCTTCTCATTTTTTAATGCAATTTAGAGATAGTCTTCCCACTGGTTAAATGTCGTTCCTTATAACCCCTGGGACTCCTAATGCTCTGCCACACGCACAGTGGTCATGTGGTAAATATTAAATGGAAAAATTAAACTCTGCCAGTGACGTCTAGCATGTTGTCGCTACATTGCAACTCAGCACTGTGCCCTCGATATATGAGCTGGGCAAGGAGAAGATACTAGTATGCTACATGGATTCCTCATTTCATGTGTCCTGTTTTGTTCTATATACAGCTACAGTTTAGACAGCAAGGACAACCACATACACGTTTGCTCACGGAATAAATCTAGGTGCCACTTACAATACAGCCTGTCTAGCATCTGTGCTGGTTTCTGAGATCAAAGGGGATGATTAAAATGTGAAACATCATTTGCCTGCAATTCCCTGCTGTCTTTTATTTTAGTTAATAGGTAGATAATAGTCAGCCTGCACATTTTATTTCTGGTATGCTAAAAAACCTCTTGGTGTATGATTCTTTTATTTCTTGACACAAACACACATAAATGGATCAAAAAGTAATGTTCATCTAGAAAAATTTACCCCAAAAATGCAGAACAGGTTTCAATGAGCTTAGATTTCCTGTACGGTAGAAGTAATGCATTGTCTGCTTACATGCCCATCCATTTTTCTAACCCAAGCTAAGGGTTGGAAAAAGAAACCTGGAATAGTCCCAAGTGAATATGGGAAGCCAGAGCAGTAATGAAGTTGAAGAGTTCTCAGAAATAGTCCTAAGTGGGGAGCCTCTAATCCTACCTGGACAGTGCTTTTCTGCAGGTTTCTCAGCATGAGTCCAAACCTCACAAAGCACCTTCAAAGACTAGGTTTGCCCAGTGTCACAAGTATGGCAGTAGGCTCAGCAGGCTGGATACAGGGGCCATGTAAATAGTAGTAAAAACAAATCAAGGACCAGATGCTGAGATTTCCTCTTGTGTCCCACAGTTGGAAGAATAAGTAGTTGAACTCTAAGTAGTTTTCCGCTTCTTGGCAGATGGCCGCTCAAATACATCTCGTACCCCAGCTGCCTTTTGTTTAAAGAACTTTGTGTTCTGGGCACTCTCTTGGCCCCATGCTGAGTCAAAGGAGGTGGTGTCTTGATCCACGAGGTGGGTGTATTTGGTACGACCAGAGCGTCCAAAGTTCTTGACCTGTTAGGATAGATGATGAGTTATACCACCAGACATATCATGTCACAGCCCTCAATACGTTACTTTTCTCTTTCATGTCATTAAGGTACCCCATACCTGCATGACTTTGGGAAGAATGGTTTTGTTGAAATGATCCTCCAGGGTAGGTGCGCTGAAATCTCTCTTGTATACTTCTTCATCCTCATCCTGTAGAAAAGAGTCTTATCAGTCTTCTGGTTTTATTTCTCATATATTCAAACTACGTTTTTTTTAGAGATCATTTTTTAAAACCATTTTACTTTTTTATTATTTTAATTAATTAATTTTTTTGGGCCGTGCTGTGCTGCATGTGGGATCTTAGTTCCCCAACCAGGGATCGAACCCGTGCCCCCTGCAGTGGAAGCGCACAGTCGTAACCACTGGACCACCAGGGAAGTCCCTCAAACTACAGATTTATTAAATTTTACAACAAGGGATAAAAAGAAAGCAGAGGGTATTGAACCTATTGAACCAAGAGCTTACATCTAGTTGAGGAGATGATAATCTTTTTTTCCTTTGTGTTGTCTTTTTCCTTCCTAAGTGTAGACATTTCCTGAAGGTTGGCTATATTCTTCTCTGCACTCAACATGTTCATTCACTCACATGATTTCAACTTCGTACAGGCCTCTCAAATCTCCAATCCTGATTCATCTACTGCCCAATACACATCTTAGCTTGGGTATTCTGGGATTTCAAACTCACATCTAAAGTGAAAACTGTATCCCTAACCTTTCTAAATCAGCCTCTTCCTGACTTAACTTCTGTTAATAGGACTAACATTCTCTCAGTTACCTAGATTCTCATTACCTGGGTTATTATAATTTTTCCCTGCAATCAATCTTACACATTTCATGGGATTAATGTTTCTAGAACACAACTCTCATTATACCTCTGTTCTGCTCAAAAACTTTCAATGGTTCTCTACTTTATTAAATAAGCACAGTTCCTCTGTGTACTAGTCAAGGCCAAATGCTATGTAGCCTTAATCTACTCCTTACCTTTACAGATGATACTTTTTGCCTCCATTTCTTGTTCCTTTACATGGAATGTCTTCCTACCCCTGAATGTCAGGAAGTCTATACATCTTAATTTTTTTAAAATAAAGATTTATTTGGCTACACTGGGTCTTCGTTGCAGCAGGTGGGATCTAGTTCCCTGACCAGGGGTCAAACCTGAGCTCCCTGCATTGGGAGTGTGGAGCCTTAGCCACTGGACCACCAGGGAAGTTCAAGAAAGTCTATATATCTTAACTGTCACCTCCTTGATGTTACCCTTTTCAATCTTCTACCAAATGTAACACCTCTCTCTTTGGAAGTCCCTTAGTACTTTCACTGTTCCTTATGTTACAGTAGATATTTGCCTTAGCTCTATTATTAGATTGTAAGCCTTCTGAGGGCAAGGATTATATAACCTGTAGCTGTGCTAAACAGTAGTACCCTTCATACAGTAAATGCTCAAAAGGTTTACTTAATGAACTGTATAAAATAACTATAGAGAATAGTTTCAAATCAACATATAAGTAAGACTATAATGTTATGATACAGATCATAAACATATGTGCTGAAAGAATTAAAATAGTACCATTTTGGTTAAGCAAAGTTTCATGGAAGAGCTGAGTCCTTTAACCAAACATACTTTCAGAGTAATCTTTTCCCTTCAGCTATAGAAAGGCCAATTTAAAGGTAGGACAATTAAGCAGGTTTCATGAAACCAACTTTTCTCCTTGTTAGAGTCTGAGAGTCCCTCATTTAATCTCAGAAGCCATTTCAACTTCACTCTCCTTGTCCAGATGAGAAGAGTTGATATTTGAGTATGTGCACCAAAAGACTCTCACATAAACCTTTCCTTAGGTATCACAGTCAGCAATGCACTGCTTCCTTAAGGAGCTTGATTATTAAAGCTGCTGAAGTGCTTAAGCAATGATATTTTATGACTTTGAAGCAGTATTAAGAAGTAATTCATAATCTCCACTGACTCCTATCTTGAAAACTACATGGGCTGGAAAACTACATAATAAGCAAACATTTCCTGCTGAGCAGATAGACTGAAACTGATTTTGGAGGGAGAGGAGTAAGGAATCCTCCAGTGAAGTTTTAAAAATTTTCTACAGTGAAAGGCAGGAATTAGCTGCAGTAGGGATATTTAAGGTTTGCTATACAGCATTTGAAAAAGCTAGTCTAGTTTTTGATAAAAACTTCTTTAACATCAGGAAATAGTTTGACAAACCACATGCTATTAGAGTAATAAATGTAACCAATTCTCCCGTTCCCTTTCCTGCTATCTCTCTATTAAGGAATTATCACGAGTGTTAACCCAAATAATTTAGAAGAAGTCCTTTTCACTTTATACAGGGTTAATGGACTGACATTTTGACTTTGGTTTTTATATGAAGAACAAAGATGATGACATTACACATAATGGTTAGATAATTAACAATTTTTTTGGTTAGACTTAGTCACTTTCTGTCAGCTCAGAATGAAGTAAATTAAACTTATGCCACCCAAACATGAGTTAATGTAAAGCTCTTTGCAGAGCCCGGTTTTCTCATAACCAAAATTTCTCACTCAGCTATGGATAATGATATCTAAGTGATTTGGGGAACCCAAACAGTCTAGTATCTATATAGATCACTCTCTATTTCAGTTCCTCAATTCTTCTATTACATCATTTCCTCCTTCCGAGAGCTGGGGCCAGAAGAGAACAGTTGCTGCTACATCTAAAATCCTGTTGCCAATGCCTTCCTCTATTTGGTTTTATATTCTTCAGAGGCAAAAAGCAAATGAGAAAGTTGACCACTGGCAAGTGGAAGTAACATCCCAGGACCAGGGAAATGGGGAGTTATTCCTACTGCCCCATTTTCCCATTCTCTTTTCACTTCTTACCATGAAGAAGGCACCCCGGTGATAATACTTCTGTAAGAACTTATATTTGCCCTTAACAGCTTTGTTGGTAATGACTTTGCCATTTGCCCGAAGCTCAGCTCGCCTCTCTTCCTCAGTCAGGTTTCGCATGCGTTCAATTTCTGCTTTCTCCTTTTCAAGCCTGTCCAGAGAACAAAACTATTTATTAGTATCATTTTAGCTTCAGAAAGACCCAGTTATCTGAATATGACACAGTCCCACCTCCTTTCAACCATCATTCATCTTCATCAATTCTAGTTATTACCTGTTAGGAATCAAGATCGGGAGCTCAATAAATAAGAGGGTGATGTAGTCTTCATTATGCTCGCATGCTCGCAAGACCAAGTTTTGCAAACTTCTGAAAGTTGATTCTAGCCTTTTTGAGGTTTAGACATACTACCACTGCTTGATTTTATAACATTAGTAATTTCCCTTCTCTAAAAAGCCTTCTTAGTTTTAAAAAAATCAGAATTTACAGTAACTCTGGGGACTTCCCTGGTGGCGCAGTGGTTAAGAATCTGCCTGCCAATGCAGGGGACACGGGTTCGAGCCCTGGTCCGGGAAGATACCACATGCCGCAGAGCAGCTAAGCTCGTGTGCCACAACTACTGAGCCTGCGCTCTAGAGCCCGTGCGCCACAACTACTGAAGCCCGGTGCCTAGAGCCCGTGCTCTGCAACAAGAGAAGCCACCGCAATGAGAAGCCCATGCACCGAAACAAAGAGTAGCCCCCGCTCGCCACAAGTAGAGAAAGCCCACGCGCCAACAACGAAAACCCAACACAGCCAAAAATAAATAAATAAATAAATAAATTTATATATTAAAAAAACAAATAACTATAAAAGTTCAATGGTATTTCTTTAGTAATGTGCTTATATGTCACAAACCAAGGATCACCCTCATTAATTAAACTGCGTGACTTTAACCTTTTTTTTGGGGTGGAGAGTCATAGATCCCTTTTCTTCAAAAAATGCAAATAAACACATAATTTTTCATACAATGTTAAAGGGTACATGGACTCCTCGAAGCCCAGGATAAAAACCTTAGAAACTGCAGGCTGAGGACAGAGTCTTCTATTGAGGGATTACAATCTGGGATTACCCTCTCTCATTCCTAGTAATTTTTAGGAATGGGTGATGCAGCTCAGAAATGATTCTGCTCTAACACAGTGATTGTGGTAGATTATTTAAATGCCACAAATTCTTCCCCTCACAGTATGCATGTCCCTTTGCAGAAATGACATGTGAGCTTCAAAAGACCTTGCCAGCTTCCACCTTTGCCCTCTTAGAATGCTGCCCTGAGACCATTATGTAAGGAAACTAGTCTAGCCTACTGAAGAAGAAGTGAGGCATCATAACAGACTGCACCAACTACCAGACACATGAGTGAAGCCCAGTCAATCTTCCAGCTGGATGCAACTGCGTAAGAGAACCCAGGTGAAATCAGCAGAGGAACTGCATAGCCAACCTCCAAAATTGAGAGAAATAATTGTTTCAAGTCACTTACTTTTGGGTTGGGTTGTTATGCAACAACAGATAACTGATTACAGTGAGTAACTTGTGTGTGTCTACTAGGAAACTACTAAAGGGAGTATCAGCTGGCACTCTATCGTGGAGAAACACGGACAAAATGTGTTTCTTTTCCCTGATTTTATTGTAAAAGCCACATTCCAATGTATGGGGAACCCACCCAGTTGCAGGAACCCTAAAGGAAGCTAGAATGGAACTCATAGTAGGTGTGGAGCCTCAGAGCTACCCTACTAGGAACCTGTCCCACCAGTGGTATTAAACTCTAGGCCCATCCTATTACTCACGCTTCTCGATCTTCTCTGTCCCTCTTGATTCTCTTCAGCTCCCGAACTTTCCACGCCTCATATTCCTCCTCATCATTTTCATCGTCAGTATTGAGTGCATCCAGTGCAGCCAGGGACCGCTTGTTCTCCTCCAGCTCTTTCTTGGTCTCCTCTTCTACAATCTGGATAGGGAGAACAGTTCAACTGTTGGACTTCCTTACTCTCCTCAGACAGACCTAAACACACAACTCCCTGCACTCAATCCTCACAGCTACCCCCAGTACCTTGAGTGTGTACTTGCGCCTCTCCTCAGCCATGCGTTTGGCCTCCTGCTCCAGCTCCTTCTGTTTCAATGCTTCAGCCTCACGTTCCTGAACTGTTACCCGGTCCTTCCTACAGCACAGAGGTCCTGTTAATTACCCAAAGCCCTTAGAGTGGAGGTCTTTGTTCCCCTAAATTAAGTCCCATCCAAACCAGACAAAGCCCAACAATCTCTGGCTCTATTATTTGCAAAGAGCCAAAAATGGGAGTCATTCCCGGTTTTCAGAGCATCAAAATTCCATTCATCTTTGAGAATTGCCTGAATAGCAAGAAACCTGCTGGACTGTAGGATTTCTAGCCATTAGGAAAGGAATAGGAATTTGCTCTTCAAGCTTGATTTTGTGTTTAAAAGAATATAAGACCTTGGAAGGTATGTTTCCTTTAAGTGGAAAAGGAGATGTGAAAACAAACTCAGTCTCCCTGCTAACAAGATATTCCTCAGCAAATACCCTGCCGAGTTGGGACACTGGGCAGAAGACTTTTACTTGGTGCTTACATTTCAGAAGAGCGTGAGAGAGAAAAGAGGCTTCCATCTTCAGACCTGGAAAGCAGTAATTATTTCCAAGATTCAGGCCTGGTTTGTGAGATACTTACTTCCGAATGAAAACTGGCTTAAGGCGAGGCTCCATCTCATCTTCACTGTCTGTGTACTCTTCATACTCAGACTCTGATTCTGACTCCTCCCCAGAACGTCCCTCATCTTCCACCTCCATGACTTCCAACTCTTCATTTTTTCTCTCCTGCGCTCGTTGACGCATCATGCCACGGCGCCGTTCTATTTCCTGTCAAGTTGCATGTCCAAGCCAGTCAGCTAATTGGCCTGTGCTCTGAGATGTCTTTTTATTTTAACCTCATCAAGCTCAACAAATTCTGATATGAGTAAATGCAACTTAGTACCATTCTATTTCTTTTTTTTTTTAACATCTTTATTACAGTATAATTGCTTTACAATGGTGTGTTAGTTTCTGCTTTATAACAAAGTGAATCAGTTATACATATACATATGTCCCCATATCTCCTCCCTCTTGCATCTCCCTCCCTCCCACCCTCCCTATCCCACCCCTCTAGGTGGTCAGAAAGCACCGAGCTGATCTCCCTGTGCTATACGGCTGCTTCCCACTAGCTCTCTATTTTATGTTTAGTACCATTCTATTTCAATCCTATCCCCAATAAGCAGGGAACACTGGATCAGACTTCTGCCAAAAGCAGATATCTTGTGCCTTTAAGGCCTCATCAAAGGAGCACAAGCTCTAACTTCTTCTTGTACCCAGAAAGAACTTCCCACTTTCTGAAATTATACCTCATCATCAATCTCTTCCTCTTCTTCTTCACTGCTATCTTCTCGTTCCATGCGCCAAGCATCTCCTTCCACTTCAGAGTCACTTTCTCCAACCACTTCAGGTTCCACTATTTTCCGATGTCGAGCCAATCTGAAAGACAGTGTCCAAGTGTAACACCAACCTCACAAAAACGAAGGGGCATCAACCACATTTCCTTAGTCACAGAGCACCTGGACATTATGTTTGCTTTTATTAGCACTGAAGTCTTGAGATGAGGAAACCGAGGGGCAGATTAAAGAAACTAACTCAAAGTGTTAGAACAAATAGTCAAGTTGGACCCAAAACATTACATGTATGCTGAGGCACCCTGGGGCACTGCAACAAACGTAGATGGGTGCACTGGGATATATTTTAAAGCTCAAGGTAGTTCACAATTTCAACAGTATATCACACTATGTTTCCTTTCAATGATATATCTTAGTAAAACTGGGTTTTTTGGGCTGCTGTGATAAAAAGCAAGTACTGCATTAAAGTCAATATGCAACAGGAAATGAGTGACAGTGCCAATGTGACTCTAAGGTTTGAGAAGTTGTCAGTGCCCAAGAGACACGCAAACCCCAGTAGTAAGTAACTGTGGTTATGTAAAAATGAAATAAAAATGTTTTTTCTTTTATATATATTATATTTTTCAAGTGGCTAAGTTGCTATGACATAAATATTAAATCATTTGGATCTAACTATTTAATAAAATAAACAGAATTGTTTGGGCCCAGGGCTCTGTGAAAAAACTCCTGAGACAATATGAACTGTGAAAGTTTGGGGCCTCTGGCCTCCTCTGTAAGGTAATGTCTCAGTCAATACACAATACACAAAATCCCTCGTTGGGAGGCTCCCTTTCTGACATCAGTCCTTTTTTCCTACTTCATCAGTGTCATTTCTCCTCATTGGCCTTTAGAATAAATGCATGGATAAAATCAAATTTCTCAAATTTTATAAAACATCTTTGCGCTAAAAAGACTCCTCAACAAACCAACCAACGGTCTGTGTTTTCCATCCCCTTAATGAGTTATTATCCTAACCCCACTGTGCCTGTTTGCTCACTTGTAAAAATGGGGATAACAGTACCTACCTCATAAGGTTATTATGTGGATTACAAGAATTAGTAAATGTAATATACCTGGAACAGTGCCTGGCACGTAGTAAGTACTATTCAAGTATTAGCTATTACTGCTGTTGTTCCTATTAATTAACCTGTAGGAGTTCAGGTCCAGGGAAACATAACCCTAGTCATTACCTCTCCTCCACATCTTCACTAATACGGTTCTGCAAACGCCGTAGCCGAGGGTCACTAGATGAATCCTCCTCCTGTTCCTCAGGCTCTGCTTCTTGTTCTTTGGCTTTCTTAATGAACTGAAATTCTTCATCCTCCTCATCTGAGGACTCCATAGGGGCATAGTCTGGCCTCTTTCCCGACACATAACGTTTTACCTTCACTTTTTCCATCGAAATCTCACCTGGGTGAGAAAGATAACTTATGTTTCAGTAGCCTCTTTCCCAATGTCCTTCAACCCTTGGCCTTTCCAGGTAGAGCCCTGTATTCCTGGCAAACCAGAGTCCAAGCAGGAGAAGAAGAGAGCCATTACCCAACCATCTACTCATCTAATGTTGTTTTCTTACAAAGGCCAAGTCATGCGAAGGTCTTCTTGTGAACACCAACACTTAATGATAATGAGGCTTAGCTTGGGTACAATGAAGTGGAGGAAGGTGGGCAGTGAAACAATAGAAGAAGTCCCCCCAAATAGGGAGACTACCTCCAACACAAATTCATGCTATTCCACCTCAACTATGTGCTTAAGCGAATTATTTGTAATAGTGCCCAGCACACAGTAAGGATGACTTAAGTGGGAATATAAACTTAAAATACTGCTCATTCTTTTAGTTCGAGACTTTTCCGTGGCAGCCTTTATAAATTACCATATAACGCAATCTTATAATCTTTATTTCTACCTTCTTTTCTTTTAGCTTATGTGCTATCAAACCTGCAAGAGTAGATTACCTGTGTTTTACAAATACCAACAATTCCAGTGAACAGAAAATCAGTGAAAACCAACAAATTTTACAAGATGAATAACCAAACTGTACAATTCAAGGGAAAATTTTAGGTGGATTTCACTTATGAACATATACAAAAATACTAAATAACGTAATAGCAAATGTATTCAGGCAGTGTAAAAACTAACCAAAAAACCCCTCTAAGCTATAGTGACATAACAGGATTTAGCCCAGGACTACAAGCATGGCTTAACCTTAGAAAGTTAACAGGGGAAAAAGTAATGTACTATTTAAAGTTTATATATTTATGGGACTTCCCTGGTGGTCCAGTGGTAAAGAATCCACCTTCCAATGCAGGGGACGCGAGTTCGATCCCTGATTGGGGAACTAAGATCCCACACGCCGCAGGGCAACTAAGCCAGCGCGCCACAACTACTGAGCTCGCGTGCCTCAACGAGAGAGCCCACGTGTCGCAACTAAGACCCGACGCAGCCAAAAAAATAAATAAAATAAAAAAATAAAATAAATAAATATTAAAAAAAAGAATGAGAAATCACAAAATAAAAATTAAAAAAATAAAGTTTATATATTTAAAGTGACATAATCTAACAATAGATACAGCAAACATTATATTTAATGATAAAACATTAGAAGCATTCCTTTAAAAAACAGTGGGCATCATTAGGTTGTCCCTATCATATCTTCTGACCAACATTATATATATTATGGTTTTAATTAGCACAATAAGAAAAGAAAAAGAGATAAAAGGTAAGAATTGAAAAGGAAGAAACTGCCACAATTTACAGACTACATGATTACTTATGTAGAAAATACAAGATAACCAACAGATAAGTTAAAAAAAATTCAAGAAGAATGCTGGATAAACGTTAGATAAAAATAAATGTGCCTGTACATCGGCTACCTATAATTAGATAATACAGTTTAAAAATACTATTTACAATAGCAACTAATCTGTAACATACTAAGGAATAAATCAACAAATGACATAGGCCTTTAGGAGGAAAAATATATAATTGTATTTAAAGATATAAAAGATCAAAATAAACGGAGAAATATATCATGTTCAAGGATGAGAAGTTGGCAACTGTGCCCAAGTTGATCGATAAATGTGTGGTCTATAATTTTAATGCAATTTCATTAAAAGCTGTTCCCAGGCTGATTTTAAAATCATATGGAAGAACAGGAGGTCAAAAAGAGCCAAGACAATTCTGAAGAACAAGGTGAGGTAAAAGACTTTAACAGATACCTCAGCAAAGAAGATATAAAGATGGCAAATAAGCATGTGAAAAGATGCTCCACACTATATGTCTTCAGGGAAATGCAAATTAAAAAAACAATGAGATACCACAACACACATATTAGGCTGTCCAAAATCCAGAGTTCTGACAATACCAAATGCTGGTGAGAATGTGGAGCAACAGGAACTCTAATTCACTGCTGGTGGGAATGCAAAATGGCACAACCACTTTGGAAGATAGTTTGGTGGTTTCTTACAAAACTAAGCATACTCTTACCATATGATTCAGCAATTGTACTCCTTGGTATTTACCCAAAGGACTTGAAAACTTATGTCCACACAAAAACCTGCACACGTATATTTACTGCAGCTTTGTTCATAACTGCCAAAACTTGTAAGCAACCAAGATGTCCTTTACCAGGTGAATGGGTAAATAGACCGTGGTACATCCAGATGATGGAATATTACTCAGCAATTAAAAAAAAAAGAGCTATCAAGCCATGAAAAGATACGAAGGAACCTTAAATGCATAGTAAAAATACTGTGTGATACCATAATGATGAATAAATGTCCCTATACATTTGTCCAAATCTACAGAATGTACAACACCAGAGTGAACCTTAATGTAAACTACCGACTTTGGGTGATAATGATGTGTCAATGGAGGTTCACCCTACCCTAGAGAAATTCTTACACAAGTGCACGAAAGAGACATGTTTAAGCACTGTTTGTAACAGGAGAAAAAGTAACAAAACAACACTGTCCTTCAGCAGGGAGCAAACTGTGGTTTAATTATATAATGGAACTCATAAGCAGTTAAAATGAATGAATAAGATTTTCATGTATTCAAAGAATACTTCTCAAAAAACATGTTGAGTCAAAAAAAAAAAAAAAAAGGCAGGTTGCACAAGGATAGGCACCGTATATTTAAAAAAAAAAAAAGAATTGACAATATTTTTCAAATACTTTACTGAAAAAACTCTAACTTTCAGTCTGACTTCCCAAACAGGTACAGTTTTCCTTCATCCATCTGCACCCATCCTTTAAAGATCAAGTTAAATACCCCAATCTGAAGAAATTATTCCTTCTCTGCCCTCCCTAAGCACTTCGTTTATATCACCTATGTGACAGGTATTATAGGTGCGAAAGACCGTACACCTGCTTAGAATGTGCCTCTTTTTGCATATCTCACATCTAGTAGACTATGAGTTCCTAACACCACTGTCTTACACCATTTTGTATTCAATTTAACAAATACAGGCATTGCGTTGGTTGAAGGGATAAAAAGTTTAATAAGACAGAGTTCCTGCCTCAAGGAGGTTATGAGCTTATGATGTAGTAGAGAAAGATGGACATGTAATTAACAACCGTAAGAGTTATAAAAGCATCATAAACTGACTATGGATAACAAAAGAGAGATTGTATCCCACACAACGCCTTGCAAACAGCAGGCATTCACTATATTTATTAGTCTAACTTATTGGTGGAGGCCAAGGCAACAGGGTGCTTGCTGTAGGAGAGAGCACACAGGCTCTAGTAACAGGATGAGACGGAAGTAGCTTTTTTTTCCCCTAAGCAACGCGATTGGAGGCCCGTTTGATGGGGAAAGTCGAAGAAATAGGGGGCAAGTTCGTAACGGTCGCTGGGGTTGAGGTGGTGGGCCCGGGATAGGTTTGGAATATGCTGGGGAAAGAGGTAAGATCCGAGTGGAAAGCCGCTCAGCACAGTACCTTTCTCATTGCGAACCGGGACGGCCCCAGCCGTAGACTGAATGGGCGGTTGTTTCATGAGTGAGCTTGGGACCGACATGTTGACGGCAGCGGCAGCGACTCCCAAAACTTGACTGATTCCAAACTGAACAGAACAGAACAACGTCAACGAACAGAAAAAAACCTCTTCCCCGAAGGCCACTGTACACTGCTGCGCCACCGATAGAAACACCTCTTACGGCTGAGCTAGAAAAACCGGAAATACGCGACCAGAGGATTGTGGGATTGTGGAGGACGTCTGGGCGTCTACGGCTAGAACGTCGAGTCTGTTACTGCGCATGTTCATAGGCCGCCCTGGCCTCCTCAGTCTCGCAGTATTTGGATGCCCTTTCTGGCGGGAAGTTGCTTCCGCTGGGCTTTGCTGTTGAGACCCTGCGGCGAGGAAAGGCCGAATGAGAGGTTTCGCTCGTTAGGGTTGGTTTGAAGCCGAGGAAAATCGGGTAGTGAGGGATAAGAAACTGAGGAGATAGTGAAGGGCGGTTTGTCCAGATTGTTGAAAGCTCAGAATTAGAGTTTAATCGGAATAGAAATCTTGTTAGTAGCACCTGATTAGCTCAGTTGATGAGGCTGAGCGGGTTGTGGTGAAGTATTTTTTGGTCACGTGAGGGCAAGTGGTGGTAATTTAGGCCAGTGGCAAGGAAAAAAACCCCCCAAGCGGCTTAGAACAGTGCTTGAAATCCGAACACTCTTAGGCTTTCCAGTTCTTTCCGTTTCTGGAGACTGCCTATTAAAACCTATTCCTGGCTAGAATGTTTGTATATAAAAGTCCATAAGTAATTATTAAGCACCGCGCTTAGCTTTCTCTAAGGAGTATGGAATATTATTGAAAGGCTTGTTTCCTCCAGGAACTTGAATTTCATTTAGTAAGTCTTCAAGGGCTTATAGAAGAGTAACTGAAATAATCCCAATTTACTAGTTGGGTTGTGTAAAAAACAGGCTAATTGGTAGTCAGAACACAGTCACTGTAGAAAGGATTTTATAACTGCTGTGGTGGGGAGAGAAGGGACAGCCTGAGCAAAGTCTTGAAGTCCAGAAATAGCATGGTATATATCAGACACTATGAAAAGTTTGATTTTATCAGTAATTTTTGAGTCGAGGAGTGTGCAAGTTCCTGAAGGGCTTTAAAGGTGCTGTTAATAGGATTAGTTCTCAAATTATTTCACCTGTATCCTAAAATTGGGCCTCAGCTGGGAGAAGTAAAATTGGGCAAGTCTCGATCAAGGAACAGTGGATAACTCAAGTAACCAACCAAGGGAGCAGTTTTGAGCTATAAAGAAAAGGACTGTAAAAGAGTAGATAGAAATTTGTTATAAATTCATCAGCTCCAAAACTATGCTATCCAGAAGGAGTAAATCTGATGGGAAGGCAGTTGTTTCTGCTCGCAGCAACCCAGAAAATAGGAAAAAAAAAAAAAAAAAAAGTTTAATATAGCAGTGACTATAAGAAATATAGTGCCCTGAAATCTTATTTATGGTGCTTTGTGATACAAAAGTTATTTAAAACTTTTCCCCAGTCTTTGGGCTTTGTAAGGTCATCACTAAATCTTAGTTAACTGGTGGGTGAAATTTAAACCAACTTAGTTAACTGGTGGGTGAAGTTTAAACCAGCTTAAGTTATCAGCTCTTGAAAAAAAAAATCAAAATGCTTCTCTTCCTAGGAAGAAAATACGGTGGCCATTGGGCATAAATTTCTGGTGGTGGGATTACAAGGAACTAGGGGCTGAGGTAAAGGCTGCATGTATATTGATTTCATTTCCTCTCTATTTCCTATGGCATTTAAGTGCTCCTGAATCTTTTCCAGGCTCACGTTGCTAGGCAAGGTGGTTTTTCCTTAGGAGAGGCGCAGGTGTTTTTCAAAGTGAGATCCTGGCATCAGCAGCATCAAAATCACCGGGATCCAAGGTAAAAATGTCGATTCGGTCCCTTCGCTTCCCTGAGGAATTTGAGTTTGCGGTGAGGCTGGCAACCTTGCCTCTTTAAGAGACTAATGTAACGCCCCGTGCACCCTCCCCCTCCCACCGGCTGGGATCGGAGCCCTCCTGCGCCGCCCTGCCCTCCCCCCGCCCCGGACCCCTCCCCGCCCCTCCCACCTCCACCCATCCCCGCCTCCCGCCGCAATCTTGGCGGGAAGACGCCAGCTGCTAAGCGGAGGGAGGATGTCTGGGTCGCGCGCGGAGGCCGAGGAGAAGGTGGGCTCCAGACAGCGACTCCAGGTGAATGGGAGAAAAGGCTTGTCCCTTTCGGGTGTGTTCCTGCCTCAATCTTCGTGAGGGGTGTGCCGGGCATAGGCCGAGGAGGATGGGAGGACTTGCCACCCGGCACCTCCTGACTCCAAAACTTTCCTGCTCCTTGGGGCATCTCTCAGTTTAACGGGTTTTTTGGGGTGTTGCTTTAAAAGATAAGCGGGGATGCCTGTCCTGGTTTTCCTCTGGAAAGTAGACCTTCAGCATTGAGGAAGGTGCTTATCAATAACCCCAAAAATAGTGTCAGGCTGGGATCCGGAAGCCTGCATTTGCTTTTGCAGTCGTTATGGTCAGTTTCCCACTCTTGAAACAGTTCCAGTTACTCAGTCTCCTCAGTTACAAATTGTCGTCATTTTTATTATTGGTCTGGTAGACTCATATGGGTAAGAAATGTGTCCAGTATAATAAATAATTCTATTTAGGTTAATGAATTAGGTATCTAGATTTTGGAGGGAAAAAGGTTTCCTTACAGGCTATCAGTTTGGCTTTATGTTGTCATGAAATAGGAATTAGATTTATTTACGCAGATCTGTAAGAAAAGGCTTAAAACCTGGAATTTTAATACTCTCTGTTTTCCTTTATTGACCTGAATAGGTGAATGAATATAAGGAAAACCAAAACATCGCTTGTGTGTCTCTGAGACCGGTACAGACTACAGTTTTAGGAAAAACAGCTAAGGTGTATCTTGTTCCCTTTTCGCTCAGTAACTACAAGCCAGATCAACTTAAGCGCCCCAAATCCCTATTAGATAAGAATTCTAACAATGAAGTGGCATGTAAGAAATGTAAGAAGGCTGAAATAAAGAAAACTTGCAGAAGGATTTTAACCCCAAAGATGGAAGCCACATCTTCCAAGGCAGAATCCACTCTGCAAAAATCATCCTTAGATGTTCATGCTGAAAGTAACAAGTGGCAATACAAGAGCACTTCAGATACAGTGATTCTCAGTGCTGATACAGAAAGCAGCCAGGATGGAGACAGTGATGAAGGTACCACACCAGGCATGGTAAGAATTTAATTACTAGCTTATTCAAATTTTTCATATTTAAAAATATGTTTTTAAGTTCTGGTAAGCTAAGGTTATCAAGGGTCTCTTTAGCTCAAACTATTTTATCATCTAATTTATGTTTAACTGAAATTTTATTCTTTAAATGTATAACAGATAACTTCTTTGGGTTAATTTTACTCTTGGTTTCGATTTGTGAAGGAGGGGATTGACTTAATCTTCACTCTGCTTCCCTTTTTCTTCCTCTCAGCTTATTGCATTTATTTTTGAGCTTACTTCTACTTTATGGTGTCATGCTCACCTTTACATATTTATGCACAATATACCAGAAGAAGTTGAGTTGTGGGACATACAGCATTTGAATGACTCGATGTCAGGGTAGGAAAATCACCATTAATTGATTGCATTCATGTGCTGAATATTTCCTTTAATTATGTAAAGGAGACAAATGATGGAGTAGAGAAGGTACGTGAGAAACACTTACTAATTCTATTTAAAATAATAGTTCCATCAGTTTAAGGAATTAAGCATCTAATTCTTTTGGCTTCTATTGCCTACCAGGAGTGTTGTACTTCATTTAAAATGACATTTTATGCAAGACAAGATAAAACCCTACCACATGATGAAAAGTTGATGGAACTAGAACAGAAAATGCTGGTAGGGAAAGGGAGATGGGATAATTGAGGTGGTGTTGTAATGAACTAGGACCTGTGGTGGGACAGGGTGGGCTAAGTCATAAATGCGTTGGACTGGGGGTTGGAAGCCTGGGTTTTAGGCACGGCCGCTTCTAAGAAACCTTGTACCTTTAAGCAGATCACTTCTACGGTGAGGGAATTGGATAAGATTGGCGGTTCTCAAACTTTAGCCTATGTCAGAATTACCTGGGAGGCTTGTTAAAACTCCTTTGCAGGGTTCCACCACCAGTTTCTGATTCAGAAGTTTTGAAGTGGGTATAGAATTTGCATGTCTAAAATGGCTTCCTAGAGACAACGGTCCAGGACTGCACTTTGAGAACCAGTGGATTTGATTATCTCTTTGGCCTCTTAGACTGTAAGATTCTGAGTATATGAGGCTAATATAAAACAGATTTTATTCTGATGTAAGGTAAACAGGGTCAGAAATTAGAACATGAGGTAGGACTGGAGATAGTCATAAATGCTCAGCATATATTTTCTTAGGACAAGCTGAAAGAGCTCACATCTTTTATAGAACATTTCATTCTTTTGTTCTCTTCCCTTTCGTTAATTATCTTTTTGGGATAAAATGGTTAAGGCTTTGTGGTACCATGCTTTAGGAAAAGTATTTAGTTTATAAGCTTATTTGTTCTCAGATGAAGGATGGCTTCTGTCACATCAGAGACAAGTGCCTGTAAGTCTAGAATTTTATTCTCCTTTTCTGGGAAGTTTGCTAAATTTCATCTCTCAGTCCTTCTATTAAATATTTTAATGTCATGAAACATTTCTTAACAGTTGTTTTAAAAAAAATTTGAGAAAATTTTATGCTTACAGAAGAGCTGCAAATATAGTAAAGAGAATTCTCCTATATCTTTCACCCGTCTTCATTTTTTGTTAATATCATACATAGCATAGAATGTTTATCGAACTAAGAAATTAACCTTGGTACAGTGCTGTTAACTAACGTACAGAATTTATTAGGATTTCACCAGTTTTCCCACTAATATCCTTTTTCCTCTTCCAGTATCCAGTCCAGGATCATACAGTGGATTTAGTTGTCATGTCTCTGTAGATCTGGAAACAGTTTCTCAATCTTTCATGACCTTGACACTTTTGAATAGTGCTGGGCAGTTATTTTGTATAATTTCCCTCAATTTGGGTTTATCTGCTGTTTTCTCATGATTAGAGTAAGATTTTGCGTTTTGGGGAAGCATACCACAGAAATGAAAGTGCCCTCCTCAGTGCATCATATCAGGGTGTACATGATGTTGGTATTTTACTGGTGATGTTGACCTTGATCATTTAGCTAAGGTGGTGTCTGCCAGGATTCTCTAATGTAAACTTAACTATTTTTCCCTTTGTAATTACTAAATACTTTGAGGAAGATACTTTGAGACTATGTGAATATCTGGTTCCTGTCATCAAGCGTATATTTATTTTTTTATTAAGATAGAATTCACATAAAATAAAATTTACTAAATTGTGTAATTCAGTGTTTTTAGTATACATACATAAGGCTGTGCAGCCATCACCACTATCCAATTTCAGAAATTTTCATCACTCCAAAAAGAAACCACATACCTGTTAGCAGTGACTACAAACCCTATTCCTCCCTCCCTCAGCCCTGGAAACGACTAATCTGCTTTCTGTCTATAGATTTGCCTATTCTGGACATTTCATATAAATGGAATTATACAATATATGGCTTTTTTGGTCTGGCTTCACTTAGCATGTTTTCATCATTCATTCATGTAGCATGTATTGGTACTTCATTCCTTTTTATGGCTGAATAATATTCCATTGTATGGATATACCACATTTTGTTTATGCATTCATCAGTTGATGGACATTTGGGTTGCTTTCACTTTTTTGCTCTTAAGAATAATGCTGCCATGAGCATTTACTTGTGAGATTTTGTGTGATGTTTTCCATTCTCTTGGTATATACCTTGGAGTGAAATTGCTGGGTCAAATGGTAACTGTGTTTAACTTTTTGAGGAATTGTCAAATTGTTTGCCAAAGTGACTGCACCATTTTTACATAACCACTATGAAAAATCCAATTTCTCTATACCCTCAACAATACTTGTTATTGTCTTTTTTAAAAATTAAAATTTTTTAATTGAGGTAAAATACACAATATATAATTTACCATCTTTACCATTTTTAAGTGTACAGTTCAGTAGTGTTATGTACATTTACATAGATGTAAAACGAATGTCCAGAACTCTTTTCATCTTGCAGAACTGAAGCTCTATACCCATTAAATAACTCCCCATTCCCCTACCTCCTTTCAGCCCATGAAAACTACCATTCTACTTTCTCTCTGTGGATTTGATTGTTATAAGTACCTCATATAAGTGGAATCATATAGTATTTGTCTTTTTGTGACTTATTTCACTTAACATAATGTCCTTAACTGTTTTGATTATAGCCATACTAGTGGATGCGAAGTGGTATCTCATTGTGGTTTTTAAAATTAATTAATTAATTAATTTATTTATTTTTGGCCGTGTTGGGTCTTCGTTGCTGCACATGGGCTTTCTCTAGTTGCGGCGAGTGGGGTCTACTCTTCCTTGTGGTGCGTGGGCTTCTCACTGCAGTGGCTTCTCTTGTTGTGGATCACGGGCTCTAGGCGTGTGGGCTTCAGCAGTCGTGGCACGTGGGCTCTAGGCACGTGGGCTCAGTAGTTGTGGCTCGTGGGCTCTAGAGCGCAGGCTCAGTAGTTGTGGTGCATGGGCTTAGTTGCTCTGTGCCATGTGGGATCTTACTGGACCAGGGCTCAAACCCATGTCCCCTGCATTGGCAGGCGGATGTTAACCACTGCACCACCAGGGAAGTCTCCCCTCATTGTGGTTTTGATTTGCGTTTTCCTAAAGACTAATGATGTTGAGCGTCTTTACATGTGCATATTTGCACTTTGTACTTTGGAGAACTGTCCTTTCAAGTCCTTTGCCCATTTAGAAAATTGTCTTTTTTTTTTTTTAACATCTTTATTGGAGTATAATTGCTTTATAAGGGTGTGTTAATTTCTGCTTTATAACAAAGTGAATCAGCTATACATAAACATATATCCCCATATCTCCTCCCTCTTGCATCTCCCTCCCACTCTCCCTATCCCACCCCTCTAGGTGGTCACAAAGCACCGAGCTGCTCTCCCTGTGCTAAGCAGCTGCTTCCCACTAGCTATTTTACATTTGGTAGTATATATAAGTCCATATCACTCTCTCACTGCATCTCAGCTTACCCTTTCCCGTCCCCATGTCCTCAAGTCCATTCTCTACGTCTGCATTCATTATTCCTGTCCTGCCCCTAGGTTCTTCATAACCATTTTTTTTTTTTTTTTTTAGTTTCCATATATATGTGTTAACATACGGTATTTTTCTCTTTCTGGTTTACTTCACTCTGTATGACAGACTCTGGGTCCATCCACCTCACTACAAATAACTCAATTTCGTTTCTTTTTATGGCTGAGTAATATTCCATTGTATATATGTGCCACATCTTCTTTATCCATTCATCTATCGATGGACACTTTGGTTGCTTCCATGTCCTGGGTATTGTGAGTAGTGCTGCAGTGAACATTGTGGTACATGACTCTTTTTGAATTATGGTTTTCTCAGGGTATATGCCCAGTAGTGGGATTGCTGGGTCATATGGTGGTTCTATTTTTAGTTTTTTAAGGAACCTCCATACTGTTCTCCATAGTGGCTGTATCAATTTACATTCCCACCAACAGTACAAGAGGGTTCCCTTTTCTCCACACCCTCTCCAGCATTTATTGTTTGTAGATTTTTTGATGATGGACATTCTGACAGGTGTGAGGTGATACCTCATTGTAGTTTTGATTTGCATTTCTCTAATGATTAATGATGTTGAGCATTCTTTCATGTGTCTGTTGGCCATCTGTATATCTTCTTTGGAGAAATGTCTATTTAGGTCTTCTGCCCATTTTTGGATTGGGTTGTTTGTTTTTTTGTTATTGAGCTGCATGAGCTGCTTGTAAATCTTGGAGATTAATCCTTTGTCAGTTGCTTCATTTGCAAATATTTTCTCCCATTCTGAGGGTTGTCTTTTGGTCTTGTTTATGGTTTCCTTTGCTGTGCAAAAGCTTTTAAGTTTCATTAGGTCCCATTTGTTTATTTTTGTTTTTATTACCATTTCTCTAGGAGGTGGGTCAAAAAGGATCTCACTGTAATTTATGTCATAGAGTGTTCTGCCTTTGTTTTCCTCTAAGAGTTTGATAGTGTCTGGCCTTACATTTAGGTCTTTAATCCATTTTGAGTTTATTTTTGTGTATGGTGTTAGGGAGTGTTCTAATTTCTTTCTTTTACATGTAGCTATCCAGTTTTCCCTGCACCGCTTATTGAAGAGGCTGTCTTTTCTCCATTGTATATTCTTGCCTCCTTTATCAAAAATAAGGTGACCATATGTGTGTGGGTTTATCTCTGGGCTTTCTATCCTGTTCCATTGATCTATATTTCTGTTTTTGTGCCAGGACCATACTGTCTTGATTACTGTAGCTTTGTAGTATAGTCCGAAGTCCGGGAGCCTGATTCCTCCACCTCCATTTTTCTTTCTCAAGATTGCTTTGGCTATTTGGGGTCTTTTGTGTTTCCATGCAAACTGTGAAATTTTTTGTTCTAGTTCTGTGAAAAATGCCAGTGGTAGTTTGATAGGGATTGAACTGAATCTGTAGATTGCTTTGGGTAGTATAGTCATTTTCACAATGTTGATTCTTCCAATCCAAGAACATGGTATACGTCTCCATCTGTTTGTATCGTCTTTAATTTCTTTCATCAGTGTCTTATAGTTTTCTGCATACAGGTCTTTTGTCTCCTTAGGCAGGTTTATTCCTAGGTATTTTATTCTTTTTGTTGCAATGGTAAATGGGGGTGTTTCCTTAATTTCACTTTCAGATTTTTCATCATTAGTGTGTAGGAATTCAAGAGATTTCTGTGCATTAATTTTGTATCCTGCTACTTTACCAAATTCATTGATTAGCTCTAGTAGTTTTCTGGTAGCGTCTTTAGGATTCTCTATGTATAGTATCATGTCATCTGCAAACAGTGACAGCTTTACTTCTTCTTTTCCAATTAGGATTCCTTTTATTTCTTTTTCTTCTTTGACCGCTGTGGCTAACACTTCCAAAACTATGTTGAATAATAGTGGTGAGAGTGGGCAACCTTGTCTTGTTCCTGATCTTAGTGGAAATGGTTTCAGTTTTTCACCATTGAGGACAATGTTGGCTGTGGGTTTGTGATATATGGCCTTTATTATGTTGAGGAAAGTTCCCTCTATGCCTACTTTCTGCAGGGCTTTTATCGTAAATGGGTGTTGAATTTTGTTGAAAGCCTTTTCTGCATCTGTTGAGATGATCATATGGTTTTTCTCCTTCAGTTTGTTAATATGGTGTATCACATTGATTGATTTGCGTATATTGAAGAATCCTTGCATTCCTGGGATAAACCCCACTTGATCATGGTGTATGATCCTTTAAATGTGCTGTTGGATTCTGTTTGCTAGTAGTTTGTTGAGGATTTTTGCATCTATGTTCATCAGTGATATTGGCCTGTAGTTTTCTTTCTTTGTGACATCTTTGTCTGGTTTTGGTATCAGGGTGATTGTGGCCTTGTAGAATGAGTTGGGGAGTGTTCCTCCCTCTGCAATATTTTGGAAGAGTTTGAGAAGGATAGGTGTTAGCTCTTCTCTAAATGTTTGATAGAATTCACCTGTGAAGCCATCTGGTCCTGGGCTTTTGTTTGTTGGAAGGTTTTAAATCACAGTTTCAATTACAGGGCTTATGATTGGTCTGTTTATATTTTCTGTTTCTTCCTGATTGAGTCTCAGAGGGTTGGGCTTTTTTAAGAATTTGTCCATTTCTTCCACGTTGTCCATTATATTGGCATAGAGTTGCTTGTAGTAATCTCTCATGGTCCTTTGTATTTCTGCAGTGTCAGTTGTTGCTTCTCCTTTTTCATTTCTAATTCTATTGATTTGAGTCTTCTTCCTGTTTTTCTTGATGAGTCTGGCTAATGGTTTATCAATTTTGTTTATCTTCTCAAATAACCAGCTTTTGGTTTTATTGATCTTTGCTATTGTTTCCTTCATTTCTTTTTTATTTATTTCTGATCTGATCTTTATGATTTCTTTCCTTCTGCTAACTTAGGGGTTTTTTTTGTTCTTCTTTCTTTAATTGCTCTAGGTGTAAGGTTAAGTTGTTTGAGATTTTTCTTGTTTCTTGAGGTAGGATTGATTTGCTATAAACTTACCTCTTAGAACTGCTTTTGCTGCATCCCATAGGTTTTGGGTTGTTGTGATTTCATTGTCATTTGTTTTCTAGGTGTTTTAAAATTTCCTCTTTGATTTCTTCAGTGATCTCTTGGTTATTTAGCAGTGTATTGTGTAGCCTCCATGTGTGTGTATTTTTTACAGATTTTTTCCTGTAATTGATATCTAGTCTCATAGTGTTGTGGTCAGAAAAGATACTTGATACGATTTCAATTTTCTTAAATTTACCAAGGCTTGATTTGTGACCCAAGATATGACCTATCCTGGAGAATGTTCCATGAGCACTTGAGAAGAAAGTGTATTCTGTTGTTTTTGGATGGAATGTCCTATAAATATTAATTAAGTCCATCTTGTTTAATGTATCATTTAAAGCTTGTGTTTCCTTATTTATTTTCATTTTGGATGATCTTTCCATTGGTGAAAGTGGGGTGTTAAAGTCCCCTAGTATGATTGTATTACTGTTGATTTCCCCTTTTATGGCTGTTAGCATTTGCCTTATGTGTTGAGGTGCTCCTATGTTGGGTACAAAAATATTTACAGTTGTTATAGCTTCTTCTTGGATTGATCCCTTGATCAGTATGTAGTGTCCTTCTTTGTCTCTTGTAATAGTCTTTATTTTAAAGTCTATTTGGTCTGATAAGAGAATTGCTACTCTAGCTTTCTTTTGATTTCCATTTGCATGGAGTATCTTTTTCCATCCCCTCACTTTCTGTCTGTATGTGTCCCTAGGTCTGAAGTGGGTTCTTGTAGACAGCATATGTACGGGTCTTGCTTTTGTATCCATTCAGCCAGTCTGCTCCAGGTTGGAGCATTGAATCTTACATTTAAGGTAGTTATCCATATGTATGTTCCTATTACCATTTTCTTAATTGTTTTGGGTTTGTTATTGTAGGTCTTTTCCTTCTCTTGTGTTTCCTGCCAAGAGAAGTTCCTTTAGCATTTGTTGTAGAGCCGGTTTGGTGGTTCTGAATTCTCTTAGCTTTTGCTTGTCTGTAAAGGTTTTAATTTCTCTGTCAAATCTGAATGATATCCTCGCTGGGTAGGGTAATCTTGGTTGTAGGTTTTTCCCTTTCATCAGTTTAAATATGTCCTGCCACTTCCTTCTGGCTTGCAGAGTTTCTGCTGAAAGATCAGCTGTTAACCTTATGGGGATTCCCTTGTATGTTATTTGTTGTTTTTCCCTTGCTGCTTTTAATATTTTTTCTTCGTATTCAATTTTTGTTTGATTAATATGTATCTTGGCATGTTTCTCCTTGGATTTATCCTGTATGGGACTCTCTGTGCTTCCTGGACTTGATTGATTATTTCCTCTCCCATATTAGGGAAGTTTTCAACTATAATCTCTTCAAATATTTTCTCATTCCCTTTCTTTTTCTCTTCTTCTTCTGGGACCCCTATAATTCGAATGTTGGTGCGTTTAATGTTGTCCCAGAGGTCTCTGAGGCTGTCCTCAATTCTTTTCATTCTTTTTTCTTTATTCTGCTCTGCAGTGGTTATTTCCACTCTTTTATCTTCCAGGTCACTTATCCGTTCTTCTGCCTCAGTTATTCTGCTGTTGATTCCTTCTAGAGAATTTTTGATTTCATTTATTGTGTTTATCATTGTTTGTTTGCTTTTTAGTTCTTCTAGGTCCTTGTTAAACGTTTCTTGTATTTTCTCCATTCTACTTCCAAGATTTTGGATCATATTTACTATCATTACTCTGAATTCTTTTTCAGGTAGACTGCCTATTTCCTCTTCATTTGTTTGGCCTGGTGGGGTTTTACGTTACTTTCATCTGCTGTGTATTTCTCTGTCTTCCCATTTTGCTTAACTTACTCTGTTTGGGATCTCCTTTTCGCAGGCTTCACGTTCATAGTTCCCATTGTTTTTGGTGTCTGCCCCCGGTGGCCAAGGTTGGTTCAGTGGGTTGTGTAGGCTTCCTGGTGGAGGGGACTAGTGCCTGTGTTCTGGTGGATGAGGCTGGATCTTGTCTTTCTGGTGTGCCAGACCACGTCCAGTGGTGTGTTTTGGGGTGTCTGTGACCTTATTATGATTTTAGGCAGCCTCTCTGCTAACGGGTGGGGTTGTGTTCTTGTCTTGTTAGTTGTTTGGCATAGGGTGTCCAGCACCGTAGCTTGCTGGTCGTTGAGTAGAGCTCGGTCTTAGTGTTGAGATGGAGATCTCTGGGAGAGCTTTTGCCATTTGATATTACATGGAGCTGGGAGGTCTCTGGTGGACCAATGTCCTGAGCTCGGATCTCCCACCTCAGAGGCATAGGCTTGATACCCAGCTGGAGCACCAAGACCCTGTTAGCCACATGGCTCAGAAGAAAAGCGAGAAAAAAATGAAAGAAAGAAAGAAAAAATAAATAAATGGAATAAATTTCTTAAAATAAAAGATAAAAAATAATTATTGAAAATAAAAAAATGAAAACGTAATTAAAAAAAAAAAGAAAGAAGAGAGCAACCAAACCAAAATACAAATCCACCAATGATAGCAAGCGCTAAAAACTATACTTAAAAAAAAAAAAAACAAAAACGGACAGACAGAACACTAGGACAAATGGTAAAAGCCAAGCTATACAGACAAAATCACACAAAGAAGCATACACGTACACACTCACAAAAAGAGAAGAAGAAAAAAAAACTATATATATATATATATATATATATATAAAAGGAGGAAGAGAGCAACCAAATTAATAAACAAATCTACTGATGACAATTAACTCTAAATACTAAACTAAGATAAACATAAAACCAGAAAGAAATTAGATGCAGAAAGCAAACCCTAAGTCTACAGTTGCTCCCAAAATCCACTGCCTCAATTTTGGGTTGATTCATTGTCTATTCAGGTATTCCACAGATACAGGGTACATCAAGTTGTGGAGATTTAATCCGCTGCTCCTGAGGCTGCTGAGAGAAATTTCCCTTTCTCTTCTTTGTTCGCACAGCTCCTGCGGTCCATCTTTGGATTTGGCCCTGCCTCTGCGTGTAGGTCGCCTGAGGGCGTCTGTTCTTCACTCAGACAGGATGGGGTTAAAATAGCAGCTGGTTAGGGGGCTCTGGCTCACTCAGGCCTGGGGGAGGGAGGGGTACGGAATGCGCGGCGAGCCTGCGGTGGCAGAGGCCAGCGTGTCATTGCAACAGCATGAGGCGTGCTGTGTGTTCTCCCAGGAAGTTGTCCCTGCGTCACGGGACCCTGGCAGTGGCGGGCTGCACAGGTTCCTGGGAGGGGAGGTGTGGATAGTGACCTGGGCTTGCACATAGGCTTCTTGGTGGCTGCGGCAGCAGCCTTAGAGTTTCATGCCCGTCTCTGTTGACCACGCTGATAGGTGTGGCTGCGCCCGTCTCTGGAGCTCGTTTAAGCGGTGTTCTGAATCCCCTCTCCTCGCACCCCAAAACAGTGGTCTTTTGCCTCTAGGCAGGTCCAGACTTTTTCCTGGACTCCCTCCCGGCTAGCTGTGGCACACTAGCCCCCTTCAGGCTGTGTTCACACAGCCAACCCCAGTCTTCTCCCTGGGATCTGACCTCCGAAGCCCGAGCCTCAGCTCCCAGTCCCCACCCACCCCAATGGGTGAGCATAGAAGCCTCTCAGGCTGGTGAGTGCTTGTTGGCACCGATCCTCTGTGCGGAAATCTCTCCGCTTTGCCCTTCCTAGTGTGTGGAAACTTTTCCTCCTTCACAGCTCCCTCCCAGAGGTGCAGGTCCTGTCCCTATTCTTTTGTCTCTGTTTTTCTTTTTTCTGTTGCCGTACCCAGGTACGTGGGGAGTTTCTTGCCTTTTGGGAAGTCTGAGGTCTTCTGGCAGGGTTCAGTAAGTATTCTGTAGGAGTTATTCCACATGTAGATGTATTTCTTATGTATTTGTGGGGAGGAAGGTGATCTCCATGTCTTACTTCTCTGCCATCTTGAAGGTCTCCTCTAAGTTGTCTTTTTATTGTTGAATTGTAAGAGTCCTTTATATATTCTGGACACTAGGTCCTTATTAGATATATTATTTGCAAATATTTTCTCTCATTCTGGGACTTTCTTTTTACTTTCTTGATAATGTCCTTTGACATACAGATGTTTTAAATTTAAATTTCATTTAAAAATTTTAATTCGAGTTCAGTTTATTTTTTCTTTTGTTGCTGGTGCTTTGGTGTCATATCTAAGAAACCATTGCCTAATCCAGGGTTATGAAGACTTACACCTATATTTCCTTCTGAGAATTTTATAGCTTTAGCTGTTAAATTTAGGTCTTTGATCTATTTTGAGTTAATTTTTATATATGATATGAGATGGGGTCCAAATTCATACTTTTGCATGTGGATATCTTTTTGTCCTAGAACCGTTTGTTGTCAAGACTCTTCTTTCACGTTGAATGGTCTGGACTTCCTTATTGAAAACAAATTCACCATAGGTATATAGGTTTATTTCTAGACTCTATTTTATTCAGTTGATCTATCTGCCTATCCTTATGCCAGTTCCACACTGTTTTAACTACTGTAGCTTTGTAGTTAAGTTTTGAAATCAGGAAGTGTGAGTCTTATAACTTGGTTCTTCTTTTTCAAGATTGTTTGGCCATTCTGGGTCCCTTGCATTGCCATATGAATTTTAGGATCAGCTTATCCATTTCTGCAAAAATGACATTTAGAATTTTGACAGAGATTGCACTGAATCTGTAGGTCAATTTGGGGAGTGTTGCCATTTTAACAATATTAAGGTTTTCAATTTATGAACATGAGATGTCTTTCCATTTACTTAGATATTCTTTAATTTCCTTCAGTATTTTGTAATTTTCTGTGAACAAGCCTTGCATTTCTTTGGTTAAATTTGTGTCAAAGTATATTTTTCTTTTTGATGCTATTATGAATGGTATTGTTTTCTTAATTTCATTTTCTGACTGTTCATTGATAATGTATAGAAATACAACTTATTTTTGTATATTGATCTTGTATCTTACAACTTTGCTGAAGTCATTCTAATTTTTTTTGTGTGGATTCTTTAGGATTTTCTACATATAAGATTATGTCATTGGCAATAAAGATAGTTATATTTCTTCCTTTCCAATCTGGATGTCTTTTATTTCCTTTTTTGTCTAATTGTCCTGGCTAGAACTTCCAGTACAATTTTTAACAGAAGTGGCGAGAGCAGACATATTTATCTTGTTCCGAAGTTTAGGGGAAAAGCTTTCAGTTTTTCACCATTAAGTATGATGTTAGCTGAGAAATGTATATTTTTTAAAAATTTTATTTCAAAGTGATTACAGATTCATAGCAATTTGCAAAAGTAGTACAGAGAGGCCTCATGTATTCTTCACCCAGTTTTTCCCAATGAGTACATCTTGTTTGTTTTTTGATTGAACTGGGCCCTTGGCAGTGAGAGTGCAGAGTCCTAACCAGTTGGCCACCAGGGAACTCCCCCAATGAGTACATCTTAAATAACTACATTGCAATATCAAAACCAGGAAATTCATATTGGTATAAGGTGTGTGTATAGTTCTGTATCATTTTATCACATGTATAGATTCATGTAGCCACCACCACAATCATAATACAGAACTATTCCATCTCTACAAAAATCTCTGTTAGGCTATCCCTTTGTAGTTATGCCCACTGCCCTCCCTCTCACCGTCCTTAACCCCTGGCAACCACTAATTTGTTTTCCTTCTCTACAGTTTTGTCATTTTGAGAATCTTATATATGTCTTCATACAGTTTGTAAATTTTTGGTATTAAGCATATTTTTAATTCAAGTTATTTTCCTCCTTTTGTTTTCTTAAAGATAGCATTTCTTTTCCTGTTTTATAGATGCAGTAACTTCTCAAGTGCCAAGATAATGGAATTAAAAAGATTTCTATTTCCTGTAGTATATTTACTTTGAGAGCCCACTTTGTCTGATATTCTTTGCTCGGTGTTTGATGTTGCAAGTTTTTGAGGGGTGGGTAATGGATGAGAATAGTTTGAATTACACATACCTCAAAAAAATGTCTGATGATTTTTCTTAATTTTCTTAATTTTTCCTGTGGTAAGTAGAATCATTTAAATTTGTTTCTTTGATCTCCAAATGCAGCATTTTGAAATAGATTCTTAGGAAGTTCTTGATGATGATGGTGGTGATGTTTTTCTCTGAGAAGCAATTTTACAGGCAATGACAAAATAGCCATACACCTTTGCTGCCACTGTTATTTTATGTGTGTGAGAGAAAAATCTTTATTTTGGTCAAATTGATGCATGTACATACGTGTTTACATCATATAATTCCACGTGTGTGTGTATATGTATCTTACATAGAGGTAATTCCATATGTACACACATGTATACACAGGAACAAATCAAAACAGCTAACAATTTTCTGTCACATCCCTCTCTATTTGTGGTTGCTGCTCAACAGACAAATTGCACTTTAAGCCATTTTAGCTTTTTTTCCCCACATTATCTATTGACTTACTATGGAATATGAAGTTTACACATGTGTGCTGTCCCCTTCTCCCCCAACCCCATGTTTTCCCTTCCCAGATCCTTATTACATATAGTCCAAGCTTTACCTGAGTTGCAAAATTTCTCTCAATGTAAATCAGAGAATTCTAATGGCTTCATGTGTATATATATATTTTATTCATGAAATATTTTCTGGGGCCCTCCATCTTCCTACTTCTTTCTGGACTGTTTTACTCTTTCTTGGCCTTCTTTTTACTGTTTTCCTTTAAATTTCTTTTATCTTTTATCTGTCCTATGTTGGAACTTCTGTAGCCTGGATCCTGTCTTTCTCTTTCTTAGTTTATTCTCTCATTTTGATGAAGTGCAGCTTATAGTAACTTCCTGAAAACAGGTGTATGAGAGATAGTTTGCATGTCTGAAAAAGTCTTTATGCTTTTTATTTGATTGCTGGCTTAACTGGATTTAGAATTGTAAGTTGAAAATAATTTAATTTTTCCTTATCATTTTTAACACATTCTTTCATTGTTTTCTAGCTTCCTCGATATTGAGAAGTTAGTATCATTCTGATTCTTGGTTCTTTGTGGTCTATTTTTCCCTCTGCAAGCTTTTGGGATCTTCTCTTAACTCACCCGTCTCAGGAACTGAGAAATTTTGTGATGATGTGCCTAGGCTTGAGTCTTTTTTCATTCATTGTGTTGCATACACGCCAGGCCCTTTTAGTCTTGTAACTCATTTCTTCGGTTTTGAGAAACTTTCTTGTATTATTTCTCTAATGATTTTCTCTCCTCAATTTTCTCTGCTCCTTTTTTCCCCCTACAACTATTAGTTGGATATTGGACCTCCAAGATTTTCTAGTTCAAGGTTGTCTTTTTTGCCCGTGTGTTTCTCTTTCTTTGTTCTGTTTTCTGAATTTCTTTAACCATTTCAATGAATTTAAAAATTTCTGTTATTGAGTTTTTTCTTGTTTTGTTTAATAAAAAGATAACTTTGAGAAATAGTACAATTAACGGCCAGTAGGAAGTAATGTGCTATTAGGTTACACTACCTGACTTCTGACATCAGATCACTTGTTATTTAATTGGGAAGCCATACATATATTCTGTGATTATCCTAAACTCAGACTCTTTATCTCAATATTCAATGCAGCAAAGATTATGTGCTGTTTGGTAAGATAACATAAAATAATTAGAGTAGGTGCAATTCAAAGAAAAATATACATGCAGAGAATGCAACAACTAGTTTTGCGAGGCACTTTTGCTATGGATTATGTAAAGTAACAGAATCTTTTTGGTGTAATTTCATAGGATGATTTTTCAGGATTGTCACCATACGAAAAGAAGAGACTGAAGAACATATCAGAAAATGCAAACTTTTTTGCTTCTCTTCAGTTGTCTGAGGTTTGTGTGGAGTTTCTAATTAAAACTGAGATACTATTCCTCTTGCCAGTAGGTTGATAAAATACTCATAGTATCAGGTTTCATAGTGTCAAATGAGGGAGGGTAAAACTAGGAGCAAGATTTTCACTTAATAGGAAGAGGTTACCATATTTTATTGATTCCAAGACATTTTTTTTTTGAAATTGGCATATTAAAACTATAACTGGCAGCTTCCCCTCACGCCTTTTTTGGTGGTACATAAAATAATGGTGTCTTACGAATAGTTGTCTTGGATTCAAAGAAACAGGGTATGTTCCAAGAGGTTGCTTTAACTAAAGGTTAAAGGTGAAGTGGGAGGGATGGGTTAAGGGATGTGTGGTAGAGGAGAGAGAGGACGGCTTTTTTTTTTTTAAACTTTAAGAATAGATGTGAGGAACTTCCCTGGAGGTCCCATGGTTAAGATTCCGAGCTTCCATTGCAGGGGGTGCAGGTTCAATCCCTGGTCAGGGAACTAAGATCCCTCATGCAGTGTGGCAAGGCCAAAAAAAAAAAAGAATAGATGGGAATATGCTTTGTATAGGAAACTTTAAGGATAAGTGGCCAGAAGTATGGTAATGTTTTATAATCATTATTACTAAAGGTATAATTTACACTGAAGGTCTTCACACTGGGGTAAAATTTCTATGTGTGAGAGAATAGCTGTTTAGGAGGGTGTGTGATGTTTTCCCCCAAAATACATTAAATCCTTGGCTTTATTAAATAACTGTTTGGTTTCTCTGAATACCAGATTCCTAAATATTCAGTGTGTATTTGCATCTTGAGGGGAGGGAGGGCGAGTTAATATAAGGGACTAAATTGTTGAGTCACTAACAGTTGAAAATTCATAAGAAATTTAGACAAAAGTATCTCTGATTTTGATTTTAGTTAACAGAAATTCTGATTTGATTTGTGGAAGTATAACCTGTAACTTTTCTGGAAAACACCAAAGTAGGATTGCCTGTAGTAGAATTTAAACTTTTAAACATTTGTAATAGTATATTTGATAAATGTTTAATGTTTAATCATGTAAACTTGTTAGCAACCTGGTCCAAGGTATCAGAATGTCAGTACATTAGATAGTATTATATACTTGTCTTTATTATTGATAGTGTATTTGTCTCATGTCTACTGGAAGAAGAGGTATCATATCTCAAGGTTCTTTAGTTCCTATATAGATCTTGGTTTAGTGTGGATACAGTAGCAGATACTTAATATTTTAGAAGGAAAGCTAGTAGTTATAAGATAGTGTTTTTTTACATGTGTATGTTTTGTGTATTTTGCAGTCAGCTGCAAGGCTCCGTGAAATGATAAAGAAGAGACAGCCTCCTGAATCCAAAAGGTAAAAGATTTGGTTTACATTTCCTGTACCATGATATATTGCTGAGTTGTTTTATAATTTGAATAACTGGTTCAACATAGTAAAATAAATAGCAGATCAGAAACTCTGTAATTTAATGTAATTTAATCTTAATCCTTTATAGGAACTCTGAGGGAATGCTACCTTTTAATAACTCTAAAGTTCTCATCTTCATTAAAGGACTATACAGGAAATAGAATCTTGAGAGCTGAATTTTGTTTATATTTATTATTGCTGCTAATGGAGAGAAATCTTTATTACCACTAAATTGTTCTTATTTTTGTCTGAGAAACTGTTCTTAAGGATTCTTCTACTTTATTTTTCTGGCTGTCTTTTTGCTTCTCAATTTGTTTTTTCTTTCCCATTCCTAGAATAAAGGAAGGAAATGAGCATTTGTTGCACATCTATGAAATACAGTGCAGTGACCTAAAATTTTTATACTGCATTATCTCATTTATTTCTGGCAAAAATTTTGTGGGATAGAAAACAGGCTCAAAGAGGTAAAGTACTGATAATTTGCTCAAGGTCAAAGTAGTTCTTAAGTGGAAGCTTCAGGATTTGAACTCCAGGATCTTTAGGTTTCTCTCCTCTTCATTTTAGCAGGGCTTATGTATAAGTGAAGAAACTGAAAATCTTGGCATCAGTAGACCATTTTTTTAGTGCTAGATGCTAATGAAATGTAGCATCATTTAATTGGTTTGATTCTCATACAGGTCAGCTAGCTTGAGAAAAGCTAAACCTTTAATTATGACCAGGTATCTGCGAGTGTGAAAAATTATTACAGGAGGAACATCATTAACACTGGAAGATAATAGCACTGGTTCTGTTGTCAATTCGTCATTAGCTTATATTTGCATATTTTTTATTAGCAAAGATTAATGTTTTTTTCCTCACCTAAGTCACAGAATTCCAGCACTTAGTAGTTGTATAAGTATTAGTATCCAGTAGATAGAGCAGAAGTTATATAATATAGAGGAAAGAGCATAGCTTTTGAAATTTGGCAAACATGATTTCAAGTTTCAATTCAGCAACTTATAGCTGTGGTATTAACTTTGGACGATTTATGTAATTTTCTTTCCTTATCTGTAAAGTTGGCATTATGCCAATCTAGAGGGGTTTAAGTTTTAAAAAATTACTAAATATATTATACATACAAAGAAGCACATATGAAGTATTTTTTTATTAATCAATTTATTTTTTAAAAAATTTATTTATTTATTTTTGGCTGTGTTGGGTCTGCGTTGCTGTGCGTGTGGGCTTTCTCTAGTTGCAGCGACCAGGGGCTACTCTTTGTTGTGGTGCATGGGCTTCTCATTGCAGTGGGTTCTCTTGTTGTGGAGCACTGGCTCTAGGCACACGGGCTTCAGTAGTTGTGGCACGCAGGCTCTAGAGTGCAGGCTCAGTAGTTGTGGCACACGGGCTTAGTTGCTCCGTGGCATGTGGGATCTTCCCAGACCAGGGATTGAACCCGTGTCCCCTGTATTGGCAGGCGGATTCTTAATCACTGTGCCACCACGGAAGTCCCCACATATGAAGTATTTGTATAGTTGAAAAAATAATAGTAATTCAAGCACCCATCCATGTACTTGCCATCCAGGTCAATAGAAATTTATAGTACCTCTTAAGGCCCTCCCTCCAGATAACAGTCATTATGTGAATTCTTATTTATTTATTTATTTGGCTGCGTGGGGTCTTAGTTGTGGCACACGGGATCTTTCGTTGCGGCGCGTGGGCTTCTCTGTAGTTGCGGTGCGTGGACTCTAGAGCATGTGGGCTTAGTTGCCCCGCAGCATGTGGGATCTTAGTTCCCCGACCAAGGATCGAACCCGCATCCCCTGCATTGGAAGGCTGATTCTTAACCACTGGACTGTCAAGGAAGTCCATTATGCTGAATTCTGTGATAATCACTCCTTGTATTTATTTATAGTTTTACCACCTGTGAATGTATATTTAAACAGTATTCTGCTTATTTTGTCCTGTTTTTTATATTGACATACAATGTGCCATTTTTATATTCTGGGATTTTATTTTGCTCATTTTTATATCTTTATGTTTTATTTTATTTTATTTTTTTAAAATTATTTATTTATTTATTTTTGGCTGTGTTGGGTCTTCATTGCTGCACGCGGGCTTTCTCTAGTTGCGGCAAACGGGGGCTACTCTTCATTGTGGTGCACGGGCTTCTCATTACGGTGGCTTCTCTTGTTGCGGAGCACCGGCTCTAGGCGTGTGGGCTTCAGTAGTTGTGGCTCGTGGGCTCTACAGCGCAGGCTCAGTAGTTGTGGTGCATGGGCTTAGTTGCTCAGCAGCATGTGGGATCTTCCTGGACCAGGGATCGAACCCATGTCCCCTGCACTGGCAGGCGGATTCTCAACCACTGCGCCACCAGGGAAGTCCCTATATCTTTATGTTTTAAAATTCATTCATGTTGATGTGTACAGCTTTACTTCATCATGTTTTTTCTTCTGTATGAATGTGCTATGTTGATGGACAGTTGAATTGTTTCTTTTGTCAATATCACACTTTTGCTTATTATGGCTTTAAGTTTTGACATTGGGTAGTCAGTCCTCTAACTTTGTTCTTCTCCTTAAATATTGTGTTAGTTCTTCTGTGTCTTTTGCCTCCCTGTATAAACTGTAGAATCAGTTTGTCAATATCCGCAAAATAACTTGCTGGGATTTTGATTGGGATTGCTTTGAATCTATAGATTAAGTTGGGAAGAACTGACATCTTGACAATATGTCTTCTTATCAAAGAACATGGATAATCTCTCCATTTATTTAGTTCTTTGATTTCTATCATCAGAGTTTTGTAGTTTTCCTCATATAAATTTTATAAATATTTTCTTAGATTTATGCCTAAGTATTTCATTTTGTTTTGGTTTATAATTTAAATGGATTGTATTTTAAATTTCAAATTTCACTTGTTTCTTGTTGGTATATAGGAAATCAGTTGACTTTTGTATATTAACCCTGTATCCTACAACCTTGCTATAATCACTTATTACTTCCAGGAATATTTTTATCCATTCTTTTTTTTTTTTTTTTTTAATAAATTTTATTTATTTATTTATTTATTTGGCTGTGTTGGGTCTTCGTTTCTGTGTGAGGGCTTTCTCTAGTTGCAGCGAGCGGGGGCCACTCTTCATTGCGGTGCATGGGCCTCTCACTGTCGCGGCCTCTCTTGTTGCGGAGCACAGGCTCCAGACGCGCAGGCTCAGTAGTTGTGGCTCACGGACCTAGTTGCTCCGCGGCATGTGGGATCTTCCCAGACCAGGGCTCGAACCCGTGTCCCCTGCATTGGCAGGCAGATTCTCAACCACTGCGCCACCAAGGAAGCCCTTATCCATTCTTTAGAATTTTCTAAATAGACTATCATGTCATTTGTGAACAAATACAGTTTTATTTCTTTCTTCCCAATCTTTATACCATTTATTTCCTTTTCTTCTATTATTGCATTAGCTAGAACTTTCAGCACAGTGGGGTTTTTTTTTTGTTGTTAGTTAGTTAATTAATTAATTAATTTTTGGCTGTGTTGGGTCTTCGTTGCTGCACGTGGGCTTTCTCTAGTTGTGGCGAGAGGGGGTTACTCTTCCTTGTGGTATGCGGGCTTCTCATTGCAGTGGCTTCTCTTGTTGTGGAGCATGGGCTCTAGGCGCACGGGCTTCAGTAGTTGTGGCATGTGGGCTCAGTAGTTGTGGCTCGTGGGCTCTAGAGTGCAGGCTCAGTAGTTGTGGCGCATGGGCTTAATTGCTCCGCGGCATGTGGGATCTTCCTGGACCAGGGCTTGAACCCATGTCCCCTGCATTGGCAGGTGGATTCTCAACCACTGCACCACCAGGGGAGTCCGACAGTGTTGAAAAGAAGTCGTGAGAGAGGACATTCTTGCCTTGTACCTGATCTCAGTGGGAAAGCTTGGCATTTCTCACCACTAAATATTATGTTAGCTATAGGGTTTTTTGTAGATTTTATTTCGTTGGGAAGTTCCCCTCTATTTTCAGTTTACTGAGAATTTTTATTCTGAATGGGTGTTGGGATTTGCCAAATGCTTTTCCTGCAGTTATTGATAAGATCATGCATTTTTTTTTTCAGCTTGTTGATGGGTGGATTACATTAATTGATTATTGTGTGTTGAGCTAGTGCTGCATGCCTGGGATATATTCCAGTTGGTTGTGGTTTATAATACATTTTACACATTGTTGGATTCAATTTACTAATATTCTGTTGAGGGTTTTTGCATCTCGGCTCATGAGAGATATTGATCTGTAGTTTTCTGTTCTTGTAATGTCTGTCTGGTTTTGATATCACAGTAATGTTAGCCTCATAGAATGAGTTAGGTAGTATTCCCTCTGCTTCTGTCCTCTGAAAAAGATTGTAGAGAATTGGTTTAATTTTTCCCTTCAATGTGTGGTAGAATTCACTAGTGCACCCATATCAGCCTGGTGCTTTCTGTTTTGGAAGGTTATTAATTACTAGTTCAATTTCTTTAATAAATACAGGCCTATTCAGATTGTTTCTTATATGAGTTTTGGCAAATTGTATGTTTCAAGGAATTGGTCCATTTCATCTAGGTTTTCAAATATGTGGGCATTGAGTTGTTCATATTATTTCTTTATTACCTTTTTAATGTCCATAGGATCTGTAGTGAGTCCCCTCTTTTATTTCTTTTTTTTTTTAAATTGGAGTATAATTGCTTTACAGTGTTGTGTTAGTTTCTGCTGTACAACGAAGTGGCTCAGCTATATGTACACATATATTCCCTCCCTCTTGGACCTCCCTCCCACCCCCCACCTCCCCATCCCACCCATCTAGGTCATCACAGAGCACCGAGCTTAGCTCCCTGTGCTATACAGCAGGTTCCCACTAGCTATCTGTTTTACACATTGTAGTGTATATATGTCAATCCTAATCTCCCAGTTCATCCCACCCCCCCCCCACCCCCTCTCCCCCACCACCCCCTCTCCCCCACCACGTCCACATGTCCGTTCTCTATGTCTGCGTCTCTGTTCCTGCCCTGGAAATAGGTTCATCTGTAGCATTTTTCTATATTCCACATTTATGCGTTAATATACGATATTTGTTTTTCTCTGACTTACTTCACTCTGTATGACAGACTCTAGGTCCATCCACATCTCTACAAATGACCCAATTTCGTTCCTTTTTATGGTTGAGTAATATTCCATTGTATATATGTACCACATCTTCTTTATCCACTCATCTGTCATTGGACATTTAGGTTGTTTCCATGTCTTGGCTGTTGTAAATAGTGCTGCAGCGAACATTGGGGTACATGTGTCATTTTGAATTATGGTTTTCTCAGGGTATATGCCCAGTAGGAGGATTGCTGGGTCATATGGTAGTTCTGTTTTTAGCTTTTTAAGGAACCTCAGTACTGTTCTCCATAGTGACTGTATCAATTTACATTCTCACCAACAGTGCAAGAGTGTTCCCTTTTGTCTACACCCTCTCCAGCATTTGTTGTTTGTAGATTTTCTGATGATGCCCATTCTAACTGGTGTGAGGTGATACCTCATTGTAGTTTTGATTTGCATTTCTCTAATGATTAGTGATGTTGAGCATCTTTTCATGTGCCTCTTGGCCATCTGTATGTCTTCTTTGGAGAAATGTCTATATAGGTCTTATGCCCATTTTTTGATTGGGTCGTTTGTTGTTTTGATATCGAGGTGCATGAGCTGTTTGTATATTTTGGAGATTAATCCTTTGTCAGTTGCTTCGTTTGCAAATATTTTCTCCCATTCTGAGGGTTGTCTTTTCGTCTTGTTTATGGTTTCCTTTGCTGTGCAAAAGCTTTTAAGTTTCATTAGGTCCCATTTGTTTATTTTTGATTTTATTTTCGTTACTCTAGGAGGTGAGTCAAAAAAGATCTTGCTGGTTTATGTCAAAGAGTGTTTTTCCTATGTTTTCCTCTAAGAGTTTTATAGTATCTGGTCTTACATTTAGGTCTTTAATCCATTTTGAGTTTATTTTTGTGTATGGTGTCAGGAAGTGTTCTAATTTCATTCTTTTACGTGTAGCTGTCCAGTTTTCCCAGCACCATTTATTGAAGAGGCTGTCTTTTCGCCATTGTATATTCTTGCCTCCTTTATCAAAAATAAGGTGACCATATGTGCATGGGTTTATCTCTGGGCTTTCTATCCTGTTCCATTGATCTATATTTCTGTTTTTGTGCCAGTACCATACTGTCTTGATTACTGTAGGTTTGTAGTATAGTGTGAAGTCTGGGAGTCTGATTCCTCCAGCTCCATTTTTCTTCCTCAAGATTGCTTTGGCTATTCAGGGTCTTCTGTGTGTCCATACAAATTTTAAGATTTTTTGTTCTAGTTCTGTGAAAATGCCATTGGTAATTTGATAGGGATTGCATTGAATCTGTAGATTGCTTTGGGTAGAATAGTCATTTTCACAATATTGATTCTTCTGATCCAAGAGCATGATATATCTCACCATTTCTATGTATAGTATCGTGTCATTTGCAAACAGTGACGGTTTTACTTCTTCTTTTCTGATTTGGATTCCTTTTATTTCTTTTTCTTCTCTGATTGCTGTGGCTAAAACTTCCAAAACTATGTTGAATAATAGTGGTGAGAGTGGGCAGTCTTGTCTGGTTCCTGATCTTAGTGGAAATGGTTTCAGTTTTTCACCATTGAGAACGATGTTGGCTGTGGGTTTGTCATATATGGCCTTTATTATGTTGAGGTAAGTTCCCTCTATGCCTACATTCTGGAGGGTTTTTATCATAAATGGGTATTGAATTTTGTCGAAAGCTGTTTCTGCATCTATTGAGATGATCATATGGTTGTTCTCCTTGAATTTGTTAATATGGTTTATTACACTGATTGATTTGTGTATATTGAAGAATCCTTGCCTTCCGGGGATAAAATCCACTTGATCATGGTGTATGATTCTTTTAATGTGCTTTTGAATTCTATTTGCTTGTATTTTTTTTTTTTTTTTGGAGGAGCGCAAGTCACAGACATATCAAGTGAAAAAACCAATATGTGTAATTTTCAAGATCCATTTTTCATTTATAGTTAAGAAACTGTAGACAAACTATTTGCTAGTGTTTTGTTGAGGATTTTTGCATCTATGTTCATCAGTGATATTGGCCTGTAGTTTTCTTTTTTTGTGTCATCCTTGTCTGGTTTTGGTATCAGGGTGATGGTTGCCTCGTAGAATGAGTTTGGGAGTGTTCCTCCCTCTGCTGTATTTTGGAAGAGTTTGAGAAGGACAGATGTTAGCTCTTCTCTAAATGTTTGATAGAATTCACCTGTGAAGCCATCTGGTCCTGGACCTTTAGTTTGTTTATTTATTTATTTATTTTTGGTTGTGTTTGGTCTTCGTTGCTGCGTGCGGGCTTTCTCTAGTTGTGGCGAGTGGGGGCTACTCTTCGCTGCGGTGTGCGGGCTTCTCATTGCAGTGGCTTCTCTTGTTGTGGAGCACAGGCTCTAGGTGCGCGGGCACCAGTAGTTGTGGCTCATGGGCTCTAGAGCACAGGCTCAGTAGTTGTGGTGCACGGGCTTAGGTGCTCCGCGGCATGTGGGATCTTCCCGGACCAGGGCTTGAACCCGTGTCCCCTGCGTTGGCAGGTGGATTCTTAACCACTGCTCCACCAGTGAAGTCCCTCCTGGGCCTTTATTTGCTGGAAGATTTTTAATCACAGTTTCAATTTCAGTGTTTGTGATTCATCTGTTCATATTTTCTATTTCTTCCTGGTTCAGTCTTGGAAGGTTGTGCTTTTCTAAGAATTTGTCCATTTCTTCCAGGTTGTCCATTTTATTGGCGTATAGTTGCTTGTAGTAATCTCTCGTGATCCTTTGTATTTCTGCAGTGTCAGTTGTTACTTCTCCTTTTTCATTTCTAATTCAGTTGATTTGAGTCTTCTCCCTTTTCTTCTTGATGTGTCTGGCTAATGGTTTATCAATTTTGTTTATCTTCTCAAAGAACCAGCTTTTAGTTTTATTGATCTTTGCTATTGTTTCCTTCATTTCTTTTTCATTTATTTCTGATCTGATCTTTATGATTTCTTTCCTTCTGCTAGCTTTGGGGGTTTTTTTGTTCTTCTTTCTCTAATTGCTTTAGGTGTAAGGTTAAGTTGTTTATTTGAGATTTTTGTTGTTTCTTGAGGTGAGATTGAATTGCTATAAACTTCCCTACAGAAGTGCTTTTTTTGTGTCCCATAGGTTTTGGGTCATTGTGTTTTCATTGTCATTTGTTTCTATGTATTCTTTTCTTTCTTCTTTTGATTTCTTCACTCAGACTTGGGGGAGGGAGTGGTACGGAATGCGGGGAGAGCCTGCGGTGGCAGAGACTGGCGTGACGTTGCAACAGCGTGAGGCATGCCATGTGTTCTCCCATGGAAGTTGTCCCTGGATCACGGGACCCTACAGTGGCGGGCTGCACAGGCTCCCAGGAGGGGAGGTATGGATAGTGACCTGTGTTTGCACACAGGCTTCTTGATGGCTGCAGCAGCAGCCTTAGCATTTCATGCCCATCTCTGGTGTCCCTGCTGATAGCTGTGGCTCGCATCTGTCTCTGGAGGTCGTTTAGGTGGTGCTCTGAATCGTCTCTCCTCGCGCACCCTGAAACAATGGTCTCTTGCCTTTTAGGCAGGTCCAGACTTTTTCCCGGACTCCCTTCCGGCTAGCTGTGGTGCACTAGCCCCCTTCAGGCTGTGTTCACGCAGCCAACCCCAGTTCTCTCCCTGGGATCTTAACTCTGAAGCCCGAGCCTCAGCTCCCAGCTCCCGCCCGCCCCGGCGTGTGAGCAGAGAAGCCTCTCAGGCTGGTGAGTGCTGTCAGCACTGATCCTCTTTGCAGGAATCTCTCTGCTTTGCCCTCTCCACCCGTGTTGCTCTGCTCTCCTCCGTGGCTCTGAAGCTTCCCCCCCTGCCCTCCCCGCCTCCAATCCCCACCAGTGAAGGGGCTTCCTACTGTGTGGAAACTTTTCCTCCTTCACAGCTCCCTCGCAGAGGTACAGGTCCCGTCCCTATTCTTTTGTCTTTGCTTTTCCTTTTTTCTTTTGTCCTACCAAGGTACGTGGGGAGTTTCTTGCCTTTTGGAAAGTCTGAGGTCTTCTGCCAGTGTTCAGTATGTGTTCTATAGGAACTGTTCCACATGTAGATGTAGTTTTGATGTATTTGTGGGGAGGAAGGTGATCTCCACGTCTTACTCCTCCACCATCTTTCCTCATTTCTTTTTATTTTTTATTTTATTCTGCAGCAGTGATTTCCACCATTCTTTCTTCCAGCTCGCTCATTCTTTCTTCTGCCTCAGTTATTCTGTTGGTTCTTCCTTCTAGTGTATTTTTCGTTTCAGTTATTGTATTGTCCATTTCTGTTTGTTTGTTGTTTAGTTCTTCTAGGTCTTTGTTAAACATTTCTTGTATCTTCTGAATCTGTACGTCCATTCTTTTTCTGAGATCTTGGATAATCTATACTATCATTACTCTGAATTGTTTTTCAGGTAGATTGCCTTTCTCCACTTCATTTAATTATTCTTCTGGGGTTTTATCATGTTCCTTAGTGTGGGATATGTTTCTCTGCCATCTCATTTTGTCTAACTTCCTGTGATTGTGGTGTTCATTCTGCAGGCTGCAGGGTTGTATTTCTTCTTCCTTCTGCTGCCTGCTCCCTGGTGGATGAGGCTGTCTAAGAGGCTTGTGCAGGCTTTCTGGTGGGAGGGACTGGTTACTGCCCACTGGGGTGTGGAGCTGGGTCTTGTCCCTCTGTTGGGCAGGGCTGGGTCGTGCTGTGTGTTTAGTGGGCAGCTTTGTGCTCAGGAATACTTTAGGTAACTTGTCTGCTGATGGGTGGGGCTGTGTCCCGCCCTGTTGGTTGTTTGGCCATGGGGTCCCAGTAATGGAAGCTTCAGGTTGTTGGGTGGGGCCAGGTCTTGGTGAGAAATTGGTGGCCTCCAGGAAGGCTCACACTGATGAGTACTCCCCAGAACTACTGCTGCCAGTGTCTTTGTCCCTGCAGTGAGCCACAGCCACTCCTGCCTCCACTGGAGACCCTCCATTATTGGCAGGTAGGGCTGGCACAGTCTCTTTTGAGGTCACTGCTTTTTCCCCTGAGTCCTGGTGCGCATGAAACCTTGTGTGTGCCCTCCAAGAGTGGAATTTCTGTTTCCCCAGTCCTGTGGAATTCCTGTGATCAAACTGGCCTTCAAAGCCAGGTTCTCTGGGGACTTCTTCTCCTGTTGCCAGAAACCCAGGCTGTAGATGCTGATGTGGGGTTCTCCCTCCTGTGGGAGAACTTCTGTGGTATAATTATTTTCCAGTTTGTGAGTTATCCACCTGGCAGGTATGGGATTTGATTTTATTGCGATTGTGCCCCTTGTACCATCTCCTTGTGGCTTCTTCTTTGTCTTTGGATGTAGGGTATCTTTTCGTAGCTTGCAGCATGTTTTTGTTGATGGTTGTTCAGCAGTTAGTTGTGATTTTGGTGTTTACGTAAGAAGAGGTGAGCTCACTTCCTTCTACTCTGCCATCTTGTCTTTTCATCCGGAAACTCCAGTCTTAGTGAGACAGGTGTAATCTGGTCAGCAACAACTCCATGAATCTGGGATTATATCTGAGTAAACTGGATGCTTGTTGGTCCTTTTAAGAAAGTGTCCCTGGAAAAGGTGTGAGTAGTAATCACAGAAGGTTCTCAAGAGCACCACTCACCTTGTGCTGTTTATTACAATGGATATGACTCAAGAACAGCCAGATGGGATAGATGCATCAGGCAAGGCATGGGGAAAGGGCACGGAGCTTCCATCTCTCTCTGAGAGCATCACTCTTCTAGCATCTCTCTGTGTTCACTGTCTCAGAAGTTCCTAATTTGCTTTTCCTTTGATGGATAACTTCCCAGGGTACATAATTCTGGGTTGGGTTTTACTTTTCTCTCTACACTCTAAATATTTTCACTCTCTCCTTGCCTTCATGGTTTCTGAGAAGATAGATTTAATTTCTATCTTTGTTCTCTGTAGGTAAAGTGGTTTTTTCCTTCTGGCTCCTTTCAGGATTTTATCTTTGATTTTTCTGTAGTTTGGAAATGAATTGCCTAGTTGTAGGTTTTTTTGTTTGTTTTCATTTTTGATTTTGCATTTATCTTGCTTGATGTTCTCTGAGCTTTCTAGATCTGTGGTTTGGTGTCTGACACTAGTTTGGGGGAATTTTCAGTTATTATTTCAAATATTTCTTCTATTACTTTTTTCTTCTCTTTCTTGTATTCCCATTATTTATATGTTATACTTTTTTAGTTATCTACGTTCTTGGTTATTCTGTTCTGTTTTTTGTCTTTTTCTCCTTGCTTTTCAGTTTTAGAGATTCCTGTTGAGATATCCCCAAGGTCAGAGATTCTTTCTTCAGCCATGTCCAGTCTATTACTGAGGCCATCAAAGGCATTCTTCATTTCTATTATAGTGTTTTTGATCTCTGGCATTTCTTTTTGGTTCTTTCTTAGTATTTACATCCCTCTGTTGACATTGCTTATCTGTTCTTTCGTGGTGTGTATTTTATCCATTGGAGCCCTTACCATGTTAATCACAGTTGTTTTAATTTTTTTTTTTAATTAATTAATTATTTTATTTTTGGCTGTGTTGGGTCTTCGTTTCTGTGCGAGGGCTTTCTCCACTTGTGGCGAGCGGGGGCCACTCTTCATCGCGGTGCGCGGGCCTCTTACTGTCACGGCCTCTCCCGTTGTGGAGCACAGGCTCCAGATGCGCAGGCTCAGTAGTTGTGGCTCACGGGCTCAGTCGCTCCGTGGCATGTGGGATCTTCCCAGACCAGGGCTCGAACCCGTGTCCCCTGCATTGGCAGGCAGACTCCCAACCACTGCGCCACCAGGGAAGCCCGTTTTAAATTCTTAGTGTGATAATTTCAACATTTCTGCCATGTCTGGTTTTGAAGCTTGCTCTGTTTCTTTAAATTGTGTTTTTTGCTTTTCAGTGTGTCTTGTAATTTTTTCTTGATAACTGGACATGATGTACCAAGAAAAAGTAACTGTTATAAATAGGTCTTTAGCAATGTGGTGGTGAGATGTTGGGGGAGGGGAGCGTTCTGTAGTCTTGTTATTAGTTCTCAGTCTCTGACTGAACCTATGTCTTTGGACTGTGAACTTCACAAGTGTTTTAGTTTTTTTCGTCTCTCCTTAGGTTGGACAAGATGGCAAGAGTGGGCTGCTGTTGGGTATTTCCCTTCCCCAGGTCAGTTAGCCTCTGACAATACCCTAGCAGGTTAGGCTCTGGTTAACTAATTTCTCCTGAGGGCAGGCCTGTTAAGAAGAACAGAGTGCTCTGGCCTATCTCAAAATTCTTCCTTTTCTCCTCCCCCTGCTAGAAGCATGAGGAGATTTTTCTCTGATATTTATTTTGAGGGCCTGGTCAAGCTCCTGCATATAAATCTTACAAAATTGTGGGGGTGAGGCCCCCTTGAGGTTTCTTTTTTTTTAAGATTTTATTTTTAGAGCAGTTTTAGTTTCACAGCAAAATTGAGAGTAAGTTACAGAGATTTCCATCCCCTGCCCGACACATGCATAGCTTCTCCCATTATCAGAATCACTCACCAGAGTGGTACGTTTGTTACCAAGGATGAACCTACCTTGATACATCATAATCACCCCAGATCTGTAGTTTACCTTAGGGTTCACTCTTGGTGTTGTTCATTCTTTGGGTTTGTACGAATGTATAATAACATATATCTATCATATAATGTACAGAGTATTTCACTGCCCTAAAATCCTCTGTGCTCTGCTTTTTCATCCCTTATCACCCTCACCCCTTGCAATCACTGATCTTTTTTGTCTCCATAGTTTTGCCTTTTCCTGAATGTCAGTCATGTATTTGGAATCATACAGTATGTAGTCTCATTCAGGTTGGCTGCTTTTTTTAGTAATATGCATTTAAGGTTTCCCCATGTCTTTTCATGGCTTAATAGCTCATTTCTTTTTTAAAAAATATTTTTATTATGGATCTTTTGTTATTTAGATCATTTCAGCAAAAAGATTAAGGCTAAATTACAATGGAACTGCCATTGACTAAGTAATGTGAGAGATCTACTTTTCTCCAACTACCAGTCTTTTTACTTTTTTCAGAGTTCAGTCACCATAGGTCAAATTCTTTTGGAGATAAATGTCAGTTTTAATAATATATGATATCAGGCTTTAGTTCTGTTTACAGTGCTATAAATATCATTGTGACGAAAGATTTAGAGGACTTTGAAATTGGCACATTACTTATAATATTTTAATACTATAAAAGTTAATAATGAATGCTAAATTTACCAAAGACTTCTGGAGGAATCTTTGGTAAATTTAACCAGTATTTAACCAAGTATATAACAAGTATACTTGGTTTTGTTTTATACCTCATTGTTAAGCTAAAGTGGTAAAATTTAAGTTAAAAGGAACTAGTTCCAGTCTTTTTAAGGCCATGGGCCAGAGATCATTTCAAATTTTTGGTCTTCATATTAGGTTTCATAGTAGTACAGTTTAACTGTAGTTGATTTACAATATTATATTATTTTCAGGTGTACAACATGGTGATTTAAAATTTTTATAGATTATACTCCATTTATAGTTACTATAAAATGATGGCTGTATTCCCTGTGCTATAAATATATCCTTGTAGCTTATTTATTTTGTACAAAGTGGTTTGTACCTCTTAACCTCCTACCCCTATCTTGCCCCTCCCCTCTTCCCTCTCCCACTGGTAACCACTAGTTTGTTCTCTATATCTGTGAGTCTGTTTCTGTTTTGTTATATTCATTCATTTGTTTTATGCTTTAGATTCCACATGTAGGTGATAACATAACAGTATTTGTCTTTTTCTGACTGATTTATTTCACTAAGCATAATAGCCTCCAGTTTCAGTCATGTTGTTGCAAATGGGAAAACTTCACTTTTTTATGGCTATGTAGTATTACATTGTATACATATATATATATATACCACATCTTCTTTATCCATTCGTCTGTTGATGAACTTTTAGGTTGCTTCCATATCTTGTCTATTATAAAAAATGCTGCTATGAACATTGGGGTGCATGTATGTTTTTCTTTTTTTTTTGGCTGCACTGGGTCTTTGTTGCTGCGTGCAGGCTTTCTCTAGTTGCAGTGAGCGAGGGCTACTCTTTGTTGCAGTGCGTGGGCTTCTCATTGCGGTGGCTTCTCTTGTTGCGGAGCATGGGCTCTAGGTACACGGGCTTTGGTAGTTGCAGCACACTAGCTCAGTAGTTGTGGCACACGGGCCCTAGAGCATGTGGGCTTCAGTAGGTGTGGTGCATGGGCTCAATACTTGCGGTGCACGGGCTCTAGGGTGCATGGGCTTCAGTAGTTGTGTCGTGCAGACTCAGTAGTTGTGGCTCACGAGCTCTAGAGCACAGTGTCAGTTGTTGTGGTGCACCCTGATGATCTAACCTTTTCATTTGTGCCTGTTGGCCATCTCTATGTCTTCTTTGGGTCCTCTGCCCATTGTTTAATCAGATTATTTTGTTTTTGATGTTGAGTTGTATGAGCTGTTTATGTATTTTGGATATTAATCCGTTATTGGACATATCATTTGCACAAATCTTCTTCCCTTCAGTCAGTTGCCTTTTCATTTTGTTGATGGTTTCCTTTGTTTTGCAAAAGCTTTTAAGTTTGATTAGGTCCCATTTGTTTATTTTTTGTTTTGTTGCTCTTGCCTGAGGAGACACATCCAAAAAATATTGCCAAGACCAATGTCAAAGAGTGTAGTACCTGTGTTTTCTTCTAGGAGTTTTATGGTTTCAGGTCTTACATTAAAGCCTTTAATCCATTTTGAGTCTGTTTTTGTATATGGTGTGAGAAAATATTCTAGTTCCATTCTTTTACATGTAGCTGTCTAGTTTTCCCTGGAGTTTTTAACTCTCAGACTTGTGTACACTGAACCTCCAGCAATTGGTCAATTACAGTTCAGGCTTTCCTACCCTGGTGCTGGTTCCCATGATGGTTTCCATTTCTAAGTCTGCTCCAATAAGCCATGACTTCTTGCATTTGCCTGTCTATCTCTCCAATATTAGGCTCAGCAGTTTCTACTGTGCCCTCATTTCTCTTAAGGATCCTAGAAGTGTTGATTTTTCAGTCTGTTCAGCTTTTTACTTGATAAGACAGTGCAGTGACTTTCAAGCTCTTTAAATTTGGAACTGGAAACTGGAAGTTCTGAACTACTTTTTTAAAATAAAAAAAATAATGCATAAAAAAGTAGGGTATGTATATGATTTTAAAAAGTAAACTATATGGAAGGCCATGCAATGAAACATTTAAGTCTCTTTCCTATCCTGGACCTTAGTTCTCCAGGCCTTTTCCCTAGAGAAAACCACTGTTAATAGTTTCATGTGTATTCTTCCATAGGTAATCTCAGCAATTACAAATGTATGTGTATATATTTTGTAAAAAAGCAAATGGAACCATATTCAACATGTGCTGGACCTTGTTTTTGCTTCTTGTATCTTAGAGTTCATGTCATATCAGCACACAAAAATCTATTTCTTTTTTTATGACTGCATAATATTCTGCTAGATATGTATGTCATAATTTATTTAACACCCCTCACCTCCTCATGATGAACATTTATGATGTTTCCAGGCTTTTAATTAAAATCAGTGTAGGGACTTCACTGGTGGTCCAGTGGGTGAGACTCCATGGTTCCATGGCAGGGGGCACGGGTTTGATCCTGGGTTGGGAAAGTTCCACATGCTGCACAGTGTGGTGAAGAAAAAAAAAAATTCAGTGTAGCCATGTATATACATCTTTGCAATGTGTGAATATATCTGTGAGATAGATTACTAGACGTTGTTTCCTTGATATTAATAAATACATATAACTTTTATGAGTATAACATGATTTTTTTCCCCCACTCCTTTAGAAAGAAGCCTAAGAAGAAAGAAAATGGGACTGGATGTAGAAGGTCAATGCGATTACTAAAAGTTGATCCTTCAGGAGTTTCATTACCAGCAACTCCAACCCAGCCAATATTAGTAGCAGATGAAAATGTAAGAAAGAGTGCAAATACAATATATTAACCAATAAAATACTCAAAAATTTGAAGTGTTTGAAAGTAAAAAGTCATTAAATTATGTTTAATTTGTACTTCATTAATTTAATACTTGGCTGTTGTATGGTTTAATGAGTAAGATTTCAAACTCGTAGAAGACTGGCTTGGATTCTATATTTCTGCAGACTTACCCTGTGTGGGATTGTGGGTAAATTCCTTAGTCTTTCTGAGCCCCAGTTTCCCCATTTTTAAAATGGCAACAATAGCAGAAACCTCTCAAAGAGGTGTTGTGAGGGATAAATGAAATAGTATCTATAAAGTTTCTTACATTATATTAAGGACTTAGGAAGCAATAAATGGTAGTTATTATTATTTTTTTTTAACATCTTTATTGAAGTATAATTGCTTCACAATGGTGTGTTAGTTTCTGCTTTATAACAAAGTGAATCAGCTACAGATATACACACGTTCCCATATCTCCTCCCTCCCGCATCTCCCTCCCTCCCACCCTCCCCATCCCACCCCCCCCAGGCGGTCACAAAGCACCGTGCTGATCTCCCTGTGCTATGCGGCTGCTTCCCACTAGCTATCTATTTTACATTTGGTAGTGTATATATGTCCATGACACTCTCTCATCCTGTCACATCTCACCCCTCCCCCTGCCCATATCCTCAAGTCCATTCTTTAGTAGGTCTGTGTCTTTATTCCCATCTTGCCACTAGGTTCTTCATGGCCTTTTTTTTTTTTTCTTTTCCTTAGATTCCATATATATGTGTTAGCATACTGTATTTGTTTTTCTCTTTCTGACTTACTTCACTCTGTATGACAGACTCTAACTCCATCCACCTCATTACAAATACCTCCATTTCATTTCTTTTTATGGCTGAGTAATATTCCATTGTATATATGTGCCACATCTTCTTTATCCATTCATCCGATGATGGACACTTAGGTTGCTTCCATGTCCTGGCTATTGTAAATAGAGCTGCAATGAACATTTTGGTACATGACTCTTTTTGAATTATGGTTTTCTCAGGGTATATGCCCAGTAGTGGGATTGCTGGGTCGTATGGTAGTTCTAGTTTTAGTTTTTTAAGGAACCTCCATACTGTTCTCCATAGTGGCTGTATCAATTTACATTCCCACCAACAGTGCAAGAGTGTTCCCTTTTCTCCACACCCTCTCCAGCATTTATTGTTTGTAGATTTTTTGATGATGGCCATTCTGACCGGTGTGAGATGATACCTCATTGTAGTTTTGATTTGCATTTCTCTAATGATTACTGATGTTGAGCATTCTTTCATGTGTCTGTTGGCCATCTGTATATCTTCTTTGGAGAAATGTCTATTTAGGTCTTCTGCCCATTTTTGGATTGGGTTGTTTGTTTTTTTGTTATTGAGCTGCATGAGCTGCTTGTAAATCTTGGAGATTAATCCTTTGTCAGTTGCTTCATTTGCAAATATTTTCCCCCATTCTGAGGGTTGTCTTTTGGTCTTGTTTATGGTTTCCTTTGCTGTGCAAAAGCTTTTAAGTTTCATTAGGTCCCATTTGTTTATTTGTGTTCTTATTTCCATTTCTCTAGGAGCTGGGTCAAAAAGGATCTTGCTGTGATTTATGTCATAGAGTGTTCTGCCTATGTTTTCCTCTAAGAGTTTGATAGTGTCTGGCCTTACACTTAGGTCTTTAATCCATTTTGAGTTTATTTTTGTGTATGGTGTCAGGGAGTGTTCTAATTTCATACTTTTACATGTACCTGTCCAATTTTCCCAGCACCACTTATTAAAGAGGCTGTCTTTTCTCCACTGTATATGCTTGCCTCCTTTATCAAAGATAAGGTGACCATATGTGCGTGGGTTTATCTCTGGGCTTTCTATCCTGTTCCATTGATCTATATTTCTGTTTTTGTGCCAGTACCAAACTGTCTTGATTACTCTAGCTTTGTAATATAGTCTGAAGTCAGGGAGCCTGATTCCTCCAGCTCCATTTTTCGTTCTCAGGATTGCTTTGGCTATTCGGGGTCTTTTGTGTCTCCATACAAATTGTGAAATTTTTTGTTCTAGTTCTGTGAAAAATGCCAGTGGTAGTTTGATAGGGATTGCATTGAATCTGTAGATTGCTTTGGGTAGTATAGTCATTTTCACAATGTTGATTCTTCCAATCCAAGAACATGGTATATCTCTCCATCTATTTGTATCATCTTTAATTTCTTTCATCAGTGTCCTATAATTTTCTGCATACAGGTCTTTTGTCTCCTTAGGTAGGTTTATTCCTAGATATTTTATTCTTTTTGTTGCAATGGTAAACGGGAGTGTTCTCTTAATTTCACTTTCAGATTTTTCATCATTAGTATATAAGAATGCAAGAGATTTCTGTGCATTAATTTTGTATCCTGCTACTTTACCAAATTCATTGGTTAGGTCTAGTAGTTTTCTGGTGGCAGTTTTAGGATTCTCTATGTATATTATCATGTCATCTGCAAACAGTGACAGCTTTACTTCTTCTTTTCCGATTTGGATTCCTTTTATTTCTTTTTCTTCTCTGATTGCTGTGGCTAACACTTCCAAAACTATGTTGAATAATAGTGGTGAGAGTGGGCAACCTTGTCTTGTTCCTGATCTTAGTGGAAATGGTTTCAGTTTTTCACCATTGAGGACAATGTTGGCTGTGGGTTTGTGATATATGGCCTTTATTATGTTGAGGAAAGTTCCCTCTATGCCTACTTTCTGGAGGGCTTTTATCATAAATGGGTGTTGAATTTTGTTGAAAGCTTTCTCTGCATCTATTGAGATGATCATATGGTTTTTCTCCTTCAATTTGTTAATATGATGTATCACGTTGATTGATTTGCGTATATTGAAGAATCCTTGCATTCCTGGAATAAACCCCACTTGATCATGGTGTATAATCCTTTTAATGTGCTGTTGGATTCTGTTTGCTAGTATTTTGTTGAGGATTTTTGCATCTATGTTCATCAGTGATATTGGCCTGTAGTTTTCTTTCTTTGTGACATCTTTGTCTGGTTTTGGTATCAGGGTGATGGTGGCCTCGTAGAATGAGTTGGGGAGTGTTCCTCCCTCTGCAATATTTTGGAAGAGTTTGAGAAGGATAGGTGTTAGCTCTTCTCTAAATGTTTGATGGAATTCGCCAGTGAAGCCATCTGGTCCTGGGCTTTTGTTTGTTGGAAGATTTTTAATCACAGTTCAATTTCAGTGCTTGTGATTGGTCTCTTCATATTTTCTATTTCTTCCTGGTTCAGTCTTGGTAGGTTGTGCATTTCTAAGAATCTGTCCATTTCTTCCAGGTTGTCCATTTTATTGGCATAGAGTTGCTTGTAGTAATCTCTCATGATCGCTTGTATTTCTGCAGTGTCAGTGGTTACTTCTCCTTTTTCATTTCTAATTCTATTGATTTGAGTCTTCTCCCTTTTTCTCTTGATGAGTCTGGCTAATGGTTTATCAATTTTGTTTATCTTCTCGAAGAACCAGCTTTTAGTTTCGTTGATTTTTGCTATTGTTTCCTTCATTTCTTTTTCATTTATTTCTGATCTGATCTTTATGATTTCTTTCCTTCTGCTAGCTTTGGGGTTTTTTTGCTCTTCTTTCTCTAATTGCTTTAGGTGCAAGGTTAGGTTGTTTATTCGAGATGTTTCCTGTTTCTTGATGTAGGCTTGTATTGCTATAAACTTCCCTCTTAGCACTGCTTGTGCTGCATCCCATAGATTTTGGGTCGTCGTGTCTCCATTGTCGTTTGTTTCTAGGTATTTTTTCATTTCCCCTTTGATTTCTTCAGTGATCACTTCGTTATTAAGTAGTGTATTGTGTAGCCTCCATGTGTTTGTATTTTTTACAGACCTTTTCCTGTAATTGATATCTAGTCTCATAGCGTTGTGGTCAGAAAAGATACTTGATACGATTTCAATTTTCTTAAATTTACGAAGGCTTGATTTGTGACCCAAGATATGATCTATCCTGGAGAATGTTCCATGAGCACTTGAGAAAAATGTGTATTCTGTTGTTTTTGGGTGGAATGTCCTATAAATATCAATTAAGTCCATCTTGTTTAATGTATCATTTAAAGCTTGTGTTTCCTTATTTATTTTCATTTTGGATGATCTGTCCATTGGTGAAAGTGGGGTGTTAAAGTCCCCAACTATGATTGTGTTACTGTCGATTTCCCCTTTTATGGCTGTTAGTATTTGCCTTATGTATTGAGGTGCCCCTATGTTGGGTGCATAAATATTTACAATTGTTATACCTTCCTCTTTGATCGATCCCTTGATCATTATATAGTGTCCTTCTTTGTCTCTTGTAATAGTCTTTATTTTAAAGTCTATTTTGTCTGATATGAGAATTGCTACTCCAGCTTTCTTTTGATTTCCATTTGCATGGAATATCTTTTTCCATCCCCTCACTTTCAGTCTGTATGTGTCTCTAGGTCTGAAGTGGGTCTCTTGTAGACAGCATATATATGGGTCTTGCTTTTGTATCCATTCAGCCAGTCTGTGTCTTTTGGTGGGAGCATTTAATCCATTTACATTCAAGGTAATTATCGATATGTATGTTCCTATTCCCATTTTCTTAAATAGTTTATGTTTGTTATTGTAGGTGTTTTCCTTCTCTTGTGTTTCTTGCCTAGAGAAGTTCCTTTAGCATTTGTTGTAAAGCTGGTTTGGTGGTGCTGAACTCTCTCAGCTTTTGCTTGTCTGTAAAGGTTTTAATTTCTCCATCAAATCTGAATGAGATCCTTGCTGGGTAGAGTAACCTTGGTTGTAGGTTTTTCTCCTTCATGACTTTAAGTATATCCTGCCACTCCCTTCTGGCTTGCAGAGTTTCTGCTGAAAGATCAGCTGTTAACCTTATGGGGATTCCCTTGTGTGTTATTTGTTGTTTTTCCCTTGCTGCTTTTAATATGTTTTCTTTATATTTAATTTTTGATATTTTGATTAATATGTGTCTTGGCGTGTTTCTCCTTGGATTTATCCTGTATGGGACTCTCTGTGCTTCCAGGACTTGATTAACTATTTCCTTTCCCATATTAGGGAAGTTTTCAACTATAATCTCTTCAAATATTTTCTCAGTCCCTTTCTTTTTCTCTTCTTCTTCTGGGACCCCTATAATTCGAATGTTGGTGCGTTTAATGTTGTCCCAGAGGTCTCTGAGACTGTCCTCAGTTCTTTTCGTTCTTTTTTCTTTATTCTGCTCTGCAGTAGTTATTTCCACTATTTTATCTTCCAGGTCCCTTATCCTTTCTTCTGCCTCAGTTATTCTGCTATTGATCCTGTCTAGAGTATTTTTAATTTCATTTATTGTGTTTTTCATCGTTGCTTGGTTCCTCTTTAGTTCTTCTACATCCTTGTTAAATGTTTCTTGCATTTTGTCTATTCTATTTCCAAGATTTTGGGTCATCTTTAGTATCATTATTCTGAATTCTTTTTCAGGTAGACTGCCTATTTCCTCTTCATTTGTTAGGTCTGGTGTGTTTTGACCCTGCTCCTTCACCTGCTGTGTGGTTTTTTGTCTTCTCATTTTGCTTATCTTACTGTGTTTGGGGTCTCCTTTTCACAGGCTGCAGGTTCGTAGTTCCCGTTGTTTTTGGTATCTGTCCCCAGTGGCTAAGGTTGGTTCAGTGGGTTGTGTAGGCTTCCTGGTGGAGGGGACTAGTGCCTGTGTTCTGGTGGATGAGGTTGGATCTTGTCTTTCTGGTGGGCGTGTCCACGTCTGGTGGTGTGTTTTGGGGTGTCTGTGGCCTTATTATGATTTTAGGCAGCCTCTCTGCTAATGGATGGGGCTGTATTCCTGTCTTGCTAGTTGTTTGGCATAGGGTGTCCAGCAGTGTAGCTTGCTGGTCGTTGAGTGAAGCTGGGTCTTGATGTTGAGATGGAGATCTCTGAGAGATTTTTGCCGTTTGGTATTACGTGGAGCTGGGAGGTCTCTTGTGGACCAGTGTCCTGAAGTTGGCTCTCCCACCTCAGAGGCACAGCCCTGATGCCTGGCTGGAGCACCAAGAGCCTTTCGTCCACACGGCTCAGAATAAAAGGGAGAAAAAAATAGAAAGAAAGAAAGAAAGAGGATAAAATAAAATAAAATAAAGCTATTATAATAAAAAATAAGAAAAAAATTATTAAGAATAAATGTGTTCAAAAAAAAATTTTTTTTTAATTTTTAAAAATAGATATATTAATTTTTTGTAGTAAAAAATAAGAAAAATTATTAAGAAAAATATTAAGGAAGAAAGTTTAATTTTTTAAAATAAAAAATATGAGAAAACTTATTAAAAATTTTTTTTAATTTCTAAAAATAGAAAATAAGGAAAAAATTATTAAGAAAACTTTTATTAGGAAAAAAAATTTTTTTTGAGTAAAAAAAAAAAAAAAAACACGGATGTACCTAACCCTAGGACTAATGGTGAAAGCAAAGCTATACAGAGAAAATCTCACCCAGAAGCATATACATATACACTCACAAAAAAAGGAAAAGGGGAAAAATTAATATATTCTGCTCCCAAAGTCCACCTCTTGAATTTGGGATGATTCGTTGTCTATTCAGGTATTCAACAGATGCAGGCACATCAAGTTGTTTGTGGAGCTTTAATCCGCTGCTTCTGAGGCTGCTGGGAGAGATTTCCCTTTCTCTTCTTTGTTCGTACAGCTCCAGCTCCCGGAGTTCAGCTTTGGATTTGGACCTCTGTAGGTCGCCTGAGGGCGTCTGTTCCCCGCCCATACAGGACAGGGTTAAAGGAGCAGCTGCTTCGGGGGCTGTGGCTCACTCAGGCCTGGGGAAGGGAGCAGTACGGAGGAGGCGGGGCGAGCCTGCTGCGGCAGAGGCCGGCATGACGTTGCAGCAGCCCGAGGTGCGCCATGCGTTCTCCCGGCGAAGTTGTCCCTGGATCACAGGACCCTGGCAGTGGCGGGCTGCACAGGCTCCCGGGAGGGGTGGTGTGGAGAGTGACCTGTGCTCGCACACAGGCTTCTTGGTGGCGGCAGCAGCAGCCTTAGCGTCTCCCGCCCGTCTCTGGGGTCTGCGCTGATAACCGCGGCTCACGCCCATCTCTGGGGTCTGCGCTGATAGCCGCGGCTCACGCCCGCCTCTGGGGTCCGCGCTGATCGCCGCGGCTTGCGCCCGTCTCTGGAGCTCGTTTAGGCAGCGCTCTGAATCCCCTCTCCTTGCGCGCCATGAAACAAAGAGGCAAGGAAAAGTCTCTTGCCTCTTCAGCAGCTGCAGACTTTTTCCCGGACTCCCTCCCGGCTAGCACCGAAGCCGGAGCCTCAGCTCCCAGCCCCCGCCCGCCCCGGCGGCTGAGCAGACAAACCTCTCGGGCTGGTGAGCGCTGCTCGGCGCCGAGCCTCTGTGCGGGAATCTCTCAGTTTTTCCCTCTGCGCCCCTGTTGCTGTGGGATCTGTGCTGATAGCTGCGGCTCGCACCCGCCTCTGGGGTCCGTGCTGATAGCCGCGGCTCGCGCCCGTCTCTGGAGTTCATTTAGGCGGCGCTCTGAATCCCCTCTCCTTGCGCGCCGCGAAACAAAGAGGCAAGAAAAAGTCTCTTGCCTCTTCGGCAGCTGCAGACTTTTTCCCGGACTCCCTCTCGGCTAGCACCGAAGCCCGAGCCTCAGCTCTCAGCCCCGCCCGCCCCGGCGGCTGAGCAGACAAGCCTCTCAGGCTGGTGAGTGCCACTCAGCACCGATCCTCCGTGCTGGAATCTCTCCGCTTTGCCCTCCGCACCCCTGTGGCTGCGCTCTCCTCCATGGCTCCGAAGCTTTCCCCCTCTGCCACCCACAGTCTCTGCCCGCGAAGGGGCTTCCTAGTGTGTGGAAACCTTTCCTCCTTCACAGCTCCCTCCCACTGGTGCAGGTCCCGTCCCTATTCTTTTGTCTCTGTTATTTCTTTTCCCCTACCCAAGTACGTGGGGAGTTTCTTGCCTTTTGGGAGGTCTGACGTCTTCTGCCAGCGTTCAGTGGGTGTTCTGTAGGAGCAGTTCCACGTGTAGATGTATTTCTACTGTATCTGTGGGAAGGAAGGTGATCTCCGCTTCTTCGGTAGTTATTAATATTATTAATAATAAATAATATATGTCAATAGTGATGGGGTTCTCTTACTGTAGTTTAATTTTATGCTATCAGTGAGTGGAAAGAGTTTTATTTACCAAATTTATTGTCTAAATAAGATTATGAGTATATTTTTTATTCAGGAGCACCTACTGTTTTTAATACTTGTATCTAAGTGCTTAATTATAAATTGGAAGATTAGCCTGGTGCTTTGAGAGCTAATTGCAAATTAAGTTGCTAGGGGAAGAGTAGCTTTCAAATTTTTTTGAAGCCTCCATCCATCCATGATAAGAAATACATTTACATTGAACCCATTCCACACACACACACACACACACACACACACACACACACACAACTGAAACAAAACTTTTGTGAAATGATACTTATCCTTACTACATGTGATACAGTTTTGTATTTCCTAGTCTGTTCTTTTCTCATTCACTAAAACACACTGTTGGTTGTAATGTATTAAAATGATTTCACGACCTATGGGTTACAACCTGTGATTTAAAAAACACTGACATACAGAAAGAGAAAGACAAATATCATATGATATCACTTAATATGTGGAATCTAAAATATGGCACAAATGAACCTATCTACAAAACAGAAACTCACAGAAATTGAGAACAGACTTGTGGTTGCCAAGGGGGGAGGTGGTGGGGGAGGGAAGGACTGGGAGTTTGGGATTAGCAGATGTAAACTATTATATATAGGATGGGTAAACAACAGGGTCCTACTGTATAGCACAGGGAACTATATTCAGTATCCTGTGATAAACCATAATGGAAAAGAATATAAAAAAGAATGTCTATATGTGTATAACTGAGTCACTTTGCTGTACAGCAGAGATGGACACAACATTGTAAATCAACTATGCTTCAATTTAAAAAATAAAAAACACTGACATAGAGTAATAACTTTGAGGTATGAAATTGAACTGATCTGAATCAATTCCCAGCAACTTCAGGTATTGGCAGTGGAACTTTGGACAAATTAACTTCTCTAAGTTTCATTCCACTGTCTTTATAATGTGATATCTCATTCACTGGATTATTAAGGGGATTAAATGAGATAATACATGTTATTACTTTACAGTATACTTGGCATTCATTCATTGAGCAACTGTTTTTGAATGCTAACTATGTGTCACCACTGTTGTTGGTATTGAAAGTAAAGTAGTAAGAAATCTTAAGCTTACATTCTAGGGCAGAGCGACAACCAACTTTTTTTTCTTATTTTTTATAACAGCCTTTGTTACCTCCTGGGCCTTTAGAAATGACTTCTGAAAATCGAGATGATAACAGTGAACTATTTAAAGGATTTCTGCAGACTTGGGCAGAAGTGAGCAAGGTATCACTTGGGAGGGTAAGCCCAAGCTTTTAGAATCATCTGTTAAGCAAATTTTAGTACATATATTAACTTAGTGCTTTGGTTTCTCCCATTGTTTCAGACAAGAAGTAAAAACACTGAGAAGGAGTTATCTAGCATTAAAAGGTGAGTTAAAATTCCTTGCCTTTGTTTTATATTTTCTGAGATCTTTATAACTTAAAGACTATACACCATTACAGGAAATTTGAAAATGAGGTGAGAAAAATTATCCATCATATTTCTACCCTAACAACTGTTGTTTTTGTATATTTCCTTTCGTGTATCACCATATGCAATACCACTAGGATATAAGCTTCATGAATGCATGGATTTTGTCTCAGTAACCAGAAAAGTGCATTTCACATAGTATATATTCATTCAGTGTTTAATAAATGAGTGAAATCACATACATTTTTACTTTGTTATGTTCTAATATATGTACAGTTTTGCATTATGCTTTTCTATTAACATTGTGGTTGCATGTTACTAGAGTCTTTAAATTTATTGAATAATTGCATAATATTTGATTTCAGCAGGTAGAATTTACTTAACCTCCTCTTACTCCCTTGGTATTTGGAATTGTTTTCTATTTAGTTTTGAGTGTTTGTATGTGTGTTTGTTGAAGTTTATATTGTGATAGTGGATTATTTCCTTAGGATAGATTCCAGAAGTGAGATTAATGTGTCAGATATTATGGACATTTTCATGGCTTTTAGGACATGCTAGATTGTTTTCCAAAATCTTTTAAAAAAATTTCTGAAAATCTTAAATGAATTTACTTCTGCTGTTAGCAATATATATGAATGTATGTTTAACTGCAGCCTCCTAGCTTTTATAAGTGAAAAATAGTACCCCATTGTTTAATTTGATTTCCTTGGTTGCCAGGAAGTTGAATATTTTCCCACATTTACTAATTGTGATTTTACTTTTTCGAATCATCTTTTACTTGTTTTGACTACTGAGTTTGGTTTTACTTCTAAAATTTAACTTTTTAATCTTCTCAGCTACAAAGCCAATTTAAATGGCATGATCATTAGTGAAGATACTGTTTATAAAGTTACCAAAGGCCCAATATTCTCAGTGGCTCTCCATCCATCAGAAATTAGAACTTTGGTGGCAGCTGGGGCCAGATCTGGACAAGTTGGACTTTGGGATTTGGTAAGTTATTATTAATTGTTTTGAAGATACTAACATTTGAAGCAAATAGTCTGCGAAAGAATAGCCTAGAGCCATGTGTTTCTAGATGTTACTTGAGATTTATAGTTTTGTGCTTTGTGATTCCAAATTTTAGAAACCTAGAGGAATTTAAATTTGCTTTGTAGAACTTTAATATTTTTAGCTTGAATATCTTTAGTCATCTGGGCATAAATTCCTGCCAGGAAAGTTTATTACAGCTTTAAATGTGTATATGAAAAGATCATACAAAGTTCTTAGGTTTCTAATTATGTTTAAAATACAGTTTCCAAGCTGGATCAAAATATCTTCCCAAGGATCTGCTTAGGATGATCCTAGTAATTTTTTTTAAAAATTTATTTATTTTTTATTTATTTTTGGCTGCATTGGGTCTTCATTGCTGCGCGTGGGCTTTCTCTAGTTGCAGGGAGCGGGGGCTACTCTTCGTTGCGGTGCGCGGGCTTCTCATGGTGGTGGCTTCTCTTGTTGCAGAGCACGGGCTCTAGGCACGCAGGCTCAGTAGTTGTGGCACATGGGCTCAGTAGTTGTGGCTCGTGGGCTCTAGAGCGCAGGCTCAGTAGTTGTGGCGCACGGGCTTAGTTGCTCCGCAGCATGTGGGATCTTCCCGGACCAGGGCTCGAACCCATGTCCCCTGCGTTGGCAGGCGGATTCTTAACCACTGCACCACCAGGGAAGCCCCCTAGTCATTTTTTGATGAGTCAGAAACAGATATTGAATTTCATTCATTGTACATATAATAATGCATTGATTGCTTTCAGTGTTTACAAAATTGAAAAAAGCCAAGTTAATGTTCTCTGAATTTATTTTTTAATTGGGGAAGTAGAACAAAGACCTGAAAAATGCCATAAGGACAATTAATGGAGATGGAGAAATCATGGTGACTTGCAGTGGGTTGGGGTTAATAAATAAAATGGATCTTGTAAGTGAGAAGAGAAGAAACGAAAACCAAATTCTCTCTTATTTTGGGAGCATAGATTCTCCCTTATTTTGATAAGATGTGAGTGGGGGTAGGAGGTGAAAGGATTTGGTAAAGAAAACAGAAGCAGAGAAGTGGGAAGAGGACCAGAAATAGTATAAGGTTGTATAAGCTAAGAGATGAATTTCAAGCATGGGAGTTGGACAGGGCTTTTTTTTTAGATGAGTTAAAAAGAATGGGAAAAGAAAAAGGGCCATTAGTTTTGAAAATAGGGTATCAGAAGTGAGTTGAGAGCTTCAACAATAAGGTAAGAAAGGAACACAGACTTTAGGAGATTAAAAAAAGTATGGGGTGGAAGAAGAAATGGAATCAATGGATAGACTATTTGTTGAAGAACTTAGAAAAGGAAAAATAGAGAATTAGTATAGTCAAGTGAAGATCTTTTCAGGGTGTGTTGAAGATATGTAGAAAAGTCCCTTTGTCATGTCTTTTCTGGTGACTCCAAAAATCTGTATTATTGGGTCTCTGTAGTCCAATATTTTTATCAACTTTCTAATTTTTCAGGACACCTGGCTATCTCATTAACAGACTGAGCAAGTCTAAAACCATTATCTTGGCTATCCTGTGCTCACTTCGCAACTCCCCTAGTTTTTTAAAAAAAGTTTAGCTTTATTGAGGTACAATTTATATTTTATAAAATCTACACATTTAAAATGTACAGTTTAATGATTTTTAATAAGTTTATTGAGTTGTGTAAATATCACCATAATTCAGTTTTAGAACATTTTCATCATTCCTATAAGATTCCTCATGGCTACTTACATTTAATCCCTGTTTCTACCCCTATCCCCAGGCAAATCTCCACAAATTTGCACTTTTTGGACATTTCATATAAATAGAATCATAAAATATGTGGTCTTTTATATTGGCATTTTTCTTTTAGCATAGTTTTTTAAAAAAATTAATTAATTTATTTATTTTGGCTGTGTTGGGTCTTAGTTGAAGCATGTGGGGTCTTTGTTGAGGCATGCGGGATCTTTTGTTGAGGCGTGCAGGATCTTTCATTGCGGCGTGGGCTCTTTGTTGCAGCGCGCAGGCTTCTCTCTAGTTGTGGCATGTGGGTTTTTCTCTAGTTGTGGTGTGCAGGCTCCAGGGCTCGTGGGCTCTGTAGTTGTGGCACATGGACTTAGTTGCCCCGCGGCATGTGGGATCTTAGTTCCCCAACCAGGGATTGAACCCGTGTCCCCTGCATTGGGAGGCAGATTCTTTACCACCAGACCACCAGGGAAGTCCCTCTTTTAGCATAGTTTTAAGGTTTATCTGTCTTATAGCATCTATCAGCACCTCATTCTTTTTTTATTGCTGAATAGTACTCCATTGTTTGATTTTACCACATTTTGTTTATCCATGCATCATTTGATAGACATTTGGGTTGTTTCCACTTTTTGGCTATTCTGAATAATTCTACTATAAACATTTGTGTACACATTTTTGTGTAGGTCTGTGTTTTCATTTCTCTTGGGTAGGTATCTGGGAGTAGAATTGCTAGGTCATATGGTAACTGGTTAACATTTGAGGAACTGCCAAACTGCTTTCCAAAGTGGCTGCATCATTTTCTATTCCTACCAGCAATGTATGAGGGTTCAAATTTTTCTACATGGTCACCAACATTTATTATTATCTGTCTTTTCGATTATAGCCTTTCAAGTGGGTGGTATCTTCCTAATGAAGTTGTATCTCCATGTGGTTTTGATTTGCATTTCTCTAATGACTAATGATGTTGAGAATCTTTTCCTGCCATTTGGATATCTTTGGTGAAATGTCTATTCAAATCTTTTGTCAATTTTTTATTGGGTTGTTTGTCTTCTTGTTGAGTTGTAAGAGTTCTTTGTATATTCTAGATACACATCCTTATCAGATATGTGATTTGCAAATATTTCTTCTTTTCATCTTCTTAATGCTATCTTTTGAAGTGCAAATTTTTGAATTTTGATGATGTCTGATTCATCAAACTTTTAATGGACTGTGTTTTTGGTGTCATATCTAAGAAATCTTTTGTGTAGCCCAAAGTCTTAAAGATTTTCTCCTATTTTTTCTAAAAATTTTATAGTTTTAGCTTTCACATTTAGTTCACTGATCCATCTTGAATTTTTTTATTTTTTTTTATTTTTATTGATTGATTGATTGCTATGTTGGGTCTTCGTTTCTGTGCTAGGGCTTTCTCTAGTTGCGGCAAGCGGGGGCCACTCTTCATCGCGATGCGCGGGCCTCTCACTATTGTGACTTCTCTTGTTGCGGAGCACAGGCTCCAGACGCGCAGGCTCAGTAGTTGTGGCTCACGGGCCTAGTTGCTTCATGGCATGTGGGATCTTCCCAGACCAGGGCTCGAACCCGTGTCCCCTGCATTGGCAGGCAGACTCTCAACCACTGCGCCACCAGGGAAGCCCCGAATTTTTTTTTTTTGAATTATTTTTGTATATGCTGTAAGGTAAGAGCCCAAGTTCATCTTTTTGTATGTGTATATCCAGTTGTCCCAGCACTATTTGTTGAAAAGACTTTTACCTCATTGTATTGTCTTGGCAGTCCCTCAGTTTTCCTCTTAACCTTCTGTCAGATTCCTGGTCTCACCTAGAATCAAAAGATGAGCTGTCATTTATTCGGTCACCCCACCCATTCATTCATTCCACACTTATTGAGTATTTTGTGCTAAGTACTCTTCTTTTTTTTTTTAATAAATTTATTTCTATATTTATTTTTTGGCTGTTAGGTCTTTATTTTTTGGCTGTGTTAGGTTAAGCCTGCGCGTGGGCTTTCTCTAGTTGTGGCGAGTGGGGGCTACTATTTGTTGTGGTGCGCGGGCTTCTCATTGCGGTGGCTTCTCTTGTTGTGGAGTACAGGCTCTAGGTGTGTAGTCTTCAGTAGTTGTGGCACGCGGGCTCAGTAGTTGTGGCTCACAGGCTCTAGAGCACAGGCTCAGTAGTTGTGGTGCACGGGCTTAGTTGCTCTGTGGCATGTGGGATTTTCCCGGACCAGGGCTCAAACCCGTGTCCCCTGCATTGGCAGGCGGATTCTTAACCACTGCGCCACCAGGGAAGTCCCCTAAGTACTATTCTAATGACTCCCCATCCATATTTGTGAGGAAGGATTTTCTCTGTCCTTATAGAGTTTAGAATTTAGTGGCAAAAGCAGCATGAATGAAATAATTACGTTTGATAAGTGGAGTGAATTACATACTGTGATTAATGGAGTGGAGGAAAAGTAGTGTTATAAAAACACATAACAGGGGAACTGGCCTGATTTGGAGGATCAGGGAAGGCTTCCCTGAGGAAGTGAGAATTGAGTTGAGATTTGAAAGCTAAGTAGGAGTAAACTAAGCAAAGAAAGGGAAAAGAGCATTTCACACAAGAGGAACAGCATGTCAAGGACCTTAGGCAGGAGGATGCCGGCTTGACCCATTTAAGGACCTGAAAGAATGCCTCTGTGGCTAGAGCATAAACAGCAGAGGCACAAACGGAAGGGATGAGTGGAATAGGGGGAAGCTGTAGAGGTGGGTAGAGGTCAGATGTATAGCTTTATACATAAAGCCTCTGTAACAACTTCCTGCAAAACAAACGCTGAATACTATTTTCATTTTTCACCTTTTCTCACAAAAGCAAAAATCTTCTTTGGATTCCCTTCAGTCAGCAAAAATAGGTACTAATATAGGTGTTTTCTAAGAGCGAAGTGGCATAAAGCAAACTTTTGAAAAGTGGGGGATACGTGTATTTATTTTTAAATTAATTAAAATAGAAAATTCAGTTCTTCAGTTACACCAGGCACATTTCAAGTGCTTAATAGCCACACATGACTAGTGGATACCATATTGGACAGTGCATACATATAACATTTTTGTCATCTCAGAAAGTTCTTTTGGACAGTGCTGCTGTGGAGCAAGTTAATATCAACATTAATTTGGTAAAATAAGACTCAAAGATAAGTTGATGAAACAACAGAATGAAATGAAAAAGGAGACTGTAGAACTAAAGAAACAAATTGAAGATCAGTGAAACTAATAAATTAGACAAAAGCAAGGAACAGAATAGACATTGCTGAAAATGAAATTACAGATATTAAAGGAAATATCTGAGGTAATCTCAAACACAGATGAAAAAGGTTTTATGAGAAAAGCCAATAGAAAAGGAAAGCCAGGACTACCCTGGTGGCGCAGTGGTTAAGAATCCACCTGCTAATGCAGGGGACACGGGTTCAATCCCTGGTCCAGGAAGATCCCACATGCCGTGGAGCAAGGAAGCCCGTGTGCCACAACTACTGAGCCTGCGCTCTAGAGCCCACGAGCCACAACTACTGAAACCTGTGTGCCACAACTACTGAAGCCCATGTGCCTAGAGCCTGTGCTCCGCAACAAGAGAAGCCACTGCAATGAGAAGCCCACGCACCACAACGAAGAGTAGCCCCCACTTGCCATAACTAGAGAAAGCCTGTGTGCAGTAGCAAGACCCAAGGCAGCCAAAGATAAATAAATAAATAAATAAATAAATAAATAAATAAATAAATAAATTCATTTAAAAAAAGAGGAAAGGAAAGCCAGTCAAAGATGACCCAACAAATGGAACAGAAAATATATTCAAAGAGAACTTTTCTGAAAAGACAGAATTGGATTGGCAGATTTGAGTGTGTATGTCATGTTCTAGGAAGATTTGGACTTAAAGGATAAAGAATTCTTTAGGCAGGAAAAACAAATTATATTCAAGGGGAAAAGCCAAGTTTGCCTCAGTTTTCTACAGCAACATTTCATGTAATGTCTACAAAGTTCTGAGAGAAGGAAGTGTGGCCTGGAATACATACCCAGCCCAAAATATTATTCTAATGTAAAGACAGCAGGTAGGTCTTTTCACATCTGAAAAAACTCAAGAAATTGAAGACCTATGAGTTCATCTGGAAAAAACTGCTTGATAGCAAATCTTGGCCAATTGAGAGTAAATCAAAATTAAGGATTCAGGAATGGAGAAGCTTGACAGAAAAATTGATGATGAGTGTTGAATCCATTTAAATACACAACTGGGACTTCCCTGGTCCAGTGGTAAAGAATCTGCCTTCCAATGCAGGGGACGTGGGTTTGATCCCTGGTTGGGGAACTAAGATCCCACATGCTGTGGGGCAACTAAGCCCACGGGCCTCAACTAGAGAGCCCGTGTGCCGCAAACTACAGAGCCCACGTGCTCTGGAGCCCACGCACCACAACTAGAGAGAGAAAATCCGCACGCCACAACTAGAGAGAAACCCGTGTGCCACAATGAAGAGCCTGTGTGCTGCAATGAAAGACCCTGCATGCCGCAATCAAGATCCCATGTGCTGCAACTATGACCTGACGCAGCCAAAAATAAATGAAATAGATAAATAAATATTTAAATACAGAACTAATATTAAACAGCCATATAAATTATGGTTACAGAACTGGATATGAATGTTGTTAACCTGGAAAAAACAAAAATAACAAAATATAGAGATGGAGAAAGGGGAGATTGGAGGAGGGGTGAGAATAATGTTCTCAGTCAATAGAAATTGTCTAAAATTGAGACATACATAGTTAAATAAAAAAGCATAATGACTAAAACTGCTTTATATTTTATACTTTTTCCTTCTTAGGAGATAGCTCTTGTAAAGAAATCCTCGAAGTTCAAAAATTCCTTCAGCTTGATTTTCTTTTATTATTTTAAAGTATAGTTAAAAAATTTTTTAATATAAATTTATTTATGGCTGCATTGGGTCTTCGTTGGTGCGCGCAGGCTTTCTCTAGTTGTGGCGAGCGGGGGCTACTCTTCATTGCGGTGTGTGGGCTTCTTATTGTGGTGGCTTCACTTGTTGCAGAGCACGGGCTGTAGGCATGCGGGCTTCAGTAGTTGTCGCACACGGGCTCAGTAGTTGTGGCTTGAGGGCTCTAGAGTGCAGGCTCAGTAGTTCTGGCACATGGGCTTAGTTGCTCCACAGCATGTGGGATCTTCCTGGACCAGGGCTCGAATCCGTGTCCCCTGCATTGGCAAGTGGATTCTTAACCACTGCACCACCAGGGAAGCCCCTAAAGTATAGTTAAATTTAATACTATTTAAAGTGGCCTTTTTTTTCCCTCTAAATTTCTTCTCTGTCCTATCTGTATAAGTAAGTACATGTAAAGACATCTTTAATGATCACTTAGTGTTTTAATGATAATTTTGGTCAATTTTGGGTTTTGAATGATTTTTCAAAACTTTTGTCTTTGTATATTTCTTTGTATATTTGTTTGAGTTCCTTATAACAATGGAGAGTTTTGTTTTTCTAAAAAATATATGCTATAGACAAATATGCCAAAATGTTAACAGTGGTTAACTCTGGGTAGGAGGAGGAGTTTGTGTGATTGTAATTTTTTTCCTTCCTTCTCTTTTCATGTTTCTTTCTTTTCTTTAAATTTTTTTTCTCTTTATTTAAAAACTTAAATAAAAAAGACAAAAACAAAAGTGTTTGAGTATTTCAGAGCCGACTAAACTATATTTAGAGATGAAAGTTGTTCTGGTTCATAATATGACATATGGCATAAGAATATAGCATCAGAATCTGAAAAATGATGATTTCGGAGTTGGTAATCCAGTTGTGGAAAGGATAATCCTTAGAAGTAGTAATATTACTACTGAAATTCAAGTACGTGCATTTTTTTATAATAAATTTATTTATTTATTTTTGGCTGTTATTTATTTATTTATATTTGGTTGGGTCTTCGTTGCTGTGCGCAGGCTTCTCGTTGCGGTGGCTTCTCTTGTTGTGTAGTACGGGCTCTAGGCTTGTGGACTTCAGTAGTTGTGGCAAGTGGGCTCACTAGTTGTGCCTTGCAGGCTCAGTAGTTGTGGTTCGCAGGCTCTAAAGTGCACGCTCAGTAGTTGTGGCACACGGTCTTAGTTGCTCCGTGGCATGTGGGATCTTCTCAGACCAGGGCTCAAACCCATGTGCCCTGCATTGGCAGGTAGATTCTTAACCACTGTGCCACCAAGGTAGTCCCTCAAGTACATGCATTTTTCATGGGGCATTTAGGGGATAAAATATTTTTAAAACTATCATTTTGTGCCAGGACCAAACACCTTATGAAAATTGAGCTGAGAATGACATACTCATATAGAAGCACACTTAGCAAGCAAAGTGGGAGTGGTATTGATAGAAGTTTTGGTAGTAAGGAATTATCCTGCATGTGAAATAAAAGTAAATTACACATTTCCTGAGAATTTCATGAACTGAAGTCATTATAAGCAGTAGTTTTTTTTCCCTCTGTATTATGAAAAACTAGTTGGCTAGTTGCAAAAAGCTGGAAACTATTAAAATAAATGTGACTTAATTTTGTTGGATTGAAAATTAGGAAAAAGTAACTTAGTGAGAGTATAAAGTTTCTAGTTCTGACTTTCTGAATGGGAAGGTGGGTACAATTATAGACTAAGACTGAATATAATACAAATAGTTTAATGACATAATGACGTAGAAAATATTAGTGCTTTTCACCAGTTTTTGTCTCTCTCCCCACCCCCAACTCTATTCCAGACTCACCAACCTAAAGAAGATGGAGTTTATATTTTTCAACCCCATAGTCAACCAGTTAGCTGTCTTTACTTCTCGCCTGCCAATCCAGCTCACCTGCTGTCACTGAGCTATGATGGCACATTACGCTGTGGGGATTTTTCCAGAGCTGTTTTTGAAGAGGTAAATGTTAATGTGTTTACATATGGACCTCAGATGATATTCTGGATTCTTTATGAAATGCCACATGAATGATTATTATACCATCAAACTGGGTGAGATGGTATAGAATAGGGACTTTAGAACTACACTGCCTAAATTCAAATCCCATCTGTTACTATTTGTGTGACCTTGGCAAGTTGCTTACCTCTTTGTGCTTCAATTTCTTTAGTTTTGAAATGGAATGGTAATAGTATCTACCTTATAGGATTGTCATGAGGATTAAATGAGTTAATGTAGATAAAGCATTTACTTAAAACAGAGCCTGGCACATAATAAGTTTTTGCTCTTATTTTTTATTTTTGCAGAAAGCTTTTAAATAAAATAACTTATTCTTCTATTTTATTATTATTATTTTTTAACATCTTTATTGGAGTATAATTGCTTTACAGTGGTGTGTTAGCTTCTCTATTCTTCTATTTTAAGGCTTAAAACTTGTCCTCTTTTATTCAGGAAAAAATATTGGAATATTATTATACTTTTGTTCATTATTTCTAGCCTTGGCAGATATGAATTTTGTGGGGATGAGTCTTAGATGTGACAAAAAAGACTAGAGAAATTCATCACATAACAGTTCTATAATACATTGTCCAAAACTTTTGGCCAGTAATGTAACACAGAAACTATAAAATTTGGTCTTTTGTCTTCTAGCTAAGATTTATCGTCTCTTATATGCCATGTATAGCTGATGGTAGAGAGATTAGCTCAGCTGTTTTTATCTGGTGAAGTTAGAATGAAAAACTGCCATTTGATGTCATATAATTGTACTCTGGCAAGAAATGGACACCTAGGCGGTTTCATTCAGAACATCTTAGGCCAGGTTTATTCGTAACCACCTGTTGAGGATAAGATCTTTTCCTGGGCTAGTCTAACCCCTGCAAGGTAAGATTAAGTTGAAGTTTAAGAATAGTTGAAAGATGTTGGTCTCATACTCGTGACTGTCCATCCTCCCAGAGATAGTCTACCAAGTTAACCAGACTACTTACCCCTTGGAGGTTTTCAAATCGGTTTGATCTCTGGTTGGGTAGGCCATAAGCTTCCAAAGGCCTGAGGAATCCTCACAATATTGGATCCCAGTGATTACATTTTGGTCTACTACTTAAATATCTACTACTTAATGTTACAACAAACATATTTCAAGTGAGCTTTCAGATTTGCTTAACCATATCAGATTTCCTCATTAAGAGAATTCCTACAAATCAAACTCTTTTTTCATATGGATTTTAATCTTTGTGAAATTTAGGATGGTTTAGATGTAGGTTTTCATTCTTTAGCTTATTTCGAATGGGACTTTTAAAGTTTTTAGAGGTCCTCAGTATAAGAGCATTTTATATGTGATAGACAATGAAGAAAACAGGGTATCATCACTGATTATGGCTTATCATCATAAATACTAATCAATGATCTAATTTTATGCCTTAATTTTTTTATGTAAGCCAGTGCTCAAAGTTAATGCATTCTGTCTTTGTAATTATTCTAATACTCTATGTATAGATGATTCATAATTACTTATAAAAGAGTTTTTAACTAATCATTTTAATAGCTATAGTATAATATGTAACTGCTTTTGTTCGTCACTGAACTCCTAAAATGATCTTTCTTACAGTTGGGAAGGCTTTTTCTCTCTTCTTGAGAGCTCATAGTTTTTGGGTTTTCTTTTAAAAATGAGGATGTTTAATTTCATTTAAGTCTGTTTTTAACCATATGAAAAAAAGACTTTTCAAGACTGTTAATGTGTTGCTGGTCAGACTTGATTTCCTAATTACTGACAACTAGAAGAAACACAGTTTCTTTTTTTTACTGGTGTCTTTGCTTTTTTTTTTCTTTTAATTTCTATTTTTACCTTTTTAAAAATAGGTTTTTAAGAGCAACGTTGATATTTAAAATCCTTATTGGAAATGGATGGGCTATTAGTCATGGATTAAATGAAATAATTTTTGTGAAAAGTCCTCTTTAAACTGTTTAATGGTAGCACTTTGGTTATTAATGCATACCATATAGTTATGTATGCAAGTCACATTCTGTTTTGTATTTGTTTATATTCTTACAGGAAGGTTGGAGTTTGAAATTTGAAGGTACATCTATGTTTTATCAGCCACTTAATAATAACTGATTGTACTTATTTTTTAATACAACTTTGTTGAGATATAATTCACATACCATTTGATTCACCCATTTAAAGTGTAAAATCCAGTGGTTTTTAGTGTATTTATAGGGTTGTGAAACTGTTACCACAATCTAATTTTAGAATACTTATTACCTCCAAAAGAAACCCCTTGCTTATCAAGTACTCCCGATTTCCCCTTTCTCCCTAGAAAACCACTAATCTACTTTCTGTCTCTACAGATTTGCCTGTCCTGGACATTTCATATAAAAGGAATCATACAGTTTATAGTCTTTTGTGACTGGCTTCTATACTTATCGAAATGTTTTCAAGGTTTATGCATGTTGTAGAATGTGTCAGTACTTCATTCTTTTTAATGGCTGAATAGTATTCCCTTGTGTGGCTATACCACATTTTACACATCCATTCATTAGTTGATGAGCAGTTGGGTTGTTTCTGTTTTTAACTATTACGAATAATGCCATTATGAACATTCATGCACAGGTTTTGTGTGCTTTCATTTCTCTTGGGTATATACCTAGGAGTGTAATTGCTGGGTCATATGGTAACTCTATGTTTAACATTCTGATGAACTGCCAAGCTGTTTCCCAAACCGGCTTCACCGTTATACATACTCATCAGCAATATGTGAGGGTTCCCATTTCTCCACATCCTTTCCAATGCTTGTTGTTGTTGGTGAGTATAGCCAACCTCATGGGTATGAAGCGGTATCTCATTGTGGTTTTGATTTGTGTTTCCCTAATGATTGGTGATGCTGAGCATGTTCATCTGCTTATTGGCCATTTGTAATTATTTAGAGAAATTTGGATCTTTTGCCTATTTTCTAATTGGGTTATCTGTGTTTTCAGTAATGAGTTGTAAGAGTTATCCACTTATTTATTTTTTTAAAAGTCAGGTTTATTGAGGTATACAGTACATATTGTAAAATTTACCTTTGTTAGGTGTGCAGTTTTATAAGTTTTGGCAAATTGTATATACCTGTTTAACCACCACTGCAATCAAGACATAAACAATTTCCATCACCCGGAAGAATTACCTCATGACCCTTTGTAGTCAGTCCTCTCCCCCTTCCTGAAGCCCCTGGCAACCACTGATGTGATTACTGTCCCTATAATTTTGCCTGTTCTAGAATGTCAAGTAAATGGAATCAAATGGTGTGTAGCTTTTTGTGTCTGGCTTTATTTACCTAGCATAATGTTTTTAAGATTCATCCATGATATTGCATGTATCAGTAATTTGCTTCTGATACTACTGATTGAACAATTATCTTGTGTTAGGTACTAACCTGAGTGTGCTTTATATATATTATTAAGCCTAATAACACCCTATGAAATAGGTAATGTTCTCCCCATTTAACAGTTGAAAAAACTGAGGTAAAGAGGTTTATTAGCTTGCTGAAGGACATAAATGGCAGAACTAGAATTTGCACTTGAGTCTCTCTGACTCCAAATCCCCTGCACTTAACCATTTTAATATAATGACTGAATACTTCAAGTTTCATTTGTGTGTATTGGGCTTTTTTTGGTATAGGGGTTGGGATACCTTTGGTGTATTAATTTGTTAATCTCAGTTTATAGTAATACTTGTTATTAAAACTAAAAGTCAGTAGCAATTCATGATTCAGTGATAAGAATTGTGGTAATTCTTTCTTATTTGAGTACTGACACGTTCTACAACATTTATTTTTTATTCCTTATATGTGTGAGCCCTGAGCCCAAAGTAATAATATTGTGGATTGTAAGTGATTAAAAAGTTATAACAATAATACATGCTCTGATAAAATATTTACAGTAGGGGACTTCTGTGGTGGTCCAGTGATTAAGAATCCGCCTTCCAATGCAGGGGACGCGGGTTTGATCCCTGGTCGGGCAACTAAGATCCCACATGCCGCAGGGCAACTAAACCTGCACGCCGCAACTAGAGAGAAGCCTGCAACGAAGACCCAGTGCAACCAAAAAAACCCCACAAACTTACAGTAAATAGGGTGTGCAAACTAAATCTGCCCTTCCCCCATTCCCACTCTCCCAAAGTAACCTTTGTATTTTTTGTGTATGCCTCCAGAAAGTACACATATACTTACAAGCATATAGATACAGATTTTTTTCTTTGCGCTAATGGGTTCACACTATATACATACTTTTTTGCAACTTGCTTTTTTCATTTACTAGTATATCTTGGACAGTTAATAGTACAAATCTACCTCATTCTTTTTTAGCATTGCATGGTATTTCAAAGTAGAGATGTACCATCATGATTTAACCAGATCTTTTTTGGTGGACATTTAGGTTGCTTTTTATTGCTGTTATAAGCAGTCTGGCAGCAAGGCATCCTTATATATATCTTAGTGAAATTACTGGGTCAAAGGGTATGTATAGGCATTAAATATTTTGATAGATGTGTCCTGATTGCTGTAAAAATTTTGTATCTATTTACACTTCCACCAAGAGTAGGTGAGCATTCAAGCCATATACCTTGAACTTAGTTGGCAAAGTTACTTGGTATATTAAGGTATTTCAACTGCGTAAGATTCAGATTCAGTCCATTTCCTAGTAAGTTTCACAGGGTAGATCTGCATCTGAGGTTTACTGGATTTAAGAGATTTGGGATGTAGCCCTGACATGGGTGGATGGGCTGTTTGATTGCAGTCTCACAGCTGATCAGTGCCTTAGTTTCCATCTAAGGGGATTACCATTTTGCCCTATGCTTCTTGTGGGGATCATGGGAGGATAAATGAGGTTATTTGGGTTAAGTGTTTTGTTACTCTTTTAACAAAGAATTTATGCATTGGCTTTCTTTAAAAGAAGAGTGTTACATAAGTTGATTGTTACTTATATCCTTAGGTATATAGAGATGAAGGAAGTAGCTTTTCCTCCTTTGACTTCTTGGCAGAAGATGCTTCCACTTTAATAGTAGGTCACTGGGATGGAAGTATGTCACTAGTGGATAGGCGGACGCCTGGAACTTCTTGTGAGAAGCTTATCAATTCTTCTTTGAGCAAAATAAGAACTGTACATGTCCACCCAGTGCATAGACAGTATTTTATCACTGCGGGATTAAGGTATGTCCTTCATGAAATTTTATGATTTAGGCCTTTTAATGTTAGGAATAATGTTTTAGTTTGGTGGTCAAAGACTTCTGACTTTTTTTGTGATACCCACAGACCAAATAATTTTCCTTTCTACACCGATTGAGCATTTTTGGTTTTTTTTTGAACGTGATTTTTTTTTAAATGAGAGATTCTTTTGGATTTAATAAATAGCGCAAGTGTTGAAACAAATATACATTTTTGTTTTCCTTGGCCTCATGCGTTTACTTCTAGTCTTTTGAGATGAACGTACGTAAAAAATATAAAAGTTCCATGTGACCTATAACTTCTTGGTCTGTGTTAACTTTTTTCTTGGATAGATGAGAAAACCAGCTAGAACCTTGCCTCTCTATACCCACCTGGTTACATATATATGCTATAATTTTGAAATTTTTCTTATTTTTACTCTATACCAGTGTTTTTAAAATTAATATAGAAGATTAGAGGGTTCTGTCTTAACTGTTCTTTAATGTAGTGAGTATTTGAGTGTCTAATTTATGTTCAGTGCTATTGTAGAGTCTTACTATGTGTACTGTGACAACACTGAGAATTATTCCTCCTGTTACAGGGATATTCATATTTATGATGCAAGGTGCCTGAAACCCAGTAGAAGCCAGCCTTTGATTTCTTTGACTGAACACACAAAGAGCATCGCTTCTGCCTATTTTTCACCTCTTACTGGTAACAGAGTAGTAACCACATGTGCTGATTGTAAGCTGAGGTAAATTGGGAAGACAGAAATACGTTGTTAAGGAATCTAGAGTCTGTAGTTACTGTGTTAAACAGTAGCTTTGTTAACTACTGCTCCTTATTAAATCACTAGTGTTATTGTTTCATAGTAATGTCTAGGTTCCCAAAGATCAATGACCTGTACTTAATGGCTTTTCAGCAGTTTTGGGATCTGTACATTTCCTTGAGATTGGCAAGGAAGGTCTGTAGCTACCCTGGAGAGTGATGTCGGTCTTTGCTTTTAGCACTGAAATCTGATGAAATCAGGCTTGTGATATCTTGGAAGGGAGATAATTTTAGCATAGGGAGAAGCTCTTACTTTGGAGATAGTGGGGTCTACCCGACAAGTGAAGTGCTGAATTGAAGTTGCAGAGCCCCAGGCCATGGGCAGGCAGAAAAGGTAGCAAAAATTGGGCTTCTATACAAACTACTGGATAAAATTTTATGGTTTTAGCTTTGATACCTTTCTATAGCTACTTCCTAAAAATGGATTTTAAAATGTAATATAAACCAATTGAACAAAAATAGAAAATAATGCCAATTAAAAAAGATGTGGAGAATGTTAATGCAATCACAAAGGAAATGATTTTGTTCTCTTCTAAAATCCCTGATTTTGCTTAACATTGCAAGCAATTCTCTGTTTATGAGAGTTTTACCTTAAGTGATTTTGGAATTCGTTCATTATTCATTCAACAAGTATCTGTTAAATGTATACTGTGGGCCAGGCTCTAGAAAGGCACCTAATTTCTGTTTAGACCCATCTATTGGGAAGAACATGGTTTATAGTGTGTGACGGGTACCCAGTTAATTTCTAGTGGAGTGTGTGAGCATTACCAGGTAATAACATTAAGAGATTTAGTCTCCAGACAGTGGCAGCCCAGTGTCCCCTTTCCACCCATGCAGTTTTCTTTGTCTTAAGGGCTACTTATTTGTCCCATTCCTGTTCATTTGCACTGCAGAGTTTACTCTTGTTACATTAGCCATTAGTGATTTGGCTTTCTAGTAATCTAATTAGTTAATAAGCTCTAGTGCCAAGAAATTTCAGTGGAATAGCTAAGCACAAGGAGAAGGGGGAGGTGGTGATGATTCGGTTAGTTTCTGTCTGCCAGGGTACCTAGTGGAGGCTTCTGGATTCCTCCAGTTGCCCCACAAGAACTCCTCCCCTTGGTCACCGGACAGTCTTAGTCTCGTCTGAATCTGTAAGTGACACTATCACGCCCTCAACTGATGAGTCTCCCTTGATACATGCATGCACTTTTAGGTTATTTTTGCATTTTCAGACTACATCCCTTATGTATGACATATATTACTGTGAATCTGAATATAGAGTCTAGATTATCACTTTAGAATGTACATTTAAGTTTGGAGTAATAATGTCTAAATAAGTAATTTCCACACTAAACTATAAGCACTGAATTTTATAATATTCTTTGTAACGTTTGTAAATATATTAGCTGAGGTTTGTTAGAGCCTGATCCTATATATTTTAAGATAACAATCATATTTCATATCATGAACCAGTGAAAAGCTTGTTAAATACACTGATAATATTTCAGAAAATTTTCAAGAAACAATAAAGAGTGTGCCCCTTTATTCTTGCTCTTTATTTTCTAGAATCTTTGACAGCAGCTGTATATCCTCGAAGATTCCTCTTCTCACCACCATCAGGTAGGTTTCCATGTGCCAAATAAAGTAGACCCTGGATTACCATGAGGTCTTTGTTGGAGTGCATACATTGGACATCTGATTGTCAAGGAGATGTAATAGGTCTGGTTTTGTATTTCATTGTTCCAGTGTTCCAGGTTGCTAGTTCCTATCCTATACAGAAGGGTTCTTGCTTCCAGGTTTCCTGTTTCTGTAAAGAGGTTCAATCTCTTTTAGTCAGTAGCTGTTCTCTGCCTTTGGGTGGTTATTTTTGGTTAAGGTGAGTGACTTTATTCCAACCTGAATTACTCATGTTATCCTATTGAGACTTACTTGCTCGTGAGGCTAGCTGAAGCTGTTTATTTGCACCTGTTTGTTCTGGGCTCGGAGGGCTTCCCCATCTTCCCACTTACTTTGTTTGGTTACCCTTTTTGTGCATCTGCTACTTTTAATGTATGTATTTTACATCAAACTTTATGCAATGCCTTCTTCCTAGACATACCTCTTTATTAGTATTTATGAAGTTGGGGACAGGGTGTGCAATGTATGTTGATTGTTGCTTCATGAGTTTTATAGTCTATAGAGGCTATATTTAAGCATGTTTGTTTTCTTTTTTTTTTTTTTTTTTTTTAAAGATTTATTGATTGATTGATTGATTGCTATGTTGGGTCTTCGTTTCTGTGCTAGGGCTTCTTGCAGTTGTGGCAAGCGGGGGCTACTCTTCATCGCGGTGCGCGGGCCTCTCACTATCGCGACCTCTCTTGCTGCGGAGCACAGGCTCCAGACGCGCAGGCTCAGCAGTTGTGGCTCACGGGCCCAGTTGCTCCGTGGCATGTGGGATCTTCCCAGACCAGGGAGCGAACCCGTGTCCCCTGCATTAGCAGGCAGACTCTCAACCACTGTGCCACCAGGGAAGCCCCATGTTTGTTTTCTTTTTCACAGAATTTCCCTCTTCATTTCCTTTTTCAAACTTTATTAATTCTAGTTTATTGGTTTCTAATGCATATTTTAAAAAAATTATCTAGTGTGATGATTCAGAGGTCAGTAGGGATAGGGTCATTGAGTGGCAGAGGGAAATGTGGTTCTCCATTGTTCATACTTCTTTAGTAAGAAAGGGTTGCTAATGGTGTTACAATATAGAGAATAAAAAGGCAGTGCTTTGTTTTTTGCTTTGGAGAGCAGTAAAGAGCCCCAAATATATTAAAAAAATTTTTTTTACTTTATTTTTAGTTGTGGTTATAAACACATAAATTAACCATCTTAACTATTTATACGTATACAGTGCAATAGTGTTAGGTATATTCACATTGTTGTGCAGCAGACTTCTAGAATTTTTTTATCTTGCAAAACTGAAACTGCCCATTAAACATTAATTCCTCTTTCTGCCTTTTCCCAGACCTTGGCAACCATCTTTCTACTTTCCATTTCTATGATTTTGACTACTATAGATACTTCATATGAGTGAAATCATACAGTATTTGTCATTTTGTGACTGGTTCATTTCGCTTAGCATAATGTCCTCGATGTTCTTCCATATTCTAGCATGTGACAAGATCTCCTCCTGTTTAGTTTAATTTTTTTTTTTTTAAACATCTTTATTGAAGTATAATTGCTTTACAGTGGTGTGTTAGTTTCTGCTTTATAACAAAGTGAATCAGTTATACATATACATATGTTCCCATATCTCTTCCCTCTTGCATCTCCTTCCCTCCCACCCTCCCTATCCCACCCCTCTAGGTGGTCGCAAAGCACCAAGCTGATCTCCCTGTGCTATGTGGCTGCTTCCCACTAGCTATCTATTTTACATTTGGTAGTGTATATATGTCCATGACACTCTCTCACCCTGTCACATCTCACCCCTCCCCCTCCCCATATCCTCAAGTCCATTCTTTAGTAGGTCTGTGTCTTTATTCCCATCTTGCCACTAGGTTCTTCATGACCTTTTTTTTTTTTTCCTTAGATTCCATATATATGTGTTAGCATACTGTATTTGTTTTTCTCTTTCTGACTTACTTCACTCTGTATGACAGACTCTAACTCCATCCACCTCATTACAAATACCTCCATTTCATTTCTTTTTATGGCTGAGTAATATTCCATTGTATATATGTGCCACATCTTCTTTATCCATTCATCCGATGATGGACACTTAGGTTGCTTCCATGTCCTGGCTATTGTAAATAGAGCTGCAATGAACATTTTGGTACATGACTCTTTCTGAACTATGGTTTTCTCAGGGTATATGCCCAGTAGTGGGATTGCTGGGTCGTATGGTAGTTCTAGTTTTAGTTTTTTAAGGAACCTCCATACTGTTCTCCATAGTGGCTGTATCAATTTACATTCCTACCAACAGTGCAAGAGTGTTCCCTTTTCTCCACACCCTCTCCAGCATTTATTGTTTCTAGATTTTTTGATGATGGCCATTCTGACCGGTGTGAGATGATACCTCATTGTAGTTTTGATTTGCATTTCTCTAATGATTACTGATGTTGAGCATTCTTTCATGTGTCTGTTGGCCATCTGTATATCTTCTTTGGAGAAATGTCTATTTAGGTCTTCTGCCCATTTTTGGATTGGGTTGTTTGTTTTTTTGTTATTGAGCTGCATGAGCTGCTTGTAAATCTTGGAGATTAATCCTTTGTCAGTTGCTTCATTTGCAAATATTTTCTCCCATTCTGAGGGTTGTCTTTTGGTCTTGTTTATGGTTTCCTTTGCTGTGCAAAAGCTTTTAAGTTTCATTAGGTCCCATTTGTTTATTTGTGTTCTTATTTCCATTTCTCTAGGAGCTGGGTCAAAAAGAATCTTGCTGCGATTTATGTCATAGAGTGTTCTGCCTATGTTTTCCTCTAAGAGTTTGATAGTGTCTGCCTTTACACTTAGGTCTTTAATCCATTTTGAGTTTATTTTTGTGTATGGTGTCAGGGAGTGTTCTAATTTCATACTTTTACATGTACCTGTCCAATTTTCCCAGCACCACTTATTGAAGAGGCTGTCTTTTCTCCACTGTATATGCTTGCCTCCTTTATCAAAGATAAGGTGACCATATGTGTGTGGGTTTATCTCTGGGCTTTCTATCCTGTTCCATTGATCTATATTTCTGTTTTTGTGCCAGTACCAAACTGTCTTGATTACTGTAGCTTTGTAATATAGTCTGAAGTCAGGGAGCCTGATTCCTCCAGCTCCATTTTTCGTTCTCAAGATTGCTTTGGCTATTCAGGGTCTTTTGTGTCCCATACAAATTGTGAAATTTTTTGTTCTAGTTCTGTGAAAAATGCCTGTGGTAGTTTGATAGGGATTGCATTGAATCTGTAGATTGCTTTGGGTAGTATAGTCATTTTCACAATGTTGATTCTTCTAATCCAAGAACATGGTATATCTCTCCATCTATTTGTATCATCTTTAATTTCTTTCATCAGTGTCCTATAATTTTCTGCATACAGGTCTTTTGTCTCCTTAGGTAGGTTTATTCCTAGATATTTTATTCTTTTTGTTGCAATGGTAAACAGGAGTGTTCTCTTAATTTCAATTTCAGATTTTTCATCATTAGTATATAGGAATGCAAGAGATTTCTGTGCATTAATTTTGTATCCTGCTACTTTACCAAATTCATTGGTTAGGTCTAGTAGTTTTCTGGTGGCAGTTTTAGGATTCTCTATGTATAGTATCATGTCATCTGCAAACAGTGACAGCTTTACTTCTTTTCCGATTTGGATTCCTTTTATTTCTTTTTCTTCTCTGATTGCTGTGGCTAACACTTCCAAAACTATGTTGAATAATAGTGGTGAGAGTGGGCAACCTTGTCTTGTTCCTGATCTTAGTGGAAATGGTTTCAGTTTTTCACCATTGAGGACAATGTTGGCTGTGGGTTTGTGATATATGGCCTTTATTATGTTGAGGAAAGTTCCCTCTATGCCTACTTTCTGGAGGGTTTTTATCATAAATGGGTGTTGAATTTTGTTGAAAGCTTTCTCTGCATCTATTGAGATGATCATATGGTTTTTCTCCTTCAGTTTGTTAATATGATGTATCACGTTGATTGATTTGCGTATATTGAAGAATCCTTGCATTCCTGGAATAAACCCCACTTGATCATGGTGTATAATCCTTTTAATGTGCTGTTGGATTCTGTTTGCTAGTATTTTGTTGAGGATTTTTGCATCTATGTTCATCAGTGATATTGGCCTGTAGTTTTCTTTCTTTGTGACATCTTTGTCTGGTTTTGGTATCAGGGTGATGGTGGCCTCGTAGAATGAGTTGGGGAGTGTTCCTCCCTCTGCAATATTTTGGAAGAGTTTGAGAAGGATAGGTGTTAGGTCTTCTCTAAATGTTTGATAGAATTCGCCAGTGAAGCCATCTGGTCCTGGGCTTTTGTTTGTTGGAAGATTTTTAATCGCAGTTTCAATTTCAGTGCTTGTGATTGGTCTGTTCATATTTTCTATTTCTTCCTGGTTCAGTCTCGGTAGGTTGTGCATTTCTAAGAATCTGTCCATTTCTTCCAAGTTGTCCATTTTATTGGCATAGAGTTGCTTGTAGTAATCTCTCATGATCGTTTGTATTTCTGCAGTGTCAGTGGTTACTTCTCCTTTTTCATTTCTAATTCTATTGATTTGAGTCTTCTCCCTTTTTCTCTTGATGAGTCTGGCTAATGGTTTATCAATTTTGTTTATCTTCTCGAAGAACCAGCTTTTAGTTTCATTGATTTTTGCTATTTCCTTCATTTCTTTTTCATTTATTTCTGATCTGATCTTTATGATTTCTTTCCTTCTGCTAGCTTTGGGGTTTTTTTGCTCTTCTTTCTCTAATTGCTTTAGGTGCAAGGTTAGGTTGTTTATTCGAGATGTTTCCTGTTTCTTGATGTAGGCTTGTATTGCTATAAACTTCCCTCTTAGCACTGCTTTTGCTGCGTCCCATAGGTTTTGGGTCGTCGTGTCTCCATTGTCATTTGTTTCTAGGTATTTTTTGATTTCCCCTTTGATTTCTTCAGTGATCACTTCGTTATTAAGTAGTGTATTGTGTAGCCTCCATGTGTTTGTATTTTTTACAGATCTTTTCCTGTAATTGATATCTAGTCTCATAGCGTTGTGGTCGGAAAAGATACTTGATACGATTTCAATTTTCTTAAATTTACGAAGGCTTGATTTGTGACCCAAGATATGATCTATCCTGGAGAATGTTCCATGAGCACTTGAGAAAAATGTGTATTCTGTTGTTTTTGGGTGGAATGTCCTATAAATATCAATTAAGTCCATCTTGTTTAATGTATCATTTAAAGCTTGTGTTTCCTTATTTATTTTCATTTTGGATGATCTGTCCATTGGTGAAAGTGGGGTGTTAAAGTCCCCAACTATGATTGTGTTACTGTCGATTTCCCCTTTTATGGCTGTTAGTATTTGCCTTATGTATTGAGGTGCTCCTATGTTGGGTGCATAAATATTTACAATTGTTATACCTTCCTCTTGGATCGATCCCTTGATCATTATATAGTGTCCTTCTTTGTCTCTTGTAATAGTCTTTATTTTAAAGTCTATTTTGTCTGATATGAGAATTGCTACTCCAGCTTTCTTTTGATTTCCATTTGCATGGAATATCTTTTTCCATCCCCTCACTTTCAGTCTGTATGTGTCTCTAGGTCTGAAGTGGGTCTTTTGTAGACAGAATATATATGGGTCTTGTTTTTGTATCCATTCAGCCAGTCTGTGTCTTTTGGTGGGAGCATTTAATCCATTTACATTTAAGGTAATTATTGATATGTATGTTCCTATTCCCATTTTCTTAAATATTTTGTGTTTGTTATTGTAGGTGTTTTCCTTCTCTTGTGTTTCTTGCCTAGAGAAGTTCCTTTAGCATTTGTTGTAAAGCTGGTTTGGTGGTGCTGAACTCTCTCAGCTTTTGCTTGTCCGTAAAGGTTTTAATTTCTCCATCAAATCTGAATGAGATCCTTGCTGGGTAGAGTAACCTTGGTTGTAGGTTTTTCTCCTTCATGACTTTAAGTATATCCTGCCACTTCCTTCTGGCTTGCAGAGTTTCTGCTGAAAGATCAGCTGTTAACCTTATGGGGATTCCCTTGTGTTATTTGTTGTTTTTCCCTTGCTGCTTTTAATATGTTTTCTTTATATTTAATTTTTGATATTTTGATTAATATGTGTCTTGGCGTGTTTCTCCTTGGATTTATCCTGTATGGGACTCTCTGTGCTTCCAGGACTTGATTAACTATTTCCTTTCCCATATTAGGGAAGTTTTCAACTATAATCTCTTCAAATATTTTCTCAGTCCCTTTCTTTTTCTCTTCTTCTTCTGGGACCCCTATAATTCGAATGTTGGTGCGTTTAATGTTGTCCCAGAGGTCTCTGAGACTGTCCTCAGTTCTTTTGATTCTTTTTTCTTTATTCTGCTCTGCAGTAGTTATTTCCACTATTTTATCTTCCAGGTCCCTTATCCTTTCTTCTGCCTCAGTTATTCTGCTATTGATCCTGTCTAGAGTATTTTTAATTTCATTTATTGTGTTTTTCATCGTTGCTTGGTTCCTCTTTAGTTCTTCTACATCCTTGTTAAATGTTTCTTGCATTTTGTCTATTCTATTTCCAAGATTTTGGATCATCTTTAGTATCATTATTCTGAATTCTTTTTCAGGTAGACTGCCTATTTCCTCTTCATTTGTTAGGTCTGGTGTGTTTTGACCCTGCTCCTTCACCTGCTGTGTGGTTTTTTGTCTTCTCATTTTGCTTATCTTACTGTGTTTGGGGTCTCCTTTTCACAGGCTGCAGGTTCGTAGTTCCCGTTGTTTTTGGTATCTGTCCCCAGTGGCTAAGGTTGGTTCAGTGGGTTGTGTAGGCTTCCTGGTGGAGGGGACTAGTGCCTGTGTTCTGGTGGATGAGGTTGGATCTTGTCTTTCTGGTGGGCGTGTCCACGTCTGGTGGTGTGTTTTGGGGTGTCTGTGGCCTTATTATGATTTTAGGCAGCCTCTCTGCTAATGGATGGAGCTGTATTCCTGTCTTGCTAGTTGTTTGGCATAGGGTGTCCAGCAGTGTAGCTTGCTGGTCGTTGAGTGAAGCTGGGTCTTGATGTTGAGATGGAGATCTCTGAGAGATTTTCGCCGTTTGGTATTACGTGGAGCTGGGAGGTCTCTTGTGGACCAGTGTCCTGAAGTTGGCTCTCCCACCTCAGAGGCACAGCCCTGATGCCTGGCTGGAGCACCAAGAGCCTTTCATCCACACGGCTCAGAATAAAAGGGAGAAAAAAATAGAAAGAAAGAAAGAAAGAGGATAAAATAAAATAAAATAACGCTATTATAATAAAAAATAAGAAAAAAATTATTAAGAATAAATGTATTCAGAAAATTTTTTTTTTAATTTTTAAAAATAGATTCATTAATTTTTTATAATAAAAATAAGAAAATTATTAAGAAAAAAATTTAAGAAAAAAATTTTTTTTAAATAAAAAATATCAAAAAACTTATTAAAAATTTTTTTTAATTTCTAAAAATAGAAAATAAGGAAAAAGTTATTAAGAAAACAGTTATTAGGAAGAAAAAATTTTTTTAAGTAAAAAAAAAAAAAAAAAACAAAAACGGACGGACCTAACCCTAGGACTAATGGTGAAAGCAAAGCTATACAGACAAAATCTCACCCAGAAGCATACACATATACACTCACAAAAAAAGGCAAAGGGGAAAAATTAATATATCCTGCTCCCAAAGTCCACCTCTTGAATTTGGGATGATTCGTTGTCTATTCAGGTAGTCAACAGATGCAGGCACATCAAGTTGTTAGTGGAGCTTTAATCCGCTGCTTCTGAGGCTGCTGGGAGAGATTTCCCTTTCTCTTCTTTGTTCGTACAGCTCCCGGGGTTCAGCTTTGGATTTGGACCCTCCTCTGCATGTAGGTCGCCTGAGGGCGTCTGTTCCCCGCCCAGACAGGAGCGGGTTAAAGGAGCAGGTGCTTCGGGGGCTCTGGCTCACTCAGGACGGGGAGAGGGAGGGGTACGGATGTGGGGCGAGCCTGCGACGGCAGAGACCAGCGTGACGTTGCAGCAGCCTGAGGCACGCCGTGCGTTCTCCCGGGGAAGTTGTCCCCGGATCACGGGAGCCTGGCCATGGCGGGCTGCACAGGCTCCCGGGAGGGGCGGTGTGGAGAGTGACCTGTGCTCGCACACAGGCTTCTTGGGGGTGGCAGCAGCAGCCTTAGCGTCTCCTGCCCGTCTCTGGGGTCCGCGCTGATAACCGCGGCTCGCGCCCGTCTCTGGAATTCGTTTAGGCGGCGCTCTGAATCCCCTCTCCTTGCGCGCCGTGAAACAAAGAGGCAAGAAAAAGTCTCTTGCCTCTTCGGCGGCTGCAGACTTTTTCTCGGGCTCCCTCCCGGCTAGCGGTGGTGCACTAACCCCTTCAGGCTGTGTTCACGCCGCCAGCCCAAGTCCTCTCCCTGGGATCCGACCAAAGCCTGAGCCTCGGCTCCCAGCCCCCGCCCGCCCTGGCGGGTGAGCAGACAAGCCTCTCGGGCTGGTGAGTGCTGCTCGGCACCGAGCCTCTGTGCGGGAATCTCTCCACTTTGCCCTCCGCATCCCTGTGGCTGCGCTGTCCTCCGTGGCTCCGAAGCGTCCCCCCTCTGCCACCCGCAGTCTCTGCCCACGAAGGGGCTTCCTAGTGCGTGGAAACCTTTCCTCCTTCACAGCTCCCTCCCACTGGTGCAGGTCCCATCCCTATTCTTTTGTCTCTGTTATTTCTTTTTTCTTTTGCCCTACCCAAGTACGTGGGGATTTTCTTGCCTTTTGGGAGGTCTGACGTCTTCTGCCAGTGTTCAGTGGGTGTTCTGTAGGAGCAGTTCCACGTGTAGACGTATTTCTACTGTATCTGTGGGAAGGAAGGTGATCTCCGTGTCTTACTCTTCCGCCATCTTGCCCCCCATCTCCAGTTTAATTTTTTAAAATTAATTTATTTTTGGCTGCATTGGGTCTTCGTTGCTGCGCACGGGCTTTCTCTAGTTGAGGCGAGTCGGGGCTACTCTTCATTGTGGTGCGCGGGCTTCTTATTGCAGTGGCTTCTCTTGTTGCAGAGCATGGGCTCTAGGCACACGGGCTTCAGTAGTTGTGTCACACGGGCTCAGTAGTTGTGGCTTGCGGGCTCTACAGCCCGGGCTCAGTGGTTGTGGCACATGGGCTTAGATGCTCCGCAGCATGTGGGATCTTCCTGGACCAGCGATCGAACCCGTGTCCCCTACATTGGCAGGCGGATACTAAACCACTGCGCCACCAGGGAAGTCCCTTCCTCTTTTAAAGGCTGCATAATATTCCACTGTATGTATTTGCCACATTTTCTTTTTCCATTCATCTGTTGATGGACATTTTGATTGTTTCTACCTCTTGGCTATTGTGAATAATGCTGCAGTGAACAAATGGGTGTAAAGATATCTCTTTAAGATCCTGCTTTGAATTCTTTTGGATATATACCCAGAAGGGGGACTTTGATGGATCATCTGATAATTCTATTTTTAATTTTTTGAGGAACCTTTGTACTGTTTTTCCATAGCAGCCAAACCATTTTACATTCCAGTAGTGCACCAGGGTTCTAATTTCTCTTTATATGCATCAACACTTACTGTCTGTTCTTTTGTTAGTGATTATCCTAATGAGGTAATATCTCATTGTGGTTTTGATTGCATTTCTCTAATGATTAGTGATGTTAAACATCTTTTCATTTGCTTGTTGGCCATTTGTGTATCTTCGTTGGAGAACTGTCTATTCAAGTCTTTTGCCCATTTTTGAATTGCATAATTTTTGTTGTTGTTGAGTTATAGGAATTCCTTACGTATTCTGCATATTAACCCCTTATCAAATATATGATTCGTGAATATTTTCTACCATTTTGTGGGTTGCCTTTTCACTCTGTTGATTGTTTCCTTTGATGCACAGAGTTTTTAAGTTTGATGTAGATTTGTCTGTTTTTGCTTTTGTTGCCTGTGCTTTTGGTGTCATATCGAAGAAGTCATTGCTAAATCCAGTGTCCTGAAAGTTTCCCCCTATGTTTTCTTCTCTGTTTTATTAATAGTTTCAAGTCTTATGTTTAGGTCTTTAATCCACTTTGAGTTAATTTTTGTATATAATATAAGATTATTGTCCAACTTTATTCTTTTGAATATGGATATCCACTTCTCCCAGCACCATTTGTTGAAGAAACTGTCCTTTTCCCATTTTGTGGTCTTGGCACCCATGTTGAATATCACTTGACCATGTACATGTACATTTATGGGATCTATTCTGTTCTACTGGTCTGTAGTGTCTGTCTTTATACCAGTACCACACTGTCATGATTACTGTCGCTTTGTAGTATGTTTTGAAATCCAGAAATATGAGGCCCCCAACTTGGTTCTTTTTTTTTTTTTTTATCTTTGGCTGCACTGGGTCTCTGTTGCTGTGCGTGGGCTTTTCTCTAGTTGTGGCGAGCAGGGGCTACTCTTCATTGTGGTGTGCGGGCTTCTCATTGCAGTGGCTTCTCTTTGTTGCGAAGCATGGGCTCTAGGTGCGCGGGCTTCAGTAGTTGCGGCATGCGGGCTCAGTAGTTGTGGCTTGCGGGCTCTAGAGCGCAGGCTCAGTAGTTGTGGTGCATGGGCTTAGTTGCTCTGCGGCATGTGGGATCTTCCTGGACCAGGGCTCGAACGCATGTCCCCTGCGTTGGCAGGTGGATTCTTAACCACTGCGCCACCAGGGAAGTCCTCTTCTTCTTTTTAAAGATTATTTTGACTGTTTGTAGTTCCTTGAGTTTCATATCAATTTTAGGATTTTTTTTCTCTCTGTAAAACATGCCATTGGGATTTTCATAGGGATTGCATTGATTGAATTCTATAGATCATTTTGGGTAGTATAGACATTTTAACAATACTAAGTCTTCCAGTCTGCAACCACAATGTCTTTCCATTTATTTGTGTCTTCTTTGGTTTGTTTTAGTAATGTTTTGTAGTTTTCAGTATACATATCTTTCACATCTTTGGTTAAATTTATTCCTAAATATTTTATTCTTTTTTATGCTATTGTAAATGGGATTGTTTTCTTAATTTCCTTTCTGGATTGGTCATTCTTAGTGTGTAGCAATGCAACTGATTTTTGTGTGTTGATTTTTGTATCCTGTAAATTTGCTGAAATTGTTTAAATAGTTTTTTTGTGTGTTTGTGGAGTCTTTAGTCCTACCCAGTTTTCTAGTCCTACCGAATTTCCAGTACTATGTTGAATAGACATGGCAAGAGTAGGCATCCTTGCCTTTTACCACATCTTACAGGAAAAGCTTTCAGTTTTTCATCATTGAGTATTATGTTAGCTGTGGGCCTTTCATATATGGCGTTTATTATGTTGAGACAGTTTTGTCTATTCCTAGTCTGTTGAGTGTTTATCATGAAAGGGTATTGAATTCTGTCAAATGATTTTTCTGTACTGGTTGAGAGGATCTTATGATTTTTGTCCTTCATTCTGTTAATGTGCTATATCACATTAACTGAGTTTTATATGTTGAACCATCCTTGCATCCCAGGTATAAATTCAACTTGGTCATGGTGTATAATCCTCTTAATGTGCTGTTGATTTTGGTTTGCTGGTATTTTGTTGTGAATTTTTGCATCAATATTCATCAGGAATATTAGTCTGTAGGCTTTTTTTTTTTTTTTTCTTGTAGGTTCCTTGTCTGGCTTTGGTATCAGGGTAGTGTTGGCCTCACAGAATGAATTGGGAAGTGTTCCCTCCTCTTCAGCTTTTTGGAAGAGTTTGAGGAGCACTGGTGCTAATTCTTCTTTAAATGTTAGGTAGAAATCTCCAGTGAAGCCATCTGGTCCTGGGATTTTTTTTGTTGGGAGGTTTTTGGTTATTATTTTAATCCCTTTACTAGTTATAGTTCTATTTAGGTTTTCTATTTCTTCATGATTCAGTCTTGGTAAATTGTATGTGTCTGGGAATTTTAAAAAAATAATTAATTAATTAATTTTTTGGCTGTGTCGGGTCTCAGTTGCAGCACGTGGGATCTTCACTGAGGCATGCGGGATCTTTCGTTGAGGTGTGCGGGCTTCTCTCCAGTTGTGGCATGCAGGCTTCTCTCTAGTTGCGGCATGTGGGTTTTCTTTTCTCTAGTTGTGGCGTGCAGACTCCAGAGTGTGTGGGCTCTGTAGTTGTGGTGCGTGGGCTTAGTTGCCCCACAGCATGTGGGATCTTAGTTCCCCCACCAGGGATCGAACCCGTGTCCCCTGCATTGGAAGGCAGATTCTCTACCACCGGACCATCAGGGAAGTCCTGTGTCTGGGAATTTATTCATTTTTTCTGGATTGTCCAGTTCATTGGTGTATAATTGTCCATAGTATTATAATCCTTTTAATTTCTGTGACATCAGTTATAATGTCCCATTTTCATTTCTTATTTTAGTGATTTGCATTTCCTCTCTTTTTTTTCTTAATCTAGCTAAGGGCTTGTCAATTTTGTTCATCTTTTCAAAAAACCAACTCCTAATTTATTTTTTTCTATTGTTTTTCTATTCTGTAATTCATTTATCTCTGCTCTAATCTTTATTATTTCCTTCCTTCTGCTGTCTTTTGGTTTTGTTTGTTCTTCTTTTTCTAGTTTCTTGAAGTGTAGTTAGATTGTTGATTTTTAGATCTTTCTTCTTTTCTAATGTTTACTGCTATAAATTTCCCTCTTACTATTGCTTTCACAGCATCCCATAGATTTTGGTAGGTTGTGTTTTCATTTTTATTTGTCTGCAGATATCTTCTAATTTCCCTTGTGATTTCTTCTTTGAGCTCCAGATGTATTTTTAACTTTAAGGTTGTATGGAATATAAAATGATTTCAGGGTTTGGTAATTAGGGGAATACAAATATGGGAAATAGCAGATCCTGTTAAAACAGCAAAAACCTAGATTATATATTTCTTTGTTCTAGGTCTTCTTCTGTTTGCATGTGCTAAAAAAAAGGAGGGGAGTCCATTGAGCTAGTAAATAGTGAACAAAAAAGGTGCCATTTCAATAGACATTTAGTGACCATCCACTGAGCACAAACCACTATACCCAGCACTGGAGATTCAAAAATGCAGAATACATCATCTCTGTCCTGAGTTTCAGTCTTGCATGAAGGATGAGATTAGGTTGTTGGTGACGCAGTAACTTAATGAAAAGAAACTTGGCAGAGAATATCAGCATTTAGGAGCAATGCCATCTTTACCCTCTGCCCATGCTACCTGGAGTTATTTAACACTACTGTCCTTTAAAAAAATCATTTTTTTTCACTAGGCACAACACCATTACTGGGAGATGGCTGACCAGGTTCCAAGCTGTGTGGGACCCTAAACAAGAAGACTGTATCATAGTCGGCAGCATGGCCCATCCACGGCGAGTGGAAATCTTTCATGAGAGAGGAAAGTGGGTGCACTCTTTTCTTGGTGGAGAATGCCTTGCCTCTGTGTGTTCCATCAACGCTATGCACCCAACTCGGTATATTTTGGCTGGAGGTAACTCCAGTGGGAGGATACATGTTTTTATGAATTAAGAAAGTTGCGGAGTTTTTGGTTTGACAACACCGATTTGTTCAAATTAATCAGTGTCTAAGGAGCCCAGTAATTCACGTGGCTTAGTCTGTTTGCTTGGTAATATGTTCTATTTTTAGCAAATACAAAATTGCTTTGTTAATAAGAACTGTGAGCAGAAGGTACTTTTAGTAAGAGAGAAGCCTTGGAGGTTGTTTCTATAGGATGGCGAGGGAGTTAAAGGGGAGACTGTGATGCCTTCAGCACTTTTAATCAGGCAGAATGTTGAGAAATTCTAACATAAATTATAAAGCTTTGAGTGATCAGTATTTTGGTTGTTTTTGTGGTTTTGATTCTATAGTGATATATAGATTTGTGGGTTTTTTTTATAGTTTGCAGTAAATATTTATTTCTAGACTCATACACTGGAAGGGGTCCTGAAAGGTCATCTAACTCAGTGATTTTGAAACTTTTGAGTTTTTAAACTGAGCACCTTTTTTCCCCCTTGCCTCTAAATTAAATCTTACATGAAATCCCAAGAAATTGCTGAGCAGCTTTGGTTCACTTGGGCAGGGCCTGTGTCTGTGTGTGTTGACCCTTTCCCTCCCGCTCCTCTACATGGCTCTTGAGACACAGCCAAGGAATCCCAGGGCTTGTAGGCACAGGATTTGGATCTACCTGATTGCTGTAATCCAGTATGAGATTACCTTCAGACCAGTGTTTCCCAGACTGTGGTTTGTAGCTGTTCACGTGAAATCAGTTAAGTGGCCATGAACAGTGTTTACAAAAATGAAAAGGAGAGAAATAGTAAAGAATAGCAAACATAATTAGAGTAAGTATTCTTTTGTGAAACTTAGTTCCATATGCATACATATTTGTAGGTATACATGCATACGTATATTCTGCCGTAAAATGTATTTCTTTATTACTGTGGTACTGTGGGTCATGGTTAAAGAAGTAAAAGCTCCTGACTTAGAAAGTCACAGACAGCCTTATCTGTCCCTGTCTTTAAACTCTCCAGAGGAGAGTCAATAACCTGGGGAAGTGTTATGAAATACCATTTTTGGAATTTCTTCATAAAATTTTTTTTTCAGAAGCTATGGCAATTTGAATGTGTCTGTTGTTGGATATTACTAAATCAGTGACTAATATTACTGTGTGACCTTACCTATCCAACTTTTTCCATTGTTCTTCATTGCCAAACTACTACTGAAAGCCTGTTGTAAATAGCTTCAGCAATATGTTTGATTTCTAAGAGGAAATATTATCTTTTCATAATTGTATATCACAGAAATAAAGTGACATGTATCATTTCCTTGAACATTTTTTTCTTAAGTAATTTCCTTCTCTGTAATTAAAGTCTAAATAAGTTGTGAGGCTTAGTTTATTAATAGGTTGTGGGTGTTTAGAAGGAATAGGATTTCTCTGTTTTCTTGGTGATATGAATACAGGAATTGATAAGCAAGGTGGAAATATTAATTTATGAAATGCAAAAAGTAAGGTTATGTGAGGTTGAGGTATATTTAAACTGTCCTGGAAATAGTAAATGAAACCTTTAGGCTCCCTTTCCCTTTTCCACGCCACTTAATTTTACAGGTTCTAGAGTGGCTAGTTCTGTGGGAGTTGTTCTTTTAAGATGTTGAAAACTACTCGCAATCAAATTAGTACTATCATTTAAGCTTTGAATACTTGGTGGTATACTTGGTGCTAATTGCCTGGCTTCTGCACTAAATGTTAGCAAATTCTTGATGTTTCTCACTTTCCTGGTTTCTTTTGCCACTGTAGCTTCATAAGCTGTGCTATTTATATCTCATTCTACTTAACAGAGTTCTGTCTTCTTGAGGCGGTACAGGAAGGAGAGTAGGAGAGTGAGTGGGGGACTTGTTTCTTGGTGGTAAGCTCTATAAAGAAGCAGTTGTTTAAATCTAGAAAGCACGTAAAGGACAGTTGCCTCCCTTAGGACATCCTTAAACTGTATTCTGTTGTGAAGGGCACTTCTCCCAGAGAGTCGCTTAAAGCTGTGTGGCTTCTGTAATTATGTGTGTATTATGATTGCTCTCTCCCTTCCGGATAAACCTTTTTTGTTAGCTGGCCTTTATAACATCTCATAAGCATGTAAGCTCTGAATTCTCCTGTAGTTATTTTCTTTGAGATGCCTGACCTTTTTTAATGTGACATTAAGGAGGAAGGGGATGATCTCATTTGGGGTGGATGGAGACTTGGTCAGACTAAGAGAGACTGCAAATGATTAGGAACTGATAGAATCTGAATTGCTTAAGACCCATTTTAGTATTCTGTCCTTTGAGTTAACCTTTCCACAGAGAAGACTTTGCAAAGGTAGTTCTCCAGGAAAGCAGAGAGCTTTAGGGCTGTGGATACAAAGGTTTAAATACTTTCAGCCAGTGTACAGTACATGAGAAGAGGATGAGGGCAGAAACATGTGCCTTCTGTATCAAACTTGAGAGGAAGAAGTATATGCACTCTGTCTTCAGATTCCAAAAACTTAGGCATCTCGTTTGTTAGGCTGTCCCTTCTGATTTAGTACTTTTGTTTTTCCTTGTTAGTACAGAGTTGATGGCCAGTAATGAGTTTTAGTTTTAAGACAGCATAGACCCATAATTCTGGTTCATGTGGCTGTAAATGTTTGACTTTTCAAATGAAAAGGTGGAATTTTGTGAGGAAGATAATATTTAGCACAGTTACACAGAGCAAGGAGTAAAACATCTTAATGTATGTTTTCCTAAAATGGAAGCTGTGCAAAAGGAAATGTTTTAAAAATATCTTTTGCGCATTTTACTCCACTCCATCAGCATGTTGTAGGGGAGTGTAGAGGAAGCCTGTTCATGAGCTAAAACCAGAAGTGTGTTCAGGTGCAGAGGGGCTTGGTTGTGGTTGAGGCACCCTAAGCAGGGGCCTTGAAAGGATGTGTGCATAGCTGAGTCGTCATTAGTTATCCAAAGAAGGGCTATAGGGACTTCCCTGGTGGCACAGTGGTTAAGAATCCGCCTGCCAATGCTGGAGACCCGGGTTGGAGCCCTGGTCAGGGAAGCTCCCACGTGCCGCGGAGCAACTAAGCCAGGGTGCCACCACTACTGAGCCTGCGTTCTAGAGCCCATGAGCCACAACTACTGAGCCCATGTGCCATGACTACTGAAGCCCGCGTGCCTAGAGCCTGTGCTCCACAACAAGAGAAGCCACTGTAATGAGAAGCCTGTGCACCACCAGGCTTAAAATAAATAAATAAATAAGTAAATTTATTTTTTAAAAAAAGGGCTGTAGCTCTAAGTCTGTAGGATCATGGGAAACCACTCGCATCCAGTGGTTCTCACGCTTTTTTACTCTTCAGATCACTTTAAGCAGAGACTCCTGTCATTTAAAAAAAAAACAACTTCCCTGGGGACAGGGCACTGGATATCATTTTATTTTTTTATTAATTTATTTTTGGCTGCATTGGGTCTTCATTGCTGCATATGGGCTTTCTCTAGTTGCAGCGAGCAGGGGCTACTCTTTGTTGTGGTGCACGGGCTTCTCATTGCAGTGGCTTCTCTTGTTGTGGAGCACTGGCTCTAGGCACACGGGCTTCAGTAGTTGTGGCACGCGGGCTCTAGAGCGCAGGCTCAGTAGTTGTGGTGCACGGGCTTAGTTGCTCAGCGGCATTTGGGATCTTCCCAGACCAGGGCTTGAACCTGTGTCCCCTGCATTGGCAGGTGGATTCTTAACCACTGCGCCACCAGGGAGGTCCCTGGATATCATTTTAAAGGTAATAGGAACCTCTTAAAATTTGGAAGTAAGTGACATAACCTGATCGGTGCTTTAGGAAGATGATCTAGTGGCAGAATGGAGGGTTGGAGGGCAGGTAGAACTGAAAATAGGAAGATTAGATAATAAGCTAGTACAGTGGACCCTAGTCTCACCTTTTATCCTCATGGAATTTAGAAGACCATTACCAGTCCATAGCCACAGAGTGATGGTTACAGAATTAGATGAGATAGTGTTAAAGGAATGTATGTTGTTAAGTTGTAAATATGAGGTTTGTAATTGTAGTGGTGATATCATTCTGTTCCCTTCGTAGGAAGTGTTTGCTGTTCTCTCTCTTACTCCAGGCTTATGAACACTGGTGCAGAAGCTGGACCATCTAGATTCTCCTTTGGGCTCTGAGACTGTGTGTAACCTTGGGAAAATCATTTCTTGGTTTTCCTCATCAGAAAAACGTGGTCCAATTCATCTCCAAAATTATTCCACACTTACAGCTTCTAAGTTCTTAATAGTATTTATTTTTGGGGGAAGAACAAGGATAATAGATGGCTATAAACAAAATGATTATTTTAAATAATTCCAGTCGCAGACAGCAGTCAGCTGTGTAAATCCCACTGGTATCCTTTTATTATCCTTTTATCTATGTGTTGTTAATTTTAAGGAGGAGAAAGTGAGATAGGCTGTAAGTTAAAAAAAAGAGTCCACTCTTCTATGATATTTAAATATTTATTTACGTTTAAAAATAATTTTCATGGCACCAATGATTTTATGCTAACTACATACTGCATATGTAGAAAAAAGTACATTGCTTTGAAGGAAAATGTAACTTAGAATTTTTGGCACACAAAAGGTTAACAACTATATATTTTTTTAATGAAACTAAGAAATTCACATTTGCAGGTAGTTTACCTTCTACTGCTTAAAGATGCAGTACACTATTCTTTAGTAAGGGTTTTATTTCCTCTGATAGATGAAGCTGTGGAAACCACTGCTTTTTCTACAATGAGATCAAAACTAATTTTGAGAGAAAATAGGAGACATAGTGGAACACAGTAAAATCAGGTTAAAAACTTGAACAATTTTTAATGACGGGGAGATACCAAAAAAGACTAGTCACCAGCAAAGGAAGTTTGTTATTCAAGCACTATTTGAAAAGCAAATTGAAGGAAATTTTTCTATCTGTATTTTGTGGGATAAGCCCTGGAAAAAAATAACCCAAAAGTCTCTGTTCAGAGAGCAAAATCCAGCTGTAGGAAGTGGTATGGACTATTGTACTGTTAGAACTCTAGACACAAGTACGTACCAGGATATGGAATACTGCATCTGTCTTTAATGTGAATATGAAAGGTCAGAGTCGAGGCTATCACTCACTGCATAGAAACACCATATTCTACAGACTGAGGTAGGAACACTACACTAAAAGGTAATCTGCTATGTTGCATAAGACAGTAGATATCCAGGTTAAAACCAGCCCCCTATTTCCTGACAGCCTTTTCTTCTCTGAGTCTACTTTTTACTCCAATCCTGTGCTAATAAAGCCTTTCCTGTGTAGATGACAAGTGGCAGTGGCTAGTTGGTTCTAAGCGATCCCTGATCTTTACTAGGATCTCCCTCTGTTTTTGTCTTGTCACTTTGAAATTAGATGTTTGTAATTCTGCCCAAATTGTTGCTGGTATGGAAATGATCAGACAGGCCCTCCTCCATGCTTAGATTCTGGCTGCGTTTTAGCATTCCAGCGCTTGATCTTGCTCATCTTGGCATCAGACATCTCTTTGCTGGTTGGTTGTTCGAGCACCCTTTAAACAAGCAACCCCAGTGCCTCTACTGGGAAATGATCCCGGATCTTTAACACATGTCAGGAATTGGAGCAGAGCTGACCCTCTTTCCGCTTACACACTGGTAAGGAGCAGTTTTATTGTCTAGATCGGGGTTGGCAAATTATAGCCTGTGGGCTAAATTCAGCTCACTGTCTGTTTTTATAAATAAAAATGTTATTGGAACACAGCTTTGCTCCTTTGTTTATGTATTACCTATGGCTGTTTTGTGCTAAGATGGCAGAGTTGCGTAGTTGCCAAAGAGTATGGCCCACAAAACCTAAATAAAAAAATATTTACTATCTATCTGGCACTTTACAGAAGAAGTTTGCCGACCCCTGGTCTAGATAAAAGGGCAATTAAAATTTCGAAACACAGCACCACCCCCAACCTTAAAAAAGGAAAAACTCCGTTTATTCCATGGCTATTATATTCTATATGTGGACATGGTTCTGCCGTCTCAGAGGACAAACTAGGGGAAAGCAGATCTACACGTGACTCATTTTCTTCTGCATTTGGGGCTGCCCAGCATCATAGGGTGTCAGTAGCTGCTCCACTGTTAATGTGGGTCCCAGGAATATGTCCACTGACTGTCCTTACATAAGTCCTCAGGCCCCAGATGACTTAGAAATCTCTCCCTGAGATGAAAACAAGATCTTGTGTGTGAGTGGTTGTAAGAGTTGCAGAGCTCGGGCCTCGGACCCCACACTCACCCTCCACATGCTGCGCTTCTGCATGCTTCCACGGCTCCCCTCGGCAAGGATGGCAAGTGCTTTCCTACAACTTTCATTTTCCCAGTGCAGAGGATGACGCTAGGGGGCAGTATTTCTACACCTAAGTCTTGGTCTCTGCCACATTCACCTTCTTTTGTAGGCATCTCTTAGAACTCCTATTTAAAGAGATTCTTTTCCTGGTCCCTTCCCAGGCTGTTTGTTGATCTTGGAATTCTATTTTCTGAAGCTTTTCATTCTCAGGATCAGTTTCTTCCTTGTATCGTTTAAGTGCGTCAGGCTCTATTTTTCTTAATCCATAAAGTAAAAACAAAATATGAATTGATAAGAAAATAACATTTTGTTGTTAAAATGTAAATTGAAATATTCTTTTTGGGGGGGGGAGGGTGTTGTACAAAATAAGTACTGCTCTGTGATCTCAACAGTCTCTCAGGTACCTTAGCTCTGTTAACTACACTTGGTCCTGCATTTCTGACAGTTCTATCCCTGGCACCACTAATTCACCTAATGCTTCTGGAGCACTATAAAAGTCTTGAGGTTCTTCAGAAAAAAACGCCACAGAAGTCTAAGTTCATTATACAAAACTCATGGTGATGCCCACTAGGATCTAGTCTAAGCGGACAGACTTACCCCACCCCTGCTGCTGCTGCTGCTGTAGTGGTGGTCCCTTCAGATGCCCACTCTGCTCAGATTTGAAAGAAATAAAAGGAAAAGAAAATCCAACTCAGACCGTCATAAGAAGCAACTTTCCATTTAATCATTCTACACGGATGTTTACTTTTTTTTAAAAGCTCTGTCTGGGAAGAAAACCTAGACAGTCCCCATTGTCCAGACCCCTGGCCTGCCCTGCTGAGGCTGCAGTGATGAGTACTGGAACTGAGTAGGAAAGCTCCTGCAGAATACAGAAGACAACAGCTCTCTAGTCTCCAACTAGTGTCCCATCTACTAGGTGACACTACTGCGAGAATCAGTAATAATAAAATAAATTATTTTTGATATTTTCAAAATAATACACATCTATGAAAAATCACAATTCAAAACCAAAAATTTTATCCTGCAAATTGGGAGGATGAGAAACAGAGTCGCCGAGCCTTTCTTGAAAGAACCTCTGAAGGAAATGAGTTTTCCCAGTTAGTTTAGACAAGGCATGAGCCTATCCCTTTCTTCTTCTGGGAAACGACCCTCCTAGGCTGTGGACTTTGAGTCATGAGAGGAGGACTTGGTACATGTGCCGATGGTTCCGCGATGGGTCCCATTGCTGGGAATGGGTAGCCGGGCTCCTTGGTCCACCTGGCTAGTTATTGGGAGGATTCCTGCCTTCTCAGGTGTCAGTGAGCAGGCTCACCACTGAGCGGATTTTGCAGGCAAACCATCGCCTGAGGGGACAAAAGTATTGATAGTGGAATTGTTCAAACTCGGGGGTCTGGCGGATATCGCGGAAAAAGGCAATGTCAAGGTCAGACTCAGTAAGGATGATCAGGAGGAGGAGCAAAACAAAGAGGAGTCCCATGGTCACAAGGAGCAAACGGAGGACACTTAAAACAAACTTATTCACCTGTTCCTCCTCTGGCCTGCCGTGCCCCTGACACAGGGCCCTCAGCTCTCCCCCAAGGGCCTCCATCTCTGCAGCAGTCGGGGTGCTGGCCTCAGACTCCTTCTCCTCCTCAATGCTGCAGGTGGCCCCATTGATCTGCCGGGAAAGCAGCATCAGCTCCAGGCTGTGCTCGGCCACAGGGGTGGGCAGCACGCTGTCTGCAGGGCTGTAGGCCTCGTCCGCGATCACGGCGACTCGCTCATTGCTGTCTGCCCGGCTGCTTCTCACGTGAGGCAGGAAAGTGTCCCCGTGGGAGGAGGAACGCACCGGGGTGGAGTGGGCACTGTCCCGTAGGGACTCGAGGCCTGGAAAGGCAAAAGGAAAATGAGCAGGCCTTCTGTGTGCCGGCACCCACTTCGCTGTCAGGCGGAGGCAGCACCCATCCTGCTTTATCTGGTCACTAAAATCTTAGGAAGCCGCTTTGCACGCCCCACGTGACCAGCAGCAATGGCCACTGCACTCTGTTTTGATGTATCAAGAATAGGACAAGAGAAGCAGCAGGAACTAGAGTGGCATTGGTTGAAAGTTTCTTTCTTTTTGCTTATAGTTTTGGCCATATTGGTTAAAGATTCTGCCTTTCCTGCCTTTGGTGTCCTGGGCCTGGCTTTAGCCCAATTTGAAAGAGAATCGCAGACTATCCCTGACCCAACCAGAGCCGGGGTCATGGTTCAGGGAGCCGAGGGCCTTGAGAGGCAGGAATGTGGAGGAGACTGTGTTTTGCCCAGCTGGGCCTCATCAAATACAGATTCTGGAGCCGAGTGTCCTCCTAACAACCCGGCACACAGCTCCTTGAGCTCATGAGCTCATCTTTTGGATTTCTGCAGTTGCTGTCAGTCTCCTCAGCCTCCCAATTCTAGCTGTCCTGACTCTGTGGGAGGTAAAAACCTGATCTGCTCTTCCTAAGTGCTCTCCCTCTCTTTTGACCTTAGACTGAGCCGGGTCCAGAACAGGCTGACAGCTCCCCTTGCTTTAGCTGCTCCAGAGTAGAGAGTGGTCTCTGAGACGATCTTGTTGGATCAGTGGGAAATTCTCTTACATTAGTTAGGAGAAAGGGTCTTCTGCCCCTAAAACTACTCATTATCTCTTTACTTTCTTAGATGGAACATCTCTTTCTTTCCAGGGCCCAAAGCTCTAGTAGGGAAGAACAGGAGCTGGTTACTCCCCTCAACCAAACAGCAGCCACCCAGGCCAGAGAATGTCAGAGCTCAGAGTCACCAAGTGTGGCCCATGTCATAGTGCTCCCAAGGAAATGGCTTCTTGTTTCAAGTTCAGTGTCTGTATTTTCTACTCCTGGCCATATTGGTGGTTCCAGAGTGGCTTTCCCTGCTTTTGTGGTCCACATCAAGAGAAGCTTGTCCCCTTCTGTTGCTCTGAAATCGACCCTGACTGCCCCAGATAGCTGGATACCCAGCTAGTAAAGGTAAGACCTAACCAGGGCCGATTACGGAGTTTTCTGGTTCTGGGCTGGCTTCAAAAGCCCCAAGGTCTCTTTTAAAAGGTGCCAGTAACATTTCAGAAGTAGTGTATCTCATCTTCCTTGGCTTCCTTGGTAGGTAGCCAGTTGCAGCCAGGCCGCCTGCCTGCCCAGCTTGCTGTAGCCCGTCTCGGCATACACACAGTAAAAGATTCTCCATAGGAATGAACCCTGGGTTACAAATGAGTGGCTGGCATGGGCAGGGGAGATAGCAGCCCCCTGCTATCTGCCTCTGCTCCCCACCACCTCACCATTAGTATATTAGCCACAGCTCTCAGCTCCTGCTTTCAGAAGCTGCACTGTCCTGGCTGTATTTCCTTTGTCCCTATGCTATAAAATACTTAAATTTGTATAATGTTTTAAACTTTTTAAAGCACTTCCATTTTATCTTTAAACAACTTCATGAAGTGGTGAGGGCAAGAGGTTACAGTCATGTCTCGTTGGTTGTTACTGGCAAAGACAAGGGTAGAATCCAAGCCTCTTTCTATTCCATGGTGCTAATGATCATGCAGTTGGATTCCGGGGAGTGGAACAACAGGCCAGGATGAATTAAGTCAACAGCCTGCACCTGCCTTAGACTTAGGTCCCAGTTGCCCAAGAAACTGTTGTGAAATAAGGTGAAATTAAGAGCCTGTCCCTTGTTCCGGAGCCTTTGATGTTCCTCTGCTCTCTGTTTTCCCCAGTGTTCCTCCCTTCTTCCCCCATTTGCATGTGTGTAGCATGAGAAACACGTACCTGGGAGTGTGAAATGGGTTTCTGATAAAAGAAACCTTTCCAGGCTCTGATCTTACATGTTGCTGGTTCAGCTCCTTTCCCAAGTACTCTTCTGGCTCCCTGTTCTCTGGAACCTCAGCCCCGTTGCACAGGGCACCTCACACCCTTTCAAGGGCTGTCCCCTCACAAGGACAGCTCTGACTGCCAGATCTTCCAGTGTATGACCAGCATAGCTGCCGGAAGCCACTTAGTGCAATCATAGCCTGGCCTACAATTCAGCCCTAAGCTTACTGGGGAAGGTGAGAGGCAAAGGCTGTGACATCAGAAAGAGCAAATCAGAGGGACACCAGAAGCCACATTATAGTGAGTTGTTGGTGCTCTCAGTAAACAAGATAATGGCTACATATGTATTTCTAAGTAGAGAGCCTGACAAACAAAATTACTCAGTAAATGTTAGTCTTCTGTTCCCCCAACAGACCTCACCTGTAAAGTTAAGGTTATTCCTATGCTAGGTTAGTCCTGTACAGAATTTCAGGTTTCACTAGAAACCACCACTCGCCTCAAACCTGTTATTCGGGGATGGATGGGGTGGGTGCCGTGGGTGGGATCTGGGTGAGTGGCACAGCAAAACAGAGGGTGTCTTTTTACCTTGGAGGTGCTCCAGCTGATCGCCCTGCCCAGATGTGGCTCCCAGTGGGCGGGGGGGCACAGTGGTCAGGAGCCTACCCTGGAGCCGGGGCCCCATCCTCAGGATGCGCACACTCAGGGGCCGAAGGCAGTGATTAGTCAACCGGAGCTGAACTCGGACTCTGGTGTGAATCTTAATCAGACTCTTCCCCATGGTGGCCCAGGAAGGCAGGTACTTCTTCAGTGGAAACCAGCTGATCTCTTCATGGGAACCAGCCAGGCAGGGAAGGTACAGAGGGAAAGGATGGGAAACCAGCTGATCTCACGCCATGACAGCCCTTTCGCAGTGCCTCCCATGCTGGAGAGAAAAGGTTGGCTCTGAGAGTCTCAGAGCAGACTGAGCTGCAGGGAAAGAGCAGCTCTGAGAGGCCAGCGTTATCAGGGGACTGGATTCAGTCAGAAGGACTTAGAGCTATAAAAGGTAATGCTTTCCCAGCCAGTAGCTGTTTCCCTGAGGCTCGTATAAGGGCCCCAGACCTCTCAGAGGGTGAGGAACAGAGAGGGCAGGGAATAATCCCAGAGAGTAGGGGAAATCGGGACTGTCCCAGAAAATCCAGGATGTGAAGCTACAAAGAAAATGGCTTTGGGTTGGGTGGCTCTGAAGTGTGAGGCGGTGGCTCTGGGGCTGGAAATGGCCTGCGTCCCCTCCTCCACTGGGATCTGCGCTATTTGTCTGGCTGCCGCATGGGGCACAATGGATGAAAGGAACTGACATACCTGAGCGTCCTCTCTGGGTCAGGCCTGTGCTAATAACATGTGTTATCTTGGCATCCCCGAGAGCAGAGGGCAGGGCCAACCAATGCAGTCTTCTTTTTAAGGGTCTCAGTTCATTGAGATTACATGGTTTCATTCAAACTGTAACGTTACGTTAATGTTTTCGCAGTTTTCCCCACTGTTTTTGGAGATAGCAAACATAGCTTTCCCCTGGAAAAGGCATATGGTTTCTGTGATATTAACTTATGTGCCGTATGGCCTATAGGAAAGACAATCCCTGATGGAGCGTGAACCAATTTCAAATGTCCATAACTTCCTGGGAGTTTTGATGGTTGTGTCCTTCCTCTGAGGTCCCCATCGCGTCCCTCTCACCCTTCACTGCCTGGTTGGGGTGGACAGTGAGGGCCAGCCGTGTTAGGTGCTTTAAAGGCAAAACCCCCTCTTGAGAGATGATGCAGCTGAACTCTCACCTCCTGAAATAATCCATTCTATATTTCCCCAGGCTTGATGATCCCTGCACTGATAGAGCCACTCAACTGCTAAAATCTTGTATTTTTTTTCACATCCAAATCAGATGTCCACCTGCCTCTCCTCACCCTGAATTACATTCTGCCTGTGAGTTTCATCCCTGCCAGGGCAGTTCTGAGCTTCTACCCGCGGCCTTCTGAGCCTAATGGGCCTCGAGGGCCATGACCGGGGATGAAGACTGTGCTTGTCTATAGGCACCACTGGGCATGGGGTGTAAGGAGCACTTTGGCTTGGGGAGTAGCACGTGGAGGCCTGCTGTGTTATATTCTGCCAGGTGTGAAGTTCTGAGCCTAAGCTTTTGAGGCCGTGCCCTGGCCCTGGGGTGGGGGTGGGGTCTCTGCTCTAATAGCTTTCTCAGCGGCCTCTCCCCACTGCACCCTCCCCTGGCGTTTTGTAAGCATGGGTGACAGTTTTGGATGTTGAGGAGCCTACTGCTGCTACAATGGGAGAAGACAGGTTCTGGGAGGAGGCTGAAGGCAGCCAGAGCTGGTTGGGAACTGAGGCAGCCTCACAGCTTGTCTTGGGGGAGCTTGAGGATGGTTCTCCCCACCTCTGAGTTGTTTTGCTAACCCTGCTTGGCAGCTACTCCAAATGAGTTATATCCCCACATGGATGGCCTCAGTCTTCCCTCTTCTGGGAATGCTGGTTTTACTGGACATTCTTCCATATGCTGGGGAGCAGCAATGCCTGAGGCTGCTCTCCTATGTGATACCTGCATTAGGGCCAGCTTCCCCCAGGAGGTGGCCGTTTCTCTGGGATGACAGCTGTCCCGACTTTCTGCAAGAGCCTTGGGATGAACCTGGTGGCTTCAGCCTCAGGACGTATGGGAACAAGGGCCACAGAGAGGGGAGAAAGTTATGTTTCCTCAAAAGAGGAGAAGACAGTCCACTTTCCTGAGATGCACACCCCAAAATAAGAGAGCTGGGCTCAATTCTCCCGCTCAGCCTAAGATAGGAGGGAAAACCAGGGGGCTGTGTCTGACGGCCAGACCTCAATAATTCCATACCTTGCATAGCGATTATACTTGGGAGTTTCCAAGGCACCCTCCCCTACCACCCCCCTTTCTACAGTGGGGGCAACAGGCTCATAGAGGTTAAGCAACCTGCCCAGAAAATGTGTGGCAGAGCTCCTATTTTGACCTTATCCTTGACTTCCTGACCAGCGCTCTTTGCATTGTGCTTGCTGCCTGCCCAGTAAATGCTTTCATCTCTTTAAAGTACTTGCACGTACATCAGCTTCCTCGAAACCCATGGAGTTTTACAAATGGAGCAACTAAGGTACTCACATAAATAAGGCCTTTGATGGTGGTTGCCCAGCCAGGGTTCTCAACCCCTAGACTGTTTGTAGTTTTACACCATACTCAGGTGATGCAGAGTCAGTGACACATTGTAAGATCCTAAACACAAACCAGAGATCCTCCCAGAGGAGCAGCAGAGCAATGTCCTTCCTAACCTAAGCAATTCTTCATTTTCATTAACAAGCAACATTCCCACAGAAAGGGCAGAGGACCTTCCCTCCCCAGCTTCCAGGACAGGGACACGTTTGAAGCAGTCCTACTGCTGTGTACTGCTGCTTGAGATCTTCTGAGGTCCTACAAAACGTTGTCTTCAGGGGACTTCCCTGGTGGCGCAGTGGTTAAGAATCCGCCTGCCAATGCAGGGGACATGGGTTCGATCCCTGGTCAGGGAACTAAGATCCCACATGCCGCTAAGTAGCTAAGCCCATGCACCACAACTACTGAGCCCACGCGCCTAGAGCCCGTGCTCCACAAGAGAAGCCACCGCAATGAGAAGCCCACGCACCACAACGAAGAGTAGCCCCCACTCGCCACAACTAGAGAAAGCCTGCGCGCAGCAACAAAGACCCAACGCTGCCAAAAATAAATAAATAAAAAATTTTAAAAACCCCAACAAAACAAACAAACAAAATGTTGTCTTTAGGAAGGAAAGCACTCAACTTTATACCTGTATCAAGCCCGTGGGGCAAGCTGGGTCAGTGACAACAGCTGGAGGGCAATCTTCCCAGAGTCTCCTAACAGTATAAACTGCCCAGAGACTGGAGAGGTATCAACCCCAGCTACTGGGTCATCTCGTTCAGTGAAAATACACAGACTTTGTCTCTCTTCCCACCTCCACCTCCTCCAGAGCGAGGGAACGGTAGATAGAGAAGGGGCATATTGGATTTCCTGAGACAATGTTAAAGAATTCAGATAGCAAGAGGACAGATTTCTACAACTGAAGTAGAAGGTAGTGGCAGCTACTGGAATGCTTCAGAACCAAGAGTTTTCATTTCTTGGTTAACTGCCTCAGCCACCCTGATCCTTTAAGCTGTGGAAACTGGTTATCAGATCTGGAACACAAGGGAAAGCCTCTGATGGAAATCAGTTTCAGAACTGCATGGAACCTGGTAGCTTCCACATACAAAGTTCTCTCCCAAAGGTTTAGTCTAATACTCTCAGACCTACAAACCCCTCCTGGACCACAGCTCATCAGGGCTGGATGGGGTTACCCTTCACCTGACACCCAGCTGGTGTTCCCATTGACCGGATGAAACATTCTCCCTACCGTTGGAGAAACTTGCTGCTGTCTCTAGTGCAAATTCACTTCTTTTCAAGGTCCCTGCGAGGAACTGGTCCAGGTGACAACTTGGTGGAACCCCAGGTCATCTCCAGAGCTCATGCTCACCTTCCATGATGGAGATGTGAACAGCTCTTCTCCGGGTCCTGGGGACGCTGCTCAGCCTTGGGCCATGGGTTATGGAGGGACAGCTGCGGCTGGGGACCATCCCTGCTCTGAGGTTAAAGAAAAAAAGAACACTGTTGACTTAGTGCACTGACAGATGTGGTCAGGACTCAGAGTTGAGGACTGGTTACTAGAATTGCCTGAGAATTGCCTGGCTGTGTTAAGTTTTGTTTTGTTTTTAAAAATCTTTAATACCTGCTTTCTGCCTTTAGTCCCTGGATCCCAGTCAGAGACACTACTTCAAACTTGTCAACCTCCTGATATCCCAGACCCACCCGAACCTTTCTTTAGTGTGGCAATGGTGCCACTGGTCCCTGGGCAGGATTGTCAGAGAGTAGAGCCCCAGGGTATGCGGTGCTCCTAAAAATGTGCCTAAGACTGATATGCAACCTCCCCTGACTTCCCACAGAGGCTGCTGGTTGCAGGGGGCTCCGTGTGAAGGCAGGTGGTAATGCTCCCATTCCCAGAGGTCAGGCTGGTTGGCAAACCCCAAACCTCTTGGCCAATCATATTGTCCCTCAGTCTTATCAGGTTTTAGGAGATGGCCTCCTGGACGTGCATGATTTACAGTTACACATAAAGCATGGATCCTGAAACTATTTCAGACCTAGTGTGACTGGCTTCCTGAATGGACTGTTGACAGAGCCAATGAAATCTTGCTGCTTGGGCATGTCCTCCAAGGTCTATGAACCAATTTCAGGACTTGGGATGATGGCAGAGAATGACCCAGGAAGGTGGCTCCTGGGTCTGATGTACTGTCTGCATTAGCCCACCTTCCCTCATTCTCCATCAGGGCTCAGGGAACCAGGGTCATCCTGTTCCCAAGCCTTTGGCTGAGATGGGTCTCTTCACCCTGCTGCCCTGTTTGGAAGCCATCATGGCCAGAATCTTCACAGTACTCAAACTGCTGGCTCTTTTAAGATTCTGAGATCTGAGCTGGACCTGATTTGGGGGTAAGCCCCTGGTGCCTACCTGTGTATTTCTGGTGGCTCCCGTTTGATCTTGGCACTGGACTCCATTACTTCCTTTGCAACTCGGCCACTATAAGTAGTATAAGTAAAACAAGCAGCAAGAAATGAGACAGTGTTCCAGGACTGAGCTCCTCTGTAAGATCTCAGATACTTGGGCTGAATTGGGAAGTGGCCTCTTTGGCCTACCCCTTCCCAATGTTTAGGCCACTGAGTAGGGCTTGCTTGCTGGGGTAAAGAGCTCTAAGGCATCCTGACAGCTCTCTATCTCTGCGGTCTTTGGGATCTTCCATCCGCATTTAGGAATGATTCCTCATTGTCCAGTGTGTTCCAAAAATATTGCAAAAAAAATGAAATCTTTAGATAGAAATGAAAGGAATCACTCTTACAGTTCTTATTTTGCTGCTTTCGTAAGGGCAGGAGAAGACACACATTTTAACCCCTACAGGCAAACAGCTGCAGGGAAGGAAAGAAACGGTCAAAGGGTTAGGAGACAGGAGAATCGGATGGAAACCTCACACTTCTCTGGAGGTTCCCAGTGTCTTTGTTCTCAGGATAAGGACCACTGGGCCACCCTTCTCCAGAGAAGGGTCTGAAAAAAGGTCCATAACGGTTACTTACTGTCACTATTTACCTGTATCGGAACCGGCTCCCTTTAAAGAATAAATTGCTGCTGGACACTGTGCGGACTTGGCTTGACTTCTCCAGCCTGCAGCAAGGCAAAGTCCGGTGTGAGAGATGGCCTGCAATGCCTTACAGCCTAAGGCTGTGTCCCCAGCTCCTTCCAAAGGCTACTTGAAGAAACCCTTCAGGAAAAGGCCCTTCACAGCCCTGCTTGTCTCTGACTCCTTTAGCACCTGAGGGCCGTGCTCACGGTCTCAGTGCTATGGACAGGCATGCTGCAACCCACTTCCACGTTAGGAGAGTGAGGGCTCCCCAAGAGTGCCTCATGGGTTCACCACGGGGACTGAGAGAATAAATGTTAGGGAAAGAGAATGCCACCTGCTGAATCTCAGCCAGGCCACTGGTTAGCAGTGTGACCCTGGGCAAATTTCTTTTCCTCTCTTAGCCTCAGTCTTCTTATCTATAAAATGATGGAGCTGGGACTGCTTGACCTCAGGAGTCCCTTCCAGTCCTAGTATTTGAGAATTCGTGTCCATATCTGGGTAACTGTGGGTGGAGAAGAGAGTAGTGCCCTTCCTGTTCCATCTCCTTCTTGGAGAGAACCTAAAGTGTATTCTCACATTAGAGACTCTGAGAAGTCGTGAAATGAAGAAACTAGCTGAACTTTAATAAAAGTTCCACCATTTGTTTGAACTTGGAACCATTTGCCCTCCCCCAGAAAGCCCATTAACACCACTTTCAAGGCTGTGAACAGCTGAGGTGGAGACTCTGGAAGTCACCCTTGAGTGACTGCTCTGATCCCTGTACCTCTCTCACTTAGAAAGGGAAGCTTGGGCAGAGCTGCCCAGATTGAATCTCCTAAGACCTGACCCCATCCACAACACGCCCTGGGTGCCTGTAGTGCTAACCCAGCCGGGAACCGAACTGGTCTGAAGCCTTTGTCCTGAGTGGGCAGTGAATATTTAGGGAGTTGTCCCTATAATCCATGAACAGCAGGTGCTGGGGACACCATCCCCACCTGTCTCAGGGCTCCATGAGGCTCTGAGCCTACTTACTCTCCTGTCTGAGCACATTCTTTTTTTTTTTTTTTTCTGGTTTAAAATATTTAATACGTGCTAGACACGTAAAGTTATTTTTATCTGAGCACGTTCTTGAGTCTGACCGGCTCCCTTCAAAGCACTAGGCCAAAAGCAGGGCAGGGATCTGCCCATGACAGATACTCCGAGTGAGGCCGAAGTGGCTCCTGCTAGCGACTTGGCATAAATGGGGATCTGACCCAGGCTAGAGGCTTTTAACACCTAATTAGTAGTCATGGAGAACAGTGAAAAGTGGCCTTGGTTTCCAGTGTGGATGTTGGCAATCTGTTAAGGAAAGACTCAGAAACTGAGTTTGGTCACAGGTTCAGAAGCACAATTCTGTTCCCATGGCTCAGACGGAAAAACAAAGGAGGACCTCCAGAAATGGTGCTGAAATGTTTTCTTGGCTTTCCTTGGACAGCCAGGGACTGAATAGGAGGGAAATGTGACCACATGAAAGTCTTCCAAATGTCTTCTCCATGAGAAGAAAGAAGCCCACTCAGGTGAGAACTCAGGCTGCCCATTCAATTCACCCCTGATTCTGGTATCAAATGCATAGACTTTATTATACAACTCAGAAAGCCTGCCCAAGAAACAGCCTCTGGGGGCCAGCATCCCACGGCGGTCAGCAGGTAGCAGAGTCTGTTGAGTGGGGAGGAAGATGGTGCCCTCCCAGCCCAGAGCAATTCTGCTCTGGATCCTTCAGGTTACTGGAGGGAGAACTATGGCCTGTCAGGGGAGGAATATACCACACATTCTGTCTTACGTTGTTCTGATTAAGATGCAGCTTATTAAAGCGTAAGTCATGGCATTCTATTTTAAAAACAAGACCAAGGGTTTTAGCGAAATACACTTCATCTGGCATCACCCCAGTTTCTCGATGGGCTATTTCTTTGCTCCCTAATGCTTTTATAACAACTTTTTTAATCAAAGAAAACTGGACACAAAAGCCTCAATATACTCTACAAAATCATTTGGTAAGCTAAGCGCTCTCCTTTGCCCCAAAGCTGCTATCTCAGTAACAGTCAAGTCCTTGCTTCCTCCAGCTACCCCACCCCCTGCTCCTGAGCACTTGGCCTGTCACTGACAACACCTCTGTCAGTGACACACCAGGAAGAGCTGGTATCAACCCCAGCTCAGCACCAGGCCACCCACTGGGGAGCAGGCCCCAGAGTCTCTCCAAGGCTTAGGGAGCTGCTCTGGGCTGCGCCTGTTCCTTCATGGAGCTATTGTATTCTGGGCTCTGAATGGCTCCAAGGGGCCAGCTTTATTCAAGTCAGGCACCTATGGGCTTTCTCTGGCCCAAGCCTTCCCCTGAAAAGACCCAGAACTGCTTTGCCACTGGGGGCTGTCCAACGACATTGCAAGGTAGACGCCTTGGGCAACTCTGCTGACACACATTCCCAGACATCAGCTCTGACCCTCCAGGTGGTACAGACAGCCACCCGGAAAGGGGTCTGAGTTTTATAAGGAAGCCCAGCCTTATCTCATGTCTCCTTTGTCAGAGTTTCTCAAACTTTCCTGCCCATTGTTCCTCTAAAAGTAGCTTCTATGGCTTTGGCCCTGATAAAGGCAGTTCCCATCCCAAGTGTCCACTCACTTGTAGAAGGCTTGGTTCTCTATCCCACATTTCCAGAGGTGCTTGCAGGCTTCTGGAGTTGGAGCAAAATATGTGAGAATAATTTTCTTTTCCTACAAAAAATCCCACATAGAAACAGCTGAGTGTGGATGGTGAAGCGAAGGGTGAAGAGGGCCAGGACACTGAGCCCTGAGCTGTCTGAAGGCTCCCCAGTGCTCTCAGGGAGAGGCTTCAGACGGGGAAGGGGCTGCCTGGCGGGAAGAGAAGCCTGCAGCACCCACAGGACAGAGCTGAGTTCAGTGCAGAAGGGCACACCTGGCAGGTCCAATCAGAGTAAGTCTCTGCTGGCACCACTTGAACCAAGTGAGCCCTCCCCAGAGAAAGTGGCACTCTCAACTGGAATTTTCTTTTCTTTTCTTTTTTTTGGTATTTATTATCTTCCTGGAATTTTCATATGGAAGCAAAAGAATCTTACTCTGTACTTCCTGGAGGTATGGAACCTCTGAGGGTCACCAGCATCCCTGAGGAAGTCCCTGTGCTCCAGGACCTACAGCCACCTCTCGTCATCTCATGTCTCCTCACCTCCAGCCTTGACCTTGGTCCCGGCTTGGCATGCAGGGGGCTTAGCTCTGCCTGGATGGACCACTTTGGTTCAGCCCTGGCCATCAGGAGCCACCCCAGTGCCCCAGCCCGCCCTGAAGAGAAGGAAGCCAGCACTCACCTCTTTCTGACTTACGTACAAATAAAAAGTCTTTCCTTCAAATTTCAGCTTGGTCACCTCATTCCTAGAAGCACAAAGAGAGCGCCCGTCATCTCACTGTGGGCTGCTTGCTCACAGCTAAGTCTTGTAGATGCACAGCCCACCCCGACTGGAAGGGGCTCCAGGCACAGACAAAGTTTTAGCCAAAATTAGAACTGAAACAAGACAGCAGCGTAGGGGCCTTAGAGAACAGTTGTTGAAACAGTTCAATCCACAGTTTTCTGGTCAATCACACTATCATAATAGGGTGATAGGAGGATTTCGGGCTCATCAACAGTGGCTGTAAAAGGGAAACGTTTGCATGGGAAGTGAGTCTAGGTAGAGTGGTCCTGGGCCATTTCAGGATTTGGTTCATAACAGGTGCATTATCTGGATGGGACTGTCAAATGTAAGATGCCACAGGTAGCTGATGAGGCCAAAGTTCAAGATACAGCAAATAATGAAAAACAATGCGACCAGGTTCTGAGGGAGTTGAGTCTTTCAGGTGACTGTGCCACTGGATGGAAAATGCAGTTTAATGCAGACAAATGTCAAACGATCTCAGGGACGGGGGCAGGGCAACATACCAAAGAGAGAGAACAGATTACATGGAACAGTCATGCAGCGTACTGACCAGGAAAGGGGCTTAGGGGTTTTTGTAGAAAAATCCTTGAAGCCACCAGCCCAGTGAATGGCTGCAGTAAAAGAGGCAAACAGGATACTGGGGTACATCCACCCGCAGGACAGACACAAATCAGAAGAAGTGACATGGTTACTGTACGTGGCACGGCTTAGACCTCACCTCCACATACTGCTCTCAGCCTTGGTTACATTTACAAAATGGAAAAATGACTGGGGTCTTAGGTGGATGTCCCTGAGAGCCAGAGAACTAGGCCTCAGCATTGGTCACTCCTCACTTCCCTTGCATTGGCCTGACACAGCTACCCTCTGGAGCCTGAAGGCCCTCCTACCTCACTGGGGGCAGAGTCTTTATTTTTCTACCCAACTGGGACCCCCCCAAGGAGGTCTGACCATGCATATCTGCCTCCACTTGGCTTCTTCCTCTTTGCGATTTCTAGGGAGATTTCCTCAATATCCTAGAAAGTAGCAGAAAGGTAGTGAGAACAATGTACCCAGTTTACTACTGGACAAAACTCAGGGGACAGAGGAAGGTCACCTGTTCCCTGGAAATCATGGCTGGGTCAGGATGAGAGCTCACAACGTCTGCACCAGTTCTGAGCTAGTACAAGCCACATGGGATTCCTTCCTTGTTAGATTCCCTCCCAATCAATCAATCTCTCATACACATACAGAATACAATAAATATCAATTGATTGATATATAAACAAGCACACAGATCATCCTAGGCCTTCAATAAGCAAGATAGGAAAGTAGGAAATTTTCTATTGGAAGTGTGATTAAATTTACATCTATTACTTTAAAGTTGAGGCATATGAAGAGACATCCTGAAGAAATGGGCTGTGAGAGAAGCTATAGAAGGAAAAGGGTCTGGGACAACCCAGTGAGCAGCAGGGCTTCTGGAGGGTAAGGATACTTTAGGGACTACAGGCCCGGGTGTGTCCTACCTGTTTCTAGCTAAAATGCCCCCTACCAGCCACCTCATAAGACAGCTACCCTGGTTGGAGTGTGGCCAGGATCCGGGCCTTCTAAGGAACATCAGACGACCCAGAGGTCTCCAAACAGCAAGTGCTCCTCACTGGGAGAGCGGTGGCCTGACCCTGTTCATTGTCTTTTTCTGAAAAGTATCTTGTTGGACAGAAGACCCCCAAACCCTCACCATCTTCACCGAAGGAGTGCAGTGAGTGGGCCAACTTGAGAAGGGGTAGCAAATGGGCGTGTTGGGGAGCACACCAGTTAGCCCAGTGTGGCAGGCCGCCCTGGGAAGGGGTTTTCTGGGGAATGGGGCCTGGCCGGGCATGTCTGGGGAGCAGTTTCACAAGCACTCTGGTTGATCATCATGTCACCAAGCTTCACAAGAGCCACAAGGGTTGGAAAGGGGGTGTCTGTCCACAAGCTAACAGGGGAGCTGAAGAGGACGTCGCAGGAGAGCTGGCCTGCAGCATCCCCCACAGAAAGCTCACCAGGGAGCAGCTCTGTCCTCAGGTTCCCCACTAGCTCTTCTTGAGAAGGTGGAGGAAACAAGAGAGGAGCAGGCTTCCCTGGCTGAGCTCTGCTGGGCCAAGGAAAGACACCTGTCCAAGCCCCTGAGAGGAGCTGGCCAGCTTAGACTTGGCAGTCTAAGGCCCAGGAAGGTTCAGAGATCACAGGGGCTTAGTAAAATATGCAACATGAGGCTGCAAGATGTTTGCATGGGCCAGAAAAAGGGTCTCTAGGAGAGCCAAACGTCCATCAACAAACCAGAGTCTGCTGCATCGGCTCACAGAGCCACGCAGCAGAACAGACCCCAACAGATGGGTGGAGAGGAAGCAGTTCCGAGCAGCTGTGGCTGCAGCAGTGGCTCTTGCCTGCTAGAATTGGGAGTGGGAGAGGCAGGGGAGGGAAGAAAGAGCGGGGATGTGACTCTTGGAGGCTGAGGACACCTAAGCCCTGAAGAGGGACAGGAGACAGAGCAGCACCTGTGCTCCTGCAGGCAGTGCCCGCCGTGGGCTTTGGTCTGAGGAGGGTGTTTTGCCAGAGCAACAGGTAACTTATATCTGCCTCAGGGGTCATTGCAAGCCCTCCTTTGTTAGGAGAGTGGGTAAGGAGTAAACACCCCTGCAGATGCTATGGTCCTCAGCGGGGGACAGTCCCAAGGACTCAGTTCTCATGGGAACTTTGCTTCCCTAACATCGGCTCCAGCTCTAGACGTCTCATCCTACCCAGAAACCAACTTTCCATACCCTTTCTCTCTCTGGAGAGGCTGTTGGCTCTCAGGAACACCCCTGTGGAAGCATAGGATCCCTAGAAGAGACCACTACCTTCATCAGTTACCATTACGGACGCAAGGCTTTGGAGAGGGCTCAGAACCAGAACTCGCCCAATCACAGACATAGGACGTGGGAACCACAGCCCTCCCCAGTTGGTGAGGTATAAAAAGCCTGTTTTGGAAATGAAGATACTCACCATTTAATGAAGTGGACCCTCTTGTTTCCTTGCAGAACAACAAACCCAAAAGGAGTGAAGGCCAGAAATGCAGCATTTCCTGACACGTCCTGTAACACATAAAGATTTCTCATCAGGGTGATGCAGGCATAGAGGTAAAAGGGTGAGAAACACAGTTGTTCACTGGGGATACAGGGTTAATACTTGGCCGTTGGTCACAGAGGGAAGAGCCTGGCATTTGGAAGTAATAGCCAAGTTACTTACCTTTTCTGAGCCTCCGTGGCCTTAACTGTAAGTTGTAGAGTATAATACCAATCTTAGAAAGCTGTTGTGAATATCCAAAGAGAACAGCAAACCCACACATTGCTGGTGGGATTGTAAAATGGTGCAGTCACTTTGGAAAGCAGTTTGGAAGTTCTTCAAATTGTTAAACGTAGAGTTATCATATGACCCAGCAATTCCACTCCTAGGTATGTACCCAAGAGAATTGAAAACTATGTTCACACAGAAACTTGTGCATGAATGTTCATAGCAGGATTATTCATACCAGCAGCAAAGTGGAAATAATCCAAATGTCCATCAGCTGATAAGTGAATAAACAAAATGTGGTACATCCACACAATGGAATATTATTCAGCAGTAAAAAGGAATGAAGTACTGATACCTGTAACAACACAAATGAACCTTGAAAACATTATGCTAAGTGAAAGAAGCCAGTTACAAAAGATCACATGTTGTATGCTTGCATTTATATGAAATATCCAGAACAGGCAAATCCACAGAGACAAAAAGTATACTACTGGTTGCCAGGGGCTGTGGGGAAGAGGAGATAGGGAGTGACAGCTAATAGGTACAGGGTTTCTTTTTGAAGGTGATGAAAATGTTCTAAAATTAGATAGTGGTAATTGTTTCACAAGTTTCACAATTCTGTTAATGGACTAAAAACCATCGAATTGCACACTTTGAAAAGGATGGATTTTTTTGATGTGTGAATTATATTTCGAGAAAGCTGTTCTGTGTGAGTGAGAGAGAGAATAGCAGTTATCATTATCATGATGGCCTGACACACTGGGCTCCCTCAGGAAAGTTTAGCTGAAGAAAATATAAGAAGCAACTGGCCAAGTGGAACAGCTATCGCCAGCCCCGTGGTGCCTGAACCAACAAAGAGGCCTCCTGGTCACCTGTCACTATCAGTTGGTAAACACAAGGCTTGAGGTTCTACTGGGCAAAGAGGGGAGAAGGTGCAGAAGCTGTAGGTCCTGGTTCCATCACGTGGGAAATGAGCTCCAGGAGGCCCAGGTCTTTTCTAGGCTGGGACGGGGCACAGAAAGCTGGGTGACGATTACATTCTCTCAGAGGCGCTTCCTTCCTGATAGCGGCCACAGGTGAGAATCTGCTCTGTCAAGGTGTGTGTTCAGGTGGCCAGAAAATTATGCCAGGCTGCTGATTGAATGGGCATGCAGGCCAGTTATCTGGGCCACAGCTCAGATAGTGCCATGGGGTTGGGGCCAGGTCCCTGGTGTGATGGGTGCAAGTGTGGGCCGTGGCTGTCAGGCTCTCCTAGTCTCTCCCGCCTTCAAGCTTTGCCTCCCTGGCACAGATCTTCAGCCTAATCAGTCCTAAGAACAGTGGGGCCTCTGCAGGGCCTCATGAGCCTTGCCCCAAGGAAAAGTGCAGTTTTGCCTTAAGCTATCTCTTAGAGTCAGGGTTGCAGGTGTGAGCATCTGGGCCCAGGGAATAAACTAAATATATATTTTGCAAACATCTGAATTAATGCATAGTTGTTATTGTCCTTTCCTCAGGGTCTGTCATGACCCCAACACTTGGCTGCAAGCACAGTGTCATTCAACCCATGGGCACAGCAAAATGCTGTTTAAAAATAACCTGAATGGAGATACTTTGAAGCCACGGGGCTGGGCTTCCCCCTGCCTGTCATCAGGGCTTGGCGGTGGGTGCTAACAGCTGAGCGCCAGCACTGCACACAAACACTGTCCCTGCCAGGGGGCACCGGCACTAACTGGGCAGGCTGGCCTCGGGGGGGGCGGTGGGTGAGGGAGGGTTCTGCACGCAGGGTTGGAGGGTGGGCACCGGGAGGCCTTCAGCTCAGCGTGCAGGCAGGACCCGAGGAAGGCCTACAACTGCGGGTTTAGACAGAGACTCGAGGCCGTGGAGGCCTTACTTTATTTGTACTCAGAGAACAGGCCTGCAGGAGACGTTTATCAGGAGAATGTGTGAGGCAGTGAGGGGGGCCAGAGGGACCAGTGTGGCTGCCGGGGGGAGAAGCCCACACGTGAGCACAACGAGGGGAGGGCACAGTGGGGCAGAGGGGGGACGGTGTCTTCTGCTGCTCGCTGAAGGACAGGCCCAGGAGGAAGAACAGGCGGAAGGATGGAAAGGAAGGGCAGGGCCTGCAGAGGCTTGTGGTTGGATTGTGGATGGTAGAGGAGGGACGGGAAGCAGCGAAGTGGGCAGGGAAGGCCTCCTTCCAGCTCTCGCACTCCAGGCCCCTGTGGGCAACGGTAGAAGAGCACCTGCGCCAGAACCACGGGCGCCGGGTCAGTCAGCCCAGGTCCTGGCTCTGCACCACTGCCCGTGTGACCTCAGCCAGGTCCCTTCGTTGCCCTGTGTTTCAGGCTCCTCGCTGTCAAGTCAGGGTTGATGATATCATCTGCCTCTTAGGCTGTGCTCAGTAAGCACTCAATACATGCTAATGGTTGTGTTGTTGTTAATAATATTATAGCTGCTACTGATTAGCTGAGTTTATTGAACTCAATACAGAATCTCTTTTAAAAAAGCCTAACATTTTACTATTTTTCCTGATGTTGATGGATTTAAATTTTGCTACTTAGGAAAAGAGGGTGTGGGAAGTTGAGGTAGAAAGGGAGAAGTTACTCATTGTTAGGGACCATGGAGAAGGGGGATGTGGGTGATACATTTGGGATCCGGGGGAAAAGAGAAGTGGGCAGGAGGGGAAGGATGTCTGTGGGAGTCATCGCAGTGACAGGCCTGTCTCTGGCCAGAGCAAAGGGAAGGGCAGGTCCTCCCACGAACTGGGTGGTGCTGGCCATCTGCACCGCCCGGACACCACAGGGCCGGCCTCCAAGTGAAGGCAGGTATTGGAGTTAGAGGGGAACAGTCTCTCCTGACCATACTGGCTGATTTGGAACAGGGAACAAACTGGGAATAAATCCCTATTAGACGCCAATAAGTATTACTTATTATTCCAATAAGTAATAATAGCACCTTGTGCAATCCCAATCCATCCTCCCATTTGAAGAGAGCAATTATCCAAACTGCTTCCAATGCAATAGTTACAGATGAAGCTGCAAGGCCCTGGCACGTGGGCATCCACAGTGCGGGCAGCTGGGATGTTTGCTACTCGTCTCTGGCACATGAGGCATGGGATTGGAATTACAGCAAGAAACCTCACATCTGGACCAGCATCAGGACCACCCTGGTGGTCCAGTGGTTGGGATTCCACGCTTGCTTTCACTGCTGAGGGCTCAGGTTCAATCCCTGGCTGGGAACTAGGATCCCCAAAGCTGCACAGCGCGGCCAAAAAAAAAAAAGAGAGCATGGACCAGCATGAAAACACAAACAGGCAGCCACAAGTTTCCCAGTTTCTTTCATCTAACAAGCCATTCTCCTTGTGAGCCTGCCCTTTGGATTTGTATGTGGAAGGACAAGTTATGTGACAAAAAGAGAAGGAAATGAGGATGAGGAGAGAAGTGACACAGATGGCAGTAAGCTGTTCCTCAGCTCTTCCAACTTATCAGGCTGGATTCTATCTTTCCTCCCTGTCCCCTACCTGTCCCAATGCAATCAGCACCCACAGGACTGAGCCATTAATTATCTGGGAGGTGGAATAAAAACTCAGGTCTTGACAACCCCACAGCAGATATCGCCAGGCCCGCTCTACATCAGGTAACAGTCAAAAGACTTTAGTTTGCTTCTGTGGTTGTGAGGTGACACATCTATTTTCAGTTTTTCATCCTTGTGGAAGGAGCTTCAGCCTTGGCTTAAGAACCCAACTGTGCTTCTTATTTGCTCTGTAACCTACTTGCTTCTCTGGACCTCAGTTTCCTCATCTGTAAGATGAGGACAATAATACATACTCCAAGAAATACTATCGATACTTCCGTCCGATTTTAGGGAGATGGCCTAAATGATGTACTGCCAGGACAAGGCCACTGTGTTCTTCTTGGGGAGGGGATGGGTTTGCACAGTCATTCATGCTCATATGGAACCCACCATCAACCCTGACCTGCATCAATACATCATCATCAAATGTTCACCCTAACATGATCACTCTGTCTAGAAAAGGATTTTTGGAAATCATAGTACTGCCTGGTTCTTGGAAATAGGGACATCTGGCCATCTTTGCCCAGAGCTACCTCCGGATACAATGAAGTAGGCTTCTGTCTGCTGCTCCCCAGAGGACATCCTGGATGTGACTGAGTCAGGACCACAGCATTCTTGGTTGTTATGCCTCTCAAAGTCAGCCATCCCCTCTCCGGAGCACGACTGAAACTAATTCAGTCTGGGTGGATGAAGCCTCTATTATTCTTAAAAAACCTGAGAGAAGAAGATTCCATATGCTCTTCCAGACAGTGGTGCCCATTCCTGAAAGAGCTCATAGCTGGGGACCTTCACATCCAATCAATCATGAAAACCACCCAGTTTCAATACACTTAGACACAGCCACAAGAAACCAGAGAGGAAATGAGGAGGAGGAGGCAGGCACCCTGGAAGAGGCTTGGCGTCAACCCATGACAGCTCAGAAATGGAAATCTTGGCAGAAACTTGCCACTTAAGTGGCTTTAGTTCTTCATTTTGGCAGTAAACCTAACACTCTCCCCACAGTGTAGCCAGGAGGGGCCCACCTGAGGGTGAGGGCAAGTCATCACTGATCCTTCTTGTTCGGCTTCTCTGAGGTCAAGGGCAACGTGTCAAGATGGGGAGCGGGTTTATTTAGAGAGGAGCTTTGGTAGCTGGATTCTGAAAGTAGTGATCCTATTTTAAGACCAAGGGAATGACACTATCATTTTATTTGTGTGGTTGATCTAGCCTAGACCCTGCTGAAATCTATTTTCTCCTGGTCTATACAAAACAGACATAAAGCCATTTGGTGAATTTACATTACATTTTTCTATGATGATTTCAGTAGTCTCGTAGGGCTTTTGTCCTCTCTTGATCAGAACTGGCAGTGAGTCCCGCTTTGTTCCTAAATAAATGCCATCTCTCCGGATGGAACACCATGAATGACAACTGAAAGAGCACAGCACTGAGACTCCACAACTCCAAGTTCGAGTCCCAGTACCGTCCTTGCCAGTTACACTGGACATGTTAGTTCCTCAGAGCTCAGTGTTCTCATCTTAAAAAGAAGACAAGAATGTCTTCTTTTTTTTTAAATAAATTTATTAATTTTACTTATTTATTTTTGGCTGCGTTGGGTCTTCGTTGCTGCGCGTGGGCTTTCTCTAGTGGCGGCGAGCAGGGGCTACTCTTCGTTGCGGCACGCGGGCTTCTCATTGCGGCGGCTTCTCTTGTTGTGGAGCACGGGCTCTAGGCGCGCGAGCATCAGTAGTTGCAGCATGCGGGCTCAGCAGTTGTGGCTCATGGGCTCTAGAGCGCAGGCTCAGTAGTTGTGGCACACGGGCTTAGCTGCTCCATGGCATGTGGGATCTTCCCGGACCAGGGCTCAAACCCGTGTCCCCTGCATTGGCAGGCGGATTCTTCTTTTTTTTTTTTTTTTAAACATCTTTATTGGAGTATAATTGCTTTACAGTGTTGTTAGTTGCTGCTGTATAACAAAGTGAATCAGCTATATGTGTACATATATCCCCATATCCCCTCCCTGTTGCATCTGCCTCCCACCCTCCCTATCCCACCCCTCTAGGTGGTCACAAAGCACCGAGCTGATCTCCCTGTGCTATGCGGCTGCTACCCACTAGCTATCTATTTTGCATTTGGTAGTGTATATATGTCAATGATACTCTCTCACTTCATCCCAGCTTCCCCTTCCCCTTCCCCGTGTCCTCAAGTCCATTCTCTACGTCTGCATCTTTATTCCTGTCCTACCCCTAGGTTCTTCAGAACCATTTTTTTTTTTTTTTGGTTCCATATATATGTGTTAGCATATGGTATTTGTTTTTCTCTTTCTGACTTACTTGACTCTGTATGACAGTCTCTAGGTCTATCCACCTCACTACAAATAAGTCAATTTCGTTTCTTCTTATGGCTGAGTAATATTCCATTGTATATATGTGCCACATCTTCTTTATCCATTCATCTGTTGATGGACACTTAGGTTGCTTCCGTGTCCTGGCTATTGTAAACAGAGCTGCAATGAACATTGTGGTACATGCCTCTTTTTGAATTATGGTTTTCTCAGGGTATATGCCCAGTAGTGGGATTGCTGGGTCGTATGGCAGTTCTAGTTTTAGTTTTTTAAGGAACCTCCATACTGTTCTCCATAGTGGCTGTATCAGTTTACATTCCCACCAACAGTGCAAGAGGGTTCCCTTTTCTCCACACCCTCTCCAGCATTTATTTTTATTTTATTTTATTTTTTTTTAAATCAGTGATTTTTTAAAAAACATTTTTCTGCTTCTTAGCCATTATTGGAACACACTACATTTTTTTAAATTAATTAATTAATTAATTAATTAATTAATTAATTTTTTGGCTGTGTTGGGTCTTCGTTTCTGTGCGAGGGCTTTCTCTAGTTGCGGCAAGTGGGGGCCACTCTTCATCGCGGTGCGCGGGCCTCTCACTATCGTGGCCTCTCTTTGTTGCGGAGCACAGGCTCCAGGCGCGCAGGCTCAGTAGTTGTAGCTCACGGGCCCAGATGCTCCGCAGCATGTGGGATCTTCCCAGACCAGGGCTCGAACCCGTGTCTCCTGCATTAGCAGGCAGATTCTCAACCACTGCGCCACCAGGGAAGCCCCTCTCCAGCATTTATTGTCTGTAGATTTTTTGATGATGACCATTCTGACCGGTGTGAGGTGATATTTCGTTGTAGCTTTGCTTTGCATTTCTCTAATGATTAGTGATGTTGAGCATCCTTTCATGTGTTTGTTGGTAATCTGTATATCTTCTTTGGAGAAATGTCTATTTAGGTCTTCTGGCAGGCGGATTCTTAACCACTGCGCCACCAGGGAAGCCCAAGAATGTCTTCTTGGCAGTGTTGTTGTAAACATTAAATGAGATTGGGACTTCCCTGGCGGTCCAGTGGTTAAGACTCCATGCTTCCACTGCAGGGGGCACAGGTTCGATCCCTGGTCGGGAAACTAAGATCCCACATGCTGTGTGGTGTGGCCAAAAAAAAAAAAAAAAAAAGATTAAATGAGATAGTGTAAGTGGCTGGCATGTGGAGGCTCTCAATAAATTGCACCTTCATGATTCATGATAAGGCTGGGCTCATGTGATGGGTCCGACCACTTCAAATCCTTGACAGGGCAGGAGGTCACAGTCTGGGCCTGCAGGAGAGCCAGGGCAAACAACCAGTCCCAGGCCCCCTGGAAGGAACAAGATGGTGAGAGGTTGGAGAGGTGTCAGGGCTGGGGAGTGGATACAACACTGGGCTGTCAGTGGTTTGCTCCATCCTCCTCATCCAGCAGCTGTAGGCTTGGTCTGCTAGGGGCTCCTGCCAGGAGTTGGGGGTCAGGGGAAAGGCAGAGAGCTCAGGACAGCTTGTGCAAGTTCAGAGTTTGGGTATTAGTGTAAGACAGCTAGCTACTGGAGCCCTCTGACTGTCCCACCCAGAGTGGGTAGGATATCCTCCTCCTAGTCCCAGGGCCAGGCAAGGACACTCTGGGCAGAAAGAAACCATCAGTGTGGACAGAAAGAACAGCAGCTTCTTAATCAGTCCAGGAGAACAGAGCCCAACCGAAGCGTTGTTCTGATCTCATTTAATTATCGAAACAATTCCTCTTCTTCTGTCCTCCCTAGGGCTGTGTGCCCCAGATTCCCAGGGCCCAGTAATTGCCTCTCTGTTAATAGAAATCATCAGTGTTTATTACACCAAGCACTCCAGCTTATTTCAGCTCTCCTTGTAGCAACATTAAGGCGAGTGCTTGGTAGCCTATCACCAAAGTGACTCTACTTAATGACAAGAGTAAAGGCTCCCAAACTGTTCTCCTTTCTCAGGAGGGCCGAGGGATCCTGAGCCAGAGCCTAATGAGATGAGCCGCGGGGTCTGCAGCAGGGCCCTGACGTGGCCCTGGGTGAGCAAGAAGTACGGGGCCCAGGAACAAGGAAGTGGAGTCCCAGCAAGATGACTGCTCCCACCTTCTCCCCAGAGGAAGTCTCCTGGGGGCTTCTGCTCCTTAGAGAAACACAGCAACAGGAAGTGACCTTAGTTCATATATTCTTGCTCTGCCACTCAGGGCCTTGTACATTGTGGCCTCCTGGAACCTTCATCTTCTTCATCTTCTTGTCTATAAATCAGGAAGAATAATATCCACCTCCCAGTGCTGGCATGAGGATTAAATAAGAAAACAATGTGAAAGGATTCCAGTGGGCCTGCCAGGGAAGTGTGTGCCACTTCATATGCGAGGCTCCTTACAGACCCAGCTTGGTTCTTCTCCAATGTCTTCTCTTGGAGTTGTACCTCATTTTATTACCAGTTTTCGTTCGAATCCATTGGGGAACGGGATGATTCGCTTTTGTTTCTTGGCCAGGAATTGCTTGATCCTGAAAGTCTTGTGAGAAGACAAGACTTGTGAGCCTTGTGAGAAGACATGGAGCAAATCCAGCCGCGCATAGGATGGCGGAGAAGAGAAGAAGGCAGTTGTTGTCTTTTCAGGTCCTGAAGTGACTCAGCAGTTCAGGGAGCGCAGGTGTGGAGCATCTGCTGAGAACTTTCACGTGCATGAGGAAAGCGAGGCTCAGGGAAGTCTCTGAAGGCCCCAGGAAGGAGGAGACCAGCCCCGGAGCCAAGGCCAGCTGACTCCAAAGCTCTCTTCGGTCCTCTGCAGCCCCCTGCTGATAGTATCTGAGGAATTTATGCAAGTTAAACTACATAGGTTGTACAGAAGGCATTATTCAGGAAGCTTTGCTAATTCATTTGTAAATATCCATATGTCTTTTTTTTTTTTTGGTATAAAATGGCATGAATGTGTTTTCTGACAGTGCTGGCCCCCAAAAGCACAGGGGTTAGCTTCAGGAGGCTGTGCTGGTAGATAGGGAACTGTGGAGCTGGGAGGGTGACCAGGTTTCCGAGTGCCAGAATGTTCTCAAAGTTCATATTTGAAGTTTTGGCAGTAAATCCTATGCAACAAAAAAATCACCATCTCCTCACCAAGGGGCCAAGGGAAACGCAACTCTGTCCCTACATCACTGGGTTCCTCGGTTTCTATTCTATTAATTTTTGTTGGAAACTTACGGTGCCCCTCACTTATTAGGAAGAAGAGGTCAGTGTTTGAGAATCAGCGTTACTTGTGGTACTGGGGTCTCTCCAGTAGTGGAAAGAGAGAGGCAAACATTTGGAGAAACGGAGGCAGAGACCAGACGTGTCAGAGCAGCTGGCATGAGGAGATGAAGCGCAGGGACCCGGCCACAGAGAGACAGGAAGAGGCTGTGGGTCTCCACTGCTTTCCACAGTCTCGAGTGGCTGCCCGAGCTCGTCTCTGAAATGCCAGGCTCACGTGAGTAATCACAGAGGTTCCTCTCTGGGCAGAGCCTCCCTGGCCGGTTCCTGTCCCGCTCTCACACGCGCATAATGGAATTAAACGTGACTCCACTGCAGTTCCACGCAGTGACTTAGGCCGCTGCAGTCAATAAAAACCCACTCTTGGAAAGAAACTAGATTACGGGTCAGGGAAGGGTGGGCAGTGCGCTGAGCCGCCTCTGATCATTCCCTGTGGGGGGCCTCCCCCATTCCTCCTCTCTTCACTTCCACCAAATTACCCACTGCTGCCAAAGTGGGGCCCCGGTTTCCAATTTGTTATTTAGACGGACTCTGCCTCGGACCCTCTGACATCGATGTGGCACCACAAGATTATGCAGCGTGGAATCCAGAGGCGTTTTCACAGTGAGACATTTTCTCTGGCGTCTGTCACTAAAAAAGCCAATCATCCCAATATTGAAGGGGCGGGTGGCACAGGCACGTGGTCCCTCCCTGCCTGTCACCCTCTAGAGCAGCAGTCCCCAACCTTTTTGGCACCAGGGACCAGTTTTGTGGACGACAATTTTTCCATGGACGGGGGCGGGGGGGAGATGGTTCAGGCCATAATGCGAGAGATGGGGAGCGGCAGATGAAGCTTCGCTCGCTCGCCCGCCCGCCGCTCACCTCCTGCTGTGTGGCCCTAACAGGCCACGGACTGGGGCCCCCTGCCTAGAGGGGGCAAGGTCGGCGCAGTCTCCGGCCATGGGGGCGGGTCTCACCTTACACGGGTGAGGGTCCACTCCGTATGTCTCCAACGTCTGTGCTTTTCTTAAAAAGTTCAGCTCTGATGTTGCTGGTGTTTGGCCACTGGAATAAAGAAAATGAGATGATTTCAGGATTTCCTGCTCCCATAGGTTCCCCTGAGATAAATTCAATTAGGAAGTGCTCAGGGTGTCTCACACTCCGATTTTTCCATGGAGTGTGCTCCCTGCTCCGTCCTAGGACCGACTTCAGAGACTCTTATCTAGGGTCAAAACCTTGGAAGTCTTCAGAGTGAGGCAGGCTACATAATGAGTGACATGGGCTGAGTGTAACACAATAGGGAGTGGTGGGGACTAGGGCAAACTGGGAGTGCCACCCCGTCTAATGAGGGCAGCTGCTCCTCAGCTCCAAGACTATAGTCTTGGAATGCAGTCTTGGACTGTAGTCACACCAGCATTGCTAGGTGTGATTTTTAAAGAGAATTCGCAGATACCGATTTTTATGTGGCATTTCAGTTTTAAGTACTATGGGGGCAGAAAAAAAATACATCTGTAGGCTGGCTGCAGGCCATCTGATCTAGACTGAAACACAAAGAAGGGACCTGTATATCTTGCTGCCTAACCCTCTTCCTTTACCAAATGGGAACACAGGAATGGAGGGTAAAGAGATGCAACAGAAGACAGTGCTGAGCTCCCCAGACTCCACAATAGCTCTGTCTGCCCACAGGGTGATGACTGTGAAAAGGAAACAAGCAGAAAAAAGGAAGTAACCAGCGCTGGCACCAAGCCATCTGAAGAAGGGGCCTTCAGCATCATTCCCCTCCTGGCTGCCTCTTTAGCAGGGGTGTGGATGAGCTCCACACAGAACCAGTGCAGGATCACCACAGGCTCTCTCAGGGTCCAGTGCCCTGGGAAGCTGACATCCTTCTACAGATGTAGGATTGGCTTCAGTGTGAGGAGGTGTGGGCAGTTTGTCAAGTCAACAACTCTGATGGCTGGTGGGCAGGACTGAAACTAAGTTCATCATTTGCCTCAAGTAATATGGCAGGGCAGGAAGACAAGCCAGCCTGAGGGAGAAGCAGACCAGATTTCCTCTAGTGTCTTTCTGGAGAGGCATCAATCAATCAGCACCTCAGCAGCTTCTGTGCTGTCCCGTATGAGATACATCATAAACTATAGTGCAGTCTGGGCCCTCAAGGAACGCATGTTAGAGTTGGAGAAAGGAAACACAGACATATTTTTACATTATGAAGATGAGGCTGAGCCTGTGTAAGTAGTACCTGTGTAAGGAGGCATTTTGTAGAATGCAGATGTCTACACCCACCAGCGCACCTGAGACACAGGGAAGGTGTTCGGAAAATGCTGGCGCAGCAGGCAAAGGGCCGGGCACCAGAGGCAGCTGAGCACCGCTACCCCTTCCAGGGAGCCTCCTTATTCCCTGTGTGGAGACAGGAGGGCTCCGTGGGCTGCATTCACCCTCAACCCTCTGGGGCCCTCAAAGTGGGCATCATTTCCTGGGGGATCCCCTGACTTCTATGAGGTTTCTGGAGGACTGTCCCCACTGCTCTGACATCTCCTAAAACCCTCCTGGCAGGGCCTCCCGGCAGTCTCAGCACACCCTTGATCTCTCCTTTGAATGAGCCAGGAGCCCTCACACATGTGTTTATTCTGACCTGTACCACAAGGGGCCACTATTCCCTAAGAGTGATGGGAGGAGCTGGGGCAGCACCTGCACAGGGAGAGGGGTGGGAGGCAGCTAGGATTCCACCTCTGGCAGGTGTCTCCATTCCTCTGGAGGGTGGGAACCAGTCCAACCACACACAGTGGGCAGGAGGTCTGTTTATAAGGCTAAAGAGGCTTTGGGGACATATTTGTTGGTAAAATCTTTGAGTGAAGGTGAAGATTTTTTGTTTCGGGGGGCATCAGGTAGGAACTAGTTTAAGGTTAATGTTATCATTAGAAAATATCTTTTTCCCACCCCTTGGACACTGTCCTTCCCCAGAAAGGTAGTTACACAAACATCTGAAAAGATTTTTTTTTAAATTGCACTGTATTAATATGATGGCAGGTTTTATTTTACAATGCTATATTGTATATAAATTTTTTCTTCATAGTTTATCAGTTTGGGGAATCTGTGCTCCAGTGTGCCATACAAAGTAGAGCCTAAACACCCTTTTGTTGCTTTTTAAAAAACCAGCCTTTGCAGAAAACACTATTTCATATGGGTGAGAGGATGCATTGATGCTATTTTATGGGATGCAGCACATTCTGGGTGACCTAGGAGAATCTGAGGACAGCCTCCTGCTTCCAGCTGCTTCTCCCCTCCTTCCCTCAGTGCAGGGGTGTGGGGTTGAGGGAGCAGTGCTGAAGACACGCCCCTGAACGAGGTGCTCTCAAGGCACCCACACCAGCTATGAATCAGGCCAGCCCTGTGCGGTCCCATCCACTGATGCAGAAGCCACCTGTCACTGTCACAGACTGAGGTCGGAGGCTTGCCCATTTTTCACATCCCCACTTAACCCCTCCCTCTCTTCTCTCTTCTGCTGTTTATGTTTTCCTTTTCCCCAGTTCATGCTTCTTCCCTCTGTCTCTTCATTTATCTTAGTGAAGCAAATACCTTTCAGAGGCCAATCCTTCTCCATTTTCCTTATAATATAGCTTCTCTCTTGCCTTTAAGCCTCAGCCTACACCACTGTTCTTGGAGAGGGAGCCTTGAGGTTGTACTGTCAGTGGATCACTGGAAATGGTACATGCCAGAGTCAGGAAGGCTGGGTCTGCAGGAGCAGAGGATGCAGTGCAGAGGCTGTGTGCTCAGGCTGTGAGGGAGACAGTGGCCTGGCCTGAACCGAGTGTCACGCACCTGAGTTCTGTTTTGTGAATCTCAGCAATCTTCCTTTCCAGCTTCTCTGAATGTTTAGGGAAAAACTGGAACTTGGAGCTGTAGCCTTCAGGGTGTTTTCCTGAGTCATAATCCCCAATCTCCGCTTGCAAAAGGAAAGTAGAGGAAAACAATTGTGGAGATAGGTAAATCATCACTGGCAAAGCAACAAGAGATTAACACAGAGGGCAAAAGCCAAAGTCGGCGCCAGATTTGCAAAGAACAGTGGATCCTAAGCACAGTTGTGAGTGGGGCAGAGGGCGTGTTCCTCAGGAGCAGGCCCACCTTTGTTTTCCCAGGTGTGCACACTGAGTTGATATCAAGGCCAAGTAGAGATGGTAGAGCTGACCCTGCGTTCTGAGGTCACCACATGTACATTTGCAATAAAAGAGCAGAAGCCTGCACCATGGCCCTCAAGCTCCCAGAAGAGAGCCTGGGAGCAATGCTCTTGGTGGCAGCATAGGAAACTGTAAGCTTGATCAGAAAGACAGAAGCTTTTGGGCCTGAGCCACATCCAAAGTCTAAATCTCGTTTTGAGGATTTTAGCAGGGACACAGCAAAATGATGAATGAGCCATGACCCAAACTCAGAACTCAACTCTCAGTCCAAATCAAATCAAAGCAAGTGAATACATTTGAATAAATATTCACTGAGGGCTGACCAGGTGCCAGGCCCCCTGGAGAGGGCTGCAGAGTGGGAAGACTGGCTGTAAGCAGAAAGTACCGCTGAGTTCAGGAGCACCAGGTCCCAAGGCTGACTTCTCAGTTCCCAGCAGGGGCTGGGGCTTTCTCGTCCTGCAGATTCACAGAGAGACTCCATCCCCAAAGCTGCTGAGATCTCAGATCTGGGGTGGCCAGTGGGCCCACGCTGCTCCCCACAATGTGTTCCCAGGTCAGAATCCAGCCTTCTCCACATGCAGCATTCCACAGGGAACACTGTGTGTGTCAGGAGGAAGGATGTTAAGAAGTTCAGCTGCTTTGTGGCTGTCTTTTCTCCTCCCCTAGTGAGAACCACAACCAGTGCAGGTGAGAAGTTTTGAGCGGGGAGTAAATATTAAGAGGAAAATGTGCCCTTTTTTTTACAACTGAATATTGTTCTGTGGCACAGGTCTCCTCATCGTGCCTTCCAAACTACTCAGGAATTTCTATCATTTAGCAAGAGACTAAAGGCTTCCCTGGGCTTAAAGTCTGAAGTGATCTTGAGCCATGGAGTCATTTATTATGATTTTACTTAGAAAGCTCCAAATGGGAAACATCAAGGTTGGATATCAATGACTTCTTTAAATTAAAAAAAAAAAAAAGAAAATTTCAATATGGTTGTCAGGGTAAAACTAGAGTTTAAAATTTCACTTAGATGGGACCAGGTTTTCCTTTAAAAATGAAAGGAGTATCTTTGGGTACCTTAAAGTTGGCAAGTACCTTCTAGACTTCCGGCTTAGGAGGTTTTTTAAAACAGGAGTCTCAGAAGTCAAAGTTGCAATAGGCTGACTTTTACATTCTTAACGCAGCTGTGATATTTTTTTTTGCTGGAAGAACTTTAGTTTCTTATTGGCAAGCATTTTTTTAGGTTCTGTTCACAAAGTAGCTTCCTGGAGTTCACAGATTTCTGATTATGAATTCAGATTCTTTGATAGAAACGTCATGATTTTAGTGCTATGGTCCAAAATAACCCAGTGACAGCTTCAGGCCAAAGGACTAAGAGAAGTCTACGAACTTAGAAGACTTAGAAGTCACCTGCATTTCAGGAAAGGAGAAAGGATCACATACGAAGAGTACATACCTTTCCCACTGTTTTGCAAAAACCGCCAGTCTGGGTATTGGCTGAGTACAACCCCAACTCTGCCTTCTTTGCATGTTAGAAAATGGGTTTGTTACTTGGAAACATTTTTAACTTAGAGCACTCTGAATGGAAAGGTCTCTGAAACAGATACCAGAATTCCAAGGTGCTTCACATCTCTGAGATTTGAATAAAAAGACAGGAAAAAGCTGATTCGGATTACTCTCCAGAGTCTCAATAACTTTATCAACCAAGGGTGCAAGGAAAGCCACCCCCCCCGAACAGAGTCTGAAGGGGCTGCCAGAAAGACTTCAGGTACAAACAATTTAAGGTTGCGTGGTCAGAGCTTCCTGGGTCTAGGGAGTCCAGGCAAAGTCCTTTAACTCGGGCTCTGTTTCAAGTTAGACACTGTTTATATCCAAGAAGTAGTCATCTGTGGTAACTGAAATAATGTAATCAGTACTTAGCATGAAAAGCAAATTTATCCTGTCAAAAGTCATTACCTTGCAGGATATAAGCTGCTAACAAGGCAGCATCTGATGTTTTACAGAGGAGGCGGCCGTGGTACAGATCCCTTTTGATCTGCAGGAAGACTAAATACCTGGAGAGAAAACAGAAAATGAACTATAAAGTATTTCTTTGATTGCTTTAAAGACATAAATATGTAATATAAGCCTATCAAAATCTCTGTCAGGACACTTTTACTACATTAAAACAAAAACCTCAAAACATACCACAGAACAAATAACATTTTTCATTTCCCTGAAGACTCTTTCAGGCATTTTGCCCTGAACCGATTTTGAAGTTCAATTCAAAACAACCTGTCAGTTTCCTTCTGTAGCTCAAAACAGAAATGGCACCTCCTGGTTAAAAGCATTGTCCCCCAGTGCTGGGATTTGGAAGGAGCCGGCCCTGCTCAATTCAGTGCCGAGAAAGAAACCTGTGTCACAAGAGAGGGGCTGATGGGGCCTCTCTCCGCCTTGGACTCTCGCTGACGTTGCCTCTTAAGAAGCAGAGAGGTGGTGAAGGAACTAGCCCTGGGGAGAGTTCTGCCTCAGCTTGCCAAGTCAATCTGTCCATATGTGGAATGGCCCTCATTATGGGCAGAGGTCAACCAGACCTCTCAGAATTTGAATAAGGTGTAAGAAGAGGCACCGGTGAAGGAAATGCAGAAACTTGTGGCTAATATTTCTTCAACCACAGGAAGCTCTCACCTCAGGTGGAGGCAGGCTATCAAGAACAGCTAATAGTAGCTGATGTGTATTGAGCACTTACTATTTCCCAGTCCAGGACTTACACACTTGACATCAGCATTTCATCTAATTTCCGCATACCATTTTGAGATATATATTGTTATTATCTCCCTTTTTAAAGATAAACTGAGGCGTAAGTGATTTTCTCATGGGCACATAACTGGTAAGTGGCAGAACCAGGATTCAAATTCAGGACTGAGGTTGGCTCTTCATCACTGTGTTATTCTACCTTCTTTGCACTCTAACTGCTTTGTAGTTTCACAGGTAATTGGGTGGACTCGGTTGCCATGGAATGGAACTGCTGACGTTCCATCCTGAAAGGTCTTTACAAGGAGTGGGGTCTCTGATGTTCATAACCTCACAGGTGCCCTGAGAAGAGCAGAGGCCAGGGGTATCACACCCTTAAGCGAGTCACCTACCACAGTGGCTCCTTGGCAGGAGGCATTTGTGGTGGTTTAAAAATATGTCCACAGGGAATTCCCTGGCGGTCCAGTGGTTAGGACTCTGCACTTTCACTGCTGAGGTCGTGGGTTCAATCCCCGGCTGGGGAACTAAGATCCCACAAGCCACGTGGCATGGTTGAAAAAAAAAAAAAAAAAAGTTCACAAATTCCTTGATACTCATTTCCAGAGGCAGAGCTTAATTCACTCCATTTGAGTGTGGGTTAGACCCAGTGGCTTGCTTCTAACAAGCAGAATAAAGCAGGAGTGGTAGTTAGTGTCTGACATCTGAGACTAGGTCATAGTGTCCCTGCAGCTTCCTCCTTGTCCTCTCCTTCTCTTGGATCACTCACTCTGCTCGAGGACACTTAAGCAGCCCCATAGAAAGGTCCACGTGGTGAGGAACTGAGGTGTTTTGCCAACAGCTAGCAAGGAACTGAAGCTTTCTGCCAACAGCCTCGTGAGTACACCATCTTGGGAGTGAATCCTCTGGTCAAACCTTCAGATGACCACAGGCCCAGCCAACCTCTTGGCTGCAACCCCAGGAGAGACCCTGAGCCAGAAGCACCCAGTTAAGCCGCTCCTGAATTCCTGACCCACAGACACTCAGAGATGAGAAATACTTTTATTTTAACTGAAGTTTTGTGGCATTTTGTTAAACAGCCATAGATAACTACAGCATCCTCACAGGAGTAATGAGAATATGGTAAAATTCCCTTAAATTCCATCAGTTTGAACCAAAAAGAAGTTGGGCACTCCCTGGACAACTAGAGGTGTTTCTATTGCTTCTGTTTTCAGGCTGAAGAATAAAACAGAGGATTCCATGCCCACTTGATCATGTGAAAATGCTCAAAAGAAAGAGGACCAGTGACAGCACAACTTCTGGGGTGAGGAGGGGCACCAGCACGTGACTCTGAGAGCTCGGGGCTTGGTGATTCAAGTCATTAAACAGAAACGAAGGAGCAATCAAACCTTCCTTTCTCCTAAAGCTTTGCTATTCAAAGTGTGGCCCACATAACAGGGGTATCAGCAGCATCTGGGAGCTTGTTGGAAATGGAGAATTAGGCCCATCTGAGACCTACTGAATCATTTTAACAAGATCCCCAGGTGATCTGTACACAGATTAAAATTTATGAAGCACTGTCCTAAGAAAATTCACAAGCATTCTTCTAACCACATCAGGATGGACTGCCCTCCTCAAACCAAAGGGAAGGTGACTACTGTGGTCCGGAAGTTAATAAGAACTCCCCTTCTTATCCCAACCACTCCCACTCGGCCCCAAGGAAAACTGAAGGAAAAAGACATCGTGCAATGAGTAGTAATTTTTTAAGAGGGATCTACCAGATCAAGCTTGTCTTCACCCTGCTTCCCACGATGAAATGCCACAGGTGTGTGGAAGGAAGGGGGCAGCGTTTCTCTGCCTCTTACTGCTTCAACTCCCACCTTCCACCGGCTTTGGGAGGATGTAGCAGCAAGCCTTTGGCCTCTTACTTACAGCTCACTCCCAGGGCCTGAGTTCATGCACCACTCCTCCCACACCTCTCTGCTTGTCTGTGTCCAAAATTCAGGGACTGCACGTACTGGACTGAAGGAGATATTTCAAAGGCTCTGGATAGTGATCCTCAATGTGGTGGTGAGGAGAACACCCTGCCCTGGGGGGGGAGCATGTGAGAGTCTGTGTATGGGTGCTGCTGGGTTTGAAAAGGCTCCTCTAGAGCTTCTGATTTGCCCTCCAAGGGGGGCACGCTCCTCCTCACGGTGAGAACCACGATAGGTGCATGCCAGGTGCCTCAGGTGAGCTGGAAAGGAAACAAGGCTTTCCGCTGCTGGGCGGCGTTCCTTCAGACTTCAGAAGGTAGAACAGCTACAGGGAGGTCAAGGGTAAGGCCGTGGGAACACTGTCAAGCAATGGTGCAGCAACTGGAGGGAGAGGGGATGGAGGGGCAAGTCAACATCCTAAAGAAACACACCACAGTCTGCAGAGGACGAGATGAGCTCATGAAAGAATCAACTGACAGCTTCAAGGGAGACAGTTACACTAGGGGTCCCCCCCTCCCTTTTCTCCCACAGCTGCTTCCATCAAGCTTTGTGTTTTGTTCATTTAAGGAGGTAACCAATGACTCAGTGTTGTTGGTCATGAAAATACATCCCACATGACTCATAGCATCCTTAGACCTATTCCCAAGAGGCCCTGGCATGTTCTCCCCTGCGACATAAGGGCCTAAGAAAGACTATCTTGTTGCCTGAGGCATTGTCACCAGGGCCACTGTGTTGCCAGGCAAGGGATCAGCCTGCTAAGGCCGCCAGCCGAGCCAGCTCATAATGAGCAGCTCATAATCAGCTCATAATGAGCAGGCTGGCTGGGCTACCCAGTCTCAGACCCTCATAGTAGGAGTTACAGAGCCTAACTCTCGCATTTTATAGCTAAGGAAACAGAACCCGCATGGTAATTCAGTGAGCTATGGTTAGGGAGAAAAGGGTCCTAAATGAAGTCAGGGGAACTCTTTGTCATCAGAGGGAAATTCTCACTGGAATGAAAAAGAAATCAGCTTTAGACCAGATTTAAGACAAAAAGCTTGCTCTTTAGGACACTTTTTTGGTTAAACTTTGCCTATCTCCTTCTGGCTTCAAAGAGGCTTTACCTCACCTCCATTTTTGTTTAAATGCCAGGTTGTCCTAAATTGATGGAGGACCATCCAAAGGCAGAATGTGTGAGAGCCTAAAAGACGACCAAGGAGGGCTTCCCTGGTGGCGCAGTGGTTGAGAATCCACCAGCCAGTGCAGGGGACACGGGTTCAAGCCCTGGTCCGGGAAGATCCCACATGCCACGGAGCAACTAAGCCCGTGCGCCACAACTACTGAGCCTGCGCTCTGGAGCCCGTGCTCCACAACAAGAGAAGCCACCGCAATGAGAAGCCCGCACGCCACAATGAAGAGTAGCCCCCGCTCGCCGTAAAGCCCGTGCGTGGCAACAGAGACCCAACGCAGCCAAAAAAAAAAAAAAAAAGAAAGATTCTTCAGGGTTTAAAAAAAAAAAAAGATGACCAAGAAAAACCTATGTATTTCTGGAACGTGTACATCCAAGGAACTGGCTTTGGCATTCTGATTTCTGATATCAGAGGGTGGGGATGAATCCAGAGATATTTCCACAATTAAAGGTTCTGAACTCTGGAAAGCACTGGAAGCTCCTGAAGAGTTTCTTCCAGAAGATCCTTTGGCCCTGTCTTCCCTTCATTAGATTCTTTGCCCCTGGTTTCCTCTATTTTCTGCCATCCCTTTTCCTAACTATGATCATGTTTAGTATGTCTTCCTCCCCCACACTAGACTGCAGGCTCCTTGGAGTTAGAGATTATGTTTTGTCACTTTTAATATTCTTCTAGGGAGCCTATACATCCTGTGCCTATTCACCCTCCCTCCCACCCATCCACCCACTCATCCATCCATCCATCCATCCATTTATCCACCCAACCACCAACCCATCCATCCATCCATCCATTCAACCATCCATCCATCCGTCCATCCAACTTTCCATCCATCTATCCATCTAGTTCTGAGCACACACATGTGCCAGGCACAGCCACAGGTGCTGGGAATACAGCAGAGAACAAAGAAGAGTCCCTACTCTTATGGAGCTTACATTCCAGTGGAGAGAGACACAATATAGCAGTGATTTACTGAGGGCGTGCTGTGTGCCACACACTGTACTGTTTAACACACACTCTTTCAGCAATTCTATGAGGTGACTACTGTTTTCATCCCTGTCTCATAGATGAGGAAAGGGAGTGACCAGAGATATTGTTGCTTGCCTTGTCACATATCTAGTGAAAGAACGACCTGGGATTTGAACTCAGATGTTTTTGATTCCTTCTCCCAGGACTGGCACACTAAACCTGCCACCAGAGTCCCCAGTGAGATAAAATAACATTTTATTGGAACACAGCCATGCTCATTCATGTATGTACTGTCTGTGGCTGCTTTCGCATTACAATGGCAGAACAGATTAGTTGCGACAGAGACCATATGGCCCACAAAGCCTAAAATACTTACTATCTGGTCTTTTACAGAAAAAGTTTGCCAACCCATCTTAGCCTAAGCGCGGCTCAAGTGATGTTCACTGATGGAATACATTACCTATAAACTCTATTAACTTTTTTTAAAAAAATAAATGACCTGAAAAGTCTATTAACATTTTTTGAGCACCTGCTCAAACATGTGTCAGGCAGTTTGCTTCCTTGGAAGGTGGGGCCCCATGTGCATTCAGTTTCCTTCTATTACTTGATCCTTCAACGAGTTCGAACACCTGCAGCCCTTGTTAAAAGCTAAATCTGGTGCCTAATCCCCATTTTCTCTGCCTTGTCTCTAGCTCAGACAAGAAAATCTATTTATTTATTTAAAAAATGACAAAAGAGATTAATCAGGACTTGGCAACTAAATTTATCATCTGGGAAGAGTCCAAGAGATAAATTGAAGCACAGTTCTTCTTCATCCCCTCCTCTCAGCCTGGCTTTATGGGAGTAACTGAGACGGCAGAGAAATTTAGGACTGATATTGGCAGGAAAAAACACACTGACAGCTAAATTAGTTTGGCAGGAAGGTGGGGTGGAGAGCTCTAAGCCAGTAATGAATTATGGGTATTGAATGAGGCTGGGGCAGGTACCCACTCTTTTAAGAGCAGCAGGGATGTGAATAAGGAGAAAGATGCAGTGAAGCCTGGGGCCTCCACAGAACGCCTCAGGGAGGGGGAGGCACAAAGACTCCAAATCAGGCCCAGGCACCCTGAGGTCCACACACCTGACAACGCTTGGAAAATGCACTCTAGGGAAGGAAGGCTGGTGAGGCAGAGAGCAAGGGGAAAATAGTCGAGGATGGTGGGCACAGTTGCATGTGGAAGGGGCAGGAGCTCACATGCTTGCCAGTGTCTTTGAAGTTTGCTGACTTGGAGAGATGCCTGGCCATGGCTTTCCCAGTCCTCACAAGTTAGCTGCTTAAGTGTTAGGACTCTAGCTAGGACAGAAAAGGAGTGGGGATTATCACATAAACAAGGGAGGAAAGCCAGAACCAACTGTACTTGTGCCCTATGCAGAGCCCCTGAGGCCCACGGACCATGTAATCGACCTGGCAGTAAACAGTGAGCCTTTGCTCAGTGCCAGGCTCCCTGGGGGTGTATTAGGAAGTACAAGACCCCGTGTAGTGGTTAATCCTCCCAACAAAGCTGGGAGGTACTATTACTATCCTCATTTTATAAATAAGGGATCTGAAGGTCAGAGAAGTTAAATATTTTATGTCCAAGGCCACATAGCCAAGAAGTAACAGAAACAGGATCTGAGCCTCCTGGTCTATGCTGCTTCTTGGGTAGGAGGGTCCGTACATTAGTATCATGTAGTGACATTTGTTTTAGAAAATTGTATTGTTAAGACCTCCTCCTGGGACTTCCCTGGCGGTCCAGTGGTTTAGACTTTGCCTTCTAATGCAGGGGGTGTGGGTTTGATCCCTGGTCAGGGAGCTAAGATCCCACATGCCTCACAGCCAAAAAACCAACACATAAAACAGAAGCAATACTGTAACAAATTTAATAAAGACTTTAAAAATGGTCCACACATCAAAAAAATCTTAAAAAAAAAAAAGACCTCCTCCTAAGGGCCAAGAGAACTATATATTTTTGTCCTTTAATCAAATCAGAAAGCTGTGTGTCTGTCGTGCTCTCACTGGCAGCCCTCTGAGTTGTTAGACCAAATCCTCTCATCCTCACTGTTGGTCCAGTGAGGTGGAGAAAAGGTGATCCTGATGTGAGGTGGTAGGAAGCTAGGTGTTAGGCTCTCAACAAAGATGTGTTAAATCTGCCCTGACATGTGGACAGGGGCGTGGACTTCTGGGTCTGCCCTGGCACCATCACCTCTTTCGGGAGAGAAAGGCGGGGAGGGAGGGAGGAAAGGACAGGGGGGGAGGGGGAGGGAAGCGGGGAAGGAGGGGCAGGTACAGAACTGTGGCAAGCACTCTGGAAGTCATGAGCAGGGCAGGCTAGTGCTTTACCAAAACTCCTCTCCGTTCAAGTTGTTGAACACAGTGGTTCTACCCTCAGTCTCCTGCCTAAAGCTACAGGATTGCTCATTAATGTGGATGAGCTTGGTTTTCACAGGCAAAGTAGGGGCCACATCCACTTCCACATGGATGAGCAGAGCCTGCAGTTTCCATGTGCCCAGTAAGGAGCACGAGACTTGGTTGTAACTACACACTTCACTGTCCTCAGTGCTTTAAAGTGGGTGGTGGGTGCGCTCAGAGCACCTGGAGGAAACAACCTTCCTGATCCTTTTGATTCCTTCGCAAGATTCCCCTCAGCCTCCACTGGGGCTCATGTGGAGTTCAGGATCTAGAAATAGATCTCGAGGCCTTAGAGGACAAGCAGTCTCTACACTGGCAATGGCCTCGTCCCGATCTTTGCCGTCTCTAAGGCTTTAGGGAGTGGGGGCAGAGCTGGCAGAGCTGTCTCTCCCTCGGCTCTAGGATTCCCTGCATCATCTCTTCACCTAGGGCTCCACCCTTTACAAGGTAACATCAAGGTTTTGCTAATGTCCAAGTTACATCTTTCTAATATAAAAATTAAGGATCCCAGTTCAGAGAGTTCTAAATCTCTGAGGTCAGACTTTTAGAGTGAATTTGGCTTAGATACACAAAACCCTTGGGGGAGCTTTGAAGCTCCAATTCACTGACCCTCTTGTAGGATGGTGTGGGCACAGAGGTTCTTTCTCATCCCCAAGCGGTGCTGGATGAGACAGGATTCATTCCATGTAGCTGCCTGCCACGGAACACGATCTCCACAGTGAAGAGTTTATCACGGGCCTGATGCATCAGCACACGGGAGGTCACCCACCTGGACTTAAAATCTTCAGTGTTTCCCAGCTTGTTTTTCAGTGTCCTGCTTTGCCATTTCCCAAGTACACTAGGCTGCTGGAGTCTATTTCAAGCCCCCAAATAAGCAGCAACACGGCCGTCTCCAAAAACATCCACGGTGGCCACATCATTGGTAAAAGAAAAAGTGCTTTTGATTAATTCATTACTCCAGACCCCTTTGCATATGACCAGTTTAAGATGAAGTATTCTTGAAGGAAAGAAGCTCACTCCGTTGCAATTCTACTGAGGGGATGAGCAAAGAGAACATGTGGAAATGAAATATAGAAGTGAGGCTGTATTTAGGAAGAATTCCTTGCCTATCAGAGTTGGGAGCTTCCAAAGTAGAGGATCTAGGAAGCTACAGTCCCTCTTTCCTATCCTCTCCAACAAGTCTCAGAGGCTGAGGCACAGGGGCTCAGCCTTACCTGGTTATTTCTTCTTTCAGGGCAGCAGGGTCTGCAGGGTAAAACTTCACACGGAAACACATGGTGAATGGAGGCTGGGCTGCAGAGAAAAAGAGGTGCCCATCAGGAAGACCCTCCCAGGAAGAGGACTGGGCTCCCCGCCCCACTGGGATGCACAGGTCTCTGAACCATCTGAAGAAAATCTTCACGTGTTTAGGGCCAACTTCCACTTAGAACAGTGGAAAATTCCCAAGACTCACTGCAAGTGGGAGGTTTCCTCCCACCCTCTGCAGGGGTGAGGCTTCCGTCTTTTCATGGACAATACTTACATCTCAACTGCTTCACCACAGACTTTGTAAACTCCAACCAATGCTGAAACAGAGAACACAGAACAAGAAAGCCCTAATGAGAAGCAGTGTCAAATATAACTTGTTTTATTCAATTTAAAAAACTAGACAGATTGTAGCCCAGGGTGAAAGCAGCTCAGAAGCTTGTGATATGTAGGCTTGGAGAGTACAGAGTGATATGATTTTCTGAAATAAGCTCCCCATGGAACCAGCTGTGAAGGGGGGAAGAGATCCAGCTTCAGATGCCATTTCTGGGCTTCCCTGGCAATGTCGCCTTCCAACGTAGGGCGCCAGAGTTCCAAGCCATGTTTCTGGCATGCCAGTAGGCACAAATGAATGCACGTATGTGTGATGGGGACAGAGCCCCACCTGGCTTTAGTAGGGAAATACTCCCTTGGGAGTATTGTGTTGTGGCTCTTGGTGTTTGTTTGTGTTATGCAGTGGGGACACGATGACACACAGAGGCTACTGGTAGCAGCTCTAGAAAGCACTGGCAGGTGGAATTGCATAAGTGGCGAGAAGGCAGGGATGGCTGGTGTATATCTCATCTTTGTTTGAGCAACACATTGCCAACCCTTGTGCTAGGGAATACGTACTCAGGATTCCTTGGCATCCAGGGATGTTTAAAATCTAAGTCTCATAAGATAACTAACCACAACCAATGTGTAGTATCCTGTTTTCCCTGGATTTTCACAGGGGCAGGACATAGTAGCAATGCATTTTTTCCCATGGTACTTATGTTTGGGAAAGGAAGCAACGAGAACGTTCTATATCAGTTTCCCACTTCTACATGGATGCCTTATAAAATGCACTATTGATGTTTGTTGCTTTCATGATAATCAGGAACCTTGATAATTTGCAGAGAGCTAGAATTGCTGATATTTGGGGCTTGATTATCTGGAAGTAGCTTAAAACCACTGCTCTGTCTTGTTTACCACTGTATCACTGGTGCCCAGCTCAGTGTTCAATGTGCAGCTGTAGAACAGGAGAAGGAACCAGGTCCACACCTCCCTCTTTTCTGACTACTTCTATTTAGTAAAACGTCTGGCAGAGTCCTCCCTCTGGCAGGAAAGCAGGCAGGGCCACGCAGACGCATCCTGGCCTCCCTCGATGCCCAGCTCTCACCTTCTGGGCTGGGCCGTGGGTCACACAGTTAATGGACCCACCAAGAGCCAGTTCTTCCGTCAGCTCCACACGGATAATCTGGGCTGACATCCTGCTCTCTTGCTTCCTCTGATCTGAGTTCCCATGAGGCTGGCAACTCATTATAGCCACTCAGTGGGGTTAAGAGGTCATTCTCACATTACACGGCCCACCGCGGCTTGGCTTCACAGGGAAGCAAAGGCAGGAGATGAAACTGCATGGAAACAACTGGGGTTCCAGACCTTGCCTATGAAGGCGGAGGAGGCCTGTCTGTGCGGAGCACACCGGACAGTGAGAAGAACACAGCAAGTGTCGGGGACTCAGAAAACTGAATGCCCTGAGGCACTGGACCCATAGATCAAAATAAATAAACGAAGATAGATAGAAGCTAAGTGCAATGATAGATCCATTATCAGCAGAAGGCAGAGAGGCTGAATGACAAAAGGCTATTCCCCTTGGCAATAGCTGGAGAGAAGACTTTAGTTTGTACTGCAGTGAGAGCTCCAGAAAGGAGTGAGGCTGGAGGAGACTGGGAGCAGGTGGAAAGAAGGTGGAAAGCTTGTCCAAGAGAGGGTCTGGTAGAGAAATCTTGACAGGATCCCCAAAATACGGTGATGGCCAGAGTTACCTTTTGCAGCTGTCTGCCTATATCTGGGTCCCAGAATCACTAGCAAATTGATAACATTGGGTTGGGGAGGAAGGGTCAGGAGAAGAGTAAAAAGAAGGTTCAGAGAGCAGAGCTTCCTCCTGCATTTGGGTGAAGGAGCCAAGGTGGTACAATCTTCAGACTCTGGGGGCTTGAAGGAGAGGCTGAGAATTGTCTGAGACCAGGGCCTGAGTCAGGAACAGGGGAGAGGGAGTGAGGGCAGCTCCTCCAGGGGGCACCAGAGAAATCCCAGACCCCATGGAGACCCCTGCAGAGCAAGCAATGATGGGATGGATGTGAGCGCTGGGTCCTGCCACCCTGGTGCTCAGGGGAAGAGGTCTGGGGGTGGGGGCAGGGAGCTCATCTCCTCCATCTCTATCGTGATCAGTAGATCTAGGACAATTCTTTACAGGTCCATTTCCCCACAGCTCTCAAGGACCCTCTCAAGCCTCCCTGCTCTCCTTAAACCCTCAATAAAAGCAAAGAATCATGTCACTTTAGAGGCTAGAGGGTATGAATTCAGCATGGAACCCCCAGAAACCACACAGGCTCTGGCATCAGGCAGGTCTGAGCAGGAGACAGGCTTTGCCACTTGCCTTGGGCAAGTTACGTAACCTGTCCGAGACCGTCCACTCATCTGGAGGATGGATGGTATAACTGCGGATACTTATCTCATTCGTGGTAAGGATCAAATAACACATGTGAAGCTCTTAGCTTCATGCCTATACACCTCATCGCTCAATGTCCATTGGCTGAAAGATGGACTCCATTGGCTCCAGCGTGGAGCCTGGCACATAGGAGCCACTCCGTGAAAGTTTATTTCTCCTTTTCCCCATTTCCTTATTTTTCTCTGTCTCCTTTGGCTTTTAATCTTTGTCATCTCGACATACTCTCTTATCCTCCTCAAGCACATGCTGATCCAACTAAAAAATAATGAACAGGATACATTTCACCCTTTTTTCTTCATACACCACTGTCTTTGGGAGATGAAGAGAGCTTGGGGTAACTGGTCTTCCTTCTTAAGGAGAAACAGCTCTGACTCCCAAAAATAAACAAACTACAACAACAAAATCCCTTTGTAAAAACAGTCTAAGAGTCTACCATTACAGAGTGAACGGACACCTAGAGCATGTGAGGACATGTAGCTTCCTGGTGTCGTGGCACTTTGGGGGGTCTTATACTATCATCCAGAGCTAAGGATAGTATTTATGCCAAGACAGCGGGGTCTTTATAGGGTGAGGGGCTGACCTCAACACTCCTCAAACACTGGTGATGCTCAAAATTCTGCTGAGCCAAGAGGAATGAAACACGGCAGCAAAGTGGGGCAGGGCTTGTCAAAGGAAACAGATTCAGGCTTTGGTTTCTTTCCTATAGCTCAAGTCTTCAGCATAAAACCCTAAATGTGACCTGGAGACACAGCGACTCGGAGCATCAAACAACAAAACGACACCTGGGGACTTCTGTGGTGGCGCAGTAGTTAAGAATCCACCTGCCAATGCAGGGGATGTGGGTTCGATCCCTGGTCTGGGAAGATCCCACATGCCGCAGAGCAACTAAGCCAGTGCGCCACAACTACTGAGTCTGCGCTCTAGAGCCCGCGAGCCACAACTACTGAACCCACGTGCTGCAACTACTAAAGCCCGTGCGTCTAGAGCCTGTGCTCCGCAACGAGAAGCCACTAAAATGAGAAGCCTGCGCACTGCAACGAAGAGTAGCCCCAGCTCGCTGCAACTAGAGAAAGCCCGGGAGCAGCAATGAAGATCTGACGCAGCCAAATAATTAATAAATAAATAAATAAATAAATAAATAAATAAATAAATAAATAAAACAAAAAAACCCCCCAAAACACCACCTGACTCTGGCCTGGTGAGGGAGTTACCTGTGGCCCTGGGCACTGCTGGGAGGCTGTGCCCTCCGGGGCTCCAAGGTCCCCAGTGGTGACAGAGATGAAGCTCATGTTTGGAGCTATGAAAAAAATGAGTGGACCCATGAAAGGGGGGCCCTCTGGGGCTCGTGGTGACAGTGCTTTTGGAGGATGGCAGACGACAGTGGGTGTGGGGAAGGGAGGCAGTGAGGCCTGAATGCTTCTGCATACTTTCCCACTTTGGTGGGGATGCCAGAGAGAACCTCCCCACGCCGAGCAAAGGGCTGATGGAAGGAAGTTATAGGAAGTGCAGGTGTGGGCCTGAAGGGTAGCTGGGCAAGTGGAGGGCAGGAACATGGCACTATAACCCACTAACTCACCCACTCATCATTCCTGCAGCAGATATTTACTGAGCATCCACTGCATTCTAGGCCCTGTGCTAGTTCCATGGGTTACAGTGATGAATGAGATAAAGTCCATGCCCTCATGGAACTCATATTTTTGCAAGGAACACAGGTAATCAAACAGGCGATACCAGCATGGTGTAATAAGTTCTACTCCAATAGGGGTAGAACAGGGCACACGGGGGCACATCAGAGGGGCCCGTCAGTCAGAGTAGGGGTTAGGGAAGGCTTCCGGGAAGAAGTCAAAGCCTAAGCTGAGACCTTCCATGTGAGAAGGAGTTAGCCAGAAGGACAGTGTGGAGAGTAGAGAAGTGAGGAAAGGGGAAGCAATGTTCCAGAGGAGAACTGTACAGGTGAAGGCTCTGAAGAGGAGAAGACTGACGTGTGGAGAGCCACAGTATCGACTGGTGGGGCCACAGCAGGGTGGAGACGGTCGGGGAGATGACGCTGGAGGGGTAGTCAGGGGCCTTGTTCCTGTATCTGTCCGGAATAGCACAGTCCTTGTCAATGCCTTGTGTCTGTAGAGCCGCCCACGTTGTGTAGAGCAGAACAAGACTTGCAGGATTTGCAAGGGCTGAAAAGCCCACGTCAGTTCGGCTCCATCTCTGTCCTGCCCGGATTGGGTTATTGTGGCACTTAGGTGAGACCCTTCCTAACCAGAACAAGGCGAATCAGCCCATTTACTAGAGAGGGGCAGGAGAGCCTCAGCCTGTGACCTGGGCTCTGAGACCACAACACCTGCCCAGCTGCCCTGACTCTAACTGGGCAGTTTTGGGCAAATCACTTCAGCTCTCGAGGCTGCCATTTCAGCATCTAAAAAACGATGGACCACTCCAGCTGAGCTCTGCTACGGGGTCTTCCAGGTCTCACCATATGATCTGAAGAGATGACACCGAACTGCAGGGTCTGGTTGGTCCCCGACTCCTGAGGCTAAACTCTGAACATGAGTGACAGACAGTTCAGGGCCTCAGGCTTACTGACCACCCCTCTCCTCCATCTGTGCTTTGAATACTGACTTACCCGCTGCTTATCAGGGTCCACAAAGCGGATCCCAAAGTAGTCTTTCTCAAGCAGATTCAGGTGGTGGCAAAGAAGGTCAAACAGGTATTGGCCTTTGGCATCTCTCTGCAAAGAAAGCAAGCTCCATTGAGAAGTGGGCGGGCTTCTTCAGTATAACTTTGTTTTGATGGTCATTAAAAATCGTTTGTAACAGTTGCATGAGGATGTGAAAGGGGCACATGTCCATGACTATGTCCTCCATATTGTGATGGATTCAACATTCTCAGGAATTCTGAGGCTTTCAGCACCTGGAAGGAGCCCAAGAACCCTTCCTTCCACGAAGATGTCAGAGAAGGCAGATAGAGTCAGGTAGGCCCAGTTCCCACCTACAATGCACACAGCTTTCCTCTGGACTGTCGTGTGGCACACACGAAGTCCGGCTGGCTCTGCCTCTAAAGTGCATCATGAATCCTCCTGCTTGTCTCCATCCCCATCACCAACTCCATAGGTGAAGCCACCACCATCTCTCAGCTGGACCACGGCCAGAGCCTACTAGCCAGTCCTCTGCCTCTGTGCTCACCCTTTCTCCACATGGCGGCCAGGGTGACCACAATTTAGACAAACTGTCTTTTTTTAATGAATAAGTAATACAGGCACACAGTAAGATATTCAAACATACAAAAGAATACACTATGAAGAGTCTCCCTTTTATCTCACTCACCCTATGCTGCAGTTCCCCACCCCCAGAAGCAAACCCTCACCAGCTTCTTGGGTATCCTTAATGTGGTTATTTTATACACGGGCAAGCCTATATACATATACGTCTCCTGTTTTAAAAAGACATTAGCAGCATATTTTATACTGTATTCTGCTTCTTGGGGTTTTTCCCCGCGTAGGGTATCCTGTGACTCTTTCTATAGCAGCACATATAGATATGCCCCACAGCTTTTAACTGCAGCGAGCACACAGTGATCTTTAATTACGTTGCCGCTCCTGCGTAACGCTGTCAGCAAGGGGCTTCTCTTGCTCTCAGAATAAAATCCAAGCTCTGACCGCGGCCTCCAAGGCCCTGCACGACCTGGCTCCTGCCTCCTCTCTGAACTCACCCCAAATCATTCTTCTCACCACTCTCCGGCCACTGTCTCTCTGTTCCTGAGCGTGCCAAGGCTTTTCTGCCTCTGCGTCTTTGTATCCCCTCTGCCTGGGATGCCCTTCCTCCGGCTCTTCATCTCCTTGAGGTCTCAACTCAAATGTCCTTGCTGCAGAGAGGTCTTTCCCTACAGAACAGCCCCCTGTCACTATCTCATTTATTTATCCTGTTTATTTCCTTCATGGCACTGACAACAGTCTGTCATTATCTTGTTGATTTGTTTACTTATTTATCATCTGCTCCCTTTCTACACCATACTTTTCATGAGGGTAGGAGCCCTCCCCCAGAATTTAGCACAGGGCGTGGCATATGGCAGGTATGTCCTCAATAATTATTTGTTGAATCAATGGATAGAAGGTGGAGGGGTGGCTGAAAGGTTTTACAAAATGTCAAGAAATTAGGCCACTTCTGAACCCATAACCTTCTCCTCAGGGACCTGCCTGGGTATCTCTGACGAGCTGGGAGAATGACTTGCAGGGAAGTGTCAGAACAGCTGGAGCTCTGCAAGACAGCATCTCTGGGCCTGTCCCCAGTGGTCTCCGCAGCTCAGCTGAGATGCTCACCTCTGGTAGATCTGTGTTTAATTCTGCATGCAAATCAAGGTGGTCTTATAAGATCCAAACTATCTCACCTATGACAAGGCCCAAGGCCATGGGTAATTACAGAAGGACCTGGCCCTGCTCCAAGAATGGACAGATCTTTAAGACCACCTCAAAAGGTTTACCCCTCACCTCTGTCCCTTCTGCCAGCTCACCCTATACTTTCCAAGGAGAACTAGGGCAGCATATCAGATCTCTCAGCAAGTATCTTAAGAAGCTTACCCTTGCAGGATTGGAAGGATGAGCGAGTGAACAGCTCAACTAAGGAAGGTGGTGCCATGTGGGCACCTCCCCTCCTCTTCCGCTGGCCTCGCACTCCCGCCCACAACATAACCTTGAGGCAGTGGGCCCCGTTCTTACACCCTTCGGTCTCCCACCAGAAAGAGCTACTCTCACGACAGAGCCTTGTTATGAATCACGCTGGGATTTCAGGGCAGTGGGCCACAAACCAGGTCTTTCAAAGGACTCCATCAACAACTGTCACTGTGGGCAGGGGCTGTCAACTCTTTCCTTACTGATGCCCCAGAGTGCGGGAAGAGTTTAAAGTCATTTTTAAGGTTCTTCTGGGAACAGAGAAAATATGCTTAACCCTGTCTCAAGCAGCATGTCCTGTACTGTTATCTCTCTCAAAGCAATTGAAATGGAATACTAAGAGACAGTTGCATATTATGAATATTTTTCTCTACAAATTGACCTTTGCACCAAGCTGGCTACTACACTGTGATCAGCTGGGGAGAGTTTTTTTTTTTTAATTGAAGTATAGTTGATTTACATATTATGTTAGTTTCAGGTGAACAGCATAGTGATTCAGTATTTTTGCCCATTATACTTCATTACAGGTTATTACGAGATAATTGGTATAATTCCCTGAGGTATAGAGTATATCCTTGTTGTTCACCTATTTTATAAATAGTAGTTTGTTAATTCCATACCCCTAATTTGTCCCTCCTGGGGTGAGTTTTAATGGCTGAAGAAGTTCGCTTCCTTACATACAACAGCCATATTAGCAGAAGCCTGGGGCAGCCATGGGGAAATTGTGCCTCTGTGATAGAAATCACATGGACTTTTGATAAGAATCATGTCTTCCCGCAGACATAGAGAATGGACTTGAGGACATGGGGAGGGGGAAGGGTAAGTTGGGACGAAGTGAGAGAGTGGCATGGACATATACACTACCAAAGGTAAAATAGATAGCTAGTGGGAAGCAGCCGCATAGCACAGGGAGATCAGCTCGGTGCTTTGTGGCCACCTAGAGGGGTGGGATAGGGAGGGTGGGAGGGAGATGCAAGAGGGAGGGGATATGGGGATATATGTGTACGTATAGCTGATTCACTTTGTTATACAGCAGAAACTAACACAACATTGTAAAGCAATTATACTCCAATAAAGATGTTAAAAAAAAAAAATAATCATGTCTTCCACAGAAACAACTCATACTCATGGGTTGGCAGCTCAAATACACTTGTAGGGCTCTTAGCTGGTAAGAACGTTAAATTCAGCAGATCCAACCTCAGAGTTCTTCCATTTCACAGGAAGAAAAAGGAAGCATGGCTTTTCTCTTCAGGTTGTTGTAAAAAAAAAAAAAAAAAAAAAGACACATCCCATTGTACATTCCCTTTATCAGTGAAAAAGGATCTTTTTATCATTATTTCTCAGCATCTGGTGAAACCCCTGCTCCCCACCATGAAGTCAGAGTTCCCTCAGGTTCCCACTTACCCGTGGTGGAGGCATGGTTTTGAGCTACGAGGCTCTCGTGGAGACTAATGAAGACAAGCATCTTCCCTTGCTGTGTCTCCAAGGCTGGAGGGAAGGAAGGGAGAGAGGTAGGAGCAGAGCTCCTCCTTAGAGCGGAATCCCATGAAGTTTAAAACCCCAGAAGAAACACAAAAGCAGGATCTACTGAGAGCCGCTGGGACACCTTTCACACAGAGTTGCAATCGCCCCTCCCTTGGAGCACCCACGCCTGTGGCTGGTGGACTGGCCCCAGGCAGTCTTCGGGGGGAAAGTCACATTCAGCTGGACCCTCGTGGTGGGTTCCTACAGCAAGCCTCTGGCAGGGCCTAGGGTTTAGGAATTTAAAACTTCCTGGCCTTGCACTTCCAGATGCCAGCCGTGTCCTAGGATTCCCTCTCCGTGGTCTCCCTGCCTTAAGTTGGGGCTTTCTGGAATATTCTCTGGCAGCCGGCTTTCTCTTTTGGTGGGACGGCAAAATCCAGTGAGTTCTGTCTCCTTTTCCCTTTGCTGGCAGTTGCCCTGGTGCTATGCTAACCCGTGTGTTGTGTGCTCAATGTTGTGCCATTGATTATACTGGAGAAACAGGCACTCACGCTGACAGGTGATTACTGTTTAGTCACAAAGTCGGGGCTCCAAGCCTGAGGCCGTTTATCTTCAGGACAAGCGAGCTGAGGCAGAGCACCCAAATCCAGCTAAACCTCGGAGGTTATTCTCTTCACAAGGACATTAGTGGGTCAAAATAACGTATTAAGCACCCATCTAAAAAATAAATTTACATTATGAACCACAATAGCACCTACACACATTTGAAAATAATAGTGCGTACACATGCATCCTTTTAATTCTCTCTATATGGTGCCCAGAATGATTCATGAGCCCCTTAGAATCATTTTGAAACTCAGAGGTCAGGAGAATTCATATTGGTGCTCCTTCCTGGAGGGCCTGGCTCTAGTTCTCTATGGTTTGTCTGTTCCTTAGGGAAGGCACTGAGGCAGCAAGCAGCAAGCAGGCTTGGGCCAGTGACCTAAACTCGTCAAGGTTAATTGCATTTTCTGCCTCACAGTCAATACCCTTGGGTAGGAGAACTGCTTTTTTTTTAACCCATCACAGGGTCAATCCCAGGGACTCTGGCGTGGTGCATCCAGATAAGAGGAGCTAACATGTAGAAAGCTCCCCACTCACTGGGCCTTACCTTATTCAATCCAGCTTACCTGTAAGGCAGGTAGATTATAAGTGCAAACTACCTGAGTCGTGAAGAAGGCACGAGCCATCACAACTTTCTCAGATCCTGGGCCACATGCAGTTAAAGGGGAGCTGGCCATGGTTTCACAGCCCTTCAAGAAGGCAGAGGGGAGATGGAGGGTTACAGGAGGTGGGCACCTGCCCTCCAAAAGCACAAGAGTCCGGGGGTGCGGAAAGGCCATGCTAGGATGGGGGGTGCCTGGAGGAGGAAGCAAGAGCTGAACAAGTTGTCCTCGGGGGCCTGAGAGGGAGGGACAAGGCACCCAGCACCCTAGGGGTGGGATGGCATCCCAGCCTCTATTCTGTCTTAACCTTACATTTACACTTCTTGTAGGCCAAAGACTTCCTGGCTTTCCTTATCCATGTTGTCTAAGGGCATGTGTGTGCAGTCGTCTGCCAGGTTCAGGAGCAGATGCTGTGTAAAAGCACTTTAATGTTGGGACTTCCCTGGTGGCGCAGTGGTTAAGAATCCGCCTGCCCATGCAGGGGACACGGGTTCGAGTCCTGGTCCGGGAAGATCCCACATGCTGCAGAGCAACTAAGTCCGCGTGCCACAACTACTGAGCTTGCGGTCTATAGCCGTGAGCCACAACTACTGAGCCCATGTGCCACAACTACTCAAGCCCGCGCACCTAGAGCCCGTGCTCCGCAACAAGAGAAGCCACCACAATGAGAAGCCCGCGCACTGCAACAAAGAGTAGCCCCTGCTCGCTGCAACTAGAGAAAGCCCGCACGCAGCTACGAAGACCCAAAGCAGCCAAAAATAAATAAGTAAATTAAAAAAAAAAAAAAAGCACTTTAATGTCACAGAGGAACAGCCACATTAGCTCATCTTCTCAGGGCCAGGGCATGAGTACGCTGAGCCGAGAAGTGTGAATCAATCACTGGGGTGCGGTCCTGCCCCTGTGTTCGCACACTACAAGCGGCCTGGCTTTCTGAGGCACAGGGAGGAGAGGGGCACGAATGCTAACAGCAGGGCCCCAGATTTCTTAACCTCTGCACCTTCCATGCCAATTTACATTTTCTTTGAAGGGACAGAACTCCTGCCGAGCTTCTGGCCCAGGAGCCCACTTTTCTTGCTTAGTCATAAAGCAACAAAATCTGCCCAGGAACTGCTGAGGCTGAGGCTAGAAAAGCAGCCAGCTCGCTCTGGGAGAAGATGAGGGAGGGTAATTGTAGGGAGAAATGCAGCTGTACTGTCTCGTATAGCGGGTTGCCCCCAGTGCAGCAGGGCCAGAGCTTAGCCCCGTGCAGGCCCTCGCTCCCTACTCTCAGAGGAGGTGGACTCCAGAGCTCGGCAGTTAGGCTGGGAAGGATGGGGCCCATGCAGGTACTTGGTACCTAGACTGTAGCACCAGGAGGCTGCCCTGGAGCCAGGTGGCCATGCGGCTCCTGGGGGGAGAGGTCCGGCCCTGAGGAGGGAAGGCAGAGTTCAGAGGGAGAGAGGAACAGTGGTCACCCAGACTCCTGCAGCCACTGGCCCCAGCTAGTCCTTAACAAACGCAGCACCTTCTTGCACCAATAACCAGCCATTCTACATGCAAACTGAGGGAACTGGGTGCGTTTCATGATGCAAATAGATATCTGTAGGTTCAGATGCCGGGCATGGGGCCTCAGGGAGCCCCGTTGGCAGTCCCTGCTTGGGTCAGAGAACTGGCTGAGCTCGGCGCCACATGGTGTGGTAGGCAGAGGACATGCACGTGGGGCAGGCAAAACACATTCCGTCTGGAACGTGGAGGTCACTGTGTGCAAGTCAATGGCATGGGAGGGAGGACTACGTGTTCTGTTAGCACAGATGGTCCAAGCCAGACTCAACAAGGGCAGTTAAGACCCTCTGAGCAGATCCTCAAACCTGCTGTCGTAGAGCTTGTAAGAGCGGGGCTAACGAGAGGGCTAGACTTACTGAGATATCAGTGACAATGCTTCAAGAGCCAAGGCGTCCCCATTCCTATGTGGATTCCTTGTACCCGGTGAAGTTACCAGAAGGACAAAAAACCTGAGCTGGGCCTGAAGGAAAGCAAACTCGTGTATCTTTCTCATGGTGAGGCCACTTTTACAGTAAAGTGACCCTTAGAAGCGTCACTGTTTCTTGCTATTGATTGAACAAATTTTGGTTGTATTTTTCCAGCCAGTGCTGAATATCTCAGTGGACTAGTCATATCACAGTTATAGAACTACTGAAAACTCAGCCAGGCTTGTTAGAAAAAAACTCAACACTTTGTATTTGTGTGAAGCTCATATTCTCTCTCTCTTTCTCACACACACACACACACAAACACGCACACACATACACACACATCCTCTCATAAAACTATGCCTACAACGTTGCTTCAGATAATTTGTAAAGAAAGCCCAGCATTTTGGGGCAAATAGACAACCCCTTGGAATGTAAACTGGTGCAGCCACTATGGAAAAGAGTATGGAAGTTCCTCAAAAAACTAAAAATAGAGTTGCCATGTGATCCAGCAATCCCACTCCTGGGCATATATCCAGACAAAACTATAATTCAAAAAGATATATGCACCCCTATATTCATAGCAGCACTATACACAATAGCCAAGACATGGAAGCAACCTAAATGTCCATCGACAGATGAATGGATAAAGAAGATATGCTACATATATACAATGGAATATTACTCAGCCATAGAAAGAATGAAATAAGGCCATTTGCAGCAACATGGACAGACCTAGAGATTATCACACTAAGTGAAGTAAGTCAGAAAGAGAAAGACAAATACCATATGATATCACTTATATGTGGAATCTAAAATATGATACAAATGAACTTATCTATGAAACAGGAACAGACTCACAGACATAGAGAACAGACTTGTGGTTGCCGGGGGTGGGGGAGGGTGGGGGGAGGGAAGGACTGGGAGTTTGGGATTAGCAGAGGCAAACCATTATATATAGAATGGATAAAAATGGATAAACAACAAGGTCCTACTGTATAGCACAGGGAACTATATTCAATATCCTGTGATAAACCATAATGCAAAAGAATATGAAAAAGAATGTATATATGTATAACTGAATCTCTATGCTGCACAGCAGAAATTAGCACAACATTGTAAATCAGCTATACTTCAGTAAAATAAATTACTTAAAAAGGAAATACAATAGACATCCCCTTGCACCCAACCCTAAAGACAGTTTGACAACACATTTTGTTGACTTTTTTTTTTTTTTGCAAGGGGCAAATGCACCTGCTATTTGTGAAGCCTGGGAATTTCTGGGGTTAAGGCGAGTGGCCTGGGTGGCCAGGGTCAGGAGCACCATGTCAAGCTCAGCATCCTCACTGGTTCTCATAATCCTGCAGCCTCTCCCCCAGTCTCCTTGCCCCTCAGCAGAAAACTGTTTTTTTGGCCAGTACCAACAAATGTGGTGGGTTCTAGGCTGGACACATCCCATAACGAAGAGGCCAGGATTTCTGAGTCCTGGTGCAGTCTCCTTTTCAATTACCCTATCAGGTCACTCGCGTTCCCTCGGAGTTGACGTGGAGGCAAAGAGAGCAGAGAGGGGAAGGGCCCTGGGAAGGTTCACTGAGGATGAGCCCTGGGCTTGGAGTCAAGGCCCTGCTCTGCCACTTCTCAGCTTGTGACCTCAGACCTGTCCCTTAATCCGTCTGAGCTTCCGTTTCCTTAGCTACAAAACAAAGATTAACACTACATCTCTCAAAGGATTATTGTGAGGCTCAAAACAAGAGACGTAATATACATAAAAACCCTGTGTATTTTCCCTACCAACCTCCTCTGCCTCCTGTGACCTCTTCTTCCCTTAGGCTGAACGGACTTGAACATAACAGGGCCTCAGCGATGAGGCTGTGCACTCACGGGACAGAAGCCAGTCCTCCCTGGACGAGAATGCTCAGGTGGGTCCCGGCTACACGTCCGCCTGTGCAGTGTCCCCGAGCTTATGGGGTTGGCCACTGTTTTGGAAATCTGCCCCGCAGGGCTCTCAAGGCACAGATTTGCATCTTCTCCATATCCCAAGGCTATTTTCCCCAGACTAGGTCGGAAGAAAAGTATAAAATATCACATATATGCCATCAACCCAAACCCCCTCAGAGGCCTGGCAGCTGTATTTAATTCCATGGGGACAAAGGCAGAGCTTCTTCTGATACGCTCTTGACATGCTCCTAACACCCGGGAAGGAGTGAGTGAGGTGGAGGATGAGACACGACACAGTTCCAACAGTGACCATACCTTTTAATGCCTTGGCATTAATTAGAATAAAAAGAAAAAAAAATTGGAAAAGTGTATTTAAGTTACTCCAGAGCCCCGATCTCTTTCAAAAACCATACTTGGTTCTCTTTGGCGTTAAAGCTACAAGAGCGAACTGTAGCTTCAGACTCTTCCCCCTGCAGTCCGCAGGTGACTGCCCATCCTGCTGGCAGGTAAAGGGGGAGGTACGAACAAGTAGAGCTCACAGCTCCTGGACTGGAGTCCCGAGTTCCCCAGAGCTCACTCAGTCACTCACAGCTGCTGGTGTCCCTAGCTAGGACCAGGCAGGTCATTCTCATTGCTTCTCCTGAGAAATACAGCCAGGGCCTCCCTTGAAAAGTCTCTCATCAGAGCAGAGAAGCCTCTGAGGTAGGGTCCAGGGCCTGGCTCTGGGTCTGTGGTCCCACTGATGGTACAAAGCCACACTGATGAATGACCCCCTTCCCACCATTTAAGTGGAGACAACCTCACTGGAACAACAAAACTGGAAGTCCCAGGAGAGGAGTGAGACAGCTGGGGTCAGAAACCAAGCAGGTGGTGGAAAGATGGTTTATTTTACAAATGCTGAGGCTTGGGAAAGCAACAGGGCAAACTCCAGATCTCCCAATAGCAGCTGTCCCAGTGGTGGAGGGGGATGGAGCAGGGAGGTAAGGTAGGAGGCAGTGACTAGCTCTCTTGAAAATAGTTTCCTTAATAAACAAATTCAGAACCGTATCATGCTCTGGACCAGTGGTTCTAACTGGAGCCTGCATTGGAATCACCTGGATAGTTGTTAAAACAGAATGCTGGGCCCCTCTCCCAGAGTATCTGGCTCAGTGGGTCTGGGATGGGGCTTTTAACAAGATCAAGGTGATGCCAACGCTGATGGTCTGGGGATCATGGGACTAGATCCACCCTTCCCCAGCACCTGTTGGTCACTAGCAGCTCTCGGGGCAAGGACTGCAGGGATAAGGGGGAGAAAAAGTGGATATTTGAGCTTTAGGACAAATACCACTCCAGAATTGTGCTCCTGCTTTGTCAGCACAATTCTCACTTTTTTTTTTTTAAGTGCTCAGTTTATTTATTTAAAAGATTGTTTTTTGATGTGGACCATTTTAAAAGTCTTTATTGAATTTGTTACAATACTGCTTCTGTTTTATGCTTTGGTTTTTTTTTGGCCGTGAGGCATATGGGATATTAGATCCCTGACCAGGGATCGAACCTGCACCCCCTGCATTGGAAGGCGAAGTCTCAACCACTGGACCGCCAGGGAAGTCCCACAACTCTCACTTTTTATTCAGTTTTTCATGTTCTCACGTACCAAGAGTACCAACTTCAGAGCACTAGGCTTGTGGGTTCAATACTACAGAGGAATTCTGCTCCTTCCTGCCAGGTTTTCAAGCTCTACCTTTCATGACAGTGGGCAGCTGCCCAGTTCTGGCTGGAAAGTTCAAGTCCCCAGTCACCATTTACTTTCAATGGCTAAGGAGCACAAAATTCACTGCCCTTTTGCCATGAGCTACATCATCAGAAAATAAAGCTGGCAGGTATCATCAAAGCTAATTCAGAGAAAGAGCTCCCTTCTCACCCCAGTTTTGCCATCAGTGGCAGGCAGTCTGTTCCAGAACACTTCCTCTCCTGGCCTCTAGGGTCTCTCGTCTAGGAAGCAGGTGGGCTGGGGGCCGCCCCAGACCCCTGCCTGCTGCTGCCTCCTTCCTGTATCTGTGCTTTTTAAGGTTCTCAGTCAGACTTCCGTCTTGGTTGTCATGACCAGCCTTCTCCTTTCTCTTTCCTGGGCAAGGACCCAGATGTTCCTCCATCAGTGGGTGGGGAAGTAGACGAGTATGGGATAGGTGCCCTGAGGATATTCCATGCCAGGGAGGAAAGTCTTCTGTGTTCAGCTTTGAGCAGGGAGTCTGGGGCAGGAGGGACGTGAGGGAGTAAGGAAAGGCAAATTCTGAGCCCAAGAGAACTTGGGCAAGTCATTTCTTTCTCTGAGTCTCAGTTTCCCTCTGTGTAAATGACCTTGTGTCCCTTTATGCCTTTATGTGCCCAGAGCCTCTGATTCTGTTCTTAGCTGACCAGAGTAATCACACTCCAGGTCCATCTTCTCTTAAGTGAGGGTAAAAAAAAAAGTGAAAAAAATAAAAACCGAAAAAAGGGTAATCAGGTAGCTTTACAAGGCGGATGTTTATTAAGACATTTATCGCTAGTTTAATTAATTTGAAAAACTCAGTGTCATTGCTCAAAGTAAATGGGAAGAGTAACTAAACAGAATTCATTCAGTTCTGGAAACTGCCTCTAGCAGGCCTCAGACAGTGAAGACCATTATGTGAAACTATTATCCCACTATGAGTCTGGTCATTTTACTTCCGCTGTGAACTACAGAAAAAATCCTCTTAGATCCTCCAGTGCACACCTCCGGCCTCACACGGAGGGAACTGCTGCAGGATCTTCTCAGGTTGGATGCCGAGGCTGTGTCTCCCTCTGTCCTCCCCAGGCCCACTGTTCCCTAGACTACATCCCAGGCGGCAGTGGGGCTCCTGAATTTCTGTATGAAAGGGCCTTAGGGGTGATAGTCTGGGGTTGGGGAGGGGCATGAAGTTTTCTTTGCATGACCCTGAATATAAGATTGAGAACTCTTCAACCGTCTAATAAAGAAGGGATAGAGAATGACAGAGATGGGAAGGGGCTGATAAGGTGTCCCTTCCAACCTCATCCCACACTATCCTAAATTTGCCCGGAGGCAGAGCCTCTGAACTTGGGCTGAGGTAAAAGTCAAGGATGTGCTTTGAGGTAAGTGCCCTCCCGGTCCCTGAACTTAGTTTCCTGAGGGTTCTTCCAGATATAATACTTCAGTAGCTGAGCAGCAACAGGTGCCTCTTGGTCTATGAATAATTCCTGGGCTTGGAAATGTATCTCCTCACATGCACTGGAGGTGGGATGGGGTGGGGTGACCACCTCCCCAGGACATCAGGTGAAACCACGGTCTAGGCCTTGCAGTATGGCAGAGAGAGCGAACAGAGGTGGCAAGACTTCTGGACGTGTGTCAGAGCTCCTTCAGCAGTTCTTCGGCCTGAAGAGTAGGGGTGAATGCAGGAGAGGCGGGAGCCTTGAGCTCAGAGCACTCCCGAGGTCTCTGGCACATCCCTGTCATCTCTGTGCCTCCGCACAGCGAGGCCACCAATACTGAGACCAAGAGTCCCCTGAGGGCTGCACGGCAGCGCAGAGAAGTCACCACTGAAAAAAATTTTGCACATCTGCTGCAAACTGAATATTGTGTCATTTGAAGGCCAAAAAATGGATGACAAACCACTGGGAAAAATGCTCAACTCAGTATATATCTATCGAGGGCCTCCCATGGGCAAGGCACTGCCTGAGCATTCTCAGGACTGCAGAGACATGGGGTTTAGAGACATCTGAAAAAGCGACTTGGGAAAAGCCATCTTCTTTCCTCCAGTCTCCTGGCACTCACTATGTGTACCATGCACCTGTCCTACTGCTGCCTCTCCATGTTCATGTCCCCGTTGCTGTCTGTTACCAGGAGAGGTAGAAGTGTGCTCCCCAGTGTTTGCACTCATGGTGCACAGCCCAGGGCCTTGTACCTGATCCTCAGGAAGTGTTTGTTTATTAGCTACTAAATGATATGACCAGGCTATTAGCTGAAGATTAGCAGTAACTCATCTTCCCTGATGAGGTCCTCCTGGGTCTTCAACTCCTAATACCCAGTGAGATCAGTGTAGGAAAGAACAGAGAAGGATCATGTTGGGATAAGACTGCTCCTGGAGATGGAGTCCCTGTCCAAAGCAGAGTCAAACTTAACCCTAGAAATTCTTCCAGGATTGGAGTCCCAAGTATTACCTTTTGTCCGGCCTCCTGAATCTAACTCCACAGGCTGCACCTGAGTGGTACAAGGGGCTCCCAGCCTAAACGCCACCAGGCAACAGAAAGTCGCCTGCAGTACAGCCCGGCTCCAAAATAACTGCTTGGTCACCCTCACACACACAGTCATGGGAAAGGAAACAGCTCTGCTTCCAGGAAGGTCTCTAGCTGGGTCCTTGCCATTGAAAAGGGAATTAAAAGTTCGATACTGGAAAAGACTAATCATTACATATGTGTAATTATATTGATGTGAATCTCAGAGCCAAGTTCCTTTCAGGAAGTTGATATTGGAAAACACTTTCATGCTCCTGGGATCATGTGGAATAGGATTTAGGATGTTTTTAATTTCTGTAAATTATCAGACACCTTCCCATGGGCAAATTCCTCACATCTCTAGGTATTTCCTCTTTCCTTTACAGTTTTTCTGATGCTTTGCCTGTCTTTCCAAAATATTTCCTGACACCTGGCCAAGGTGCCCAGGATCTTCTTTGGGCTTCAGATCCACGGGTGATTAATAACATAGGATTGGATACCTGCCTTGTCATTTGTCACAGGTCAGGTTATACAGGAAGTGACTCTGGGATGGAGTTTAGCGTGCAGGATTTTTTTTTTTTAATAAATTTATTTATTTATTTATTTTTGCTGTGTTGGGTCTTCATTTCTGTGCGAGGGCTTTCTCTAGTTGCGGCGAGCGGGGGCCACTCTTCATCGCGGTGCGCGGGCCTCTCATTATCGCGGCCTCTGTTGTTGCGGAGAACAGGCTCCAGATGCGCAGGTTCAGTAGTTGTGGCTCACGGGCCCAGTTGCTCCGCGGCATGTGGGATCTTCCCAGACCAGGGATTGAACCCGTGTCCCCTGCATTGGCAGGCAGATTCTCAACCACTACGCCACCAGGGAAGCCCATGCAGGATGTTTTTAAGGAGTGCTCTTGGAATTGACACCCATGGAAAGTTATGAAAGAAAGCTGGAGTGGGCAGAGGGAGAAGGTGAGCTGCGATGCAGGCCTAGTGTCGACTTGGCTGAACCATGGAGAGCTCTGGAGCTAGAATGGTCCTTCAGAGTTATTTCAAGTTGAACCAAAACAGCCAGGCCTTGTATACCCCTGCTTGAGCAGCCACTGGATGTAGACCACTGCCAACAGCACTCCCAGGGGATTGGGTGGAACATGAGAGTCTATCATATCACTCTCAACACAAACCCAAAATCATAACTACCATTTCTTTTTTTTTTTTAATTAATTAATTAATTATTTATTTATTTGTGGTTGCATTGGGTCGGTTGCTGTGTGTGGGCTTTCTCTAGTTGCGGTGAGCAGGGGCTACTCTTCGTTGTGGTGTGTGGGCTTCTCATTGTGGTGGCTTCTCTTGTTGTGGAGCACAGGCTCTAGGCACGCAGGCTTCAGTAGTTGTGGCTTGCGGGCTCTAGAGCGCAGGCTCAGCAGCTGTGGCTCATGGGCTTAGTTGCTCCGTGGCATGTGGGACCTTCCTTGACCAGGGCTCGAACCCGTGTCCCCTGCATTGGCAGGCAGGTTCTTAACCACTGCACCACCAGGGAAAGCCCATAACTACCATTTCTTAAAAGAGAAATGTGCAAAGCATTCCTCAGGCATTCTCTCTGATGCTAACAATTCCATAAGAAAGGTTTCTATTAATCCCATTTTACAAAAGAGGAAACCAAGGCTTAGTGGAGTAAAATGACATATCTAAGACCACACAACTAGTATGTGGGGCTCAAATCCAGGCCTACCTTGCCCCAAAGTTCACATTCCTTCCATTATGCTGAACTCCCATCCTTCGATTTTTCTCGTATGTCCCCTGTGGAAGCAACCTACAGCTCCATACTTCTATGCGGCTTTGGGTTGGATTTATAGTCCTCTGACTCTGTGCCTAAATGCATAGCTAAGCCCGTTGCTTGAATTTTTTTCTGACTCTTTAGATCTCTTAGACCTGGGCACTATTGGCCTGCTTCAAGCAGAAAACCACTCCTGTTGGAAAAAGTGGAGATGCCAGGCTTCTCCACGAGGATACACAAAGGGGAAAAATCCTCAAAACCTAACAGGAAACCAGTAATTTAGTCGACAATATTTGAAGATGATGAATTAGAAATAAGCAGCATTTAAAGCCAGATTTCTTCTTACTTTTCTTTTAGGTTTTTTTTTGGATCAGAACATTTCCAAATCTTTATATCCAGGAGATTAGAGATCAGCTGGTAACCAATCCCAAATCCCCTAGATGGGGGAGCTGAGGCAAGAGCTGGGTGTAACACGAGAGGTCATATGCACTCTTTCTATACCCTCAAAGGCTGTTATCAATTTTCTTTTTTAAATTTTTAATTTTGTCTGCGCTGGGTCTTAGTTGCAGCACGCAGGACCTTAGCTGCGGCGTGTGGGATCTAGTTCCCTGACCAGGGATCGAACCCGGGCCCCCTGCATTGGGAGCATGGAGTCTTACCCACTGGACCACCAGGGAAGTCCCTATCTTGTTCTTCCTTTGTACACTCCAGATATCGTTAAACTTTAACATGACATCTATAGGCCAGAGGAAGTCATCAGCTCATGACAAGAAAAGCTGCTGCCTCAGCAAAACGATGCATCATTGGCAAGTTTACTTGGCCCTGCGGGTCTTTCTCCCCAGGTAGAGTGCCTTATATGTTGTTCTCTGAGGTGCTCTTTTCAATTCATCAAAGATGCTTACTTAAGAAAGCATGTGACATCAGACTGTGTAAGAGACACAGTCAATGGGATAAGCTCTGGAGCAGCCCCTCAGTGTGTTCAAGTCCTCCCCGAACTTCAAGTAAGAAATCTTTTGAGGCCATATTACTGATACCTATTCTCCCTGCCCAGGAGGACTCCAAAGATGAAGAGTGATGGGGTGAGCCCCTCAATTTTCCATTAACTAGAGGTGAACCTTATTTTGGGGAGGGGAAGAATTTCTCACAAATTACGGTGAGGAGATATATGTCTTAACAGAGGTATTGTACAAGGTACAGGGATAGTGTGATGGAATGAGACTACCAGAAAGACCTTGCAAAGGGAGGGATTTACAAACTGAGTCTTGAAGGATGCATAGAGCTTGCCAGCCTACGAGTGGGAGAACTGCACAGGGAACAGCATGTCCAGAGCAGGGCATGTTCTAGGAATTTTACAACCTGCCATGGCACAAGGAGGTCTGTTGCAGGAAATCAAGGTGAAATACGGAGAGGCAGATGAGGGCTGGGTGGTGAATGGCCACATATGCCATCCTAAGGGCTTTATTCTGTCAGTGATGGCAAGGGGTGGAAAGATTTTAAGTGGGAATAAGATGTAAGTAGATTTCATGTTGGTGGAGGAGGATTAGAAGACGATAAGACTAGAAGCAAGAAGACCAGATGGAAAATCATTGTAACAATCCAAATGAGCTTTGATGGACACACAGACTATGATAATGGTGATGAGACTAAAAATGGGATGGATTAAAGAAATATTTAGGTGGCAGAATAAACAGTGTTTCAGTGACCAGTTTGAAGAGGGGTGTGAATGAGTAGAAACGGAGGACAATTTCCACAATTTCAGTTCAGCAAGGAGGCTGGATGAAGAGGTTGAAAAGCTATGTTTAAATTGAGCATTATCACAATGACTTTGGTGAATGGGTCATTAATTACTTCAGGGCTCCGACTATTGAATTAATTAAGGAAATAATTAAGATTTCCTAGATCAGTCATTACATTGATTTATTTTTAGAGCACACTGCTTTTGGCAAATCTTATCTTAAAAAAATATTTGCTAGAATACATTTCCTTCTTATAGGTACCACGATTGAGTTCAATTATCAATGCATGGAAGTCATGTTTGTATAAATAGAGATTTGTACATTTCTTTAAAGTTAGTTTTAGATGCTCTCCTCTGATCTTCCATAGCATTCTGGGCATACCCTCCCTCTCCGTATGTTGTAATGATCTACTAATTTGTCGTGGAGGCAGGGTGGGTGGGACAGGGACCTTGTCTTACTTCTTTGATATGCCTAATCCTTGAAACATAGCAGGCACTCAAGGAAATAATCTTGACTGAATAAAAGCTGTAAAAATAAAAGTAGTAAAGTATATCTAACAATCCCATTCCAAGTGCCCTTTCCTTAGACTGGCCAGTAGAATTGAAACTAATTGTGCACAAAAACCTATGTGAATGGTCCTCTTGCCCCAGCAGCTGAGTCTCAGCACTAACTTCAAGTGGTATATTGGTGATCACTTTCACACCAAGGAGAGTCAATTCCAGGCATAGCAAACACAATACATCTCAAGATTTAGCCCATCAGCAGGCGTTCTGGAGGCAATATTTTTTTCATCTCTAAGATTCTTATTCAAGAGATATATTAAGAGAATGACGGGCACTTATATTTATTGTCAAATTAGCCATGGCACCTGTACAATATTTTCACTTTAAGGAGGAGCTTCAAGATGGCAGAAGAGTAAGACGTGGAGATCACCTTCCTCCCCACAAATACATCAGAAATACATCTACATGTGGAACAACTCCTACAGAACACCTACAGAACGCTGGCAGAAGACCTCAGAATTCCCAAAAGGCAAGAAACTCCCCACGTACCTGGGTAGGGCAAAAGAAAAAAAGAAAAAACAGAGACAAAAGAATAGGGATGGGACCTGCACCTCTGGGAGGGAGCTGTGAAGGAGGAAAGGTTTCCACACACTAGGAAGGCCCTTCGTGGGCGGAAACCACAGGTGGCGGAGGGGAGGAGCTTCGGAGCCACGGAGGAGAGCGCAGCAACAGGGGTGCGGAGGGCAAAGCGGAGAGATTCCCGCACGGAGGATCGTTGTGGACCAGCACTCACCAGCCCTAGAGGCTTGTCTGCTCACCCGCCGGGGCGGGCGGGGCTGGGAGCTGAGGCTTGGGCTTCGGAGGTCGGATCCCAGGGAGAGGACTGGGGTTGGGGGCGTGAACACAGCCTGAAGGGGGCTAGTGCGCCACAGCTAGCCGGGAGGGAGTCCGGGAAAAGGTCTGGAACTGCCAAAGAGGCAAGAGACTTTTTCTTGCCTCTTTGTTTCCTGGTGCGTGAGGAGAGGGGATTAAGAGCGCCGCTTAAAGGAACTCCAGAGACGGGCGCGAGTCGCGGCTATCAGCGCGGACCCCAGAGACGGGCATGAAACGCTAAGGCTGCTGCTGCAGCCACCAAGAAGCCTGTGTGCAAGCACAGGTCCCTATCCACACCTCCCCTCCTGGGAGCCTGTGCAGCCCGCCACTGCCAGGGTCCCGTGATCCAGAGACAACTTCCCCCGGAGAACGCACGGCATGCCTCATGCTGGTGCAACGTCACACTGGCCTCTGCCACTGCAGGCTCGCCCCGAATCCGTACCCCTCCCTCCCCCTGGCCTGAGTGAGCCAGAGCCCCCTAATCAGCCGCTGCTTTAACCCCGTCCTGTCTGAGCAAACAACGGACGCCCTCAGGTGACCTACACGCAGAGGCGGGTCCAAATCCAAAGCTGAACCCCGGGAGCCGTGAGAACAAAGAAGAGAAAGGGAAATTTCTCCCAGCAGCCTCAGGAGCAGCGGATTAAATCTCCACAATCTACTTGATGTACCCTGCATCTGTGGAATACCTGAATAGACAACGAATCATCCCAAATTGAGGAGGTGGACTTTGGAGCAACGATATATATATTTTTGTACCTTTTTCTCTTTTTGTGAGTGTGTATGTGTATGCTTCTGTGTGTGATTTTTGTCTGTATAGCTCTGCTTTCACCATTTGTCCTAGGGTTCTGTCTGTCTGTTCTTTGTTTTTTTTTTAAGTATAGTTTTTAGCACTTGTTATCATTGGTGGATTTGTTTTTTGGTTTGGTTGCTCTTCTTTCTTTTTTTTTTAATTGCTTTTTAAAAATTCTTTTTAAAAATTATTTTTTATTTTAATAACTTTATTTTATTTTATTTTATTTTACCTTCTTTCTTTTTTTTCTCCCTTTTACTCTGAGCCGTGTGGATGACAGGCTCTTGGTCCTCCAGCCAGGCATCAGGGCTGTGCCTCTGAGGTGCGAGAGCCAAGTTCAGGACATTGGTCCACAAGAGACCTACCAGCTCCACGTAATATCAAAAGGCGAAAATCTCCCAGATATCTCCATCTCAACGCCAAGACCGAGCTCCACTCAATGACCAGCAAGCTACAGTGCTGGACACCCTATGCCAAACAACTAGCAAGACAAGAACACAACCCCACCCATTAGCAGAAAGGTGGCCTAAAATCATAATAAGGCCAAAGACACCCCAAAACAACCAGCAGACGTGGACCTGCCCAGCAGAAAGACAAGATCCAGCCTCATCCACCAGAACACAGGCACTAGTCCCCTCCACCAGGAAGCCTACACAACCCACTGAACCAACCTTAGCCACTGGGGGCAGACACCAAAAACAACTGGAACCACGAACCTGCAGTGTGCGAAAAGGAGACCCCAAACACAGTAAGTTAAGCAAAATGAGAAGACAACGAAACACACAGCAGATGAAGGAGCAAGGTAAAAACCCACCAGACCTAACAAATGAAGAGGAAATAGGCAGTCTACCTGAAAAAGAATTCATAATAATGACAGTAAAGATGACCCAAAATCTTGGAAATAGAATGGAGAAATTACAAGAAATGTTTAACAAGGACCTAGAAGAAATAAAGAGCAAACAAACAGTGATGAACAACACAATAAATGAAATTAAAAATTCTCTAGAATGGATCAATAGCAGAATAACTGAGGCAGAAAAACGGATAAGTGACCTGTAACATAAAATAGTGGAAATAACTACTGCAGAGCAGAATAAAGAAAAGAGAATGAAAAGAACTGAAGACAGTCTCAGAGACCTCTGGGACAACATTAAATGCACCACCATTCGAATTATAGGGGTCCCAGAAGAAGAAGAGAGAAAGAAAGGGACTGAGAAAATATTTGAAGAGATTATAGTTGAAAACTTCCCTAATATGGGAAAGGAAATAGTTAATCAAGTCCAGGAAGCACAGAGAGTCCCATACAGGATAAATCCAAGGAGAAGCATGCCACGACACATATTAATGAAACTATCAAAAATTAAATACAAAGAAAAATATTAAAAGCAGCAAGGGAAGAGCAACAAATAACATACAAGGGAATCCCCATAAGGTTAACAGCTGATCTTTCAGCAGAAACTCTGCAAGCCAGAAGGGAGTGGCAGGACATATTTAAAGTTATGAAGGGGAAAAACCTACAACCAAGATTACTCTACCCAGCAAGGATCTCATTCAGATTTGACAGAGAAATTAAAACCTTTACAGACAAGCAAAAGCTAAGAGAATTCAGCACCACCAAACCAGCTTTACAACAAACGCTAAAGGAACTTCTCTAGGCAGGAAACACAAGAGAAGGAAAAGACCTACAAAAACAAACCCAAAACAATTAAGACAAAGGTAATAGGAACATACATATCGATAATTACCTTAAATGTAAAAGGATTAAATGCTCCAACCCAAAGACATAGACTGGCTGAATGGATACAAAAACAAGACCTGTATATATACTGTCTACAAGACACCCACTTCAGACCTAGGGACACATACAGACTGAAAGTGAGGGGATGGAAAAAAATATTCCATGCAAATGGAAATCAAAAGAAAGCTGAAGTAGCAATTCTCATATCAGACAAAATAGACTTTAAAACAAAGACTATTACAAGAGACAAAGAAGGACACTACATAATGATCAAGGGATCAATCCAAGAGGAAGATATAACAATTGTACATATTTATGCACCCAACATAGGAGCATCTCAATACATAAGGCAAATACTAACAGCCATAAAATGGGAAATTGACAGTAACACAATCATAGTACGGGACTTTAACACCCCACTTTCACCAATGGACAGATCTTCCAAAATGAAAATAAATAAGGAAACACAAGCTTTAAATGACACATTAAACAAGATGGACTTAATTGATATTTATAGGACATTCCATCCAAAAACAACAGAATACACTTTCTTCTCTAGTGTTCATGGAACATTCTCCAGGATAGATCATATCTTGGGTCACAAATCAAGCCTTGGTAAATTTAAGAAAATTGAAATCGTATCAAGTATCTTTTCTGACCACAACACTATGAGACTAGATATCAATTACAGGAAAAAATCTGTAAAAAATACAAACACATGGAGGCTAAACAATACACTACTTAATAACCAAGAGATCACTGAAGAAATCAAAGAGGAAATCAACACATACCTAGAAACAAATGACGATGAAAACATGACGACCCAAAACCTATGGGATGCAGCAAAAGCAGTTCTAAAAGGGAAGTTTATAGCAATACAATCCTACTTAAGAGACACGAAACATCTCAAATAAACAATCTAAACTTACACCTAAAGCAATCAAAGAAAGAAGAACAAAAAAACCCCAAAGTTAGCAGAAGGAAAGAAATCATAAAGATCAGATCAGAAATAAATGAAAAAGAAACGAAGGAAATAGCAAAGATTAATAAAACTAAAAGCTGGTTCTTTGAGAAGATAAACAAAATTGATAAACCATTAGCCAGACTCATCAAGAAAAAAAGGGAGAAGACTCAAATCAATAGAATTAGAAATGAAAAAGGAGAAGTAACAACTGACACTGCAGAAATACAAACGATCATGAGAGATTACTACAAGCAACTCCATGCCAATAAAATGGACAACCTGGAAGAAATGGACAGATTCTTAGAAATGCACAAACTGCCAAGACTGAACCGGGAAGAAATAGAAAATATGAACAGACCAATCACAAGCACTGAAATTGAAACTGTGATTAAAAACCTTCCAACAAACAAAAGCCCAGGACCAGATGGCTTCACAGGCGAATTCTATCAAACATTTAGAGAAGAGCTAACACCTATCCTTCTCAAACTCTTCCAAAATACAGCAGAGGGAGGAACACTCCCAAACTCATTCTATGAGGCCACCATCACCCTGATACCACCACCAGACAAAGATGTCACAAAGAAAGAAAACTACAGGCCAATATCACTGGTGAACATAGATGCAAAAATCCTCAACAAAATAGTAGCACACAGAATCCAGCAGCACATTAAAAGGATCACACACCATGATCAAGTGGGGTTTATCCCAGAAATGCAAGGATTCTTCAATGTATGCAAATAAGTCAATGTGATATACCATATTAACAAATTGAAGGAGAAAAACCATATGATAATCTTAACAGATGCAGAGAAAGCTCTCGATAAAATTCAACACCCATTTATGATAAACACCCTCCAGAAAGTAGGCATAGAGGGAACTTTCCTCAACATAATGAAGGCCATATATGACAAACCCACAGCCAACATCATCCTCACTGGTGAAAAACTGAAACTATTTCCACTAAGATCAGGAACAAGACAAGGTTGCCCACTCTTACCACTATTATTCAACATAGTTTTGGAAGTTTTAGCCACAGAAATCAGAGAAGAAAAAGAAATAAAAGGAATCCAAATCGGAAAAGAAGAAGTAAAGCTGTCACTGTTTGCAGATGACATGATACTATACATAGAGAATCCTAAAGATGCTAACAGAAAACTACTAGACCTAATCAATGAATTTGGTAAAGTAGCAGGATACAAAATTAATGCACAGAAATCTCTTGCATTCCTATACACTAACGATGAAAAATCTGAAAGTGAAATTAAGAAAACACTTCCATTTACCATTGCAACAAAAAGAATAAAATACCTAGGAATAAACCTACCTAAGGAGACAAAAGACCTGTATGCAGAAAATTATAAGACACTGATGAAAGAAATTAAAGATGATACAAACAGATGGAGATATATATCATGTTCTTGGATTGGAAGAATCAACATTGTGAAAATGACTATACTATCCAAAGCAATCTATAGATTCAATGCAATCCCTATCAAACTACCAATGGCATTTTTCACAGAACCAGAACAAAAAATTTCACAATTTGTATGGAAACACAAAAGACCCCGAAGAGCCAAAGCAATCTTGAGAAAGAAAAACGGAGGTGGGGAAATCAGGCGCCCTGACTTCAGACTATACTACAAAGCTACAGTAATCAAGACAGTATGGTACTGGCACTAAAGCAGAAATATAGATCAATGGAACAGGATAGAAAGCCCAGAGATAAACCCACGCACATATGGTCACCTTATCTTTGATAAAGGAGGCAAGCATATACAGTGGAGAAAAGACAGCCTCTTCAATAAGTGGTGCTGGGAAAACTGGACAGCTACATGTAAAAGAATGAAATTAGAAGACTCCCTAACACCATACACAAAAATAAACTCAAAATGGATTAAAGACCTAAACGTAAGGCCAGACACTATCAAACTCTTAGAGGAAAACATAGGCAGAACACTCTATGACATAAATCACAGCAAGATCCTTTTTGACCCATCTCCTAGAGAAATGGAAATAAAAACAAAAATAAACAAATGGGACCTAATGAAACTTCAAAGCTTTTGCACAGCAAAGGAAACCGTAAACAAGACCAAAAGACAACTCTCAGAATGGGAGAAAACACTTGCAAATGAAGCAACTGACAAAGGATTAATCTCCAAAATTTATAAGCAGCTCATGCAGCTCAATATCAAAAAAACAAACAACCCCATCCAAAAATGGGCAGAAGACCTAAATAGACATTTCTCCAAAGATATACAGACTGCTAACAAACACATGAAAGAATGCACAACATCAGTAATCATTAGAGAAATGCAAATCAAAACTACAATGAGATATCATCTCACACCGGTCAGAATGGCCATCATCAAAAAATCTACAAACAATAAATGCTGGAGAGAGTGTGGAGAAAAGGGAACCCTCTTGCACTGTTGGTGGGAATGTAAATTGATACAGCCACTATGGAGAACAGTATGGAGGTTCCTTAAAAAATTAAAACTAGAACTACCATACGACCCAGCAATCCCACTACTGGGCATATACCCTGAGAAAACCATAATTCAAAAAGAGGCATGTACCACAATGTTTATTGCAGCTCTATTTACAATATCTAGGACATGGAAGCAACCTAAGTGTCCATCGACAGTTGAATGGATAAAGATGTGGCACATATATACAATGGAATATTACTCAGCCTTAAAAAGAAACGAAATTGAGTTATTTGTAGTGAGGTCGATGGACGTAGAGTCTGTCATACAGAGTGAAGTAAGTCAGAAAGAGAAAAACAAATACAGTATGCTAACACATATATATGGAATCTAAAAAACAATCAAAAAAAAATAGTCATGAAGAACCTAGGGGCAAGACGGGAATAAAGATGCAGACCTACTAGAGAATGGACTTGAGGACATGCGGAGGGGGAAGGGTAAGCTGGGACAAAGTGAGAGAGTGGCATGGACATATATACACTACCAAATGTAAAATAGATAGCTAGTGGGAAGCAGCTGCGTAGCACAGGGAGATCAGCTCGGTGCTTTGTGACCACCTAGAGGGGTGGGATAGGGAGGGTGGGAGGGAGGGAGATGCAAGAAGGAAGAGATATGGGGATATATGCATATGTATAACTGATTCACTTTGTTGTAAAGCAGAAACTAACACACCATTGTAAAGCAATTATACTCCAATAAAGATGTCAAAAAAAAAAAAAGTTTTCACTTTAAGTTGAATCTCAAAAGCTTCATTTGAATTTTCTCTAATCCAGGGATATTGTTAAGAAAAAGCCAGGGTGGCTGGCATAGGGGTGGAGGGAGAAGGAGGAAGAGGATGCTTCATCTTTGGTTCTTCTAAATTGAATTAAATATTTTAAATCAGTCATCTCTGATCTGTCATTAGGGGATTTGTCCCAATGCTTTTTACAAATTACAGCTGCTAGGAATTTACAATTTAAGAATCTGTGAATGTTAAAAATATGGACTTCCAACTAATATCTGAAATGATAGCCTCAAAGACAAGAGTCCTTTACTGTCCCCTCCCTCTTCTAGAGCATACCAGTACAAGGGCTACTGCTGAGATGCAGACATTTCCAAATGTAGCAACACTGAAACTCATTATAAGTTTTAACAACTTGCTTTTCAGTCTATGGGGCTTTGACAATCTAAATTTAGGTCTCCTTAATGGAATGGCTTTGCTTTAGAGAACAGATTTTGTCAAGGGCTTTATAACACTATTCTCCCCCAGCTTCATTTAACCTTACTCATTTGGAACAATGGAAGGGGGAAGGGGCCAGGAGAAGGCCAGGATTACTTAGTGGTATCTTAATTTTAAACGTTTACAATAAAAATAAATTGCTGTTACTTCCAATGACGACATATATAAAAGTTAAAATACAGATGAGTCATGAGTAATCAGGTAATCATAGCACACAGTACACTTTCCTGAATAATAGTGTTCCATAAGACAGAGAGTACTTTAATACTTAAGGATTAATTAGACCCAGAACTTAAAGTTCTGGATATTTCACAATACTTTTTATTTCCCTCTGTACTGGGTAGCATAGCGTTCCCTGCCCGCCCCCCCCCGCCCCGAAAGCTCATGTCTACCTAAGAACCTCAGAATGTGACCTTATTTGGAAATAAGGTCTTTTGCAGAGGTAATTAGTTAAAATGAAGTCATCCTGGGTTAGGGTGGGCCCTAAATCCAGTGGATAGTATCCTTATAAGAAGCCCATGTGGAGACAGACACGCAGACAGAAGAGCCATATGAAAATGGATGCAGGGTTATACCAGTAACCACTAGCAGCTAGGAAGAGGCAAGGAAGGAGTCTTCTGAGCTTTCAGAGGGAGCGGCGCCCTGCTGACACCTTAATTTCAAACTTCTAGTCTCTAGAACTGTGAGAAAGTAAAGTTCTGTTGTTTTAAGCCACTCAGTTTGTGACTGTTTGTTATAGCAGCTCTAGGAAACGAATACAACTCTTTCAGGGCAAAGTCCCACTTTGTGTATGGCAGACCTTTGGCACTGAATGTGGCCTTGTGTTATTTAATGTTTTCACATATACATGTGTGTTATGGTTTCATATGTGTATGGAATTTCAACTAGTATCTGAAATGATAGTCTCAAAGTCAAATTTCAACAATATTTAAATTCCCCCAGCACACAGCCACACACCGAACTAAATGCTCAATAAACCAAGAATTTATTTGCATTGTTTAAAAAAGGAGATGCTACCTAGAGAGGACATAAAGTTTCGATTCTTTTAGGCTTAGCTGGGATCCTTGGAGTCTGTCCCAGGTGTGCATAGTCAAGGGTCAGCCAGGGATTTGGGCAGAATTTATGCACAAAATTTGGGGCTCCCTTATCTGCATCTCTCCTTTCTGGGATTTTCCTCTTCACTTTCCAGCTGCTGTGGTTGACCCAAACTCTGACCTCTGTGGGTTCGATAGAAACTGTGGGTTTCTATGAGTTTTAACTGCCTTACATGACACCAAATGGGACATGCCCTCAAGCTAAAAGCCATAAAAGAATGGGAAGCTTGCCCACTGCTGTCTCCTTCTCCCAAGAGTAGACCCTCCTTCAGTTTCTGCTGCTTTCCAATCATGCTCCAGTGGCTTAAAGTGGTTGTGTTTTATATATTGTCCAGCATTTATAGTTGTTGTCTGTGGAGAGTGGGTTCAATAGGAAGTACTTGGCCATTAAAGGAAGCAGAAACCTCCTTCACTAAAAATTCTGATGCTATTTTTTTTTTTAAATAAAAAATTTCCTGAACCCAAAGAACTAGAAAGAGTACTACACAAAAGCCAAAGTCATAGCCACTTGCAAGCAGAGGGGAAGTGATTTAAATTACTACTCAGGAAGTCTCAGTTTAATTTCTTAAAAATATGAACTTACATTGGCCTGTAACATTAAACATCAGTAGGAAGGAAGAGGCTGCTGGAACCTGAACCTGTCACACTCCCATTCTGCGCCCACCGCAAGGACACTGATATCAAGAACACCTTCAACATCACGTACGCTCAACCACATGCACCCAACTCCAAACATCCTAAAGTGTAACGCAGCCTTTGTGAACATTTCTTAGGGAGTGGAGCAAGGGCTACACAGCACGACAGAGAGTAAAAATTTCCCCCAAGTGACTTTTAAAACGTCTTCCCCCAAGTCTCACTTCCTCAAGCAGCTACTCAAATCCCTCCTCATGTCTCCCTCTCCCTCTTCCAGTCTTGTCCAGCCCCTTTGCTCTCTTCCCTTCTCTCTCTTTTTTGAGGCAAAGCTCTCGACTGCTTCAAATCTGCAGCTCTCTCCAGTTCTCTGCTCATCACAACAAAGACAGTGTAGTCGAGCTGTTCGACAGCAGGATTCTTTTCCTCATCATGTGGTGGGGTGTGTATATGTGTGTGGGTGTGTAGCACGACTGTAAATAGTTATAAATTAATAGCTTTCTCCTGTCATAGTTGCATATTCATATACATGTGGAAATAACTGGAAGGAAAGGGGAGCATTTCAGGACAGCAGAGTCTGAGCTAACCGTGTGCCAGGCACTGTATTTACACACATTATTTCTAATCCTCTCCATCTTTCAGATGAGGAACTTCAGGCTCAGAGCCACTGTTCATTCTCTTTCACCCAGCACACAGACTCTGGGATGTTGCTAACATATTAATGTAAAATGCAAAAGAAAACATGAGAGATACGTCTGGGAGTTACTGGGGAGAGGAAACGGAGTAGAGGCTGGGTTGTCTTGTGCTCGGGAGGGAAGATCTGGAGGCTGGGGTGGTGGAGGGAGAAGGTTGTTTAAAGGAAGGGTCCTGTTAGATGGGGCAGTGGCTCCAGGGGCGGAAGAGGGTCTCGGGCTCATCTTGTTCTCCTCTTTCCCCTCTTTGCCCATATGGTGATCAAACGGCCACCCCTCTGTTCCTCAAACTCTTCCAGCTCATTTTTAAAGATAGAGACCCTCCGAATGGTGACTTGGTTAATTTATGTACTAAAGCTAATTAAAGTAGATACTTTGGAAGTCTCATAGGCAATTTCAGTCTTTAAAACACTGAATGACACCATTTCAAACAGTAAACTACTTATCTTGGTTCACCCATATGCTAAAGAGTACAAGCTTTTAAATTCCTAAACACCTTGTCAATTTGGGGTGAACTGGTCCAAGAGAAAAAAAGGAAGTATCTGTAGAAGTGACTGCTTTTAAAATTATCACTTGAGTAGAATTTAATGAATACTAGTACTTAAGTGACTTCTGTTTTATTGTATGATATCCTTTAAAATCTAAATTTCCTCGCATAAATGTCTTGAATGATTCATTTTTAGCAAGCATTACACAGGGATGGCTGCTGGATATTTATCTTGGATCTGAGCGTATGTGTGAAGAATATTTAGCTAGGAAATATACTATTGGTAGATTACAAAAAGCCATGCATGGCTACAAAAATTTCCATTTATACTGTGTTCTAAACTCCATATATTTAGAAACTGTCATCTCGATTTCATGCTGATAACTTCGAGTTAGGCAAAAATTGACAGTTAAAACTGCCTTCCCATAGAGTTTAGGTGTTGTTTTATAAGAAGCAATTTACAAAAGAAAATCCATTCAAAATTTAAAATTCTGATTTTAAAATGATGGTTTTTATGATTTCTGGTTTTAAGGAGGTTTCAAGGAATAAGGAAGGCATGAAAAACAAAAACAAGAATGAACAAATGACGAAGGAAGATGGGAAATGGAGTCAAGGGAATTGGTGAGTTGAATCACTGACCGAGCGATTCAGAAAGGCAAAGATGGGAGAAACTGCACGTCCAGGGAGAAAGCACAGCTGCACATTATGCCAGATAGACAGTGTAGTCCTGGGAAAGTTTAAGTTTTGATAAATTAAATTTTCCTGTTGATGAGGCAGAGGCAGCTGGGATATTTGAAAATTAAGAGACAACTCAAACCCTAACCACATTTCAAACACCTCTAGCACTTAAAACCTTCTACCCCAGCTGTTAGCAAAAGCTAAAAAGTGGCCAGGCTGATGTTTTTTAAATAGCCATCCTTGTGTTTGTCCTCCTGCAGGTGGATAAATAAGAGAGGCGGGGAGGGAAGGAGAAAGTAAGCCAATGCTGACTGAGTGCTAGCTATGTGTCAGGCCCCGTGTTAAGCGCTCCACTAATGCACTCCTTCATCTTCACGGCAACCTTATGAGACAGGCACTATCATCAAGCCCATTAAACAGACGGGAAAGCTAAAGCATGGGGAAGGTTGATAATGTGATAATTATCACATAGTCAGTCAGTGACTGAGCTGGGCGTTGAAACCAGGCAGTTTAACCATAGAACCCAAATACATAATCACTGCGCCATATGGCATTTTCTAAAATAACCAAAAATTAGTTGACAGGATAAAAGGGACCCAAAGTGTGTGGTACTCAAACACCTGGCTGCTACCTGGGAAATCTGTTAGGACATCGTAGTAGAAGTCCCGAGTCCTCTTGGGTGTTTGTCTCAGACACCCACTATTATTTTTAAGTCAAGGAAGAAAAAAGAAACCTACCTGAAGGTATCCTTTCTTCTAAATTCAAACGTGAATAAGTGAAAGAATTTAAAATGTTTGAATTTTTGACATATTCACTTCATTATACTAAAATTTCTACAAAATGTCAAATACTCCTTGAGGGGAACATTTCAGTAATTTGGTGGTTGAATCATGTAGCAATTATAAGCCTAACTTCTAAAGCAGTTTCCAGAAAGAGAGTGCAATTTTTTTTTTCAAAGTACGTATAAATACACACACATACCAATACTCTCTCCCTATAAGACATCTTCAAGCCAAGTTTCCATTTCTTTCAGACTCTATTTATATGCAAGCAGTTCTAAGAATTCTCAGAAAAGGACAGGTCCGACACTGTCCCCTCACTAACATCCCCCAGAGCAAGAGTCCTCATCCATTTTTCAGGCATGACCCACTTTAAGGGTTCAGACTCCGTGGTGAGTCACACGCATATCTTCTAAGGACCTGGATGGGCTGCAAATGAGATGAAATGAAAATGACTAAAATGTTCAGAGTCAGCCACCTTAGTCTCTTTCTTATTTGCCATCTGTCCACAGATCATTAGGTTCAAATCACATTTTTGTGAATAAATATCTAGAATTCGGGCACCTCTTTTTGGGACACTTCTCCCACTTCACAGCCATACAGGACAAAAGCAGCAGCTATAGGGCTCCAGTGGTCAGTAGGTGAAGCCCGCAGGGCAAGAACTCAAGGAGGCCCACAGCTGGGGGCACTGCAGGCCCCCGAGGGAGTTTACCCCCTCCTGCCTGTGTGGATGACTCAGACAGGCCTTGCAAAGCCCCTACAAGGCTTCTGACACCCCCGCAGTAACTGCAAGCTCCTTACTCCCTGCCTTCCCCTCAGTCCCATCTACACTCGGTCCACACGAGGCCCCCTTCACCATGGCCTTTGCATCCCTCTTCTAAATCAGTCTTAAGGCCCTCCTAACTTTCCACTCAGTGCTGTAACTATTCATAAACATATTCTGTTTCTCACTAGACTGTAAGCTCCCTTTAGTAGGGCCCTCATCCAATTCCCCTTTCTGGAACTCATGGAGCCTTGCCCAGTAGATGTTCAACAAATACTGAATTAAACAAATGGTTCTGAAATCCAGTTTCTGAAAACTGAGAAGTCATATGCAGCTCAGTGGAAACCATAGCACTGGATGGGCACCTTTTGAGCCTCAGAATGTTCACTCCTTGTATAACACTGGAGTTGTGGGATTATTCTGCACAAGCTGATGGTGTTTTCTGTAGGTCTGCTTTGTATACTTACCAGTGTCCCAAAGGTGAAGCAGTCTGATTATGCAATGACTGTTTAAACACACATTAATCATGCATTAGGAGTCCTAAATTGAATAGCATGATACACAGGAAAATACCTTGGACACAAGGCATCCATTACAGACAGAAGTGATCTCTCACATCCTGCCGTGTACATATTTGGAGAGTAAGTGCACTTTAGGGAGCTCTGCTTACTTAAAAGAAAAAAAGGATGAAAGAAGAAAGAATACATCTGCATGCTGCTTGGAGGCCATGGCTTGGCACGGAGGCACCTGTCAGGGAGCCAGGGGTTCTGGAACTTGTATTGGCCATCGCGACAATGAGCTGCTCAACACAAGGATGCCTCAGTGTCTCTAACTGCTTCCTTCTTCCTCCCTGGCGTGCAGGAGATCTAGGAGGTTGTCTTACACTCTTATAAGCCTGCTGCTCAGTGGCCTCAGCCCTCCCAGCAGAGGTAGCAGCAGTTGGTATAGCGCCGGCAGAAACCCACTCAAATCTCTGGTCTAGAGGCCCTGTGTGCTTGAAGTGTTTCTGCAGGACAGGGAGGCTGGAGGGGTGAAGCTGGAGGGGTGTGACCAGGGAGATCCTACACCTATTCCCATTCTCCTCAAGAAAAAGGGGAGCAGTGGGGATACTGGCTTCACCCTTTAAAGCCAGATATAGTCTGGGGGGGATATTGGCTTCACCCTTTAAAAGATGCATTCACACAGATGAACATCCATGCCTGAACTACACCAGGATGGAAGCTGATGACAGGTCCCTGGGGATGATGGATCTGTGCCCTCTCTCTCAGCTGTATCAGGAATGCTTGGGGACGGACACACACACATACACTCTTCTCTTGGCAGGGTCACACTGAGAGAGGCATCAACTGTGCTTCTTAACATCAGTTTTACCTGCAGCTCCTAAATGACGCAGGCAGAGGCCAAACACTCCCATTCGATGGAGCTGAGTCCCCCGAGTGAGCTCAGCTTGGGACCTGGCATCCTGAGATGATGAAGAGATCTTGCACAACAAGGCGCAGCTGGGGCATCCTTACCAGAAACAGCAAACTCCAGATTCTCAAGTGGTTTTCTGCAGCTGCCTTGCCCACATGTTTTCATAACCGGAGAGGGAAGCTGGGTGCTTAACAGAATGAATGCTCCCCTAACCATCTTTTTGGTACTTTGATTATGAGCAAAGTGACACTGACTTTGAACAAGAGGAATATATACTCTACAATATAATGATCTTCATATAAACAGAGATTGATTAACCTTGGTTTCTTTCCTTTAAACATGGTATGAGACCAGATAAAATTCAAGTGGGGCAGTCTGGAGACCTATAGAGGAAAAGCACTTAACAGTGTAGGGCATTATGATTACACGTACAAGAGTAAATAAGAAAAAAGACTAGAAGGAAATAAGAGCAAATTATAAAGTTAGTGTATTAAGATGCTGAGGTTGAGAACTTTTCTCATAATTTCTAAATGTTCCATGATGTGATTTTTTTGTGATGAAAAATATTTAAAGTAAAATAATTTAGACTTCAGGTATTAAATAATTTGTGGTCTGGATAATTAAACATAGATTACTCAATTCTCTACACACCAGATGACATAATGTATGTGAAAGCACCTTATACACAGAAAGGGGTATAAATGTATTGGATATTATTGCCCCTCAGTGCTTTTGAGTATTAGGCTGCCATATCAGAAAACTATTTAGAATGTCTCTTGTTTGTTATGGTGAGTGATATTCAGTAGGGATAATTCACATGCCATCAACCAAAAACATCCTTACACTAAAAAAGGGCTTGCCCACTATCTCTTTAAAAATAAACACTAACCTATGACAAATTCTATCCTGGCCAGGTCTCTCTCCCGTCCTGGGGGGAAGGCTAAACTGTGAATGGGGCGCATTGGTCTAGGCCAAAGTCTGTAAGTGCATCTGTCTATACGTGTGAGTGGTTTGGAGTTGCCATGTGGTCAGACTGCCATACAGTGTCCCATCCAAGCTGGCTGAGTGGCTCTTCCGGGACGAGGGGGGTCACGTAACAATCTGCTCAGCACAGCGAACAGCTTCCTTCCCAAGTGGGAAAATCTGGAGCTGCCCCATACCGACTTTTTATCACGCTCCACATAAGCAAATGCGGCACTAAATATATATTCCAAATACATTTTATCAGAGCAACACCAGCATTTGTGCTCAGGCTAATGCTCTATTATATGGATTATAGTCAACTGGAATAAAATGAATATTCTCCACCACAACTCAATTGTTCTTTACGTAGTTTTTAATGAGATTCCGCCCAGTGTCACAGCAGTACTTATGTAATTACTCTATATAACTCTGCCAGCAAGGAGGGAATGAAATCTCCTTATCAGGGTATTGCAAACCAACAACACCTCAGCAGACTTTCTCTCTCAGTGCACTGCTGCATTTTGGATAGTCTGGGAGCGCGGCCATCATGCAGAGGCAACGCTTGGGTGACCCAGGCTTCAGCACCGCAGAATAGCTTTCAGGGATGAGGAGTGCACTTTCCTGACATTTCTCAAGAAAATGTTCTATGAAAAGAAAGGGAGCCTGCAACTTCTAAGCTGGGTCCTCTTTAATCAGGATGGTCAAAGGGACACGTGTGCCAGCGTGTACCTCACTCAGAGGCTGCCGAATGCAGTTTTTCTGGAACCTGGGACAATCCATCAGGGAAGGGTAGGGAGCGGGAGAAGTGGATGGAGTTGAAAAATAGTTTATTTGCCTCCTTGAGGAAGACTGTAGGTCAGCAGAAAGCAGCATAAAGAAAGTGCTGCTGAGAAGCAGGTTAAATCTGGTCTTGGGAATTTATCTAAATAAGCAAGACGGGCCTCTGCCTCCTATTGCTGGGGAACCCCAGAAGCCAGGGGCTAGACCCTGAGAAGTTCCACTGAGGCTTTGTCCTGTGGTCTCAGGAATGACTTTGTTCTCTACTTGCAGTTCTGCTTTGGGTCATGAGAGAGAGGACACTGCAGCACAGTCTTGGTTTCTGCTAAAGAATTCTCAGAGCATTCCCAGGGAAGCAAAACTCCACAGAAGCCGCCGAGGTAGAGTGTGGAAGAGGGGACAGGACAGCTGCATTACAAAGTCCCCGTTCCTGTTTTCTGGGCTTCTCTCTGGTAGCATCGCCCCTGCCCCTGTCCAAGCAAGACCCAATTCTTGGTGGTAGAGGCAGGCAGACTTAGGAAGCAAGTGTCGCTCCTATTCCACAACCAAAAGAAGATCAACAATGAGAAGGCTTGGTCAGAGAGTAATAGGAAAACACAAATGGAGAATCTCTACTCCTATGGTCTACACCGCCGATCACTTTGTTCTATACGGTTGATGTCACTGATCAACCATAGACCATGTTGCTCACTAAGCCTTGTAGATCCTTCTTTGCTCCTTACACACCTGACCTTCACACCCACTTCCCTCACATTTCATCTCCAACTTCCCCTGCCAATAACAACGACAGTAACCTCACAACTTAACTACAATTTACACTCCTTGTGTAAAAAGAAAGACTGCTTAGTAAGTTTCCACATTGTACCTTTCATTTGTTACCTGCATGGGTGGTATTATTTGCACTTGGGTGTGTTAATAGTAAGACTCTAGTAGAACACTATGGAGGTTCCTTAAAAAACTAAAAATAGAATTACCATATGATCCAGCAAGCCCACTACTGGGCATATACCCAGAGAAAACCGTAATTCAAAAAGACACATGCACCCGAATGTTCATTGCAGCACTATTTACAATAGCCAGGTCATGGAAGCAACCTAAATGCCCATCGACAGACGAATGGATAAAGAAGATGTGGTACATATATACAATGGAATATTACTCAGCCATAAAAAGGAACAAAATTGAGTCATTTGTTGAGACGTGGATGGATCTAGAGACTGTCATACAGAGTGAAGTAAGTCAGAAAGAGAAAAACAAATATCGTATATTAACGCATGTATGTGGAACCTAGAAAAATGGTACAGATGAACCGGTTTGCAGGGCAGAAGTTGAGACACAGATGTAGAGAACAAACGTATGGACACCAAGGGGGGAAAACCGCGGTGGGGTGGGGATGGTGGTGTGCTGAATTGGGCGATTGGGATTGACATGTATACACTGATGTGTATAAAATTGATGACTGATTAAAAAAAAATAGTAAGACTCTAGTAATTGTAATATTCAGCACATATTTAACCCTTCAAAGGGCATTCTCAGCTATTATGTGATTTTTACAGTCTCAGATAAAAAATTCACAGAGACTGGCAGGATGGGCATTCTTCCTAATTTATAAATGAAGAAAATGTAATTCGAAGATGTTAAGTGACTTGCCTAAAGTGTATCGCACAATTGAAACCAATTCCCAGGTTTCTTGATCCTCACCCAAGGTCTCGTTCAATGAAAACGTTCTGTGCTACCTGGTTGGAATGATCATTACAGAAGAAATCTGGCAGAGCTGAGCGGCACGTGATGGGAAGAAAGCTACTCAGCCAAGCCTTGTCAGTGCCCAGATTCAATTAAATATCATCAGGAAGAGGGCTATTCAGTTTGTGCACCTCTCATCCCTTCCTGCTCTCATGCTGTCATAGGGACTGGCACAGAACTGCACAGACTGCAATCCAGGACCTTCTGGTCCAGAGACGCCTCTGTCTGTACGCTTACCTAGGAGATGGAGGACTGCTGGAGGCTGAAGCCCAAAGCAGATGGGCAAGCTCATCAATGCACTTGGCGTCGCCCCTGGCTCATCCAGGCACTGTGAGAGACAGTGACTCAAAGGTTATTTTACAGACCCCAAATGATTCAGTTGGCCCTATGTGCTTCCCTACCCCAAATACAGGGGCTGAGCAAGAAGGCAAAGTGAGAATTTGGGGGCCAAAGTAAGATGAGTAATATATTAAAGGGTAAGCCAAAGAATGACTCTAAAAGGTGAATGGTGTTGCTTTTTACTCACCCTGATGCCATCCCAAAATATGTAGTAGGTGATAATGTGTGTGGGGAAGGGGAGTCGACTCATCCTGGCTTGCCATATCTGAACAATAACTATGACATTTTACTTTGCGTTTCTGTAGCATCTCTTTCTATTGAGCTTGGCATTGGCCACATCCACCTTCCCTCGGCTTGATGAAATAGCCTTGTCTAGCAGGGGATGAGAGGGTCCCTTTAACAAGACTGTTCCCACCATCCTGCAAGGCCTAACATGAAATTTACCTTTCTTCATGAAGTCTTTTCTGATTCCTTCCAATTATCAATGATATTTCCTTCCTTTAAAGCCTCAAAACATTCACCTCTAAACTCACGTCTTTTTTTTTTTTACAGACATTTGTGCAGTACGCTCATTCCCCTACAAAGAATAATCATTAGACTACGTTCCTTGGGGGTAGAGACTGTGTCTCACTCACTGTTTGCCCACCCCAAGGCCTGGCAGTAATGCCCTGTGCATGGTGAGTGCTCTATGAATACTGCTCAAGAGACGTGGATTATTTTCATCTTATCTAGGCTGGAACCTCTCACAGTACCTCCCTGCTATTCTTCCAGGTAGTCTTGACCATACTGAGCGCTCACATCTATGGCAGTAACTAAGCAGAGGCACAGCTTTCCTCTCTCAGGGATGTGCTGTAAGCAAAGCTGGGCAAACTGATCGGGAGTTAGGTTAGGTGATTGCCGAAGTTCCTTCTAGTTCTGAAACAATAATTCTAAAATTTTGGATAAATGAAAATAGGAGGTTAGTGAATGTGGAGGGGGAATAATAAATACTGAAATAATGAATAAATGAAAAAGGAGTTGGGTGTGTTGTAGGCTCAAGGAAAATACAAAATATTCAGGAAAGATATTCTGGGATGACATAATTTAAGATGCTCCATGAAGAATGGGAAGAACATTTCCCAGAAAAAGTGGGGTTTTCTAGTACAACAGGGTCTGGTTTAGGGAATGTCTTGAAATGAGATCAAATGAATATAAAATAGTGTTGAGTAAATTTGACAGGAATAGTACAGGAAAGGCAATAAGATAGTCTGAAACAAGTGACAATCTGAAAAGACAGTGAACTCAGACACTGTGTGTGTGTGTGTGTGTGTGTAGGTAGATGTGATATATTAAGTATAGGTTTTGGAATCAGATTAGTGTGGAATCCCAGCTGCCATGCTCAGTAGCTGTGTGACAGTGCATAAGTTATTTAACTGAAGTTTCAGTTTCTTTATGTTTATCATGAAGATATATATGCATCTTCATATGAAATTAAATGAGATAAATGATATAAAATGCTAGCACAATACCTAGCACTCATTCATTTAACAAATATTGAGTATCTTGTATGTGCTAGATAGTTTGCTAAGCATTTTTTAAAAATTAATTAATTTATTTTTTGGCTGCGTTGGGTCTTCGTTGCTGCGTGCAGGCTTTCTCTAGTTGCAGCGAGTGGGGGCTACTGTTCGCTGTGGTGCACGGGCTTCTCATTGTGGTGGCAGAGCATGGGCTCTAGGCGTGTGGGCTTCAGTAGTTGTGGCACGTGGGCTCAGCAGTCGTGGCTCGTGGGCTCAGTAGTTGTGGCTCGCGGGCTCCAGAGCGCAGTTCAGTAGTTGCGGCGTACAGGCTTCGTTGCTCCGTGGCATGTGGGATCTTCCTGGACCAGGGCTCGAACCTGTGTCCCCTGCATTGGCAGGTGGATTCTTAACCACTGTGCCACCAGGGAAGTCCAAGTTTGCTAAGCATTTTACATGATAAATCATCAGAAAATGGAAGCTATAATTGTTATTAGCCAAAGGGACTATGCCTCCCCTTCCTGCATCCCCCACTGCAAATTATGTCCCTTTTGATTCTGGAACTTAGAAGAAAAAATGTCATTTTATTGTATATGTGAGTTCACTTATTGGCCTTTGGTATATTTTGCTTACAAAATAAAATAAACCAAAATTTTGTCCTGAGCTTTAAGTGCACTGTAAATACAAATTAAGTAACAAGAATTTTCTTAAAGTCTCAACTTTTTAACACAGTCTCTCCTTTGTGCACAGAGGCATAATCAAAAAGCCAAACACACATCCTTCTCTCCTCTTGGAAAGTCATTTCTTGACATGGTACCCAAAGAAGCATCTTGAAAGAGACATGCATGGTTATGTGTCCCCTCTCCGGGGACAGTCTTCTCCCATGGATGTGAAACAGGCTTTGGCAGCTGCTCAGTATCATTAGACCAAGGGCAAGTCAACTGCTCTCTCAGGCTTAAAATAAAGTTATCATCTCAAACCAAAAATGCTAAGCATTTGACCAAGAAAAGAAAGCCAATGGAGATTCAGTTATCATGAGGGATTTCTTGTTGATCTTACGAGTTTTCTACAGTGAATGCCTGAAAGTCTGATTTGTATTTTTGTATGTATGTACATACATATGTATGTATATAGGATATTATAGAAAAATTGCTGAAGGGTACCTGCTTTGCAAAAGGGCTGTTCTTGTGTGTAGATTAGCAAACCATAAAACTTGAGTGAGGTTTATTTTGCTAAGTATACAACTTCTTAATACATTTCACGAGCAATCAATCTCTGGGAAAAACACATTAGTTTTCAATAAAGGAACACATTATTTTTCTATTCTGTATGTTGCTTGTTTTCTAATGGGCCGTATCTACTCTGGTTATAACCAAGAATAAGGTGGCAACTTCAGAGACTGTTTTCTTGAGGTCTTGGCTGTGTGAGAGAACCAAAATGTTTTCAGAATTGCAGATGGATAACTTGGGATTCATTTGGAGTTCATGTATTTTGGTGGGAAGTTCCCGACAAACAAGGCAAAGATATAAGGATAAGTAACTAGTACATGCAAACAAGGAGTTTTTAGAAAATCACTCACAGCTACACTTATTCAAGCCTTGGGTAAGAAGAAAGGAGGGCATACATTCACTATTTCGCTTAATAATTTGAATATGATCCCATCACACTTAGAGTAGACCCATTTTGAAACTAATGCTTGGTTTTTTCTAATCCCTATTTATTCTTAACTGACACAGTAATCTCTAGCTAGGATAAGGTATTTTCTCTCATAAATTTATAAACCTTTACAAAGGAAATTACTTTGGGGAAATTACTTCAAATGCCAAGTACCTCAAGGGACTTAATCTTGGAATTTATGTTTTCTATTTTTAACGTTTTAATCCAGACACAGTTTTTTCCCCTTAAGTCCCTTCAAGTATTGAAGGGACTAAATCAGCTCTCATACAAAGAGCTCATCAGAAGGGAAATCAGAATTTTCCTTCTCATTTAGTTCTTTTAAATTCAGCTGTTTTGTGAGAAGATGTAAAAAAATAAGTAAATAAATGAAATCAAACCAATTAAAATACACATGATGTGAGATGACATATTTTCTGCTCCAAAGTTTTCAACATCTCAGTTACTTAGAAACATCTGCTCCACTAAGAAAAATAGATTGAAGTAATCTCAAAAAGTCATTCAATCTATGATCCCATTCTTGGGTCATATGTCAACTAAAATATCCCTAAATGAAACTGCCTATATTATGGTCTCTGAACCTTAACTTTGCAGCACTCCAAAGCATCAAACAAAATGTATTTTAAACCATTTTCATTTGTTAAAGATGCTATATAGCACTCTTCCCATGTGTGTGCGTCTCCTTCCAAAAAGCCTGGGAATTATGAGTCTATGCATTTTAGGAAAGGTATAAACAAGGAGGGGATTACTAATGCTCATTCTTGGCCACTGTTTACATAACTTTATATTTAGGCTTTTTTTCTTTTGTCTCTGCAACATTGATTGTACAGTTATCAATTCATTTCTTTCAACTCTACCCTCTATGAAAACAAGAATTACCATAATCTATCCCTTATTTATTCTTTTACCTGTAATATCAGGAGGCAGTTTAGTCAGCCTTTTTTGAGGGGAGTAAATATCTTCCCCCATTATCGCCTTAAAAAAGTGATTCATTCAATGTTTTGCAATTTGCAAAGTTGCAAAGCATATTCACAGAAATTATCAGAGATTTAAAAATTATTCTTAATCTTTTTTACAGATGTGAAAGCTAAGTGAGGTTATGTGTTGCCTATTAAAGTATTTGTGATAATTTCTAGTTAGGTGTCTAGAAAATGCTGAGCAGAGGCTCACATCCATTTTCTCTACCCCAAATCCTTGATTCTCTCCACTGTTCCTTATTGACATTCCAGAAGGCATTCAGGCATTTGTATTACTTAATTTAGTTCTTCTCTCAGTGCTTTGAAGTCTTGTAGCCCCAAACTGAAGTAACACTCCAGTGATGTACAGTGAAAGCATGATCACTTGATTTTGAATGCCATGTTCTTGCCAAACACCCTTTTAAAACAGCCTCTTCTCACTGATTATTAATTCAACTACCAGTCTGCCTTGATTCCTTATCATTTCCCCCATGTTTCCTTGTGCTAGCAAGCAAGTAAACATCATTGCCTATTTACTTAGTTTACTTCCCTTTCTAAACTCAGAGATCACTTATTGAGTCCTTACTGTAGGCAAGACACTGTGATAATTTCATTTTACTTAATTCTCATGTAACTCCATGAGGTATGTATTATTATCCTATTTTATAGATGAAGAAACTGAGGCTCAGAGAGGTTAAGTATGTGTCACCTATTAAGCTGTTTGTGATAATTTCTAGAATACAGCTAACAGAATTTGAATTTTTTTCAGGTTTTTCTTCATCCCATTTATGATACAATGTATGTTCCTTTTTTCTTACATAAATTAAAGAAGCACTAAATGCCATCCCAAAGAATGACTCACTGGTGCACACACTAGACTCAGACTATCAGACTAATACTCATGTAGCCAGATTCATGCTAACATAGTGGCTGGCACATAGATGCTGAATAATGTGGTACCGAGGGCTGCTCATGCCTTGAGTACCATTGATGGACCTAAGTAAAAAGGTAGGGAAAAGTAATCTTGGAAAGAAAAAAAAAAAAAGGAAAAGGTGAAAGAAAGAGTAAAAAGAAAGGGGATATGTTTTTGCATGTTTCTGTTGCCTCTGACATGATGCTTTTTAAAAGCAGGGTTCGTTGCTTCACATTCTGTTACCAAGTTCTTATTGGTACCACTATTGCTCGAGTGCCTGTTCTTTCCTGTGTGGTGGTCTCTGTGGTTAAGAATTTCCAGGATGACAGACCCTGTAGAAACAGAACATCCTAGTGTTGGACTTTGTGCCTCTCTGCCGGCCACTCATGTCAATCCAAATTTCACCTGGCACACCAGCAACACTGTTGTCAACTCCCATCCATTCTAGGAACAGAGTAGAAAAGAAGAGTCCTTCCTTACCTTAGTACAAAGCCCAGCCCCCACCATCACAGAAGACTGTGCTTTCTTACAAAGTCAAACAACCTCTAGTGACTAATTACGTAAGAAGTCTCTCTCCTTGGACCTCATAGCTCACTACCTCAATTCCTCTCAAGAGAGCCATCTGTTAGCCAAGGACTCAACACCAAAACATTCTTTGATGAGCCACAATTAATTGACAAGTACAATGTGAGTACTGCCAGAATGATAAATTTAACGCTATTCAAATATTCATCATGGACTAAATAAAGAGCCTTTTAGGTTTTGAAAACAAAATATTTTAAGGTTTAAAAAACTGCTTGGCTTTAAAAATAAACCAAATACAGTCCTGGCAGTTCCAAGGAAATCGACTGATATTGAGGTAGTGTTAGCAAAGCTGCCGTTACGTGCCTGAAAATAATCACAATTGACATATTAATTGTTGACATGGAAAACTTTGCAAATAAAGCAGTGAGGTGAGCGCGTGGTGAACTGGGAGATGAGACCCAAGAGTTCTTACTCTGGCTGGGACACCAACTACCTTATGTCTCTTTGGTAATCAGCTGGTCTAGCTGATTACCAAAGTCCCTGCCAGGACTAATACTCCATCATTCTATGGGTGTATGATTTAGATCCACAGACATATGGCTGCCTTTGGATTTCAAGGGGACCTCACTGACAATTATACTGTCTCTGTTGAGATTCCTGGCAATCCTCTGAAATTTTTTCTGGACCTTCTTGCTTGTTAAAAGACCAGCAAATACAATGAGTGGACTTAGTCAATATTTCTTTTCCCTTTTAATGGGTTCTAGTTGGCAAGACCCATTACTTGGTACTAATGAAAGAGCAAGTTATTTACATTCACACACTCACTAAAATTCTTCAATGAGATGATTATTTTTTAAAAAAGAAATCCATATAATGGAAACCAACAGTTCTCCTTTGGTCTGTTTTGCAATCAATAAAAGATAAGTAAAAAACATATCAGTGATAATGAGCAGTAGAAAAACTAATATAATGTAGAATTTGAGTCCCTTTTTATGATTCAAGGCTGAGTAGCAAAAGTTAACAAATTGAAGTCTAATACTGTGTTTGAAAAAATGTAACCTATATAAAATTGCCCTTTTAAAAGCATTTGTGAATGCAACTTCTGTTATAACCATAGATTAAGCAAGATGACCATTCACTGGTTATAGATCAACTTTAAACAGATTAGCCACAAGGGCTCCATCTCAGAAATGTCATTCCATACAGTGGGTCAGACTCACAATCAAAAGTCCTTACATATAATAACATGATAATCTTGTGATGTTATTTTCCCTATTCAATTCTTTGATAATTAATGCTTTTATGGCCATTTTTCCTGTACTTTTTATTTCTTTTTCAATCATGAAATAATAACAGCATTAAATATTGAAAAAAAATGCCCATAATGACAGAATCCTGATGTAACAAGGTTTTTCTATTATGGCATATTAGATTTTGGCCTTTTTCACATACTGATTCTTTTTCTTATGCATAAGCAAGCACATGTCCAGAAGCCTGCCCTCAGTGGAGAGAAAATATTACCTAACGGCCAATTCCAGATAATGATAATTCTCTTTTGACCTTGTATTCTGCTAGTTTCATATCCTCAAGTATTGACAACATTGTGCTTTATGACTGAAGTCTGTCTTTATCATTGCTTTGTGTCTTGTCTAGAAGAAGCAACCTTGGATCACTAAATAAATGAAAACACGATGATTTACAGCCCATGGTTCAGACTCAGAGCTGGCAAACCCCACGTAACTGCAGGTAGAAGAATTCAGGAGAACTAAGTATAATTAAGGTTGCTATGAAATAAAGGAGCAAGGAAAAAAAGAGGGTGTGACTGAGCTATGGTTTAGGTTGAGGGGGAGCCTCCAAAGAAGTACTAAGGGACTCACCTGGTACGGAACGGGATGAAAAATGGCCTGGGGACCTAGGACTTTTAAAATTGACCATTAGGGATTCCAGCTATATTTAGCCCATAATCCTTACGGCTAAGGATGCACAAGAGCAAATAGAGAGCACGGAGGCAGGGCTTGGAGAAGCGGGTAGAGGCTTTTCCTGACTCCGTTCTATTATTTGCTGTATCCTAACCCACATGAGTTAGATAGAACCATGATCCTTCACTTTGACAACCTGTCAAAACCATATGATGTACACTAAGATAATATGTGTCTTTTACAGATCACTGGCCAGGTACTATACATCTATTGTGCCAAACTGTGCAAAGCAAGTATTATTACTGCGTTTCCATTATATGATTGAGGAAGATAAGGAATCAGAAGGTCAAGTAAATTGCCAGGATTTCACATAGCTAATGTCTCTAGGTTGGGATTTGAATTTAGATCCGTGTAGCACTTAAGACTGAGCGTTTCCCCCATGATGCCACTCTCTTAAGGTATCATGCAAAATTAAAAAAAAAAGAATTGAGGTCACTTTTAAGATCCAAAGAAATACAAACGAGGGTAGTATTAATATGCTAACTATTGGCCTCACCAGGGACTATGATGGAAGCAGAGGGTAATATTTGAAAATGTTAATCAAAGTACCTGCTATATGCAAAGCACTGGACCTTGACGCAGAAAGACACAAAAGTTACAGTTCTTGCCTTCTAAGAGTTTGTAATCTAATAGAAAAGGCCACGAAGGAAGTTAAGGAACAACAGGGATAATTAACTATTTAATATAACAATAAAAGTGATATCATGAAGGAATACACAATTAATTGCCAAATCAAATATATTTAAAACTGAGAAAAAGGAGATATTATATGGCCTGGAAAGGTTTAGGAAGACTTCCTGGAGGAAGAAGGATTTAGGCTGATTCTTAGGGATTGATAAACTCTGGGCAGACAGGAAGAAAAAGGGTACTGCATCCCTAGAGGAGAAATGGGGAACAAAGGCACCACAGAGTAAGACTTTGAAAGGGTGTTAAGTAAACTGGATCTAATCCCATGGGCAGTGGGGATCCAGGAGTGTTTCTGAGCAAGGAAATCACATGATCCAAGTGGTGTTCTAGGAAGATTTCTCTGGCAGTAGATTGCAGGAAGATTGCAGAGGGCCATAAAGAAGACAGGAAAGTCAGTTAGCAGTTGACTAGAGGAGCAGCTCAGATCTCTGATGGAAGCAGAAGGAAAGAAGATGATACTTCAGTTTTGTTCTGCTGCTATAGATATAGAAGACGTGAACTTGGTTCTAGCTGGAACTGGTTTAGTTAAGTGTGGGAAAAGTAAAGCACGAACAACTTTGGATAGGTTTATAGTTCAATTAAGAATTATTTAACTTTACAGTTTTGTAGAAGTTTACAAGTTACACAGTATTTTCAGAAATATTCATTCATTTATCCTCATGACACCCTATGAGCTAGATAAGTTTGGCGTTGTTTCCATTTTTCAGATGTTGAAACTGAGGTTTGAAGACCTGCAGTACCTAATACAGGGCCACACTGTTAGTACATTTTGGGACTGAGACCTGCATATAATGGACTTCTGATTCCATATTCCATGTGTCTGCTATTTACCATGCCAATCTCAAAAAAAATTTTTTTTTCCATTTTGGAGAATCAATGTGTTTAGTTTTTTTTTTTTTTTTTAACGGAAAATTTCAAACATACACAAAAGTAGAGAGAACAGTATAATGAACTCCTGTGTGCCTATCACCCAGCTTCATCAATGATAAATTCACAGCTAATCTAGTCTCATCTGTACTCTACCTATCTGTACTCTACCTATCCCTGATTATTAGAAGCAAATCTTCCAAATCACATCATGATTCTTTTACATTTAAGGATTAGCTGATGTTTTAAAGAAGAACTCAAAATCAGTTGTATTCCTTACAAATGGAATATTTTCTATCTTTAGCTTTAATTGAAAAACTGAGGAGGATGTATGCTGCCTTGCAGAGCACTTCTTTTCTTACCGAGATGTGAGAAAGTGAACAGCAAAGCAACTGACCCCTTTCTCAGAAGAATTTCCTGGGAATTTCATTTTTTCAAGCTACCTCTGGTACATGAAAAATGAAATATATTTCTTTTGTTCTTCTGACTCCCATTCTGTATGTTTCCTTTTTCCAAGCTGGAATGATGACAGTCCGTTTACTGTACCTGAGGCACTTGTAGCTTTCCTAAAGGTGGTTTTAATAGAATGCTTTGTATCTACGTTATTCTACTGTATTTGAATGTGTATGGCATATGCAGGGCAATTTTACTGGCTAAAGGAAAACCGTTTTTCTTTCTGTACTCAGAGGGAAAAATATATTCCTATATTTAACAAGCTTTTCCTAAAATTGCAAAAAGATTTCTTTTGCTAAGGGCATGATCATTTCAAAATCATTTATTCTTTTTTTTTCCACCATCATTTATTCTTACATTGCTTAGGAAAAAAATTCTATTTAGAATTTTAAAGTTAATAACTGAAAGACACTGAAAAGTCTTTGCTTTCACCCCAAATCCTGTAAGTTGTCTTTTTATTCTGAATTTGTACCTAAAGTAACATTATTTTATGTTACCTGGGGTGAGACAGGACTGTGGGTGAATAAGGACTGATCGATTATATCCAGAGGCCTTAATTCAGATTTAGAGGGAAGGATATACTTTGTTACAGACACCCAAAAAAAGAGGTTTAAATTGCCTTGATTCTTTAATTATTCAGAATTTGATAGCTTTGCAGACTCATTCATTCATTTGATCAGCATCTACTGAGCCCAGGTTCTATGTCAGATTCTGAGGATGCAGATGATGAACAAGACAGATATGGTTCTTTCCCCTAGGTGGTATTTCTCCATATAAATTAGTAGGATTTCTACAAATAAATATTGCAATATTTGATTCCTGAAAATTGTCACATATGCTCAAAAACACTGAAAGGTCTTCTTAAAAGAAAAAAAAAGAATAAATGATTTTGAAATGATCATGCCCTTAGCAAAAGAAATCTTTTTGCAATTTTAGGAAAAGCTTGTTAAATATAGGAATATATTTTTCCCTCTGAGTACAGAAAGAAAAACAGTTTTCCTTTAGCCAGTAAAATTGCCCTGCATATTCCATACACATTCAAACACAGTAGAATAAGGTAGATACAAAGCATTTATTTGCTAAATGCCTTAGCAAATAAATAACTGTAACTAGGATCTGAGAGATTGTATGTGGCCTGTAACCAAATCCACAAAACATTCCAGATAGAACGTATGCCACTGATAAGCCTGCGCCTGTGGGAATAGGAAGGGCCTCTACTAGTTAACTGGATAGCTTCCTGGCTAAGAAAAGATAAATAAGGGACTTCCCTGGTGGCCAGCGGGTAAGACTCCGAGCTCCCAATGCAGGGGGCCAGGGTTCCATCCCTGGTCGGGGAACTAGATCCCGCATGCATGCCACAGCTAAGAATTCGCATGCTGCAACTAAGAGTCTGCATGCCACAACTGAAAAAAAGAAAAAAAAGAGATGAATGACACTAACCCTCTAAGATTTTCTGGAGGTAAGAACTATAATGGTTATAAATATGTTTTTGTTGGAGCAATGTAATTTTATTTCTTCTGCTTTCTAATATAAGCACCTCCTCCCTCAGCCGGCGCCTTTCATCATAAAACCTGCCAACTGGCTTTAATTATTGCCAGTTTTTCTGTCCCTTCCCTAGAGTGAGGATCCTTTTTCAGTGGCAGTCTGCAGGAACTTGTGGCAAATCTCTGTCCTGGCAGTGTCTTAGCAACTGGAACACGCCCTTTAGCTGGTGAGGCGCCTGGATCATACACAAGAGTGAAGTCAAAGCAGATTGCTGCACACACACACAGTCACACGAGTGTCCTAGCTGAGACACAAACTGCACCTGACAAAATGCAAATCACAAAAGGGAGGGTAGAAGAAAAAGGGGAAATTGGATTCTATGCTTAATTTTCTACAATTACTCCATTGTAATGTGATTGATGAAATAGATAAAGAGAGGTCTAAAATTAAAACAAGAACCAGGTGGAGATTTAAGATAAACCTCTATTCCCAGAAACATCAGAGACACCCTGGGTTGCTGGCCTGATGCTCGTGGCCTATCTGCTGCCAGCAGTTCCGACAATTTACTCTTGCTAACTGCTTCATGCTTCTATTCTTTGTCTTTGAAATGCTCCTCTTCCAGCATTGCACTGGAGACAGAACACAGCTTAGGAGTCGAAAGTACTGCATCAGATGTTTGTTTGCAACTTACGCCTTCTCCTGCTTCACATGTATGTATGGAATCTAGGAAAACTCACTCTTCTTGGATATAGCATTTTACCCCAACTGTTTCTGAAGTTCATTTCCAGGATCAATTCCTCAGTCAATGAGGTGTCTTTTTTCCCCCAAACATTTTAATTGCACTTTGTTCTGGCAGTATGTGGTAGTAATGCAATCGAAGAATTGAGAATGTAGAAGGTGTGAATCCCATTGGTGAGTAATCTGCTGACAGGGTGGGAGGATGAATCAAATTCAAATTCTGTTGTGCTACTAGATACTACTATACTTCAACGATCAACCTAGACATACCAGGGGTAACTCACCGAACTGACCCAACCCATTAGCTCAGTATAATAGACAAGTTTGGGTCATGCGAAGTTAAAAAAGAAGAGACCGTTTTTCTTCTTATATCATATGTGGAGACATAAGGTGAAATGAAACATTTAAAATGTATATTTTTCAAGGTGAAGGAAAGATTGTTTTAAAGTATTTGTTTTCTGTTTACAAAATACATAAAACTCACCAATTATTCCATCCCTCAGAGAGTAGATCTCTGTTATTATTTTGTTGTCTTTGATTCAAGAAAATTTCTATGCAGCGGAGTGGATATGATATTATATGTACAATTTTATATCCTGCTTTTAAAAATTTACACTTAAATATAAGGATTTTCAGTGGAAAACATTTTAATGGTGCTTCATCTCCAAAGAAAGATATGACAGGCACTGGATATGCCTCGGATGTAGCAGAGCTCACACCTTGTTATTGGGAGAGCTTACTAATAAGCATGGAAGACCACCGAACTCCATCCCTCTTGTTCCCTCCTGCAAAGCGCAGCAAAGAATGTCATGTGGAGAGAGTTAAGGAGCCCTTCAAATGCATCAATACTTTGAAAAGCATAATTAATTATGCTCCTTTGGGTTAAATGGAATCTGTTTGCTTGGATTTTTTTTTTTTTACTTTATTTTCTTGAACAATAAAAGTTGGCAGGGAGTTAGCAGTTACTAATCTGTTCTCTCACCTGATGAGAAAATCTCTCTGTATCTGCTAGACCTGGATTATCTTTTGGTGAACTATAAAAAGATGCCTCTTCCTCTGGGGGACTGATGCCAGGATGCATGATACAGCTACTGCAGCATTGGCTGGATTTTAGCCTTAGTTGCCCCCTTGGCCAGGTGCCCTGTGTACCAACCAACCTATACAACTATACAGCCCTGATCTCAGGGCGATGGCTTTCCACTCTCCACTTGAGTGACAGAGAGCTCATCAGCTCACATACATACTCCACTGCACCTCTGAATAGTGTTAACTACGGCAAGTTCTTTTTGACAATGAGAAGAAATGTCTTCCTGTACGTTCAACCCACTGATCCTAGTTCTGCTTCTGAAGGAAATGAAATATCCTCTACTCAGGCTTCCACAAGATTCCCCGTCAGATACTTGACACTGTACTATACCATGTCTTCCACGTCTTCCCTTCCCCAAGCTAAATACCTAATTCTTACAACTGGATCTTCACATGACTTATTTCTAGATCTTGGTCAATAACCTGTGTTATTCTCTGGTTTGCTAATGTTCTTTAACTCAGAAGATCACACTGAACATGATAGTCCAAGTATATTACAGCTTTATGAGATAGTAAAGTTATTAAATCTTTTTTAAAATATTTATCTATCTATCTATCTATCTATCTATCTATCTATCTATCTATCTATTTATTTCTGGCTGCTTTGGGTCTTTGTTGCTGCGCGCGGGCTTTCTCCGGTTGCGCTGAGCGGGGGCTACTCTTTCGTTGTGGTGCACGGGCTTCTCATTGCGGTGGTTTCTCTTGTTGCGGAGCAAGGGCTCTAGGCACGCGGGCTTCACTAGTTGTGGCACATGGGCTCAGTAGTTGTGGCTCACGGGCTCTAGAGTGCAGGCTCAGTAGTTGTGGCGTACGGGCTTAGCTGCTCCGCGGCATGTGGCATCTTCCCAGACCAGGGATTGAACCCGTGTCCCCTGCATTGGCAGGCGGATTCTTAACCACTGAGCCACCAGGGAAGTCCCAAAGCTATTAAATCTTGATCTGAAATTATAGTTCCCTTAAAAAAAAACCTAAACCTGTATTTGGTTTAAGAGAAACTTACATTGTTCAATTTGTGGATATCTAGAACCCCATTTCAAGCATTCCTTTACTAAGCTAGACCTCCACTACCTTCTACTTGTGCAATCAATTGCTAGAACTAAATGTGAGACTTATTATGCTAGTACATTTCTTTTTGTTGATGTTAGCCCACTGTTTCAGTATGTTAGGGTCCTGTTAAAACATATCAAATTAACTTCTTGGGAAGTCACTCCACAGCTAAGCCAGGGAAAGGTCATAGCTATGGTGAATTGACTTTGAACAAGGTACTTCACCAAGTTGGAGAGTCATCTTTTACATGAGTTTGATTTACAGCCATTTGAACAACCATTTCTGAAAGGTGTTGCTTAATAGATCAAATAATTCTAGAAGGGAGCTCTATGTCTTAATCCGTCTTTTTCAGTAGTCCCTTCACTTAGATAACAACAGAAGGCACCAGCCTGATCTGCAAGCACTTTATGGGAGAGACCATAATTCCCAGGACACCTAATACACAACTAGGCACATAATCAATTTTTTTAAAAATTTTATTTATTTATTTATTTATGGCTGCTGTGTTGGGTCTTCGTTTCTGTGCGAGGGCTTTCTCCAGTTGTGGCAAGTGGGGGCCACTCTTCATCGCAGTGCGCGGGCCTCTCATTATCACGGCCTCTCTTGTTGCGGAGCACAGGCTCCAGACGCGCAGGCTCAGTAATTGTGGCTCACGGGCCCAGCTGCTCCGCGGCATGTGGGATCCTCCGGGACCAGGGCTCGAACCCGTGTCCCCTGCATTGGCAGGCGGATTCTCAACCACTGCGCCACCGGGGAAGCCCCTCAATTTTTGATAATTCTTGCCAAGTCTTGAACTTGAACTGTGGAGGAGACTGGGGCCAACAACAGTCAGTAGCATGATGAAAATGAGACACTCCTCCAATTACTGATGCTCTCTAATAGAATGTATCCCTCCAGTTTCAGAGCCCTTAGCCTTATTCTTTTTTTTTTTTTTTTTTTTTTTTTTTTTTTAAACATCTTTATTGAAGTATAATTGCCTTACAATGGTGTGTTAGCTTCTGCTTTATAACAAAGTGAATCAGTTATACATATACAATATGTTCCCATTTCTCTTCCCTCTTGCATCTCCCTCCCTCCCACCCTCCCCCTTATTCTTATATTTGGGTCTTTTCTTTCTCTGGGTTAAACACTCCCCCTCCTCACCCTTCATTTGTTCATCAGTTTGTTCATTTACTTATCAGACACTTCACTGTTTATTCATTTATTCATCAGATACTTAATGAGTGCCTGACACATGCCTTATACAGTGCTAGACACAACACTGTACAATACAATGGTGAGCAAGATATATCTGTGGTCTACTGGGAGGAGACAGACAAATAAAGAGGCACTTTCAATGCAGTGTGATAAGCGGAACAGTAAGGGCACATGTTATGGTGCTATGAAAGCACATAAGAGGGTCCCCTAGCTGAAATGGGAGATAAGGAGGAAAGCTTTCCCATAGGAAATAAAATCTAAGATGAGTCCTTGAGGATGAGTGGGAGGTGGCCAAATGAAAAGGGTCATGGAAAACATTCTAGGAAGAGAACAGCATGAGCAAGGGTCTGGGAGCACAGAAATCTCTGACTGCCAACTTCTTTCAATACTTCTTTTTGGTCTCCAGTCTTCTAGAAATCACATGTTCATTTAATTCCCTAGATCTACTCTTCCTGACCAAGTTTCTATAAGACTGCTTGCTCTTTGTGCCTTAGAATGCCTTTACCTTCCCTTTTCTTTTTCTGAGAAAGCACTGGAGTTAGTTAACTCCTACCTACATTCTTGTATCTGTAAGCCTTTTAGGGGAAGGACCATGCTGTCTTCACCCTGATAGTGTAGATCCTTGACACACTGCTCAGCATACAGTAGGTACTCAACAAATGTTTGAAGTATTGAAAAGCAAAACGTAATTATTTACAAACTGTAATATCATAAAGAATATTCTGTAAGACATAACCAGATCCATGTAGGACTCTGACTTAGAAATCACAGAAAGCCTCTTTTATAACAGAAATCAAACTTTTAAATTAAAATCAATCAACAGGGACTTCCCTGGTGGTCCAGTGGTTAAGACTCTGTGCTTCCACTGCAGAGGGCACGGGTTCAATCCCTGGTTGGGGGAACTAAGATGCCACATGGCGCGGCCAAAAAAAAAAAAATTTAATTAATTAATTAAGAAAAGAAACATGGATCATCAGTAAAATCAATCACCAAATTTTTCTTGAGAAATTGTTATGTGCAGATCCCTTTTGCTGCTCAAAGCAAGCTCACAGAACAATGCCTGAGGCTCTTGTGCTTTCTGACAACCATCTCTCAGAGTTGCTGAGCAATCTGCCAAGGTGCCTGCTGCCTCAAAGGTGAGAACCCCAGGCTACCCAAGTTCTGCCCAGCGATGCGGAATTGTCTCTCTCTTTTAATATGCTCAGTTGGAACAGAATCGCAGAATGTCCAGAGCAGTGAACCATGAGGAATGAGCAGATTAGCTGAGCAAAGAGATAAACTAGGCATTGCCCAAGGGATGCTGACAAGTTAAGTGACCTCCTGCTTTGCTTTCAAATCAGAGTTCTCAAAAGTTATCTAAGCTAGAACATCCAGGGCACACGAGAAAGACTGGAACTTCCTACTGGCAGAAAATAGGAGAGGATAAAGTTAATAAGAAATGAAAAGATGTAAAGAGGTATTTACCCCGAAGTCTAAATTACTATATCAGAAGAGCTAAACAACAACAAAAAATTCGACTATCAATAAAAACAAAAGATAGATGAAAAACAAGAGACCCTAAGAACACCCAAATGGAGATATTCTTGCTAAATAAAATGTAGGGTCAACATGAAAGCAATTCAGGGAACAGGAAACCTGAAGGGCCAATAATCACTCAAAAGATGCTTGATCTCAGTGGTGATCAGGGACCTCCACTAAAACCTCAATGAGATAACATTTCACATGCAAGTGATTAGCAATTTTAAAAACTCTAACAATTGGGCTTCCCTGGTGGCGCAGTGGTTGAGAGTCTGCCTGCCGATGCAGAGGACACGGGTTCGAGCCCTGGTCTGGGAAGATCCCACATGCCACGGAGCAACTAGGCCTGTGAGCCGCAGTTACTGAGCCTGCGCGTCTGGAGCCTGTGCTCCACAATGAGAGGCCGCGACAGTGAGAGGCCCGCGCACTGCGATGAAGAGTGGCCCCCACTTGCCGTAACTAGAGAAAGCCCTCGCACAGAAACGAAGACCCAACACAGCCATAAATAAATAAATAAATAAATAAATAAATAAATAAGTAAATAAATAAATAAATGGATCATCACGTTTAAAAAAAAAAAACTCTAACAATTACACTGAAAATCACAAAACATTGCTGAGAGAAATTAAAGAAAACCTAAACAAATGCAGGGATATATTGTGTTCATGGATTTCAAGACTCAGTAATGTTAAGATATCCATTCTCTCCAAACAGATCTATGGATCCGGTGTAATTGCTGTCAAAATCTCAGCAGGCTTTTTTTTGAAGAATAACAAACCAATTCTAAAATTCACGTGGCAATACAAAGGACCTAAAATAGGCAAAACAATATTGCAAAAGAAGAACAAATTTGGAGGGCTAATACTGCCTAATTTCAAAATGTATTATAAAGCTACAGTAATCAGGACAGAGTGGTACTGACAGAAAGAAAAAAAGATCAACAAAACAGAATAAAGAGCCCAGAAACAGACCCACACTTTTCTCCTAGGTTGCTTGCTCTAGGCTAGCATCCTCTTGATTCATATACTGTTTGTTCATGACACTCTTTGGAGGGAGAAAGCTAACTGTGACTAGAGCCCTGTGTAGGTGAAAGAAAATGGTCCTCGGGGCATTGGATATGTGATTAGTTTTACTATGTGAAATTTGTGATTGGGTTGTACAGTGCTGTGGGCCTGTACATAAGGTTGATGAACAGGTACATTACATTCTCATCAGTGCCCACAATCTTACCAGTCAGCAAGGAGCATCTTTTCCTCACCAGGAATCAACTGAGAGAATCCTGGAAGCATGGAAGGAATGGTTTTGGTCTTTTTAGCCATGTCTGTGAGCACCCCTGGCCTTTCCTCATCTCTGTGGATTAACATCATAGACAAATACCCCCGTCTTAAGCATTCTTCCATGTTGGCTTCCAGGATACTATTCTGTCTGATGTGTCTCCTGTTTTATATTTTAGGCTCTTTCTCTTTTCCATCCTTTAAATGTTGGTGTTCCCCATAGTTTCTTCTTCAAATCTCTTTCCTTATTCTATGAAGTCTGAGATTTCCCATCCACTTCTATAGCTTCAATTGCCCCTGTGAAGAGATGACTCATCTCCCTCCTCAACTCCAATTTAGTTAATACCACCTCAGCAATGTTTTCCTCATACTACACATTCTTTAAAAAGAAAATTAAAATTTTTTCATTATAAAAGTAAAACACATTTACTGTTAAAGGATTAATAAAGAAAATAAAAAGTGTCCACAATTCCCACACATTTCTTTTTATCTTCCTATAGCCTCATACATTCTTTTCCAACTCAAAACATTTTTATCATTTTTTCCTTTCTCCTCCTCTCACTCTTCATTCAACTTGTAAATACAAAAATGATCTAAATTATAGCTAATAAGATCTAGTTATATGCTGGTTTCAATGAACATGAAAGCAACATGACTTGCAGCAACGATAGATAAAAAATTAGTGAGTTATGTATACAGCCCCTGAAAATGTCCAAAAGCCTGCTTCAAAATCACTGTAAAACTTTCCATCCACTTCCATATTAGCGGATGTCCCTGGTGGCGCAGTGGTTAAGAATCCACCTGCCAATACAGGGGACATGGGTTCGAGCCCTGGTCCGGGAAGATCCCACATGCCGCGGAACAACTAAGCCCATGTGCCACAACTACTGAGCCTGTGCTCTAGAGCCCGCAAGCCACAACTACTGAGCCTGCATGCCACAACTACTGAAGCCCGCACGCCTAGAGCCCATGCTCCTCAACAAAGACAAGCCACCCCAATGTGAAGCCTGCACACCGCAATGAAGAGTAGCCCCCGCTCGCCACAACTAGAGAAAGCCTGCATGCAGCAATGAAGACCCAACGCAGCCAAAAATAAATAAATAAAATATAGAAAGATATTTTAAAAAACTTCCATATTAGCCTCTGATAATGTGCTTTTCATTAGGCACCGCATTCAAACTTTTCAATAACTGTATTATTCAATATTGGGTTTCATTTTTACAACCTGTACTGTACTACTTGTATTTCTGCTGTTTTTCATCACAAAACTATAGTTCATCAGTCGTCCCATGAGTTCAAAATTTTGTGGGCTAACCTAAAAATTACATCACCATTTACAATGTTATGTCTCTGGAGAAATATATTATAGGTTTCTATGAACCAATTTAGAATAAAGTTTTGGAATACAATCTATGTGTAAATTGGAAATGTTCCTGCACTTTCAAAGGGCTGTGGAAAATGATGCTATTTATTATTAGATCTAACTTCATTTTAAAAGTTTTATGTGGTTCCAACTGAAGTTTTGACTATCCTTTATATCATTAGCCCTATCCAAACTACTCATTTGGTCATATTTATTTCTTCTGTATAATTTATATTGATAATCTCCCTTGGAGATGGGGTATGGGAATGTTTGCAATGATCACATCCTGATTCCTAATTCTATCTTTCATCTACCATTTACTCTTTCTATAAGATTTATGCTTTCTAGAATTCAGAGTCTAAGCAAATTGAGAGCTGGTAGGATGTGACACTATCTCCTTTCCCTTCTTCTCTCTTTTTACCCTCACCTTGCTACACTAACTAATATACAGCTGAGGATGTATTTCCTTGTCCCTTAAGATTTTCTTCTTCAGGGCTGTCCCTTTTCTTTCTCTTCTTTCCCTTTTTGGAGACAGTCAGTCATACCTACTGGGGATGCCCTTTACATGCCCATACAAACAAGGCAAGCAAATTGCTTAGGCTATTCTCCATGAATTTCAAAAGTGAGGGTAACACATTTTAGTCTACAAATGCCTTTACTACAATGGGAAAGGTAAGTGGACTTAAGGTATACCTTCTTTTATACAATAGATTTTCCCTAAAAAATTGTAAGTTAATTAGAAATTAATTGAATACTTTAAAATGCATTAAGAAAAATGGACACGACTAAAATAGTGTCTAGGAATGCACATTTGGGTGATAAAATGATAAAAACACAAGGAAAAGTGTTTCTATAGCAGAACAGTAATTACTAATCAGGAAAGGAAGGGGCTATGATTGAGTTGGGGCATACGGATGGGACTATCAAACGGGTGGCAAAGTTCTATTTCATGACCTCCATGGCTGTTTTAGCCAGTTCAGGCTGCTCTAATAAATTACTGCCCTAAACAACAAACATATATTTCTCACAGTTGTGGAGGCTGTGAAATCCAAGATCAGGGTACCAGGTGACAGTCCTCTTACTGGTTTACATATGGTCATCTTCTTGCTGTGTCCTCACATGGCAAAGACAGGTGATTTCTCTGTGTCACTTCTTATAAGGGCCCTAATCCCATTCATGAGGGCCCTAGCCTCATGGTCCAATTACCTCCCAAGGGCCCCAACTCCAAATACCATCATATTGGGGATGGGGGTTTCAACCTATGAATTTGGGAGGAGAAACAAACATTCAGTCCAAAGCAGTGGTGTTCACCTCATAATAATGTATTAAGCCATACATTTGGTTTACATGGTCTTCCATGTCTGTGTTTTATTTGATAATAAAAGGGCTTTAAAAACTACACCAGGAAGTTTGGTTTTTAGATGAAACATGGACCAACTTTAAAAAAAAGCCTTTAAAACAAAAAGTTCTTTAGCCCTCACTATTGAATAAACATAGTTTTTACATGTGAAGTTTGCTTAAAGGAATATGGAACTGTATTGGCAAAGTACTGTTCCCTAAATTGCCAATAAATAAGCCTGTACTTTTGAGGGCAACACATTCTATTTCTGGCACTGTAGAAACTGCTTACACAAAGGGTTCAATTTGCTTCCCATGGCATGTTCATGCAGCTTCTATAATCCTGGGCTTTTATAGGTATATACTGACCCATAATGATTTGGATTCCATTCCTAGGAGAAGGGATAGACACTAAAGTCAAGGGACTGGGACTTAAACTCAGCCTTCCATGGCTTAAAAGAGGCAACCTCCTTCCAGATTCAAAATAGTTTACTCCACATGGATTGGGGCAGGGGTCAGGGGAGGAGATAGCAAATCTGCAAACATCACCACTATTACTGACTAGAAAGGAACCTAGGTGGTGATACACAAAACTGTCAGGTGATTTCTTTCTCTCCAGCCCCAAAAGTCCAAATGGATTGTCATGAGGCATTAGTGCAGATGCTCTGAATATTTTTGTATATTTTCTGTTTCATTAAGAATTTCTGGAGTGATCTCTGCTTACTTTTACCCACTGTTTTTCACAAATGTTAGGTAAACCTGGAAAGTACCCCAGAATGATAAAATAGTGAGATAAGGCAGAATATTTCTTATTCAACAACAACAACACAGGTGTTGGGCAATGATGTGAAAATTAAGACTTGAAGAACAAAACCAATCTCCAATTGGAGAACAGAGTATTTAGTATTTAGGGTAAGGGAACCAGGAAATAACAGATTATGATTGAATTCCAAGTCCAATGCACTGCCCAGAATCTCCGATGTTCTATTTGAATTCCTCCAGTTGCCACTTTGAAATACTAGTCTATAAATTTAGTTGGTTATAACCATGATTTCCCAAGAAACTTGTTTATTCTTTTTATGTAGTATCATATTGCTTTTAATAAGGTATTTAGGCCCTACAAAGTATGTTTCCCCCCATATCGAAGCTAATTCACTACACTTAGCAGTTAAGTGCTTCTCTGAGTCAATAAAACCCACCTCTGCTTAAGAATAACTAGGATCTCAACTATCTCAGCTCCTGTAACAGAGAGCTCTCTCTTCCACTTGTGCAGAACTCCTTCAGAAAATGGACAATGCTGGCTGGGTGTAAGTGGTCCAATCTTTAGATTATTGTTATTAGAAAAACATATGTGCCCCTCTTTAGGAAGAGTTAGTATTAGTAAAAATAACTCATTATCTCTAACACGATATCCCCTATTAAGTCTTTACCATTTCCCTATTCACTTTCTAATGTCTTTTCTGCCACCACTGAAGTTGTTCTGGTCCCTTAAGATCAGAGCCAAGAAAGCACTCAGTTAGAACCTGGCCCTGGCTGTCTCTCAATACTCCCTGGTTTACGGTGTTCTACTTTGACACGCCGTCTAATCTCTTGATCATTTTCCCCCTTACATGTGAAATGAAGTAATCACTGAAAACATAAATACCCAAACCATATATCAGAAATCAGAGTCTTCTTGATATTAAGACTGGTTCCCAGTTGGAAGCATCCTAGGAGAATGAAGATATATGTTATTTTATTTTATTTTTTAAAATTTATTTACTTGTTTGTTTTATTTATTTATGGCTGCATTGGGTCTTTGATGCTGCATGCGGGCTTTCTCTAGTTGCGGCGAGCGGGGGCTCCTCTTTGTTGTGGTGAGCGGGCTTCTCATTGCAGTGGCTTCTCTTGTTGTAGAGCATGGGCTCTAGGCAAGCAGGCTTCAGTAGTTGTGGCACGTGTGCTCAGTAGTTGTGGCTTGCAGGCTCTAGAGCACAGGCACAGTAGTTGTGGTGCACGGGCTTAGCTGCTCCGCGGCATGTAGGATCTTCCCGCACCAAGGATCGAACCTGTGTCCCCTGAATTGGCAGGCAGATTCTTAACCACTGTGCCACCAGGGAAGCCTGATACATGCTATTTTAATGGAGGAAAGGGTTTCAGTAAAGTTAGGGCTGGAGTTGACCCTGGCCAACCATAGTTGTGGATGGTGTTCATTTCATGTATTCATTATATACCATATGTAAGAGGCATTAATTTATTTAGTCATTCAAAAACATTTATTCAGCACCTACCCTGCCAGGTACTACGCTTGTGGCTGCAGATAGAATAATAAGCAAAATGGTATAACCTCCGCTGTCTTTGAATTTACAATAATAATCCACAAGTCTACAAATCCTCAAATCTACTATGTAAGTGTCATAATGGAAAACTACAGGGACAACAGGATAGAAATAATGAGGGAGATCTGCCTTAGTCTGGGGTTTAGGGAAGTCTTTGAGGAAATGCTCTAATATGAAGGAAGTATAGAAGATACCCAAGTGAAAGGGGAATGAGGAGAAGAGCCCTCCAGGTATAAAGAACAGTTTTTCAAAGGCCATGAATCAAAAAGGAATGAGGTACATTCAAGAAAATGGAAGACTATGGTTGACCCCCGAGCGGGGTGGATGTGGGAAAGGAGATAGAGGTTAGCGGGTGCAGAGCCTTGGAGACAATGTTAAGGATCTGAGATATTATCCAAAGAGCAAAAGAAAGCCACTGAAGAGTTTTTAAGCAAAGGAGTGACAGGATCAGACTGTGAGTGATCAGAAAGTAACAAGATTATGAGAAGGAGTCTAGTTAGGAGGTTCTTTCAATGGCTCTGGCAAAAGATGAGAAGTGGATGGATTTGACAGTTCTTTAGGAAGTAAAATAGGTAGGACTTGGTGACAGAAGGACCATGAGGGGTGATGGATAGATGGAAGTTCCATTTATTAAGATAGGGCTTGCCTAAGAATACTTCTACAGGGGAATAGAGCTTCAAGATGGCGGAAGAGTAAGATGGAAGAGATCACCTTCCTCCCCACAAATACATCAAAAATACATCTAAACAACCCCTACCGAACACCTACTGAATGCTGGCAGAAGAACTCAGACCTCCCAAAAGGCAAGAAACTCCCCACATACTTGGGTAGGGCGAAAGAGAAAAGAAAAAACAAAGACAAAAGAATAGGGATGGGACCTGCACCAGTGGGAGGGAGCTGTGAAGGAGGAAAGGTTTCCACACACGAGGAAGGCCCTTCATGGGCGGAGATCACGGGTGGAGGAAGGGGGAAGCTTCGGAGCCACGGAGGAGAGCGCAGCAACGGGGGTGCGAAGGGCAAAGCGGAGAGATTCCCGCACGGAGGATCGGTGCCAACCAGCACTCACCAGCCCGAGAGGCTTGTCTGCTCACCCGCCGGGGCGGGCGGGGGCTGGGAGCTGAGGCTAGGGCTTCGGTCGGATCGCAGGGAGAGGACTGGGGCTGGCTGTGTGAACACAGCCTGAAGGGGGCTAGTGCGCCACAGCTAGACGGGAGGGAGTTCGGGAAAAGGTCTGGAGCTGCCGAACAGGCAAGAGACATTTTCTTGCCTCTTTGCTTCCTGGTGCGCGAGGAGAGGGGATTAAGAGCGCCGCTTAAAGGAGCTCCAAAGACGGGCGTGAGCCGCGGCTATCAGCGCAGACCCCAGAGACAGGCATGGGACGCTAAGGCTGCTGCTGCCGCCACCAAGAAGCCTGTGTGCAAGCACAGGTCACTATCCACACCTCCCCTCCTGGGAGCCTGTGCAGTCCACCACTGCCAGGGTCCCGTGATCCAGGGACAACTTCCCCGGGAGAACACACAGCGCGCCTCAGGCTGGTGCAAACGTTACACAGGCCTCTGCCTACGCAGGCTCGCCCCGCATCCATACCGCTCCCTCCCCCCGGCCTGAGTGAGCCAGAGCCCCCTAATCAGCTGCTCCTTTAACCCCGTCCTGTCTGAGCGAAGAACAGACGCCCTCAGGCGACCTACGCGCAGAGGCGGGTCCAAATCCAAAGCTGAACCCCGGGAGCTGTGCGAACAAAGAAGAGAAAGGGAAATTTCTCCCAGCAGCCTCAGGAGCAGCGGATTAAATCTCCACAATCAACTTGATGTACCCTGCATCTGTGGAATACCTGAATAGACAACAAATCATCCCAAATTGAGGCGGTGGACTTTGGGAACAACGATATATATATTTTTGTCCCTTTTTCTCTTTTTGTGAGTGTGTATGTGTATGCTTCTGTGTGTGATTTTGTCTGTATAGCTTTGCTTTTACCATTTGTCCTCGGGGTCTGTCCGTGTTTTGTTTTTTGTTTTGCTTTAGTATAGTTTTTAGCGCTTGTTATCATTGGTGGATTTGTTTTTTGATTTGGTTGCTCTCTTCTTTTTTTTTTTATTACCTTAAAAAATTTTTTTATTTTTAATAATTATATTTTATTTTAATACCTTTATTTTATTTTTTTCTTTCTTTATTTCTCCCTTTTATTCTGAGCCATGTGGATGACAGGGTCTTGGTGCTCTGTTTGGGTGTCAGTCCTGTGCCTCTGAGGTGGGAGAGCTGAGTTCAGGACATTGGTCCACCAGGGACGTCCCAGCACCACGTAATATCAAATGGCGAAAATCTCCCAGAGATCTCCACCTCAATGTCAAGACACAGCTCCACTCAACGACCAACAAGCTACAGTGCTGGACACCCTATACCAAACAACTAGCAAGACAAGAACACAACCCCACCCATTAGCAAAGAGGCGGCCTAAAATCATAATAAGGCCAAAGACACCCCAAAACAAACCACCAGATGCGGACATGCCCACTAGAAACACAAGATCCAGCCTCATCCACCAGAACAAAGGCACTAGTCCCCTCCACCAGGAAGCCTACACAACCCACTGAACCAACCTTAGCCACTGGGGGCAGACACCAAAAACAACGGGAACTACGAACCTGCAGCCTGCAAAAAGGAGACCCCAAACACAGTAAGCTAAGCAAAATGAGAAGACAGTGAAACACATAGCAGATGAAGGAGCAAGGTAAAAACCCACCAGACCTAACAAATGAAGAGGAAATAGGCAGTCTACCTGAAAAAGAATTCAGAATAATGATAGTAAAGATGACCCAAAATCTTGGAAATAGAATGGAGAAAATACAAGAAACATTTAACAAGGACCTAGAAGAACTAAAAAGCAAACAAACAATGATGAACAACACAATAAATGAAATAAAAAATTCTCTAGAAGGAATCAATAGCAGAATAACTGAGGCAGAAGAACGGATAAGTGACCTGGAAGATAAAATAGCAGAAATAACTACTGCAGAGCAGAATAAAGAAAAAAGAATGAAAAGAATTGAGGACAGCCTCGGAGACCTCTGGGACAACATTAAACGCACCAACATTCGAATTATAGGGGTCCCAGAAGAAGAAGAGAAAAAGAAAGGGACTGAGAAAATACTGGAAGATATTATAGTTGAAAAATTCCTTAATATGGCAAAGGAAATAGTTAATCAGGTCCAGGAAGCGCAGAGATTCCCATACAGGATAAATCCAAGGAGAAACACGTCAAGACACATATTAATCAAACTATCAAAAATTAAATACAAAGAACAAATATTAAAAGCAGCAAGAGAAAAACAACAAATAACATACAAGGGAAGCCCCATAAGGTTAACAGCTGATCTTTATGCAGAAACTCTGCAAGCTAGAAGGGAGTAGCAGGACATATTCAAAGTGATGAAAGGGAAAAATGTACAACCAAGATTACTCTACCCAGCAAGGATCTCATTCAGATTTGATGGAGAAATTAAAATCTTTACAGACAAAGAAAGGGTAAGAGAATTCAGCACCACCAAACCAGCTTTACAACAAATGCTAAAGGAACTTCTCTAGGCAGGAAACACAAGAGAAGGAAAAGACCTACAATAACAAACCCAAAACAATTAAGAAAATGGTAATAGGAACATACATATCAATAATTACCTTAAATGTAAATGGATTAAATGCTCCAACCCAAAGACATAGACTGGCTGAATGGATACAAAAACAAGACCTGTATATATGCTGTCTACAAGACACTCACTTCAGACCTAGGGACACATACAGACTGAAAGTGAGGGGATAGAAAAAAATATTCCATGCAAATGGAAATCAAAAGAAAGCTGGAGTAGCAATTCTCATATTAGACAAAATAGACTTTAAAACAAAGACTATTACAAGAGACAAAGAAGGACACTACATAATGATCAAGGGATCAATCCAAGAAGAAGATATAACAATTGTAAATATTTATGCACCCAACATAGGAGCACCTCAAAACATAAGGCAAATACTAACAGCCATAAAATGGGAAATTGACAGTAACACAGTCATATTAGGGGACGTTAACACTCCACTTTCACCAATGGACAGATCATCCAAAATGAAAATAAAAAAGGAAACACAAGCTTTAAATGATACATTAAACAAGATGGACTTAATTGATATTTATAGGACATTCCATCCAAAAACAACAGAATACACTTTCTTCTCTAGTGTTCATGGAACGTTCTCCAGGATAGATCATATCTTGGGTCACAAATCAAGCCTTGGTAAATTTAAGAAAATTGAAATCGTATCAAGTATCTTTTCTGACCACAACGCTATGAGACTAGATATCAATTACAGGAAAAAATCTATAAAAAATACAAACACATGGAGGCTAAACAATACACTACTTAATAACCAAGAGATCACTGAAGAAATCAAAGAGGAAATCAACACATACCTAGAAACAAATGACGATGAAAACATGACGACCCAAAACCTATGGGATGCAGCAAAAGCAGTTCTAAAAGGGAAGTTTATAGCAATACAATCCTACCTTAAGAAACACAAAACATCTCAAATAAACAATCTAACCTTACACCTAAAGCAATCAAAGAAAGAAGAACGAAAGTCAGCAGAAGGAAAGAAATCATAAAGATCAGATCAGAAATAAATGAAAAAGAAACGAAGGAAATAGCAAAGATTAATAAAACCAAAAGCTGGTTCTTTGAGAAGATAAACAAAATTGATAAACCATTAGCCAGACTCATCAAGAAAAAAAGGGAGAAGACTCAAATCAATAGAATTAGAAATGAAAAAGGAGAAGTAACAACTGACACTGCAGAAATACAAACGATCATGAGAGATTACTACAAGCAACTATATGCCAATAAAATGGACAACCTGGAAGAAATGGACAAATTCTTAGAAATGCACAACCTGCCGAGACTGAACCAGGAAGAAAGAGAAAATATAAACAGACCAATCACAACCACTGAAATAGAAATTATGATCAAAAATCTTCCAAAAAACAAAAGCCCAGGACCAGATGGCTTCACAGGTGAATTCTATCAAACATTTAGAAAACAGCTAACACCCACCCTTCTCAAACTCTTCCAAAATATGCATAACACTACTGAAGTGTGTACTTTGAAATGGTTAAGATAGCTCTATATCAAAAATACAAACAACCCAATCCAAAAATGGACAGAAGACCTAAATAGACATTTCTCCGAAGAAGATATACAGATTGCCAACAAACACATGAAAGGATGCTCAACATCACTAACCATTAGAGAAATGCAGATCAAAACTACAATGAGGTATCACCTCACACTGGTCAGAATGTCCATCATCAAAAAATCTACAAACAATAAATGCTGGAGAGGGTTTGGAGAAAAGGGAACCCTCTTGCACTGTTGGTGGGAATGTAAATTGATACAGCCACTATGGAGAACAGTATGGAGGTTCCTTAAAAAACTAAAACTAGAACTACCATACGACCCAGCAATCCCACTACTGGGCATATATCCTGAGAAAACTATAATTCGAAGAGTCATGTACTACAATGTTCATTGCAGCTCTATTTATAGTAGCCAGGACATGGAAGCAACCTATGTGTCCATCGACAGATGAATGGATAAAGAAGATGTGGGACATATATACAATGGAATATTACTCAGCCATAAAGACAAATGAAATTGAGTTATTTGTAGTGAGGTGGATGGAGTTAGAGTCTGTCATACAGAGTGAAGTAAGTCAGAAAGAGAAAAACAAATACCATATGCTAACACATATATATGGAATGTAAAAAATAAAAATAAAAAAAATAGTTCTACTGGGACTTCCCTGGTGGTGCAGTGGTTAAGAAACCACCTGCCAATGCAGGGGACACAGGTTCGATCCCTGATATGGGAAGATGCCACCTGCCGCAGAGCCACTAAGCCCGTGAGCCACAGCTACTGAGCCCACATGCCACAAATACTGAAGCCCGGGCGCCTACAGCCCGTGCTCTGCAACAAGAGAAGTCACCACAATGAGAAGCCTGCGCACTGCAACGAAGAGTAGCACCCACTCGCCTCAACTAGAGAAAGCCCGCACGCAGCAACAAAGACCCAACACGCCAAAAAAAAAAAAAAAATACTTCTACAGAGGGGGAAAAAGCATATTTTCATTCTAAGGTTTATACAACAAGTCTTAATGAATATCAATCTTCTACATTAATAGTAAGATAATGTGAGCTCTTAGAATCAACTTGTATTCTGGAGAAGAAAGAGAAAAATATCTCACAGTAGTAGAAAAATTATCTGATAAGGATGTCAGAGAACTTTATAAAATGCCATATAATCTACCTCATGAAAGAAAGCATGGATGGGGGAAAGTGGCAGGGGGGTGGTGGTGTGATGAACTGGGAGATTGGGATTGACATGTATACACTAATATGTATAAAATGGACGACTAATAAGAACCCGCTGTTTAAAAAAATAAATAAATAAAATTCAAAGAAAAAAAGCATGGATTGCAAGAATTTTAAAGTAGTGAAGAAAAGCTTTTACTTATTGCAAAATTAAACACTTTCATGTAGAATGAAGCCGGGACACTACAGCCTTTAATTTTTTTTTATTTTATTTTTTTCTCATGATGGTTTTTCTTTGGAGAAAATGAAAAAGAAGCACTGGAAGACCTTTAAAGGTATCTTACTTCAAAGCTTCACTGGAAAGGCACCACTTCTAGGAAAACCCAGTAATATTATCCCTGGTCCTCACGAAATGTTATGAAGAAAGTCTTTGACAGATACCATTTTGAAACTCTTGAAGTAGTGACCAGCTAAAAATACCAAATTGAGACTGAATTGGTCTCTGCTTAGGCAAGGTCAGGGACTAGAAAGTGATGGAAAACTTCAGGTATCTAAATATAGTGTGCAGACTGCAGGACTACTGAGAACTATACAGGATTCACAGAATGGGGTGAAGACACCTGGTTCTATATACAGACAGGGAACCTGCCGGCAGACTTTACTTTCTGTTCAGAGGACTCAGTTTTCATACTTCACTGGGGGAAAACTGGGACTTCAAGAACCCGACTAGGAAGTTCTTAAAGAACACTTTGACGTTTCACAAATTATACTGAAAAGCTTTAAGAGAAAAAATAGAAAATAAAAAGAAAATTATTACCTAAAATAGACTGCTGGTAGAGTTCCCAAAGAACAGAAGGTAATGTTTCTTTATCAGGGTGTATGACTTGATGTTAAAAATATTTATTAATTTATGCTAACCTTTACTTGGAAAGATAAAGCTGAGCATTCACTTGCCAATTAAATTTCCCCCGGTTTCTTTTTCAAATCTTCTAGCTTTTTAAGATGATTGTTCCCTTCTCATTATCCTGGGATCGGATGCATCTATACATAATCAAAATAGGTGTTTTCTGTACATTTTGGTCTCAGTCTTCAGGGTGAGCCATAACTTAAACAAGTAATGGAACCTTTTCTGCATCTTCTCAGTAGGGCCTGTTAATGTTTTTAAAAGAGTATGCTACTATGAAAGGTCCTCATGGATAATTCTTCATGGTTCCAGTCTGTAGCCCAGATAGGACTGTCTCAGTTTCTTAAAAGAACTTTCTGGAAACTTGAGTCATGTAAAAGAATGTGGAAGGTAGGGTCTGCCACCTTAATAGCTTCAGCCTGCAATACTGACTAAGCTGGAAATGTCAGAATAAATCAGAGATGGAACACACCAGGGATGTGGAGGAGATGACACCACAGAACCGGTTCTTCCAAGAACCAAGCAATCCCAATGGCAGTCTATACAGGGAACCCACTCTCAGGGAAGCCGGGCGTGCTTTTAGAAGCTGAATGGTGTTTATTCATCAGTTCTGGTGAAGCTAGGAAAAGGCAAAAATGATTTAAAAGGGGGAAAATCACCACCACCAAGGAATACTCAATGGGTTCAAATCTGTGATTTGCCTATAAAATCAATCCCAGAAACATTACCTTTGAGGTAAATACCCCTGCCTAGAATCAGCTGGCTAATGAAGAACATCCTTCCTAATGTCCTGTTCACATAAAGACTTTCTTCCTTTACCTCCTGACATTTTAAGCAGACTTATGTTAAAGTTCCTTTCATTGCTCTATTATCTGTAGGTTCTTGGTTCTGTCTGCAAGTGGGTTTTGTTTTTCTCTGTGAGCTCATCTCCAGTGAGAGCTGCCTTTTGTGAGACTCCTTCTGGTGCCCTGAGTTGAAAAGTTATCTCAATGGAGAGGCTGTGAGCATGGCTGGGTTTTTTTGTTTTTGGTCTTCAGTCCTTGGACCAGTTTTCACATTAGTTTCCTTGGCTTGCGGCTTGTGCACTTTGCAAGTAGCCTAACTTTGGGCCCCCGGACCAAGTGAGTAGTCCCTTACCAGAAACTGGACAGTTCTTTTCTGGCCCCTGGTTTTAGGCAAGGAGCCCAGGTCCATCTCCTAGCCACTCGCAGGGACCTACTATCTCAATTCCAGCCACACTGAATACTTTCCAAATTCTATCTTCTATTTAGTAGAAAAATATTGATCTGACTTCTCCAGCTATAACAATGCAGTCCCATCTCCTCTAAAAGTCTGTCACAGCTACCAAAATTCACAATTGCCAAATCACTAGGATTTCATATTAAAAGAAGTCTGAAAATGTTTTTATGTGCAATATGATGCAGCCATAACCACACTGGCCTGGGAATCAGGAGACCTGAGCTGTAGTCAAGTCCAGCTCCAAACAAGCCGTGTGACTGTAGCCAAGTTTGTTGACCACTTGGGGTCTCAGGGGAGAAAACTAAGAATGTGGAATTGAAACAGAATGCTAATATGTCTTCCAGCTCTAAAATGCCATGATTCAGTGAAATACTACCTTTCATCCTCTGGGGCCTAGCGGGAGGCTGGGATGAGGGCAGCACATGCTTGAGAGAAGGTGGGAAAATTTATAAGGAAGCCCCTGGATTTCAGCTTCTAGGATTATGCAGCTCCTCCTCCTTTAAAATGGGTGCTAGACACATTAGCATTTCAAACACCGTTGCCTGTGACAGGGCAGCTCAGAGAGATTAGGAGGCAGACAAATTCTGTTTTTGTTTCTTTCATGCCAGGCTCAGCATGTAAACATTAACTGTTCATACACTCTGTTCAGCGTTCCCCACTCATTTTTCATGAACTCATAAAACATATCAAAGGGATATATGCTTGACTCCTTAGTTCTTCTCTCAGAATTACAGACAGACTCATTTTCCCCTGTCAACAAACCTGAAGGCTAGAGTCTTAGTTTAGCTGTAAGAATGTCTGATGGAAATAGAGAAAGCTTCACAGAATAGGACATCCTCACCCCACCCTACCTTCCTCCTCTCCTGTCAGGCGGTATCTGTAGTTACACAAACAGCCTCTGGAAACAAATGCTGTGCACAACTCAAACAGATATCTAAGCACATCAGAGGCAGCAGCTTGGCACCAGTGGGCAGACACAGAGCAGGCAGAGAGTAAGCACCAGAGCAGGACTGAATTGAGGCTCCCAGAGCTTCTCCAGGGCCCACAGCACCTATTACATCAAAAATCTTTGCCTCAACCACTGTCCCATCTGCTACAGAGAACCTTAGTTAAGCATCTCTCCTCAAAAGTTAATGCACAGATACATTCATAACCAGAAAAAAAAAAGATTGCCATAGCAGAGCTTGAAGATGATAGTCAGTGATTCTGACTGCGACCCAACTGATGGAAATTAGGTAGAAACAGTACTAGATTCAGAGTCTGGAAACATGGGTTCTAGTCTGCACTCTGTAACTATGAGACCATGGCCAAGTCATCTGGCATCTTTGTGTCTTACTCTTCTCATTTATAAAATGACTAGGTTTGACAAAATTGATCTCTAATGTATTTGTCAGTTCTAAAGTTCTACTAGTCTATGATAAGGTTACTAAGAACTAGGAAAACATAGTTTATATTACAGACCAAACCTAGCTAATTACAGGGGAGCATTCAAATATATAGATTCCCAGGCCCTTCACCAGTCCCTTACAGGGCTTGGGAAGCTGTTTGTAAAGCTCCTTGGAAGAACCCTATGATGAACCATATCTGGGAACCACTGGCCTTAAGCTAACAGAATTGACTGAACTGTATGACCAAAAGGATTACTCTGAATTGGCTGGGTCAACCTGGGAGGTAATAAGGAACATTCTGTGAGGATAATTAGTATTCACATTAATGAGTGGGGAAGTATTTATTTAATTTGCAAACGCTAATAAACTTGGGAGGGGAATCAGTATTCCAAAAAACTTTAGAGACTGAAGGAGTGCTCTCTAGTGGAAACCAAAAGTATAAAATCAAAGAGGAAAGACCTAATGTATCAATAGTACCCCTGGCGAAGAAAGAAATGTCACTAAGATGAAGTTGGCAAGGTTGTATGTCAGAAAAAGACCTAAGTGTTATTAGAGTGGATAACAAACTGACCAGGAACCAGAACATTAGCACCAACCTGGGGGTAGATGTAGGAATTGAATAAGGCCATTCTCATTTTGTGTGGTTCTAAAATGCAAGAATTTCAGTTATAATAGTTTAGCTAAATAACACAAGTCCTCTAAGAACAGGGTTTAAATTTCAGCTGCCACGGGATAGTAGCATAAGGCACAAATTTCACTGCTAGCTCTTCAGTTCACAAATCACAACATAGATAACAAATGTGCATCATGATCAGTGACAAATCACATCTCTTCTTTCAAAGTCTGTTGGTGATTGGTCACTGTGGGCCTGTTATTCAAGTTCAAATACAAATAACAAAGTGTCCGGTGGGGTTGTCTCCTTGTCTCCCAGTGATGAACTTGATAATGGGAAAAAACAGAATTGGCCAACAAAGACGAACGTGCAGCAAAGAATAAAAAAGTGATAATGCTGGAATGTATACAGAGTTATAGAAGAAAGAGCTAAGTGTGGGATTGTTGACACTGCTACCATTCGAGAGACTAGATATGCACCAGAGGAACTGAGGGAAGGCAAACTAATCAACATAAATGAGGAAAGTGGTTGTGATGAAAAGTAGAAGATGCCCCAGAGGAAGTGAAGCTGGCAAAAAACTTCACATTAAAGGAACTCTTGGAGCTATTTCATGACATTGATAGCACAAAGGGAAGAATGTTTGAAGCTGATCCAAATTTAGGAAGGAGTCTAACAAATTGCCAAGGCATGGAAAGCATGTGTGCCCAGCATGGTAAGTTACACGACAAGAAGAAGGCAAGCACTATTCGAACTACTCTGGATAAGTTTTTACAAAGAAATAAAACACTTACATTCTTAATGTTTTAAATTACAGTACACTAATATTAGTTTGACCATGTTTTTAATTTCTCTATACATTTATAACCAACAGGAACAGTGTTTTAAAGGTTTTGACACACATTCATGTATCATAATTTTCCCACTGATTATTAAGACCACACTATACAGTCTCAGTCTGCATGGTCATTTTTTATAGTCTCACACTACTGTGCAAAGCAAAAGCCTCTGGTATTTAAGAATCATGAGGTGATTTTCTCATTATACTAAGTACTTGCCAGATATTCCTACAGTACTGGATCCAGTTGAGATATTACAACCGAAGACGGACATGAAGAACTTGAAGGAGAAGATGAAAGTAATAATAAGTAAGAGACTAAAAAAATAGGCTATAGTAAAATATGTAAGGAAACAGATTTCTGTCACTGAAAAGAAGGTTGAAGTGGTAATTTAACTATGGCGGATCTTCAGGGACTTTTATATAAGGGATACTGGCTAGTCATTATACCTCTCCACTAAAGAATGAACAAATAAAAACCAACTTTAACTGCAATATGACTGATTTGGGTTCAATGAAGAATGAACTTACAGTGAAAAAGGTACTATTATATATCAGAACATGTTCCAAAGGGAGCCGTGTAATTTTCTTTCTGGAAGGCCTAAAACGTAGAATCAGTTCTTATCCACCTGGAATGGTTTCAGTTTTGAAGACAGGCAATGGAAGATGGTCTGTATGACCTTTCAAGGTCTCTGCCAGAGCTAAGATGCTATGATTTTTACCACTGTGGGACTTTATCTTACCCTAAGCTGTCAATTACTTCTGAGCACTGTACTTAAATTGTTCTTTGCTTTGTACATTCAGCTCTCTTTGTCCCAGATCCTCTCCAGTTAAAGGGCGTTAGATTATGAAGTGGAACTCTGATGGGAAAGCAAAGCTGTAGAACAATCCTGTTTTCCACGAGGCTCTATGATGGGGACTGCAGTAGCTTTGATGTATGCAGCTCCCAGATCATCAGTGCATCCATACAAATGAGCCCTGAGTGCCTGGGACAGGTCCTTGCTGCTGCTGCCACTGCTGCATTCTCTGCACTCAGACCAGCACTGCTTCAGAGCCCTGGCTTGGGTTTGAAGCATAGATATTCACAAAAACCTATTGCCAAACCAGGCTTATAAACACCCTCCCAGGACAAAACATTCACCGTGAGGACAAAAATGGACCTTTGGAGCTCTCTTCAGTACTGACAATTCTTGAACTATAATCCAGACAATTGTTGCCGTAAGAAACACACAATCTCTTCACCTTTAAGTATGATCGGGGCGACCAAGTGAGGGAATACTTGATATTTTTAAACAGGACACTGAGCTGTTCTCCATTCTCCCATTCTCTGATCTCCATTTATGTATTAGCTCTGCTAAACTTGAGATCTACTCCAATATTCTTCAGGGGATGGCTCGATAATGAAATCTCTAATACACTATCATGTCCTAGCCCCCTGCAGCCTTCTTCCAATTACTAGATTTCCAGGGAGAAAACATGTGATAGACAAAACCCAAACCCTGACTGCCCATAGCTCCCAACAAGATGAAATATGAGAGAGACAGAAGTTCATTAAACTATGAGTTACTTGAAGACAAGGTGTCTTTGATTAAAAAAAATACTACTGGGAGTAGAATATTTGTTTTCTGTTATAAATTTGGATTTAGAAGTAGAGACTACAAATATTCTCCACAAATGAGTGTCACATCAGAATTGAAACTGTTCTTTCAGCAGGCTTCTAATGGGAGGCTTTTCTCAGTTTTCCTTGCTTTTGTTTTGTTTTAATTTGATGTGTAGTTTCAGACTTGAGAATTGTCCCTGCAGCAGAAACAACCCAATTTTGGTTGGGCACACCTGAGAATGACCAATTGTCTATTTGAAGAGGAAGTTGTGAATTCTTAAAAGAAATAATTATAAAATTATAGTAAGATTAATTACTTAATTTTTCATTTAAATTTAATGTTGCCATTAATATACACATGTCACCAAACACTTTTAGAGTTTAAAAGAGAGATGTTTCAGCCCGCTCCCTATCACACAGGTACAAACCTTTCTTCAACTTCTGATATAAGTATCTCTACTTACAAAGAATGGACAATACTGTTCAACCAATGTGTTCTTTCACAAGCTCACAGAAGATTCTACTAGGAGATGGGAGAACAGGACTCTCTGAAAATAACTATTATAAACTAAAATAAAACAGTAACTACTATTATCCAGCCTCTTTTTAGATGAAATTTGATTTTTTTTTAACTAAGGGAACAGAATGCAACAGTTTTAGAAATAAGAGAACTTCTCCTTTCAGAATATTTGTTGTATAGAGTTGCTCTAGATTTTTTAGTGCTGGCCAATAGAACTTAGTGTTAATGGAAATGTTCCACATCTGCACTATCTAAGCCACTTGAAATGTGGTTAATGCAACTGAGAAAGTGAATTTTTTGTCTAATTTAATTTTAATTTAAATACCCACAAGTGGTTAGATGCTAGTACAATGCAGATTTAGAACCCAGGTGCCCAAACCTAGCCCAGAGTGGAATCATCAAGGGAGCATATAAAATACCCATGCTTGCTGAACCCTATCTCCTATTGATTCTGACTTCATAGGTCTGAGTAGGGACCACTATTGTTCTTTTTTTTTTAAAGCTCACCAGGTGATTTTTACAACTTTTTTTTTTTTTTACAGCAGTTTTAGATTCACAGCAAAATTAAGAGGAAGATACAGAGATTTCCCAAATACCTCCTGCTCCCCAACAAGCATAGACTCACCCATTATCAACAACCCCCAACAGATTAGTACACTGTTACAATTGATGAACTTACATTGATACATCATAATCACCCAAAATCCATAGTTTACATTAGGGTTAGCTGTTGGCATTATACATTCTATGGGTTTGTACAAATGTATAATGACAATGTGGGACTTCCCTAGTGGTCCAGTGGTTAAGACTCCGCGCTCCCAATGCAGGGGGCCCGGGTTCCATTCCTGGTCAGGGGACTAGATCCCGCATGCCGCAACTAAAGATCCCCCATGCTGCAGCAAAGATCCTGCGTGCCGCAACTAAGACCTAGCGTGGCCAAATAAATATTTTAAAAAATGTATAATGACATGTATCCATCATTATAGTATCATACAGAGTATTTTCACTGCCCTAAAAATCCTCTGTGCTCTGACTTTTCACCCCTCCATCCACCTAACCCCTGGCAACCACTGATTTTTTAACTGTCTTCGTAGTTTTGCCTTTTCCATAATGTCATATAGTTAGAATCATACAGTATGTAGACTTTTCAGATTGGCTTCTTTCACTTAGTAATATGCATTTAAGTTTCCTTCATGTCTTTTCATGCCTTGCTAGCTCATTTCTTTTCAGCACTGAAGAATATTCCATTGTCTGGTTGTACCACAGTTTATTTATCCACTCACTTCATGAAGGCTATCTTGGTTGCTTTTAAGTTTTGGCAATTATGAACAAAGCTGCTACAAATATCTGTGTGCAGGTTTCTGTGTGGACATAAGCTTTCAACTCCTTTGGGTAAAAACCAAGGAGCGCAAATGCTGGATTATATGGTAAGAGTATGTTTCATTTTATAAGAAACCACCAAATTGTCTTCCAAAGTGGCTGTACCATTTTGCATTCCCACCAGCAATGAATGAGAGTTCCTGTTGCTCCACATCCTTACCAGCATTTGATGTTGTAGTATTTCATTGTTTTTATTTGCATTTCCTTGATGACATACAGTGTGGAGCACCTTTTCCCATGCTTATTTGCCATCTGTATATCTTCTTTGATGAGTTGTCTGTCAAGGTCTCTGGACCATTTTAGCAATAGAGTTGCTGTTTTCTTACTGTTGAGTTTTAAAAGTTCTTTGTATATTTTGGTCTTTTATCAGATGTGTTTGATAAGTGTTTTGCAAATATTTTCTCCCAGTCTGTGGCTTATTTTCTCATTCTCTTGACATTGTCTTTCCTAGAGCAAAAGTCTTTCTTTTTAATAAAGTCCAGCTTATTTTTTTCTTTCATGGATCATGCCTTTAATGTTGTATCTAAAAAGTCATCACCATTCCCAAGGTTATCTAAGTTTTTCTCTATGTTATCTTCCAGGAGTTTTATAGTTTTTTCATTTACATTTAGGTCTATGATCCTTTTGGAGTTAATCATTGTGATGGGTGCAAGGTCTGTATCTACACACTTCTTTTTGCATGTGGCTCTCCAGGGTTCCAACCACATTGTTGAAAAGATCTTTGTTCCATTGCCTTGCCTTTGCTCCTTTGTCAAGGATCATTTTATACATTTTTTAAAAATTTATTTATTTATTTATTTATGGCTGTGTTGGGTCTTCGTTTCTGTGCGAGGGCTTTCTCTAGTTGCGGCAAGTGGGGGCCACTCTTCATCGTGGTGTGCGGGCCTCTCATTATCGTGGCCTCTCTTGTTGCGGAGCACAGGCTCCAGACGCGCAGGCTCAGTAATTGTGGCTCACGTGCCCAGTTGCTCCGCGGCATGTGGGATCTTCCCAGACCAGGGCTCGAACCTGTGTCCCCTGCGTTGGCAGGCAGATTCTCAACCACTGTGCCACCAGGGAAGCCCCAAGGATCATTTGACTACATTTACGTGAGTTTATTTCTATGTTCTCTGTTCTATCCCATTGATCAATTTGTCTATTCTTTCACCAATACCACACTGTCTTGATTATTGTAGCTTTATAGTAAGTCTTGCTGTGCCAGTCTTCCAACTTTGTTAACTTTGTTCTTGTTCAATACTGAGCTGGCTATTCTAGGCCTTTTGCCTCTCCATATAAACTGTAGAATCAGTTTGTCAACATCAACAAAATAACTTGCTGGGATTTTGATTGGGATTGCATTGAATCTATGGATTAAGTTGGAAAGAATGGACATCTTGACAATTTTGCGTCTTCTTAACAATGAATCATGGAATCTCTCTCCATTTATTTAGTTCTCCTTCTATTTTGTTCACCAGAGTTGTATAGTTTACCTCATATAGATCTTGTACATATTTTGTTAGATTTATACCTAAGTATTTCATTTTTGAGATACTAATGTAAATGGGGTTGTGATTTTATTTCAAATTCTACTTGTTCATTGTTGATATATAGAATGATTGACTTTTGTATATTAACCTTATATCCTGAAACCTTGGTATATTCACTTACTAGTTCCAGAAATTTTTTCATCAAATTTTTTTCAGATTTTCTACATAGATGATGATACCATTTGGGAACAAAGACAGTTTTATTTCATCCTTTCCAATCCATACATCTTTTATTTCCTTTTCTTGTCCTTGCATTAGCCAGTACTTCTAGTACAATGTTGAGAGCAGTGATGGGTACAAACTTCCAGTTATAAGATGAGTAAGTTCTGGGGATGTAGTGTACAGCAATGTGACTAAAGTTAACAAGACTGTACTGCATATTTGAAAGTTGCTAAGAGAATAGATTTTAAAAGTTTTCACAACACACAAAAAAACTGTCACTATGTGAGGTGATGCACATATTAACTAACCTTACTGTGGCAATCATATTGCAGTATATATACGTATCAAATCATTACATTGTACACCTTAAAATTACACAATGTTGTATATCAGTTATATCTCAATAAAGCTGGAAAATTGGTTTTCCTTATGTTCACTGCTCCCACAAAATAAAATACGAAAAAAAAATTTTAAAGGAAAAAGCCTACAAATAATAAATGCTGGAGAGGCTGTGGAGAAAAGAGAACCCTCCTACACTGTTGGTGGGAATGTAAACTGGTGCAGCCATTATGGAGAACAGTATGGAGGTTCCTTAAAAAACTAAAAATAGAGTTAACCATATCATCCAGCAATCCCACTTCTGCACATATATCTGGAGAAAACTATAGTTTGAAAAGATACATGCACCCCAATGTTCACAGCAACACTATTTACAATAGCCAAGACAGAGAAGCAACCTAAATGCCCACTGACAGATGAATGGATAAAGAAGATGTGGTATATATATACAATGAAATATTACTCAGCCATAAAAAAGAATGAAATAATGCCACTTGCAGCAACATAGATGGACCTAGAGATTATCATACTAAGTGAAGTCAGACAGAGAAAGACAAATATATGTATATGTATAAGATTCCACTTACATGTGGAATCTAAAAAAAATGATACAAATGAATTTATTTAAAAAACAGAAATAGACTCATAGACATAGAAAACAAACTTATGGTTACCAAAGGGGATAGCAGGGGCAGGGGGGAAAGATAAATTAGGAGTTTGGGATTAAGATATATACACTACTATATATAAAATAGGTAAACAACAAGGAATTACTGTATAGCAGAGTGAACTATACTCAATATCTTATAATAACCTATAATGGAAAAGAATCTGAAAAGTGTATATATATATATATATATCTGGATCACTTTGCTGTACACTTGAAACTAACACAACATTGTAAATGAATTATACTTCAATTAAAAGAAAAAAGAAAAAAGAGAAAAGAAAAGGAATAGTGAGAGGGGATATCCTTCCCTTTACCCTAATCTTAGTAGGAAAGTAGAAATCTTAGTTTCTCACCATTTAGCATGACACTAGCTGAAGGTTTTTAGTAGATAGTCTCAATAAGTTGAAAAAGTTCCCCTCTATCCCGAACTTACTGAGAGATTTTATGATAAATGAGTGTTGGATTTTGTCAAGTGATTTTTTTGGATGTATTTATAGGATCACATGATTTTTCTTTTTTAGCCTGTTGATCTGAAGGAGTAATTGATTTTTGAGTGTTGAAACAGCCTTCCAAACCTGGGATAAATCCCACTTGATCATAACATATAATTCTTGTTGTACATTATTGGATTCAATTTGCTAATATTTTGTTGAGGGTTTCTACATCTATGTTCAAGAAAGATACTGGTCTGTAGTTTTCTTTTCTTGTAACGTCTTTCTCTGGTTTTGGTATCATGGTAATGTTGGCCCATAGAATGACTTAGGTAGTATTTCCTCTGCTTCTATCCTCTGAAAGAGATTGTAGAAAATTGGTATAATTTCTTCCTTAAATGTTTGGTAGAACTCATCTGAGCCTGGTGCTTTCTGTTTTGGAAGGTTATTATTCATTTATTTAATTTCTTTAATAGATGTAGGCTATTCAGATTGTCTATTTCTTCTTGTGAGAGTTTAGGCTAATCATGTCTTTCAAGGAATTGGTCCATTTCATCTAGGATATGAAATTCGTGGGCATAGAGTTTTTCACAGTATTCCTTTATTATCCTTTTAATGTCCATAAAAGGATTTGGTTTTGCTTATTTTCTCTATTGACTTCTTGTTTTCAATCTCACTGATTTCCATTCTAATTTTTATTATTTCTTTTCTTCTCTTTACTTTAAACTTAACTTGTTTTTCTTATTCTAGTTTCCTAAGGTGGAAACTTAGACTACTGATTTTAGATCGTTCCTCTTATCTAATAAGTACATGCAATGTTAAAAATTTCCCTCTAACCACTGCTTTCATTATATGCCACAAATTTTGATAAGCTGTGTTTCATTTTTCTTTAGTTCAAAATGTTTTTAAACTTCTCTTGAGATTTCTTCTTTGACCCATGTGTTATTTAGAAGTGTGTCATTTAATTTCCATATGTTATCAGAGATTTATCTTTCTGTTATTGATTTCTAGTTTAATTCCATGGTGTTCTGAGAGCAGACACTGTATGATTTCTGCTCTTTTAAGGTGTGTTTTATGGCCCAGAATGTGGTCTATCTTGTTGAATGTTCCATGTGAGCTTGAGAATAATGTGTACTCTGTTTTTGATGGGTGAAGTAGTATATAGATGTCCATTCTATATAGTTGATTGATGGTGTTGTTGAGTTCAACTATGTCCTTACTGATTTTCTGCCTGTTGGATCTCTCCATTTCTGATAAAAGGGTGCTGAAATTTCCAACCATAATAATGGAGTTTCTCCTTGCACTTCTATTAGTTTTTACCTTACATAGTTTGGCACTCTGTTGTTAGGTCATACAGATTAATGACTGTCATATCTTTTTGAAAAATTGACTCCTTTATCATTATGTAATGCCCTTCTTTATCCCTGATAACTTTCTTGGAAATCTGCTCTGTGTGCCCTGAAGTTAATATAGCCACTCCTGCTTTCTTTTGATTCGAGTTAGCATGGTATATTTTTCTCCATCCATTTACTTTTAGTCTATATGTGTCTTTATATTTAAAGTGGGTTTCTTGTAGACAACATATATTTGGGTGTTGTTTTATGATCCACTCTGACAATCCCTGTTTTTGAATAGGTGCATTTAGACCACTGATGTTCAAAGTGATTATTGATATAGTTGGATTAGTATCTACCATATTTGTTACTGTTTTTTACTTGCCCTTGTTCTTTGTTCGTATTTTTATTTCCACTCTTTTTCTGACTTTTGCGGTTTTAATTGAACATTTCATATGATTCTATTTTCTCTCCTTTCTTAGGATATCAGTTATACTCGACTTCTACTTTTCTTAGTGGTTACCTTAGAGTTTGCAATATACAGTTTTCCCTTGAACAACATGGGGGTTAAGGGCACTGACCCTCTGCACAGTTGAAAATCCACATATAACATACAGTCAGCTCTCTGTATACACGGTTCCTCCATATCTGCATTTCCTCTGAATCCACACTTTTGCATCTGGGGATTCAACAAACTGTGGATCATGTAGTACTGTAGTATTTACTATTGAAAAAAATCTGCGTATAAGTGGAGCCATGCAGTTCAAATCCATGTTGTTCAAGGGTCAGTTGTAGGACTTCCCTGATGGCGCAGTGGTTAAGAATCCACCTGCTAATGCAGGGGACACGGGTTCGAGCCCTGGTCCGGGAAGATCCCACATGCTGTGGAGCAACTAAGCCCGTGTGCCACAGCTACTGAGCCTGTGCTCTAGAGCCCGTGCTCCGCAACAAGAGAAGCCACCGCAGTGAGAAGCCCGTGCACTGCAATGAAGAGTAGCCCCCGCTCGATGCAACTAGAGAAAGCCGCACACAGCTACAAAGACCCAACACAACCAAAAATAAATAAATAAATAAAGGGGTCAATTGTACCACGTGCAGTATCTTAAAATAATCCTAATTCCTCCCTCTTGTCTTTTATATCATTGCTGTCATTCATTTCACTTATATATATAAGTATACACAATCAAACACTGTGATCTGTTAGATCAATTAAGAAAAGTTTTTATTGTTACCTTCACTTATTCCTTCTTTGATGGTCTTCCTTTCTTTATGTAGATCCAAATTTCTGACCCATATCATTTTCCTTTTCTCTAAAGAACTTTTAACATTTCTCATAATGCAGGTCTACTGGCAACAAATTCCCTTAATTTTTGTTTGTCTGAGAAAGTCTTTATTTCTCCTACACTTTTGAAGGAAATTTCAGAGCATACAGAATTCTAGCTTGGCGGGGTTTTTTTTTTTTTTTCCTGTCAACACTTAAATATTTCATTCCACTCTCTCCTTGTTCTCATGATTTCTGAGAAGTTTATGTAATTCTTTGTTCCTCTATAGGTAAGGCTATTTTCTCTCTGCCTTCTTTCAGGATTGTTTCTTTACCTTTGATTTTTCTGTAATTTGAAAATCATATGCTTAAGTGTAGTTTTTTTGGCATTTATCCTGCTTGGTGTTCTCTGAGCTTCCTGGGTCTATGTCTTGGTGTCTGACATTAATTTGGGAGAAATTTTCAGTCATTATCATTTCAAATATTTCTTCTATTCCTTTCTTCTCCTTTGGCATTACCATTATATATGTTACAACTTTTGTAGTTGTCCCACAGTCCTTGGATATACAGTTTTTTTTTTCTCAGTCTTTTTTCTCTTTGCTTTTCAGTTTTGGAGGTTTCTATTGAGAAATTCTCAAGCTTATGGCTCCTTAGCCATGTCTAGTCTGCTAATAAACCCTTCAAAGACATTCTTTATTTCTGTTATAGTGGTTTTTATCTGTAGCATTTCTTTTTGGTTCTTTCTTAGGATTCCTATCTCTCTGCTTTCATTGCCCATCTGTTCTTGCCTGGTGTCCACTTTATCCATTAGAGCCCTTAGCATAATAATCAGGTGTTTTAAATTCCCAGTATGATCATTCCAACATCCCTACTATGTCTCGTTCTGAAGCTTGCTCTATCTCTTAAAACTGTGCTTTTTGTCTTTTAGAATGTCTTGTAATTTTTTCTTGATGGCTGGACATAATGTACTGGGTACAGGGAACTGCTGTAAATAAGCCTTTAATAATGTGATGGTAAGGTGTATGGAGGGGGAAGCATACTAAAGTCCTATGATTAGGTGATTATGTCTCAGTCTTTTTGTGAACTTGTGCCTCTGGACTGTGAACTTCAGAAGTATTTCTTAGTTTTGTCCCCCACTCCCCCGCACCTTTAGGTGGAATAGGATAGCTAGAGTGGGCTAGAGTTGGGTATTTCCTTTCCCTAGGTCAGTTAGGCTCTGAAATTATCTGAGTACGTTAGGCTCTAGTTAACTAGTTTCTCCTAAGGGTCAGCCTTATTAAGAAGAAGAGAGTGCTCTGGTGTATTTTAAAATAGTCCCTCTCCTCACCTCCACTCCCACCCCTCAGTCCCCTCTGCAGGAAACATGAGGGAATTTTTCTCTGACATTTATTGTGTGAACCTGGAGGAGCTCCTGGTGGCAAATCTCACAAAATTGTGGGAGACCTTCTCTGTAATGGGTCCCCTGGAGTTTTCAACTCTCTCAGTTGTCCATACTGAGCCTCTAGCAATTTGTCAATTATAGTTCAGGTTTTTCTACCAGGACACTGGTTCCCTTGACAGTTTCTGCTCTGGTAAGCTGCGACTCCCTGTATTCACCTCTCTCTCCAGTCTTGGGAGGCAGTAGTCTGCGCTGTATTCTCTCCTCTCTTTTGGATCCAAGAAGAGTTGTTGAATTTTTAGTCTATTCAGTTTTTTACTTTTAGGACAGGATGGTGACTTCCAAGCTCCTTACATGTAGAACGGGGTACTAGAAGTCTCTCCTGGTGATCTTACTGTGTGGCCAGAGTTTGAGGACCATTGTTGTAGAATTTTGCTACTCAAAGTGTTCTGTATCACCTGATAGCTTATTAAAAATGCAGAAGCTCAGGCTCTACCCTGGATCTACTGAAATCAGAAACTGCCATTTAACAAGATCCCCAGATGACTCACTTGCACATCAAAGCTTGAGAATCACTGCTCTTGAACAGTATTTTCAACCTTGGCTACACATTAGAATTATGTACAGAGCTTTTTAAAAAATAATACATACATCAGTATTTTACAGCATCTTTGCTCTATATCTCTAAAACCAGGCATCATTGTTGTCCTGTTCTCTGCCCACTCCTCTCCCCAAACCATACACAAACAGTACTCTTGACATTTCTCAAGAAAACATATTTCTGGTTCTAGGAAAGCAGAATGGATCACACTTAATAGAAATTCCTCATTCTGCAGTAAGGCTGTAAAGGATATACTCCTACCAATGCATTCTCTTGTAGTTCATCACATCCCCTTCAGGGTGCCTACTGGCAACAACCTAGGATGCCAGAACTGCCGATGAAACCTAGTCTTTCTCCACACAAGAAATTGTCTCTTTGCCTATTGTCTTCCTTCCCCCGAGTTTTCTTGATGTAGCTCTATCACCAAAGTGAGTGACTATATTCCTTGGGCTTGTTTTCCAGTGATAAGACTTTATGATAGTGTAGTCTAACAATGATAGGTTTTCTCCCTATAATTTAGAGGCTACTTGCCAATGATGACAAGAAAATATCTCCACTCTTTCAGAAAAACCAGGATGGTCATACACAACACAAGCAACAATCATTTCAGCCCAAATGACTTCTATTCTTTCTGAACAACAACAACAACAAAAGACACATTTCTCAAGATTCATGAGATTGAGACTTCCCATCTGCCTCCAGTAGGTCTTTAGAATTTTTTCTCCTCTGGTTTGTGTGAGGTATTTTCTCCATCACATTGGAGAGACTTTATTAGACGATGTGATTAATAAAACTACATTTCCTTAACTGGTTCAATGTGGAAACTTAGATACTTTCTACACCAATTCGTCAGAGAAAAGACAGTCACAGCTGCTTACCGATGATATGATCTTTAGCTATGTTTCTTTCTCTACAAAATGGGGATAAGACTCTTTTTTAGTTCTGTTGTCAAGATTAAATGAGATAATGGATATACAAGGGCCTGTAAGTTACAAAGTGCTCTATGAGATTTAGATATGCTTGTTATTGGTTGGTTAGAAAGAATGATGCTTCTTGGAAGATGAGTATAGAAATAATTTCCAGGGCACAGGGTATCAAAGGATAGACAGAGGCCCTCTGATAGCAAATCTTTGGACCAGTGAACAAAGGTTTTATTTCTCATTTCTTGTCAAAGATTAGTGCCAACACTACACATTGCCTTTGACATTAGTTTCAAACAAGCAGGCTGATCAGAGGCAATGCATACGTGATCCAGCATTTGGCGGGGAGGATGTCTGTCATGACTGTTAGGCTCTCTAGTTCACTCACTTCAAGTACAACCCCCCAAATCCCACTGCTGTTCACAATGGCTGACACTAGGGCTTGCACACTAAAGGGGAAACAAGAGGGTGCTCTTTCAGATCTAATTATGGATAGCCAGGGGTTTCTATCCCCGGCAGCACAGCTGCTTTCTATCAGGAAACTGATGAGAGGAGCTTGTGAGATGAGGGCTGATTTTAGCATCTGAAAGTTTGCCTGTGATTTGAATGAAAGACTGTTTGCACTCCGAAGTTCTGCCCTACTGTGAAATAGGCAGGCCTATTTCTATCCAGCTGCCATCTGCCACGCAAGACGACTTCACTTTCTAGAACACAGATATTCTCTGTGGACAACCTGCTGGCAACTAGGCACCAAAACATCTGGGGGAAAAAATGAGCTGGGGTCATCGAATACTGGAGATAGGAGACACACAGTAATCCCATTCCTCAGCTGTTAACAGTGTTTCTTCTCGCTTCACAACTGGCTTTTAAACAAATCCCAAGTACTTCATCTTGGACAACTGACTAAAAGTGAAGTAAAGAGCATTATTGAGGGAAATATAAATTAAGTAGTTAACTCTTGCAGGACTCAGTTCTTGATTCTATTCTACCTTAACTTACTCCCTTGGTAATCTTGTCAATTCTCATAGCCTTAAACTCCATTTATAATGGAGACCCCCAATTTTTTATCTTCAGCCCAGACTTTTATCTCAAACTCCAGAACATGGTACTGCCTGAGTGACATTTCCATTTAGATGTCTACTAGATATCTCAAACTCCACATGTCCAACAATGAACTCCTTTTTGGAATTTTTTGTTTTCAAATAATTTCAAATTTATAGAAAATTTGCAAGAATAGTACTAAGAAATTCTGTTATTCCCTTCACCCAGATTCCCTAATTGTTAACATTTCTCCATATTTACTTAAGCATACTTTCTCTGCCCATATATGTATGTATATATATTATTGTTTTTCTGAGCCATTTGAGAGTAAGTTGAAAACATAATGGCTCATTACTCCCCCAATGCTTGTGATGTTTCCTAAGAACAAGAACAGTCTTTAACATAACCACAGTGCAATTATCCAAATCAGGAAGGTAATGCTGACACCATATTTTTATCTAATCTACAGGCCTTGTTCATATTTAGCCAATTGTCCTAATATTTTACTATATGTATTTTTTCCCTCCTTATCCAGGGTTCAATCCAGAATCACAAATTGTATTTAGTTGTCATGTCTCTTTAGTCTTCTTTCATCTGGGACAGTTTCACAGTTTGCCTTCGCCTTTCATGATTTACTGAAGATATTTTATAGAATGTTCCTTAATTTTTTGAAGATTTAAAAAAATTGTGGTAAAATACACATAACATAAAGTTTATTATCTTAACCATTTTATTTATTTATTTATTTATTTTAACATCTTTATTGGAGTATAATTGCTTTACAATGGTGTGTTAGTTTCTGCTTTATAACAAAGTGCATTAGCTATACGTGTACATATATCCCCATATCTCCTCCCTCTTGCGTCTCCCTCCCATCCTCCCTATCCCACCCCTCTAGGTGGTCACAAAGCACTGAGCTGATCTCCCTGTGCTATGCAGCTGCTTCCAAATAGCTATCTATTCTACATTTGGTAGTGTATATATGTCCATGCCACTCTCTCACTTCGTCCCAGCTTACCCTTCCCCCTCCCTGTGTCCTCAAGTCCATTCTCTACGTCTGTGTCTTTATTCCTGTCCTGCTCCTAGGTTCTTCAGAATCTTTTTTTTTTTTTTAGATTCCATATATATGTGTTAGCATACAGTATTTGTTTTTCTCTTTCTGACTTACTTCACTCTGTATGACAGACTCTAGGTCCATCCACCTCACCACAAATAACTCAATTTTGTTTCTTGTAATGGCTGAGTAATATTCCATTGTATATATGTGCCACATCTTCTTTATCCACTCATCTGTCAATGGACACTGAGGTTGCTTCCATGTCCTGGATATTGTAAATAGAACTGCAATGAACACTGTGGTACATGACTCTTTTTGAATTATGGTTTTCTCAGGGTATATGCCCAGTAGTGGGACTGCTGGGTCGTATGGTAGTTCTAGTTTTAGTTTTTTAAGGAACCTCCATACTGTTCTCCATAGTGGCTGTAACAGTTTACATTCCCACCAACAGTGCAAGAGGGTTCCCTTTTCTCCACACCCTCTCCAGCATTTATTGTTTCTAGATTTTTTGATGATGGTCATTCTGACTGGTGTGAGGTGATACCTCATTGTAGTTTTGATCTGTATTCCTCTAATGGTTAGTGATGTTGAGCATCCTTTCATGTGTTTGTTGGCAATCTGTATATCTTCTTCGGAGAAATGTCTATTTAGGTCTTCTGTCCATTTTTGGATTGGGTTGTTTGTATTTTTGATATAGAGCTATCTTAACCATTTCAAAGTACACACTTCAGTAGTGTTATGCATATTCATATAGTTGTGCAACCAATTTCTATAGAACTCTTTTCATCTTGCAAAACAAACTCCAGATCCATTAAACGACTCTTAATTTGGGTTTGTCTGAGGTTTCTTTGTGAGTAGATCAAGGCTGTACATTTTTAGCAGAAATTCTAAAAAAGTGATGTTATGTCCTTCTCAGTGCACCATATAAGGAGGTCATGATGTTAGTCTGTCCCATTTCTGGTGATATGAATGTTGGTTAGATGATAGCTGCCAGGTTTCTCTACTGTAAATTTACTATTTTCCTTTGCAATAAGTGCTTTGAGGCTATGTAGACATGCTATTCCTCATCAAATTTTTATCCATTAGTTTAGGCCCCATTGATAATTCTTGCATAAATCAATTAGTACCTTCATATTTGTCAAATGGTGATTTTTCTAACTTTACCATTCCTTACTCATTTATCATCTGGCATTATACTATAAAGAAGAGCTTTCTTTCTCTCCCATTAATTCACTTATTTATATATCAGTATGGACTCATGGACCTCATTTTATCCTATGAGTGATAATCTATTACTATCACTATTTATTTTGATGCTAAAATAGTCACAGATTTGGCCAATGGAATCCTTTTAAGTTGGCTCCTGTGTCTTTTTGACATGTCCTTATCATTACTTGAGTACTTTCTTACTTTCTGGCACAGTAAGATGTCCCAGGTTCATCTCATCCTTTCTCTGCCCCAGCCTGGAATGAGCTGTTTCTCCAGGGTACCTGATGTCTTTGGTGGAGAACAATATTTAAAAACCTACATCTAGGTGTTGTGTGCTCACTGTTAGTGGAATGTCATTCCTTTCCGGCCTTTTCAGTGATGGAGTTAAGAAAATATGTTTGAAAGTGTATATTTATATCCATTTCTATACCTATGTATCTATATATTAAAAACCATGAATTCACAATGATATCTCTAATTGCAATCCTAATGCAACATCACAAGGTTCATTCCGGTCTTCCCTCTTGCCATACTTGTAACTCCCTTTTCTGACAGTGAGAGACCTGGCTCCTATTATTCTCACTTTACTTATGAGCTAAATCCCAGAGGCACCAAAAGTAGTTTAAGAATTCCCAATATAACCCTGGGAAGTTAAACTCCTGATCTTTCATTCCAAATGGGCTCCACCCATAGCCTTTTCCATCTCAGGTGATGGCAACTCCATCCTTGTAGTTGTTCAGGACAAAACCTTGCATTCATCCCTGACTCTTCCTCTCTCTCTCTCTCTCTTTCTCATACCCTGTATCTAATCTGTCAGGAAACACTGACATTTCTGCTTTCAAAATACATTCAGGGCCTTGGACATGAATCCGGGGTGCAGACACCTATCAAGCCCAGGCAGAGTCCCTGGCGCACTGGGCAGTGCAGGCAGCACAGATGACCTGGCTCTGACCCCGAGGACACCAGGCCACCCTGTGTGCCTCAGGCCACCCTGTGTGTCTCAGGCCACTGCCCTGCCACTCCAGCGGATCCGGGTCCCCATCGCCACACACCACCCAGGTGGTTCCAGGGATTTGGACGTCTGTGTTTCTGAGGGACCATTACTTCACCTGCCACTCACTTGTGGGATCTTGGTTCCCAGGCCAGAGGTCGGGCCCGAGCTCCTACGGTGGGAGCTCTAAGTCCGAACCACTGGACTAACAAAGAAACTCAGATCCAAGGGAATATCAATCGGAGTGAGGCCTCCCGGAAGCCCTCATCTCAGCACAAAGACCCAGCTCTATCCAACTGCCTGAAAACTCCAGTGCTGGACGTCTCAGGCTAAACAACCAGTAAGACAGGAATACAGCACCACAATTCAAAAAAAAAAAAAAAAAAAAGAAAAAGAAATGACAAAAAAATATGTTACAGACAAAGGAGGAAGGTAAAAACCTACAAGACCAAATGAATGAAGATGAAATAGGCAATCTACCTGAAAAACAATGCAGAATAATGATAGTAAAGATGATCCAAAATCTCAGAAACAGAACGGAGAAAATACAAGAAACATTTAACATGGATCTAGAAGAACTAAAGAGCAAACAAACAGTGATGAACAACACAATTACTCAAATTAAAAATACTCTAGAAGGAATCAATAACAGAAAAACTGAGGCAGAAGAATGATAAGTGAGCTGGAAGATAAAATGGTGGAAATAACTGCCAGGGAGCACAATAAAGAAAAAAGAATGAAAAGAAATGAGGAAAGTCTCAGAGATCTCTGAGACAACATTAAATGCACCAACATTCGAATTATCGGGGTCCCAGAAGAAGAAGAGAAAAAGAAAGGATCTGAGAAAATATTAGAAGAGATTATAGTCGAAAACTTCCCTAACATGGGAAAGGAAATAGTCAATCAAGTCCAGGAAGCAGAGAGTACCAGACAGCATAAACCCAACGAGAAACATGCTGAGACACATATTAATCAAACTAACAAAAATTTAATACAAAGAAAAAATATTAAAAGCAGCAAGGGAAAAGCAACAAATAACATACAAGGGAAAACCATAAGGTTAACAACTAATCTTTCAGTAGAAACTCTGCAAGACAGAAGGGAGTGGCAGGACATATTAAAAGTGATGAAAGGGAAAAACCTACGACCAAGATTATGCTACCCAGCAAGGATCTCATTCAGATTTGATGGAGAAATTAAAAACTTTGCAGATAAGCAAAATTAAAGAGAATTAAGCACCACCAAACCAGCTTTACAACAAATGCTAAAGGAACTTCTCTAGGCAGGAAACACAGAGAAAGAAAAGACCTACAAAAACAAACCCAAAACAATTAAGAAAATGGTAATAGGAACATACATATCGATAATTACCTTAAATGTAAATGGATTAAATGCTCCAAGCAAAAGACATAGACTGGCTGACTGGATACAAAAACAAGACCCGTATATATGCCATCTATAAGAGACCCACTTTAGACCTAGGGACACATACAGACTGAAAGTGAGGGGATGGAAAAAAAAATTCCATGCAAATGAAAATCAAAAGAAAGCTGGAGTAGCAATTCTCATATCAGAAAAAATAGACTTTAAAATAAAGACTATTACAAGAGACAAAGAAGGACATTACATAATGATCAAGGGATCAATCCAAGAAGAAGATATAACAATTGTAAATATTTATGCGCCCAACATAGGAACACCTCAATTCATAAGGCAAATGCTAACAGCCATAAAAGGGGAAATCGACAGTAACACAATCATATTAGGGGATGTTAACACTCCACTTTCACCAATGAACAGATCATCCAAAATGAAAATAAATAAGGAAACACAAGCTTTAAATGATACATTAAACAAGATGGACTTAATTGATACTTATAGGACATTCCATCCAAAAACAATAGAATACACTTTCTTCTCACGTGCTCATGGAACATTCTCCAGGATAGACCATATCCTGGGTCACAAATCAAACCTTGGAAAATTTAAGAAAACTGAAAACATATCAAGTATCTTTTCCAACCACAACACTATGAGACTAGATATCAATTACAGGAGAAAAACCGTAAAAAATACAAACACATGGAGGCTAAACAATATGCTACTCAATAACCAAGAGATCACTGAAGAAATCAAAGAGGAAATCAAAAAATATCTAGAAACAAATGACAATGAAAACATGACGACCCAAAACCTAAGGGATACAGCAAAAGCAGTTCTAAGAGGGAAGTTTATAGCAATACAATCCTACCTTGGGAGACAAGAATAATCTCAAATAAACAACCTAACCTAACAACTAAAGCAATTACAGAAAGAAGAACAAAAAACCCCCAAGTTAGCTGAAGGAAAAAAATCATAAAGATCAGATCAGAAATAAATGAAAAAGAAAAGAAGGAAACTACAGCAAAGATCAATAAAACTAAAAGCTGGTTCTTTGAGAAGATAAAAAAACTAATAAACCACTAGCCAGACTCATCAAGAAAAAAAGGGAGAAGACTCAAATCAACAGAATTAGAAATGAAAAAGGAGAAGTAACAATTGACACTGCAAAAATACAAAGGATCATGAGAGATTACTACAAGCAACTATATGCCAATAAAATGGACAACCTGGAAGAAATGGACAGATTGTTAGAAAAGCACAACCTCCCGAGACTGAACCAGGAAGAAAGAGAAAATATAAACAGACCAATCACAACCACTGAAATAGAAATTATGATCAAAAATCTTCCAAAAAACAAAAGCCCAGGACCAGATGGCTTCACAGGTGAATTCTATCAAACATTTAGAAAACAGCTAACACCCACCCTTCTCAAACTCTTCCAAAATATAGCAGAGGGAGGAACACTCCCAAACTCGTTCTGCAAGACCACCATCACCCTGATACCAAAACCAGACAAAGATGTCACAAAAAAAGAAAACCAAAGGCCAATATCACTGATGAACATAGATGCAAAAATCCTCAACAAAATACTAGTAAACAGAAACCAACAGCACATTAAAAGGATCATACACGATGATCAAGTGGGGTTTATCCCAGGAATGCAAGAATTCTTCAATATACACAAATCAATCAATGTGATACACCACATTAACAAACTGAAGGAGAAAAACCATATGATAATCTCAACAGATGCAGAAAAAGCTTCTGACAAAATTCAACACCCATTTATGGCATAAATTCTCCAGAAGGTAGGCACAGAGGGAACTTACATCAACATAAAAAGCCATATATGACAAACCCAAAGCCAACATCGTTCTCAATGGTGAAAAACTGAAACCATTTCCACTAATTTCAGGAACAAGACAAGGGTGCCCACTCTCATCACTATTATTCAACATACTTTTGAAAGTGTAAGCCAGAGCAATCAGAGAAGGAAAAGGAATCCAAATCAGAAAAGAAGTAAAGCTGTCACTGTTTGCAGATGATATGATACTATACATAGAGAATCCTAAAGATGCCCCCAGAAAACTACTACAGCTAATCAATGAATTTGGTAAAGTAGCAGGATACAAAATTAACGCACAGAAATCCCTTGTACTCCTATACACTAATGATGAAAAATCTGAAAGAGAAATTAAGGAAACACTCCCATTTACCACTGCAACAAAAAGAATAAAATACGTAGGAATAAACCTACCTGAGGAGACAAAAGACCTGTATGCAGAAAACTATAAGACACTGATGAAAGAAATTAAAGATGATATAAACAGATGGAGAGATATACCATGTTCTTGGGTTGGAAGAATCAACATTGTGAAAATGACTATACTACCCAAAGCAATCTACAGATTCAGGGCCATCCCTATCAAACTACCAATGGCATTTTTCACAGAACTAGAACAAAAAATTTCACAATTTGTATGGAAACACAAAAGACTCCAAAGAGCCAAAGCAACCTTGAGAAAGAAAAACGGAGGTGGAGGAATCAGACTCCCTGACTTCAGACTATACTACAAAGCTACAGTAATCAAGACAATATGGCACAAAAAACCAGAAAATAAAGATCAATGGAACAGTAGAGAAAGCCCAGAGATAAACCCACACACCTATGGTCAACTAATCTATGACAAAGGAGGCAAGGATATACAATGGAGAAAAGACAGCCTCTTCAATAAGTGGTGCTGGGATAACTGGACAGCTACATGTAAAAGAATGAAATTAGAACACTTCCTAACACCATACACAAAAATAAACTCAAAATGGATTAAAGACCTAAATGTAAGGCCAGACACTATAAAACCCTTAGAGGAAAACATAGGCAGAACACTCTATGACATAAATCACAGCAAGATCTTTTTTGACCCACCTCCTACAGAAATGGAAATAAAAACAAAAATGAACAAATGGGACCTAATGAAACTTCAAAGCTTTTGCACAGCAAAGGAAACCATAAACAAGACATAAAGACAACTCTCAGAATGGGAGAAAACACTTGCAAATGAAGCAACTGACAAAGGATTAATCTCCAAAATATACAAGCAGCTCATGCACCTCAATATCAAAAAACAAACAACCCAATCCAAAAATGGGCAGAAGACCTAAATAGACATTTCTCCAAAGAAGATATACAGATTGCCAACAAACACATGAAAGGATGCTCAACATCACTAATTATTAGAGAAATGCAAATCAAAACTACAATGAGGTATCACCTCACACTGGTCAGAATGTCCATCATCAAAAAATCTACAAACAATAAATGCTGGAGAGGGTTTGGAGAAAAGGGAACCCTCTTGCACTGTTGGTGGGAATGTAAATTGATACAGCCACTATGGAGAACAGTATGGAGGTTCCTTAAAAAACTAAAACTAGAACTACCATACGACCCAGCAATCCCACTACTGGGCATATACCCTGAGAAAACCATAATTCAAAAAGAGTCATGTACCACAGTGTTCATTGCAGCTCTATTTACAATATCCAGGAAATGGAAGCAACCTAAGTGTCCATCGACAGATGAATGGATAAAGAAGATGTGGCACATATATACAATGGAATATTACTCAGCCATAAAAAGAAACGAAATTGAGTTATTTGTAGTGAGGTGGATGGATCTAGAGTCTGTCATACAGAGTGAAGTAAGTCAGAAAGAGAGAAACAAATACCGTATGCTAACACATATGTATGGAATCTAAAAAAAAAAAAAAAAGATTCTGAAGAACCTAGGGGCAGGACAGTAATAAAGATGCAGACGTGGAGAATGGACTTGAGGACACGGGGAGGGGGAAGGGTAAGCTGGGACGAAGTGAGAGAGTGGCATGGACATATATACACTACCAAATGTAAAATAGAGAGCTAGTGGGAAGCAGCCGCATAGCACAGGGAGATCGACTCGCTGCTTTGTGACCACCTAGAGAGGTGGGATAGGGAGGGTGGGAGGGAAACGCAAGAGGGAGGAGATATGGGGATATATGTATATGTATATCTGATTCACTTTTTTATACAGCAGAAACTAACACACCACTGTAAAGCAATTATGCTCCAATAAAGATTAAAAAAAAAAAAACCTTCAGAATCTGACCACTTCCCATTACCTCCACTTCTAGTAACCATGTTGATCCAAGCCACCACCACTGTCTTGGGCTTGGATTTCTCCCAACTGGTCTCCTTGCCTCTTAATCAGTCTTTTGTCAACACAGGAGCCAGAGTTGTCCTTTTAAAATATGTCACGTATTTTATATATAGTAGTGTGTATTTTTCAATCCCAGTCTCCCAGTTTATCCGCAACCACCGCCCACCCCCGCTTCCCTCGCTGGTAACCATGTTTGTTTTCCACACCTGTGACTATATTTCTGTTTTGTAAATAAATTCATTTGTATAATTTTTTTAGATTCCACATATAAGCGATATCATATGATATCTGTCTTTCTCTGTCTGAATTATTTCACTCAGGTAACTAATAAGGACCTACTGTATAGCACAGGGAACTCATGTCAACACTCTGTAATGACCTATATGGGAAAAGAATCTAAAAGAGAGTGGATATATTTATATGTATAACTGATACACTTTGCTGTACAGGAGAAACTAAAACAACAGTGTAAATCAACTATACTCTAATAAAAATTTTTTAAAAACAGAAATAAAGTGTAAATCACTCCTGCTAAAACCCTGCAATGCCCTCCTGTTTTACTCAGAGTAAAAGCCAAAGTCAATGGCTTAAAATGGCCCTACATGATCTGGCCTCCTACACTTTTCTGACTTCATCTCTAACTTTTGTCTCCATTGTCTTACTCCAGCCATGCTAGACTCCTTGCTATTTGTCAAACACTGCAGCCACACTGTCATTTAAGCCCTTTGCTCCGAATCCTCTGCTAAAAACAATTGCTTCATTTCCCTCAAGTGTTCAATCTCACTTTCTCAATGAGGCTCACCCTGACTCCTGGGTTTGAGACTACATTCCACCCCCCACAGCAGTGTATCCCCCTCATGCTGTTCTAAGTTTTCTTCTTCTGTAACACTAATCACCTTCTCACATACCATGTAATTTACTCATTTATTATGTTAATTATTTATTGCTTATCCTCCATCCCTGGCTCTCTGCCAGAATTTAAGCTCCATGAAGGCATGAATTCTTGTCTGTTTTGTTCGTTGATGTATTCCAAGTGTCCAGAATGGTGCCTGGCATACAGTGGACACTCAACAAATATTTGGTGATGTTGAATGAATAAATTTTTGAGACCTAGCCTCAAGAATTACTGCATCTCCTATTTTGGCTGTGTAGTTTGATTAAAGATTTCCTATAAACCATAATTTGATCTTTAACCTATAACAGCAGTTTGGGCCAATGACTCTCATATTCGTACTTCAGACTAATATTCTCCCAAGGAGGAAGGTGTCCTTGACAGATATTTAATAAGTAACACAACCAAACCAGTGATCCAAGGGACTCCAATAAATGTCAAATAAAAGTTCCAGAGAAAATTGTATGGCTTTTATACAACCTGGGTGAATCTACACGTAAGGCTTCTGCTTTTAATTTCTATAACACTGTGAGGGCCTAGAATTTCATTTGGAGTTAATGTACACATTTGACAAATTTGCTCATTTTAAGAGCACTATTTAAAAACCTTCCAGGGACTTCCCTGGTGGCACAGTGGATAAGACTCTACGGTCCTAATGCAGGGAGTCCGGGTTCAATCGCTGGTTGGGGAACTAGATCCCACGTGCATGCTGCAACTAAGAGTTCGTATGCCACAACTAAGGAGCCGGCAAGCCACAACTAAGGAGCCCGCCTGCCGCAACTAAGACCCGGCACAACCAAATAAATAACATAAATATTTTTTAAAAACCCATAGCTTTTGCCCCAGAGAAACTACCTAAGGTGATAGTGTTTATTGACTTAGTCAACAAGTATTCACAGGGCACCTACTATGTGCCAGGCATCGTACACAGTGCAAATGTGCATGACGCAAACCCTGTCCTTGTGTATCTTGCACTCTTTAAAAACAAAGAAACAAACAAACAAAACCTTCCAGTTCTCCTTCTACTGATCAAAATGGAGATTAACATCCTAACATACTGCATTTCCCAGCACCTACCAGGCCAGGTATTTTAAATATCGGGTTCACCAACGGTTTTTGTATTCAGAAGTTTGTGTGAATCTATTTTCAGTGGTGGAAGGAGAAGCTAATACTTTCTTCAAATTCTCAAAGGAATCTCTGACTTAAAAAAATTAAGAAACATTACATTTGACTATTTAGTGGCACACCTCCATTAACAATCAGTTTCCTGAGGGCAGGAACCATGTCTTTCCCATCATCAAACTTCAGTGCCTAGAAAATAATAAATAAAAAATGTTTGTTGAACCATCAAAAATAAATGAATGAGTAAAGAACAAATGAATGAGTCACTGCTGCCTCAGCTCACACTCTCTTGCCTTCCTCCAGGTTTCTGAGGAGGGGGACCCCAGCAGCACATCAAGAAAATCTGAATGATAATGTTTCAGAAAGTAAGAATCACTCCAAGAAGTTATCACTAGATTTGAGTGAGGGAACCTTCACAGGAGTGGAAAAGAAATCTTAAAGATGGGAGAGACTTTTGTCTTTCTCTAGCTTTTTAAAGTTATGGTGTTCTTTTGAGGCACCGGGTTCCTAGGGACTTTGGGGCATTGTGTACTGCTGGGTACTAAGAGGAGAGGCCCAGAGTACAGGCTGCAAGAACTTGCTCTAGGTCCTCAGTTTAAGGGGAAAAGGTGATAACACCTTTATGTTCCTTTCTAAGTCATTCATCGGGGTAGGAAAGAAGGCAGAAATTCAAATAAGAACCCTGTCCAGGGGTGGAGCTAATGCTGCACTCCAGGAGGGCTCAATGCCAAGGAGTACTTCCCAGAACTTCTGCGGCCGGTGTGCTTTTCCCCGTGGTGAGCCACAGACACACCCCGCCTCTGCAGGAGACCTTCCAACACTAGGAGATATATGCCCAGGAGTCTCAACGGGAAAGCATGTCTCTACTATGCTCTCTGAAGACAGGATTCAGACATCCTTGACAGATTGATAGCAAGGACATTTTTAGAAAAATGGATTTGCTGATCTTTTCTTTAAGGACTTCATTTGGCTCATTTCTGGAAGTGATACAGCTGACAGGGTCTTGGTACTCTGGCAGGTGTCAGGCCTGTGCCTCTGAGGTGGGAGAGCTGAGTTCAGGACATTGGTCCACCAGAGACCTCCCGGCTCCACGTAATATTAAACCACGAAAGCTCTCCAAGAGATCTCCATCTCAATGCTAAGACCCAGCTCCACTCAACGACCAGCAAACTACAGTGCTGGCCACCCTATGGCAAACAACTAGCAAGACAGGAGCACAACCCCACCCATTAGCAGAGAGGTTGCCTAATATCATAATAAGGTCAAAGACACCCCAAAACACACCACTGGACACAGTCCTGGCCACCAGAAAGACAAGATCCAGCTTCATCCACCAGAACACAGGCACTAGTCCCCTCCACCAGGAAGCCTACACAACCCACTGAACCAACCTTAGCCACTGGGGACAGACACCAAAAACAACAGAAACTATGAACCTGCAGCCTGCAAAAAGGAGAGCCCAAACACAGTAAGCTAAGCAAAATGAGAAGACAGAGAAACACACAGCAGATGAAGGAGCAAGGTAAAAATCCACCAGACCAAACAAATGAAGAGGAAATAGGCAGTCTACCTGAAAAGAATTCAGAGTAATGACAGTAAAGATGACCCAAAATCTTGGAAATAGAATGGAGAAAATAAAAGAAACGTTTAACAAAGACCTAGAAGAACTGAAAAGCAAACAAACAATGATGAACAACACAATAAATGAAATTAAAAATTCTCTAGAAGGATTCAATAGCAGAATAAAACTGAGGCAGAAGAACGGGTAAGTGACCTGGAAGATAAAATAGTGGAAATAACTACTGCAGAGCAGAAAAAAGAAAAAAAGAATGAAAAGAATTGAGGACAGCCTTAGAGACCTCTGGGACAACATTAAACATACCAACATTCGAATTATAGGGGTCCCAGAAAAAGAAGAGAAAAAGAAAAGGACTGAGAAAATATTTGAAGAGATTACAGTTGAAAACTTCCCTAATATGGGAAAGGAAATAGTTAATCAAGTCCAGGAAGCACAGAGAGTCCCATACAGGATAAATCCAAGGAGAAACATGCCAAGACACATATTAATCAAACTATCAAAAATTAAATACAAAGAACAAATATTAAAAGCAGCAAGGGAAAGACAACAAATAACATACAAGGGAATCCCCATAAGGTTAACAGCTGACCTTTCAGCAGAAACTCTGCAAGCCAGAAGGGAGTGGAAGGACTTATTTAAAGTGATGAAAGGGAAAAACCTACAACCAAGATTACTCTACCCAGCAAGGATATTATTCAGATTTGACAGAGAAATTAAAACCTTTACAGACAAGCAAAAGCTAAGAGAATTCAGCACCACCAAACCAGCTTTTACAACAAATGCTAATGGAACTTCTCTAGGCAGGAAACACAAGAGGAGGAAAAGACCTACAATAACAAACCCAAAACAGTTAAGAAATGATAATAGGAACATACATATTGATAATTACCTTAAATGTAAATGGATTAAATGCTCCAACCCAAAGACATAGACGGGCTGAATGGATACAAAAACAAGACCCATATATATGCTGTCTACAAGAGACCAACTTCAGACATAGAAACACATACAGACTGAAAGTGAGGGGATGGAAAAAGATATTCCATGAAAATGGAAATCAAAAGAAAGCTGAAGTAGCAATTCTCATATCAGTCAAAATAGACTTTAAAACAAAGACTATTACAAGAGACAAAGAAGGACACTACATAACGATCAAGGGATCAAACCAAGAAGAAGATATAACAATTGTAAATATTTATGCACCCAACATAGGAGCACCTCAATACATAAGGCAAATGCTAACAGCCATAAAAGGGGAAATCGACAGTAACACAGTCATATTAGGGGACGTTAACACTCCACTTTCACCAATGGACAGATCATCCAAAATGAAAATAAAAAAGGAAACACAAGCTTTAAATGATACATTAAACAAGATGGACTTAATTGATATTTATAGGACATCCCATCCAAAAACAACAGAATACACTTTCTTCTCAAGTGCTCATGGAACATTCTCCAGGATAGATCATACCTTGGGTCACAAATCAAGCCTTGGTAAATTTAAGAAAACTGAAATCATATCAAGTATCTCTTCTGACCACAACGCTATGAGACTAGATATCAATTACAGGAAAAAAATCTGTAAAAAATACAAACACATGGAGGCTAAACAACACACTACTTAATAACCAAGAGATCACTGAGGAAATCAAAAAATACCTAGAAACAAATGACAATGAAAACACAATGACCCAAAACCTATGGGATGCAGCAAAAGCGGTTTTAAGACGGAAGTTTATAGCTATAGAAGCCTACCTTAGGAAACAAGGAACATCTCAAATAAAAAACCTAACCTAGGGGCTTCCCTGGTGGCGCAGCGGTTGAGAATCTGCCTGCCAATGCAGGAGACATGGGTTCAAGCCCTGGTCTGGGAGGATCCCACATGCCGAGGAGCGGCTGGGCCCGTGAGCCACAACTACTGAGCCTGCGCATCTGGAGCCTGTGCTCCACAGCAAGAGAGGTCGCGACAGTGAGAGGCCCGCACACCCGTGATGAAGAGTGGCCCCCGCTTGCCGCAACTGGAGAAAGCCCTCACACAGAAACGAGGACCCAACACAGCCAAAATAAATAAATAAATAAATAAGGGTTTAAAAAACAAAAAAAAAACCTAACCTAACACCTATAGCAATTAGAGAAAGAAGAACAAAAAGACCGCAAAGTTAGCAGAAGGAAAGACATCATAAAGCTCAGATCAGAAATAAATGAAAAAGAAATAAAGAAAACGATAGCAAAGATCCATAAAACTAAAAGCTGGTTCTTTGAGAAGATAAACAAAGTTGATAAACCATTAGCCAGACTTATCAGGAAAAAAAGGGAGAAGACTCAAATCACAGAATTAGAAATGAAAAAGGAGAAGTAACAACTGACATTGCAGAAATACAAAGGATCATGAGAGATTACTACAAGCAACTATATGCCAATAAAATGGACAACCTGGAAGAAACGGACAAATTCTTAGAAATGCACAACCTTCCGAGACTGAACCAGGAAGAAACAGAAAATATGAACACACCAATCACAAGCACTGAAATTCAAACTGTGATTAAAAATCTTCCAACAAACATAAGTCCAGGACCAGATGGCTCCACAGGAGAATTCTATCAAACATTTAGAGAAGAGCTAACACCTGTCCTTCTCAAACTCTTCCAAAATATAGCAGAGGGAGGAACACTCCCAAACATATTCTACAAGGCCACCATCACTCTGATACCAAAACCAGACAAAGATATCACTAAGAAAGAAAACTACAGGCCAATATCACTGGTGAACATAGATGCAAAAATCCTCAACAAAATACCAGCAAACAGAATCCAACAGCACATTAAAAGGATCATACACCATGATCAAGGGGGGTTTATCCCAGGAATGCAAGGATTCTTCAGCATATGCAAATCAAACAACGTGATACACCATATTAACAAATTGAAGGAGAAAAATCGTATGATCATCTCAATAGATGCAGAGAAAGCTTTCGACAAAATTCAACACCCATTTATGATAAAAACCCTCCAGAAAGTAGGCATAAAGGGAACTTTCCTCAACATAATAAAGGCCATATATGACAAACCCACACCCAACATCATCCTCAATGGTGAAAAACTGAAACCATTTCCACTAAGATCAGGAACAAGACAAGGTTCCCCACTCTCACCACTATTATTCAACATAGTTCTGGAAGTCTTAGCCACAGCGGTCAAAGAAGAAAAAGAAATAAAAGGAATCCTAATTGGAAAAGAAGAAGTAAAGCTGTCACTGTTTGCAGATGACATGATACTATACATAGAGAATCCTAAAGACGCTACCAGAAAACTACTAGACCTAACCAATGAATTTGGTAAAGTAACAGGATACAAAATTAATGCACAGAAATCTCTTGCATTCCTATACACTAATGATGAAAAATCTGAAAGTGAAATTAAGAAAACACTCCCATTTACCATTGCAGTGAAAAGAATAAAATACCTAGGAACAAACATACCTAAGGAGACAAAAGATCTGTATGCAGAAAATTATAAGACACTGATGAAAGAAATTAAAGATGATACAAATAGATGGAGAGATATACCATGTTCTTGGATTGGAAGTATCAACATTGTGAAAATGAGTATACTGCCCAAAGCAATCTACAGATTCAGTGCAATCCCTATCAAACTACCACTGGCATTTTTCACAGAAATAGAACAAAAAATTTCACAATTTGTATGGAAACACAAAAGACCCCGAAGAGCCAAAGCAATCTTGAGAAAGAAAAACGGAGGTGGAGGAATCAGGTGCCCTGACTTCACATTATACTACAAAGTGACAGTAATCAAGACAGTATGGTACTGGCACAAAAGCAGAAATATAGATCAATGGAACAGGATAGTAAGGCCAGAGATAAACCCATGCACATATGGTCACCTTATCTTTGATAAAGGAGGCAAGAATATACAGTGGAGAAGACAGCCTCTTCAATAAGTGGTGCTGGGAAAACTGGACAGCTACATGTAAAAGAATGAAATTAGAACACTCCCTAACACCATACACAAAAAAACCCTCAAAATGGATTAAAGATCTAAATGTAAGGCCAGACACCATCAAACTCTTAGAGGAAAACATAGGCAGAACACTCTATGACATAAATCACAGCAAGATCTTTTTTGACCCACCTCCTAAAGAAATGGAAATAAAAACAAAAATAAAGAAATGGGACCTAATGAAACGTAAAAGCTTTTGCACAGCAAAGGAAACGATAAACAAGACCAAAAGACAACCCTCAGAATGGGAGAAGATACTTGCAAATGAAGCAACTGACAAAGGATTAATCTCCAAAATTTACAGGCAGCTCATGCAGCTCAATATCAAAAACACAAACAACCCAATCCAAAAATGGGCAGAAGACCTAAATAGACATTTCTCCAAAGAAGATATACAGATTGCCAACAGACACATGAAAGAATGCTCAACATCAGTAATCATTAGAGAAATGCAAATCAAAACTACAATGAGATATCATCTCATACCAGTCAGAATGGCCATCATCAAAAAATCTAGAAACAATAAATGCTGGAGAGGGTTTGGAGAAAAGGGAACCCTCTTGCACTGTTGGTGGGAATGTAAATTGATACAGCCGCAATGGAGAACAGTATGGAGGTTCCTTAAAAAACTAAAACTAGAACTACCATACGACCCAGCAATCCCACTACTGGGCATATACCCTGAGAAAACCATAATTCAAAAAGAGTCATGTACCACAATGTTCACTGCAGCTCTATTTACAGCAGCCAGGACATGGAAGCAACCTAAGTGTCCATCAACAGATGAATGGATAAAGAAGATGTGGCACATATATACAATGGAATATTACTCAGCCATAAAAAGAAACAAAATTGAGTTATTAGTAGTGAGGTGGATGGACCTAGAGTCTGCCATACAGAGTGAAGTAAGTCAGAAAGAGAAAAACAAATACTGTATGCTAACATATATATGGAATCTAAAAAAATAAAAAAAATATGGTCAGAAGAACCTAGGGTCAAGACGGGAATAAAGATGCAGACCTAGTAGAGAATGGACTTGAGGATATGGGGAGGGGGAAAGGTAAGCTGGGACGTAGTGAGAGAGTGGTATGGACATATTTACACTACCAAACGTAAAATAGCTAGCTAGTGGGAAGAAGCCGCATAGCACAGGGAGATTAGCTCGGTGCTTTGTGACCACCTAGAGGGGTGGGATAGGGAGGGTGGGAGGGAGGGAGATGCAAGAGGGAAGAGATATGGGGACATATTTTTATGTATAACTAATTCAGTTTGTTATAAAGCAGAAACTAACACACAATTGTAAAGCAATTATACTCTAATAAAGATGTTAAAAAAAAAAAAACTCAAAATGGATTAAAGACCTAAATGTAAGGTCAGACACTATAAAACTCTTAGAGGAAAACATAGGCAGAACACTCTATGACATAAATTACAGCAAGGCCCTTTGTGATCCACCTCCTACAGAAATGGAAATAAAAACAAAAATAAACAAATGGGAACAATGAAACTTAAAAGCTTTTGCACAGCAAAGGGAATCATAAACAAGACATAAAGACAACCCTCAGAACGGGAGAAGATATTTGCAAATGAAGCAACTGACAAAGGATTAATCTCCAAAATTTACAGGCAGCTCATGCAGCTCAATATCAAAAACACAAACAACCCAATCCAAAAATGGGCAGAAGACCTAAATAGACGTTTCTCCAAAGAAGATATACAGATTGCCAACAAACACATGAAAGGATGGTCAACGTCAATAATCATTAGAGAAATGCAAATCAAAACCACAATGAGGTATCACTTCACACCAGTCAGAATGGCCATCATTAAAAAATCTACAAACAATAAATGCTGGAGAGGGTGTGGAGAAAAGGGAACCCTCTTGCACTGTTGGCGGGAATGTAAATTGATACAGCCGCTATGGAGAACAGTATGGAGGTTCCTTAAAAAACTAAAAATAGAATTACCATACAAACCAGCAATCCCACTACTGGGCATATACCCTGAGAAAACCATAATTCAAAACAAGTCATGTACCACAATGTTCATTGTAGCTCTATTTACAATATCCAGGACATGGAAGCAACCTAAGTGTCAATCGACAGATGAATGGATAAAGAAGATGTGGCACATATATACAATGGAATATTACTCAGCCATAAAAAGAAAAAAATTGAGTTATTTGTAGTGAGGTGCATGGACCTAGAGTCTGTCATACAGAGTGAAATAAGTCAGAAAGAGAAAAACAAATACCGTGTGCTAACACATATATATGGAATCTAAAGGAAGAAAAAATGGTTCTGAAGAACCTAGGGGCAGGACAGGAATAAAGACGCAGATGTAGAGAATGGACTTGAGGGCATGGGGTGGGGGAAGGGTAAGCTGGGACGTAGTGAGAGAGTGGCATGGAGTTATAAATACTACCCAATGTAAAATAGATAGCTAGTGGGAAGCAGCCGCATAGCACAGGGAGATCAGCTCGGTACTTTGTGACCATCTAGAGGGGTGGGATAGGGAGGGTGGGAGGGAGATGTAAGAGGGAGGAGATATGGGTATATATGTATATGTATAGCTGATTCACTTTGTTATAAAGTAGAAACTAACATACCATTGTAAAGCAATTATACCCCAATAAAGATGTTTAAAAAAAAACAACAACAAAAAATAAGAACCCTGTCTAGGAATAAACAGGGATTTATGAGGTATCTTTTTGGAACCTGAATATATTAGTCAGGGCACAGAGGCTACTCCTCTAATAGCATACCCTGAACTTCTAAGGGATTTTGAAATATTTATTACACAATTTATGCACCATGTTGGCCAAAAGGATTCATTTCTATTTATAAGAGAACTATTCACTAAGATTGATCAGGCTGTGGTTGAGGACAGATTCAGTCTCTGGAATTGGCTGCATCTGTCCTGCTGAGGGAACTTTCTGCTATGGATGGCTTGGCTATGAATTACTCGAAGTACTCCAGAGGGCAGCAAGTCGCCTCCTGTCCCCACTTTACACTCAGCAATAGACCAAAGTGGCTACAGAACACAGTGAGTTGGCCAGAAATAATCATGACTCAGGTTCTTTAAGGCCACACTGACAGTGATGGCTAACCTCATAGAAGAAGCCGTACAAGAACCTCTCCCCTAAATCAGACCCCACAAACCATGTTTATGACAGAGGCAAGGAAAGAAGCAAAAAAGGGGTAAAGCAAACACGCATACAATGGAGAAATCTTCCATTTACCCTTTATGCTGAGCAAAAGAGCAGTAACTGGGGGCAGGTGTAGTCACGGTCACACTGCATTCTCAGTACTTCTGTGAGTATCTACTAGGCGTTAAAGCACAGTGCTGGGTACAGGGGGGTACTAAGTGAACAAGATGAGAGCCCAAGGTCTCTAGTAGTAGAGATAAACATAAATGCTAATAATTGTAACGCAAGTGAGAGAGATACAGATACATATCTTTAGAAGAGGTAGTGAGAATATTTCCTAGTGGCAGCGGGGTCTGTTGCTTTTGCTTGGTGGATCAAGGAAGGAAGGAAGGAGTGAAGGTTGGGTCCTTGGGTGCCCAGCTAAGGAGGCCTCTTCTCTTTTCTTTCCTCCCTCTCTCCCTCTCTTCATTTCCTTCTTCTTTTATTTATTTATTTTTAATTAATTTATCTATTTCTTTATTTATGGCTGTGTTGGGTCCTCGTTTCTGTGTGAGGGCTTTCTCCAGTTGCAGCAAGTGGGGGCCACTCTTCATCGCGGTGCGCGGGCCTCTCATTATTGCGGCCTCTCTTGTTGTGGAGCACAGGCTCCAGACGCTCAGGCTCAGCAATTGTGGCTCACGGGCCTAGTCGCTCCGCGGCATGTGGGATCTTCCCAGACCACGGCTTGAACCCGTGTGCCCTGCGTTGGCAGGCAGACTCTCAACCACTGCGCCACCAGGGAAGCCCCATTTCTTTCTTCTTAATACTTTATATCCTTGAAAGTTTTGAATAGAGAATTAAAGATGATCAGAACTATTCTCTGGAGAGATTAATCAGGTAGTAATGAAGTTTGTGGGAATGGAAATTAAGAGACAGAGGCAACGGATATTTAAGACATAAAATCAACAGGTCCAGGCCACTGACTGTTGTGGGGATCAGCAAGAAGGATGAGTCAAAGGTGACTTGGAGAATGCTGATGTCATTCAAGAATAGGGTCCCCAGGAGAGAAACAGGAGGCTTGAGAGAAACATACGATGTGTGGTTTTGGACACACTGAAGTGCTAGTGAAGCTACCTGACAGGCTGTTGGAAATGTGGGACTAAAGCCCTGGGGAGAGGTCTGGATTGCTGAAACTACAGATGAGAGAGCGTTCTGCATACAAATGGGAGCTGACACCATGAAAATGCATGAGATCTACAAGGGAGGGAGTTTAGGAGGAGGAGAGAAGAGAGTCAAGGACAGAACCTGAGGGAATGCCTGCATATAGGATGAGAAAAAGGGCCAGACAACAAAACGAAAAGAGTAGTCGTCAGAGCAATAATCTGAGACTCAGCAGACTGTCACAGAAAATAAAGGAGGCAAGAGGCTCAAGAAGGAGCGGGAGGTCACAATGGGAAGTGCCACACAGAGATCAGAGGATGGAACTTAAGGAAATGCTGGTGGGGCTTCGAGGTGCAGTTTCACTAGACTTGTGGTGGGATCACAAATCAGGTTTCAAGTTCAAGGGTTAAAGAGGGAGTGACGGTTATCTAGTTTACATATATAGTAGTGTGTGTATGTTAATCCCAAACTCCTAATTTATCCCCCCCCCCCAAGTTTCCCCTTTGGTAACCATAAATTTGTTTTCGAAATCTGTGAGTCTGTTTGTTTTGTAAATAAGTTCATTTGTATCATTTTTATAACTAGATTCCACGTATGAGTGGACCTTCTGTATAGCACAGGGAACTCTACACCATATTCTGTAATAACCTATATGGGTAAAGAGTCTGAAAAAGAATGAATGTATGTATATGTATAACTGAATCACTTTGCTGTACATCTGAAACTAACACACATTGTAAGTCAACAATACTCCAATAAAATTTAAATAAAAAAGAGGGAATGTATGAATTGTTCAATTCATATTTGTGAGCGTCCGTCTGTCTTTACTGCTTGCTTCTTCTTTTTCCTCACTGAACTCACCATCTGTCCACACTCCTCACTGCTATGTGCAAGTTTCTAAAGCCTCTTCCTATTAAGGATTCAATAGACACTGACAAATGTTGACAAAACGAATGAATAAGACCCTCTAGGAAACCCCAGGCTCTTAGAAGGTTATTGCTTATCTAGATTTTGTTCCCCAGGCAAAGATATACTGAAGACAAAGAAATGTAGTTGTTTATTTTCATGGGCTGTGAGCCAGACAGGTCTGGGCTTACATCCTTGTACCCCTACCACTTCCTAGCTGTGTAATTTCAATGGGTGTCAACTAAAAAAGGATATAATAATAGTTCTTACTTCATAGAGCTGATGTGAGGACTAAGTGGGATAATGTACATGGTGCCTAATATATAATAAGGGCTCAAAAATTGTATCACTCTTTATTATGTCACTGGACATTATCAAGGGTTACTTACTGAAATAAGTATTTATTATTGATAGAGACAATAAGGAACACAAAAGAAGCATTTGAAATCGTTTCTGACCTCACAGGAGTTTACAATCTCATTAGAAGAGTCAAGGCTGACATAGATGAGAAAATAAGGGAACAATACCCGACAGGTGTTAGGTGGTGTGGTAATGTCTATACGTGAAACAGGAAATGAGGACAAGGTGGAGATCACTAGAGATTCAAAACAGAGGTGGGATGAAGATACTTTTGATAGGCTATTGAGAGAGAGACGGAGAGACAGAAAGTAGTCCAGAGGATTGGTGAATGTGTTAATGCAGAAATGCCTATGCAGGTATTGGGGTCACTTATGACTAGCTTCCTGAACATGGAAGATAAGTGATGAGGAGTAACTACATATGAAACTGGTTATGGCAGGATGTAGCCTGTCAAGACTTTTGTACAACAGTTCTCGGTGTTTGGTGGCTATTGTTGAGAAGTCCGTGCAAGTCTATCTGGAGGTGGGCAGAAAGACCTGGTAGGAAGACTGGCCTCACATGGCAGAACCAGATAGGCAGACTGAAGTCTGATGCTCATGCAAGGGTCCAGAGGACTAAATGCTTTTTTGAATACCAGCCAGGATTGGAAGCAAAAGACTCATTCCAGACTGGATTTGCTCCTAATGAACCAATAAATCTGGATCTTGAGCCTTTAGATAACAGGGAGCATCAGGGGAGCTGGGGCAGAAGTGGGGCAGAAGTGGGGCAGAAGTGGGACAGGCAGATATCAGTGCCACAAGTACATATATGTGCACCAGTGAATGAATGGTTATGTGTGTGCATACTTCCAAAGTCTTCCTGGGTATTGCAGAGACTCTAAATCTCCCTAAAGGTTGCAGAGAGCATCATTCTTTTGACACCTTTAGGTTTTGCAAAGCTACACACTCTAATTACATTTAGTGACAAACCATCTTAGAACTTAAGTGTATTTAGCCATTTCAAGTCTGTAACAGAAAATAGCATTAAATGATAAAGTTTCCCTACCAAATTAAATACGCCTAACCATTCTATTTATAGATGAAAGAAAAACATAACACAGATATCGCTCTTTCAAATTCAGTGACCAACTTCCAAAACATCTGCACTGAAAAGATATGATGTTGAGAAACATTGGGGGAAAGAATCACAGTATTTGCCACTAGTGTCATTCACTGATCTCAATTAATAGGATGTCCACTTGCTGGGTATATAAATTAATCCAGGTTTAACAGGATAATCTTTTGGGTTTACCTAAAACACTACTGGTTACTGGAAAGGTATCATATTTTTAAAAAGTTCATTCTCAAACGAAAGCACACAATGATTTCTGAAAGTCAATATTTTGCAGTTTGCATTTCCAAGTTTTAAATTTTTCTCAAATACCTGAAGTTAAGACTGTCATTACTGGCAATACCTACATTATGAAAGAGGTATCTTCCCAGAGTTCATCAATGCTTCTTTTCTCATAGATTCAATGCTATAAATAATGCGTTAGGTTCTACGGACCAGCCACGGACTTAATCCAATGGTGGCAATTTGTGTCCCTAGCACCTCGTATAATACCTGACACATGATGCTCTTTATTTATTTATTTTTAATTAATTAATTAATTAATTAATTTTTGGCTGCGTTGGGTCTTTGTTGCTGCGGGCGGGCTTTCTCTAGTTGTGGCGAGCGGGGGCTACTCTTCGTTGTGGTGCGTGGGCTTCTCATTGCGGTGGCTTCTCTTGCGGAGCACGGGCTCTAGGCGTGCGGGCTCAGTAGTTGTGGCTCACGGGCTCTCGAGCGCAGGCTCAGTACTTGTGGCACATGGGCTTAGTTGACCCACTGCATGTGGGATCTTCCCGGACCAGGCTCAAACCCGTGTCCCCTGCATTGGCAGGCAGATTCTTAACCACTGCGCCACCAGGGAAGTCCTGCACATGGTGCTCTTTAAAAACTTGCTGAACAAATGATCTAATGAATCAACAAATAAATGAAGTATAGGTCTATGCTGTCCTGAAAGTAAATAACTCATAAAAATGACCTACCATATATAAAAATGTTTCTTTTGGAAAATGTGTTCTGAGTCCCAGCTTAGTCACCATGAACGACCTCTCCTATGGTTTATCCTCTAACTTTGGTGGCCGAATGGGAATTTCTCCCTCAGCTCTGAAAGAAAACTCAAATTAAGTACCAGCTATCCTTGACATTTTCTCACTTCTCACTTTATAGGAAGTCCTATAAAGAAAGGGGGGTGAAAGGAAGGGGATGATGAGAGGAGAGTGATGGGACAGTTTGGGACACATTCAACAGAGACTATCATTAAGGTTGGTCCAGGCTATTTTGTCACTACATGTTCAACATTAGCATGACTGGAGCAGGGGAGGACAGAGACTGGAGTGGGCAGGGGTCAAGGTAGCAAAGAGTCTGCACTTGTGATGGGGGAAAAAAGTCTCAGGCAGGGCTAACACTGAGGAAAGGAATCTTCCTGTGGCAGCCCATCTAAGGCCAAAGCACTATAGCACAGTGGTCAAGTGCAAGGCCCCTGGAGCCAGAATTCCTGGGTTCAAACCACAGCTCCCAACTTATTAGCTTTGTGATGTCAGATGAGGTACTTAACCTCTCTGTATCCCAGTAAAATGGGGATAAGGGTCCCTACCTCAAGAGTTGTAGGAGGATTAAATAAATTCACAGTGCCTGTGATGTACAAGGAGTGTTTAAGTGTTAACTAAACAAACACATTAGGCTCCTAATAAGTTGCTAATTACATGTTATACATGTAATATTAAATGAATATTAAAAACATATTCAACCTCGATAACTATAGGCCTTCCTAAGGATTAAGGAGCAAGAAGAAAAGAAGGTGGGTATTGTTTACTAAATATCAATAAAAAGCATAGTACTATCTTCAGTTGTACTGGGACCACTGTTTTTACCTCAAAAGAAAAAAATTGTGCCAAATCACCACCTAGGAATAGGAACTGTAAAATGGTACTCTGAGGTTCTCAATGAGAACCAAGCAAGTCTTAGACTTATTTTAGGAGTGTATTTTCTTCTGATGATACAGAAGAATATAAATTCAGCTTTTTTTTTTTTTTTGACAGTGCTGCCCTATGAACAACTATTCAAAATGGGTTCCATTAAACAGTTCATCTCATTTCACTAAGTGAAATAAGGTCATCCTTTTTAATTTCAGAAATGTCTTTGCCCAGCCAAATGACAAACGTCATTTGGACCCTTGGTACATAAATTGCAGTAATTTTTTAGACACAAACTTCAGGGTTGGACTGCCAAGTCCACATGCTTCCTTTCATGGTTTGCCAGCACAGAGAATTACTAGGGGAAACTGTTTGTTAAATGAAAAAGGTTACGTCATATTGAAGGACTGTGTGCTTAGGAACGGTTTCCCTTTGCCCAGTATTCGAAGATCAGAGTAGCTGTCATTTCCTCCTTTACTGCAGGATTATCCTTTTAAGTAAATGAAAGGTTGATTTATATGTGCATTACCCTTATTATCTTGCGAGAGCACAGAGTAAGGTTTAGAATACAGTATTCGGGTCTAGGGAGTGACGAGATGTGGTGAAATTCCCTGTCTACAGAGTCTCTAATAGAAAAGACTTAACACCTTGGTTTCCACCAGTTCACAGGACCCAAAGAAGCATTGCTCTCTTTTGCCTCAAAACCAAGCTGCTTATCAGCTATGCTAGCTGTCCCACCATTCTCTCATCCTCTGCAGAGCAATCTCATCAAACAACATCTGCAAACCCAGAGTGATGACAAAACGTGGCAGATCTGATCAGAGAGGGGAAAACACTAAAAATCACTAAAACTGCTTAGAACACTGAGACCAACAAGTACCAAGCCATGTAACAGGAATTTGCTATGCCACTGAAGTGTTTTCCAAGAAACCATCACAGTCTTTATAACATAGTTAATATTTTTATATGCAAATAATGTATTTCTTCGCTATATCCTGAAACAGGTGATAGACATAGCATGGTGTTGTGGAAACTGCACAGGCCCTGGAGTGTGATGACTTGGGTTCAAGTGAAGCTCCATTATTTAGAAACAGGGTGGCCTTCGATAAAAAGGGATGATGATAATACCTGCTGTATCGACTTCACAGCATTTTTGAGGGGATCAAATGAGATCATGTATCTCCAAGTACTTTGTAAACAAGGCCTTTCAGATCCAACTCTATTATCATGATTGTATTTGACTGCTTATTTTGTATATTAATCAGTATGGGTCACAGGGTATACTGTAAATCAATCAAGCGCTGATTTTAGCAAGTCACTGATCTAATAGCATGAAGCCTTTGGGAACTTAAACATGGCTCTCAAACCCTGCTGCAGGCTGCAGAACAAGTCTCACTGTCTAGAAAAGGCTAAATGTTCATCCATTTTTGTGTATAAGGAAAGCGCAGTAAGCAAATGGAACCTTGTACATCTATATTAGCATTTAAATCAATATTTTATCTGAGAATATATTAGGCAGCAGGATTATTTAGGTTAATGTTATCTATTTGAAATACTTGTTCAAAGCACAGGCTGCCATCAAAGTATTTAATGTGGTTTAGATGAAGGGATTAGACTTTGAGACTTAATGGAAATAAACTTCAAAAGGCACTTTTCACAAAAGTTAATATAAATGGAATATATAAATATAAAATATCATTTCTGTCTCAAAGGAACGGTTAAGCTGTAAACACAAATCTGTTCCATGTCTCAGTGGGATTTAGGTTTTTAAAAGGGGGAGGGCCAACTCCTTTAATAAAGTGTGGAGCTACTCTTAGTGGCTGTGTTTATAAAGTGATGAGGAACAATTTGATTAAGGTTAGGCATGTGGGTAATTAACCCTCAGCAGGAAAATCTGATTGGGGTCTATGCTTATGGAGCCTTGAAAAGAAAGAATACCACTTTGGGCCATAATCATTAAAAATGTCCTATCACTAACTTCTCAAACTATGTACTTGTTTAATACCAAGTCCACTGGCACCAGCCCGTGACTGCACCCCTAAGAATTCTAGTCCGATTTTACGGGGTGAGACAAAGTATATAGGGTGGGAAGAGAGGGCCCTAGCTTCCACAGCCCTAATCCTCTCCTTTTCCATTCTTTTTTTCTCATTTAGTTCAAAAGAGCCTTTTGTCCTATAAACCCCAAGCCAGCACTATCCCTTTGTCCCCCATGTCCCTCCCGACATAGACAATTTATTCCGGGAAATAATTTTTGGTAGAGTAAGACAGACTGTTAAGAGGCAGAGAGATGGCTAATAGTTGCTGTGGATATATATTTCTAATGCCTCTCTGCTTGCCTATTTTTCTTCTCCAACAGGCTATATTTCACCCAACTTTGTAAATCATAATGTTGACATTCTTATTAGCACAGTGAGTGCACACAGTGATCATCTATTAAATACTTACTAATGATGATCAAACACCACCATCCAAGATGCCCTGGACAAGAAAATCTATGCTACTTTAAAGGCATTAGAAGAAGAGTTTTTATAACCAGAAAGGCTACTCACAATGCCTTTGGCATCTCATTAAGAAAAAAAAAATTAAAGTCCTTGGCAGAGTAGCAGATCATACACTTTTTCAGTGCAAGGAAAATATTTCTCTGGTATTTTCTAGACCACCTAGAACTGAACCAGGCAAAAGAAAAGACTGCCAAGTATTTAAATAAATAAAGTGAATATATGTTTTCTTTGGGTGAAGCAAATGATCTATATAAAAGTCCTTATTTCATTAAAGAGTCCTCTAACCAACATATGAAGAAAATATATATTCAATATATGTTATCATATCACACCTTAATAAGACTACTTTACATTTGTTTAGTGCTGCTTGTTTATAAAGCACTTTCATCTTTACTATCACCTTTGCTCTTCCCTCACCCCAGTCTCAAAGGAAGACTGTCCCAGGAAGCAGCTGAGGAACACTGTCCTTAATTTACAGATGAGAAACTGAGACATTGAGAAGTTAAGTGTCTTCATTTGTTCAACAAGCCAGGTACTTTTCTGGGTTCCCTGTTTACAGTGATGAACAAGACTAAGTTCCTGCTCTTATGGACCTTTATCAGTGGTATATTTATAAATATTTAACAACCAGCTCTTTGAGTGTAGGTTTACCAAGAACTTATGATTTAACATTTTCCTTTACTTTAATAAGACAGAATTGAAATAACAAAGTCATATGTTGGAACTTCACTCATTTCTCAATAGTCTGAGTGACTTCTTTGCTAAATTAATAGTTTTCAAACATTAGAAGAATATTTTCTCAATTTTTTGTGCTATCCACAATGTAATAGCAATAGACAATAAATTATTAACATTTTATCCACCATTTTCTTAAATTAAATCATCAACGAAACAATACACCAAACGCTGATTTGTAGGCTGATGATTTCAGTGCTATAAATACTCCTACCATGACCAATTTTATGCTATCAGTATGAAGTCAGTGAACTCAGAGTTGGGAAAAAAAGTACAGTAGTACACCACTGTATAGTATTTCCACAATTCAGATGTAATAGATGTAAATACACTGAAGATCATAGATAATCATAAAATGGTAAGTTTATAGCATTTATATTTTTCTTTTCTTTTTTTTTTACCACCTTTATTGGAGTATAATTGGTTTACAATGGTGTGTCAGTTTCTGCTTCATAACAAAGTGAATCAGCTATACATATACATATATCCCCATATCTCCTCCCTCTTGCATCTCCCTCCCACCTATATTTTTAAAATATAACTTTATAATTTAATTTCTAATAATTTCCATGTTTTTTACTAGCTCACAAAAGGCAACTCACAGAATTGTCTTAATGTCACCAAAATTCAGACTTAAAAATGATTAAAATGAAAAACTTTATAATTATATATATATATATATATATATATATATATATATATATATATAGACACAGTTACAAAAGAGACAGCAGGAAATAAAATAAGGAATATCCTGATGCTTGAATAATTTTTGAAAAGCAAAAGCTGACAATGTTACTGAAAATTTAACAGATTTTGTGAGCCAGGACAAGCTGGCTCCAGCATACCAATGAGCTTGCCTTCCTTCTAATAGGGAGGGAAAAGAGAGACTGGCTCAGGGTCATACATGAAACGGAAGAGCCAGCCCTGACTCTAGATCCTCTAGCGGTCTAGCACTATTTCTACAGCAGCATACTGTTTTCCATATAAGCAAGTAATTATCAGATTGGTATCAGAAAGTTCCGAGGTGTATCTGTTACAGAACGGCTGTACGGGGATCAGAAAAAAAATGCCCCAAAGCTTAAACTCTATAAAGATGCTGAATTTGGTAAAAAAGATGCAGCAAGTTCTGGAGAGAATGAAGATGGGAGAGTAGGGTAGGAGGAGACTGTAGGTCCAATAGCTGTTAGATCTGTAGATATGCAGGAATGTTGTAGTGGGGAGACAGGAAGAAGCCCCCTTCTAAATGGGTCCTGATTAAACTTAAAAGCAAAATTTTGTTAAACATCCAAGGAAACCATCAACAAAACAAAAAGACAATCTACAGAATGGGAGAAAATATTTGCAAATGATGGAACTGACAAGGGGCTAGTACCCAAAACATACAAACAGCTCACACAACTCAACATCAAAAAGACAAACAACCCAGATCACTGCAACAGGACAGAAACCCCAGAAAGAAACCCACACACCTATGGTCAATTAATCTACGACAAAGGAGGAAAGAATATACAAGGGAGAAAAGACAGTCTCTTCAATAAGTGATGCTGGGAAAACTGGACAGCTACATGGAAAAGAATGAAATTAGAACATTTTCTAACACCATACACAAAAATAAAGTCAAGGGATCAAAGAACTAAATGTAAGGCTGGACACTATAAAACTCTTAGAAACTGGGTCTTAGTGTTGAGATGGAGATCTCTGGGAGAGCTCTCGCTGATTGATATTACGTGGGGCTGGAGAGTCTCTGGTAGTCCAAGGTCCTGGATTTGGCTCTTCCACCTTGGAGGCTCAGGCCTGACACCTGGCTGGAGCACCAAGACCCTGCCAGCCACATGGTTTGGAAGAATAGAAAAAAAAAAAAAAAAAAAAAAAAAGAACATATAGAACCCCAAACCGAATGGTAAAAGCAAAACTAAACAGACAAAATCACACAAAGAAACAAACACATACACATTCACAAAAAGAGAAAAAAGGGAAAAAATTTTTTTAAAGTAAAGAAAAATAATAATAAAATAAAAATTAAAAAATAAAATAAAAAAGAAGAGAGAAACCAAACCAATAAACAAATCCACCAATGATAACAAGCACTAAAAACTAAACTAAGATAAATATAAAAACCAGAAACAAATCAGATGCAGAAAGCAAACCCCAAGTCTACAGTTGCTCCCAAAGACCACTGCCTCAATTTTGGGAACATTCATTGTCTATTCAGGTATTCCACAGATGCAGGGTTCATCAAGTTGATTGTGGGGATTTAATCCACTTCTCCTGAGGCTGCATGGAGAAATTTACCTTTCTCTTCTTTGTTCTCACAGCTCTTGGGGTTTAGCTTTGGTTCTGACCCTGCCTCTGCATGTAGGCTGCTCTCAGGCATCTGCTCCCTGCCCAGACAGGAGGGGGTTAAAGCAGCTCCACCCAATGGCCAGCAAGCTCCAGTGCTGGACACCCCATGCCAAACAACTAGCAAGACAGGAACACAACCCCAACCATTGGCAGAGAGGCTGCCTAAAGTCATACTAAGTTAACAGAAACCCCAAAACACATCACTGGATGTGGTCCTGCCCAACAGAAGGACAAGATCCAGCCCCACCCACCAAAACACAGGCAGCAGTCCTCTCCACCAGGAAGCCTACACAAGCCAGTGAACCAACCTCACCCACTGGTGGAAGACACCAAAAACAACGGGAACTACGAACCAGAAGACTGTGAAAAGGAGACAGCAAATGCAGTAACTTAAACAAAATGAGAAGACAGAGAAATATGCAGCAGATGAAGGAGCAAGATAAAAACCAACCAGACCAAACAAATGAAGAGGAAATAGGCAGTCTACCTGAAAAAGAATTCAGAATAATGATAGTAAAGATGATCCAAAATCTGGGAGATAGAATGGGAAAAAAAAGGAAACATTTAACAAGGACCTAGAAGAACTAAAGAGCAAACAAACAATGATGAACAGCACAATAAATGAAATAAAAATTTCTCTGCAAGGAATCAACAGAATAACTGAGGCAGAAGAATGGATAAGTGACATGGAAGATAAAATAGTGGAAATAACCACTGCAGAGCAGAATAAAGAAAAAAGAACGAAAAGAATTGAGGACAGTCTCAGAGACCTCTGGGACAACATTAAACACACCAACATTCAAATTACAGGGGTCCCAGAAGAAGAAGAGAAAAAAAAAGGGACTGAGAAAATACTGGAAGATATTATAGTTGAAAACTTTCCTAACATGGGAAAGGAAATAGTTAATCTAGTCCAGGAAGCGCAGAGAGTCCCATACAGGATAAATCCAAGGAGAAACACTCCAAGACACATATTAATCAAGCTATCAAAAATTAAATACAAAGAAAAAATATTAAAAGCAGCAAGGGAAAAGCAACAAATAACATACAAGGGATCCCCGTAAGGTAAACAGCTGATCTTTCAGCAGAAACTCTGCAAGCCACAAGGGAGTTGCAGGACATATTTAAAGTGATGAAAGGGAAAAACCTCAACCAAGATTACTCTACCCAGCAAGGACCTCATTCAGATTCAATGGAAAAATTAAAACCTTTACAGACAAGCAAAAGCTAAGAGAATTCAGCACCACCAAACCAGCTTTACAACAAATGCTAAAGGAACTTCTCTAGGCAGGAAACACAAGAGAAAGAAAAGACCCCCAAAAAACCCCCAAAACAATTAAGAAAATGGTAATAGGAACATACATATCAATAATTACCTTAAATGTAAATGGAGCAAATGCTCCAACCAAAAGACACAGACTGGCTGAATGGATACAAAAACAAGACCTGTATATATACTGTCTATAAGAGACCCACTTCAGACCTAGGGACACATACAGACTGAAAGTAAGGGGGTGGAAAAAGATATTCCATGCAAATGGAAATCAAAAGAAAGCTGGAATAGCAACTCTCATATCAGACAAAACAGACTTTAAAATTATGACTACTACAAGAGACAAAGAAGGACACTAAATAACAATCAAGGGATCAATCCAAGAAGAAGATATAACAATTGTAAATATTTATGCACCCAACATAGGAGCACCTCAATAAATAAAGCAAATGCTAACAGCCATAAAGGGGAAATCAACAGTAACACAATAATAGAAGGGGACTTTAACACCCCACTTTTACCAATGGACAGATCATACAAAATGAAAATAAATAAGGAAACACAAGCTTTAAATGACACATTAAACAAGATGGACTTAATTGATATTTATAGGACATTCCATCCAAGAACAGCAGATTACACTTTCTTCTCAAGTGCTCATGGAACATTCTCCAGGATAGAACATATCTTGGGTCACAAATCAATCCTCAGTAAATTTAAAAAAACTGAAATCATATCGAGTATCTTTTCCAACCACAATGCTATGAGACAGGATATCAATTACAGGAAAAAAATATAAAAAATACAAACACATGGAGGCTAAATAACCAAGAGATCACTGAAGAAATCAAAGAGGAAATCAAAAATACCTAGAAACAAATGACAATGAGAACACAATGACGCAAAACCTATGAGATGCAGCAAAAGCAGTTCTAAAAGGGAAGTTTATAGCAATACAATCCTATCTCAAAAAACAAGAAACATCTCAAATAAACAACCTAACCTTACATCTAAAGCAATCAAAGAAAGAAGAACGAAAAAACCCCAAAGTTAGCAGAAGGAAAGAAATCATAAAGATCAGATCAGAAATCAATAAAAAAGAAATGAAGGAAATGATAGCAAAGATCAATAAAACTAAAAGCTGGTTCTTTGAGAAGATAAACAAAATTGATAAACCATTAGCCAGACTCATCAAGAAAAAAAGGGAGAAGACTCAAATCAATAGAATTAGAAATGAAAATGGAGAAGTAACAACTGACACTGCAGAAATACAAAGGATCATGAGAGATTACTACAAGCAACTCCATGCCAATAAAATGGACAACCTGGAAGAAATGGACAAAGTCTTAGAAAAGCACAATCTTCCGAGACTGAACCAGGAAGAAAGAGAAAATATGAACAGACCTATCATAAGCACTGAAATTGAAACTGTGATTAAAAATCTTCCAAAAAACAAAAGTCCAGGACCAGATGGCTTCACAGGTGAATTCTATCAAACATTTAGAGAACAGCTAACACCTATCCTTCTCAAACTCTTCCAAAATACAGCAGAGGGAGGAACACTCCCAAAATCATTCTACGAGGCCACCATCACCTTGATACCAAAACCAGACAAAGATGTCACAAAGAAACAAAACTACAGGCCAATATCACTGGTGAACATCGATGCAAAAATCCTGAACAAAATACCAGCAAACAGGATCCAACAGCACATTAAAAGGATCATACACCATGATCAAGTAGGGTTTATCCCTGGAATGCAAGGATTCCTCAACATACGCAAATCAATCCATGTGATACACCATATTAACAGAATGAAGGATAAAAACAATATGATAATCTCCGTAGATGCAGAAAAAGCTCTCGACAAAATTCAACACCCATTTATGATAAAAACTCTCCAGAAAGTAGGCAGAGAGGGAACCTACCTTAACATAGTAAAGGCCATATATGACAAACCAAAAGGCAACATCATTCTCAATGGTGAAAAACTGAAAGCATTTCCACTAAGATCAGGAACAAGACAAGGTTGCCCACTCTCACCACTATTATTCAACATACATTTGGAAGTGTTAGCCACGGCAATCAGAGAAGAAAAGGAAATAAAAGGAATCCAAATTAGAAAAGAAGAAGTAAAACTGTCACTGTCTGCTGATGACATGATACTGTACATAGAGAATCCTAAAGATACTACCAGAAAACTACTAGAGCTAATCAATGAATTTGGTAAAGTAGCAGGATACAAAATTAATGCACAGAAATCTCTTGCATTCCTATACACTAATGATGAAAAATCTGAAAGGGAAATTAAGGAAACATTCCCATTTACCATTAAAACAAAAAGAATATATATCTAGGAATAAACCTACCTAAGGAGACAAAAGACCTGTATGCAGAAAACTTTAAGACACTGATGAAAGAAATTAAAGATGATATAAACAGATGGAGAGACATACCATGTTCTTGGACTGAAGAATCAACACTGTGAAAATGACTATACTACCCACAGCAATCTTCAGATTCAATGCAATCCCTATCAAACTACCAATGGCATTTTTCACAGAACTAGAACAAAAAATTTTACAGTTTGTATGGAAACACAAAAGACCCCATATAGCCAAAGCAATCTTCAGATAGAAAAATGGAGCTGGAGGAATCAGGCTCCCTGACTTCAGAGTATACTACAAAGCTACAGTAATCAAGACAGTTTGGTACTGGCACAAAAACAGAAATACAAATCAATGGAACAGAAAGCCCAGAGATAAAGCCATTTCTACCAATGGGATAGAAAGCCCAGAGATAAAGCCATGCACATATGGTCACCTTATCTTTGATAAAGGAGGCAAGAATATACAATGGAGAAAAGACAGCCTCTTCAATACATGGTGCTGGGGAAACTGGACAGCTACATGTAAAAGAATGAAATTAGAACAATTCCTAGCACCATACACAGAAATAAACTCAAAATGGATTAAAGACCTAAATGTAAGGCCAGACATTATAAAACTCTTAGAGGAAAACATAGGCAGAACACTCTATGACATAAATCATAGCAAGATCCTGTCTGACCCACCTCCTAGAGAAATGGAAATAAAAACAAAAATAAACAAATGGGGCCTAATGAAACTTAAAAGCTTTTGCACAGCAAAGGAAACCATAAACAAGACGAAACCATAAACAACCCTCAGAATGGGAGAAAATATTTTCAAACGAAGCAACTGACAAAGGATTAATCTCCAAAATATGCAAAACAGCTCATGCAGTTCAATATCAAAAAAACAAACAACCCAATTCAAAACTGAGCAGAAGACCTAAACACACATTTCTCCAAAGAAGATATACAGATTGCCAACAAACACATGAAAGGATGCTCAACATCACTAATCATTAGAGAAATGCAAATCAAAACCACAATGAGGTATCACCTCACACCGGTCAGAATGGCCTTCATCAAAAAATCTACAAACAATAAATACTGGAGAGGGTGTGAAGAAAAGGGAACCCTCTTGCACTGTTGGTGGGAATGTAAATTGATACAGCCACAATGGAGAACAGTATGAAGGTTCCTTAAAAAACTAAAACTAGAACTACCATACGACCCAGCAATCCCACTACTGGCATATACCCTGAGAAAACCATAATTCAAAAAGAGTCATGTACCACAATGTTCATTGTAGCTCTATTTACAATATCCAGGACATGGAAGCAACCTAAAGGTCCATTGACAGATGAATGGATAAAGAAGATGTGGCACATGTATACAATGGAATATACTCAGCCCTAAAAAGAAATGAAATTGAGTTATTTGTAGTGAGGTGGATGGACCTAGAGTCTGTCATACAGAGTGAAGTAAGTCAGAAAGAGAAAAACAAACACCGCTATGTTGACACATATACACGGAACCTAAAAAAAAAATGGTTCTGATGAACCTAGGGGCAGGACAGGAATAAAGACGCAGACGTAGAGAATGGACTTGAGGAAACAGGGAGGGGGAAGGGTAAGCTGGGACAAAGTGAGAGGGTAGCACTGACATATATACACTACCAAATGTAAAATAGATAGCTAGTGGGAAGCAGCTGCATAGCACAGGGAGACCAGCTCGCTGCTTTGTGACCACCTAGAGGGGTGGGATAGGGAAGGTGGGAGGGAGATGCAAGAGAGAGGGGATATGGGCATATATGTATACATATAGCTGATTCACTTTGTTATACAGCAGAAACTAACATAACATTGTAATGCAATTATACTCCAATAAAGATGTTAAAAAATTAATAAAATGAATAAATAAGATATAGGAATATACTGTACAGTACAAGGAATGTACCAATATTTTATAATACTTTTAAATGGAGTATAATCTATTATATAAATGTTGAATCACTATGTTGTACACCTGATACTAATATAATTTTGTAAATCAACTATATTTTAATGGAAAAAAATCAACCTAAAAAATAAAATTTTTGTTCAGGTTTTATTTCAAGAAGCTTTAAAAAAAGAAAAAAAGAAGACTCCTGGCAAGGATCTGGGGGCTCTGCACAAGATGAAGACATGAGATGTGGCAATATCTATTGGTTAGAGAAAACTGGGCTAGTGTATTGGGTGCTCAGAGCACCTTTCATGAAGGAGTCAATAACCAAACCGTTTACCTGTTTTTGAAGGATTTGAGAGTCCCCAAAATCCCCTATCCAAAACATCTCAATCCCTGCGTGATCACAGTATGTAAAATCCCACCTTTCCCAGTGGTCTTTTAATTTTATGAGGCCATATGTCATTCGGAATCATTTAAACAGAACTGATGTTCAATAAGTATTTGTCAAATTATTTAATTTCTGATTTCCTGATATTTTCCCCTTCTCATCTTCCTATTTTTCTTCTGTTTCTCCCATTTGTCTCTTTCCAAACTTCTTTGTTCCTTTTCCCATTACTCCTAAGTATAATGTGAAACTGAAGCATAATCTTATACTACTTATAATAAATTTATGTTCTTTTCCATGTATTTAAATGTCCATGAATTGTGACTTTGAAAAAAATTCCAAAACTGAAGTAGATTACTTTCTTCTTCTTGTGATCTTAGATGGTGTTTTTCTTTTCTGTAGTTCAAGTTTTTATCTATAGAAAGTTTTTCCACCATTGACTGAAAACTAGTACAAGCATATGTACTGTGGGTATATAAGACTCTGTATTGGTTCTATGAGTACAAATAAAAATAGCATAATCTCTTAACACACACAAAAAATACATTCTAGTTGAGAACACAAGATATAAATACAATTGTAATTAATGACAAAAAAAACCCCTAAAACTAGAATTACCATATGACACAACAATCCCACTACTGGGCATATACCCTGAGAAAATCATAATTCAAAAAAAGACATGTACCACAATGCTCATTGCAGCACTATTTACAATAGCCAGGACATGGAAGCAACCTAAGTGTCCATCAACAGATGAATGGATAAAGAAGATGTGGCACATATATACAATGGAATATTACTCAGCCATAAAAAGAAATGAAATTGAGTTATTTGTAGTGAGGTGGATGGACCCACAGTCTGTCATACAAAGTGAAGCAAGTCAGAAAGAGAAAAACAAATACTGTATGCTAACACATATATATGGCATCTAAAAAAAAAAATAGTTCTGATGAACCTAGGGGCAGGACAGCAATAAAGATGCAGATGTAGAGAATGGACTTGAGGATATGGGGAGGGGGAAGGGTAAGCTGGGACAAAGTGAGAGAGTAACACTGACATATATACACTACCAAATGTAAAATAGATAGCTAGTGGGAAGCAGCTGCATAGCACAGGGAGATCAGCTCGGTGCTGTGTGACCACCTAGAGGGGTGGGATAGGGAGGGTGGGAGGGAGGCTCAAGAGAGAGGGAATATGGGGATATATGTATACATACAGCTGATTCACTTTGTTACACAGCAGAAACTAACACAATATTGTAAAGCAATTATACTCCAATAAAGATGTTAAAATTTTTTTAATAAAAATAAAACTCGTAGAAAAAAACAAAGGCAGAACACTCTTTGACATAAATTGCAGCAATATCTTTTTGATCCACCTTCTAGAATAATGAAAATAAAATGAAAAATAAACAAATGGCACCTAATTAAACTTAAAAGCTTCTGCACAGCACAGGAAACCATAAACAAAAAGACAACCCTCAGAACGGGAGATAATATTTGCAAACAATGCGACCGACATGGGCTTAATCTCCAAAATATACAAACAACTCATGCAGCTCTATGTCAAAAAAACAAACAACCCAATCGAAAAATGGGCAGACGATCTAAATAGACATTTCTCTAAAGAAGACATACAGATGGCCAAAAAGCACATGAAAAGATGCTCAACATCACTAATTATCAGAGAAATGCAAACCAAAAGTACAATGAGATATCATCTCACAGGAGTCAGAATGGCCATCACCAAAAAGTCTACAAACAATAAATGCTGGAGAGGGTGTGGAGATAAGGGAGCCCTCCTACACTGTTGGTGGGAATGTAAATTGGTACAACCACTGTGGAGAACAGTATGGAGGTTCCTTAATAAACTAAAAAGAGAACTACCATATGATCCAGCAATCATACTCCTGGGCATATATCTGGAGAAAACCATAATCTGAAAAGATACATGCACCCCAATGTTCACTGGAGCACTATTTACAATAGCCAAGACATGGAAGCAACATAAATGTCCATTAACAGAGGAATGGACAAAGAAGATGTGGTACATATATACAATGGAATATTACTCAGCCATAAAAAAGAATGAAATAATGCCATTGCAGCAACATGGATGGACCTACAGATTATCATACTAAGTGAAGTAAGTCAGACAGAGAAAGACAAATATTATATGGTATCACTCATTTGTGGAATCTAGTTTTTTAAAAAATAATACAAATGAACTTAGTCACAGAACAGAAACAGACTTAACAGATATTGAAAACAAACTTATGGCTACCAAAGGGGAAATGTAAGGAGGAAGGATAAATCAGCAGCTTACTGATAAATCAGTAGTGTGTGAACATTCACACGCTACTATATATGAGATAGATAACCAACAAGGACCTACTGTATAGCAGAGGGAACTCTACTCAATATTCTGTGATAATCTATATGAGAAGAGAACCTAAAAAAGAATGAATATATGTATACGTACAACTGAATCACTTTGCTGTACACCTGAAACTTACACAACATTGTAACTCAACTATACTCTAATTTAAAAAACAGAAAAAAAGAAAAACAGCCCAATTAAAAACTGGGCAGAAGACCTGAATAAATATTTTTCCAAAAAAGACATACAGATGGCTAACAGGCACATGAAATGATCCTCAACATCACTAATTATTAGAGAAATGCAAATCAAAACTACAATGAGGAATCACCTCATACCTGTCAGAATGGCCATCATCAAAAAGTCAACAAGTAACAAATGTTTGAGAGGATGTGAAGAAAAGGGAACCCTACTGCACTGTTGGTGGGAATGTAAATTGATGCAGCCATTATGGAAAACAGTATGCACGTTCTTTAAAAAACTAAACATATAACTACCATATGATCCAGCAATTCCACTCCTGGGTATATATCCAGAAAAAATGAAAACACTAATTTGAAAAGATATATGCACCCTAATGTTCACAGCAGCACTATATACAATACCCAAGACATGGAAGCAACCCAAGTGCCCCCTCAACAGATGATTGGATGAAGAAGATGTTTTACACACGCACACACACACACACACACACACACACACACACACACTGGAATATTACTCAGCCATAAAAAAGAATAAAATTCTGCCATTTGTAGCAATGTGGATGAATCTAGAGAATATTATGCTAAGTGAAATAAGTCAGAGAAAGACAAATACTGTATGATATCACATATGTGGAATCTAAAAAATAATACAAATGAATATATGTGCAAAACAGAAACAGACTCACAGATACAGAAAACAAACTTGTGGTTACCAGAGGGGAGAGGAAAGGGGGAGGGACAAATTAGGGGTATGGAACTGACAGATACAAACTACTATATATAATAGAAAAGCAACAGAGGCTTATTGTATAGCACAGGGAATTATACCCATTATCTTTTAATAACCAATAATGGAGTATAATCTGCAAAAATACTGAATCACTATGCTGTACACCTGAAACTAAAACAGTATTGTAAATCAACTATACTTCAATTTTTTAAAAAGTCCCCTTCTTTGGGCCTCACCAATTATGTACACTCTTAGGTTGTGATCAAGGGTCTCTGAGAGATGTCCCTGCCTTGTAAATGTACCTACCACCTTGACAACAGATATCCAAGGATATCTTCATCTCTCCTAAATTTCCCCGGATCCTCTAGTACCTCCCATCTAGAGGTTGTCTTAGGAATTGCTACAAATGAGGCATTACCAGTGATAGCCTGACAAAGGAGTCCTAAGCTATGATGTTGAGAAAAACATTTTATTCAGAGAAAATGGCATGTACAACGGCTCAGACGCAAGAATAAGAAAGCCAAGGGCTTTGGATAGAAAACAGCTTTGCCAGAACAGGGAGGTTAGCAACAGGCAGACCACTGCAAAGCATCCTGAACCCTGTGACGAGGAACATGCCTCACTGTGAGAAAGATGCTGTTTTAGCACAACACCTATTCGTCTATTTTTGTTTTTTCAGAAATAAGTTCCTCCCTTAACATTTGTTTACATCTAGACTTTAAAACTGTAGAGTGAATTTTTAAAGCCCCTTTTAAAGGAAGTTGGACTTATTTATGGTTCTCACGCTGCCAACAAAGCAGAGATCCTTCCAAGGGTCTAAAAATGAAATTATAAGGGGAATTAGCAAATATGAAAGTCTTTGAGAACACTTACAGTATTTGAATTTCATTTTTACTAATATTAAACTAGACTTTTCTGAGAGATCAAGTTATTTCCTGATTGTAAGATATGGAGCATTGATGCTTTCAAGATACGAAGGTAATACTTTGTGGATTTCTGAGAATCAGCATGATCAAGAAAGAAGACATACTTTACCTCCCTGGGCCTCATTTTCCTCATTTACTAGCTGGTCTAACAATTCCTGCATTGCAGGGTTGTTGTGGGAAAAAGAAGAAAAGAGTGTGAGGTACATACAGCACCTAGGAATAAGTAAGCATTCAGTATACTATGACTGCTGTTAACGTCGTGCACACAAATGTTTAATTCAATAAACAATCATTAAGTGTTACAATATACAAAACATGGTCTAAAATCTAGGTTTTGTTTCATCTTTTAAGTTATAAGATATTTCAGTCACAGAAAAAATACAGGGAAAAAACCCCAGATGTCTGGCAGATCATTTAATTCCCTATGATTTCCTTTATGAAAATACCATGGTTTATCCATTCCCCAAATAATACTGGCACTGAACCTGTCTCCTGGGAGAATTTCTCTAGGGTATATATCTAGAAGTGGAATTGCTGGTCACAGGGCATGATAATCTTCCCATCACAAATTGTTCTCCAGATTGGAACATCATTTTCTTTTGCACCTGACACTGTAGGAGCATTCTCATTCACCAACTCTAGATGTCAGGTGTTTTAATTTTTGCCAACGCTATGGGTATGAAATGGTATCTCATTGTTTTAACTTATATTTCCCTAATTATTAAATAGGTTGAGTATCATTTCATGTGTTTCTGTCTATTATAGGTTTCTCCTGCAGTAAACTTCCTGTTCATGTCTTCTGCTCATTTTTTAAATTGGGAAATCGTTCTTTTCCTTATTGATTATATTTTGGCTCTCAATCTTTTCCCAGTTACATGTACTATAAATATCTTCTCAAAGTCTATTCCTTGTCTTTTCAAATTTTGTTTACAGTGGACTATAATCATCTGAAAATGGAAAAGACAGCATTACCTCACATGACAAATAATGTACCTGAAAGCTCCTACTCAAGCATCAGGCACAGATTAGATATTCAGTAAATGTATTTTGCTCCATTCCCTCTCAACTCCCAACCTTAAGAAGTTCATAACTCAGTAACAGAGGAGTGATTAAAAGCATTGGTTCTGGAGTTGAACAGACTTTACTATATTTAGCTCTATGACCTTGGCTCACCTTGCTTAAGCTCTTTTAGCCTCAATTTCTTCATTTGTAGAAATGGGATAATAATACTTAACTCACAGAGTTATTGTGAGGTACAAAGTGTTTAGCCCAGGGGCTGGCAAACAGAAAGGTCTCAAAATATGGTAGCTGCTATCACCATCAACATTATCAGGAGAGATACACAATGTATACAAATAACTGTAACATAGACCCAAATATCATTAACATTCCCTATGAGAAAAATAGTAATTCAATGCTATCAGAATGCAGAGATGAGAGTGATAACATCCAGCTGGGGTCCAGAGGGAGTGAGGGAGACTTCATGGAGGAATGGAGTGCGAATGGGCCTTGGAGGAAGATAGAAACGAAGGAGAAGGACATTCTAGGAAACAAAGCAGAGGCGTGGAGATTAGATACATCTATCTCCAGTCTGCCAAGGTATAGGGACAACTGAATAAATCAGACTCAGGAAGTGAGCATTCATTTTTCAGGTTATCAGAGTATTCTATGCACTAAAAGGTAACTCATGGGTTAATTAGCATTCTGAGTATAAATATGGAATACTGTTGGCTTTGGAGTAAAACTTGGTGCACAGGACCCAGTGGAAGAATTACGCAGAGAAAGGTGCATTAGGAGAATAGGAGATAGAACATCTGACAAGTACAGGTAAAGCAAATAGATGTAGATGCCAAATGAGTGACGGGTAAGGGGCCTGCTGCTCTGAAGAGCCAGGTTTGGTGGTTGCTCACTTACTGACTTTCTGGGGATCAGCAGGTATGATTTTCTTTCTTAAACAAGATGAGTTCTGAAATCTGACCCAGAAAGAAAACACAGCCTTTTCTCATTGCCTCATTGCCTTTGCTTATATAGGCCCAGGCAATCATTGTCAGTCTAATTTTTTCTTTGTTGAATGAAACAAATTTCATTATGTTTTGTCTTCAACAAAATGTGCTCCACTTATTATCTACTTTTATCTACTTAAATTTAAAATAGCATTTGACTGTACTAGAATATACTAAAATATCTATTACTATATTTCTCATGAGCTAGTTTGTTTCTTTCCAAATTCATAGTATGTGATCAATTACTTTAAAAACAATTAGGCCTTATGTTACTGTTTTCTTAACAGTTTATAATTTATGTACTCATGAGAGAACTGACCTACAAACCTGTTATCAGATCCAGCTGTAAACTTTGTCCATCACGACAAAGTATCTGAAGTTGGACTTCAATAACAGTAGGACTGTTATTTTTGTTGTTGAACCCAAGTTCATGTGCCTGATGCATAGTGAGACCAAACAAACAGAAATGTTGGAGTCTGGAGCAGAGGAAGGTTTACTGCAAGGGCCAAGCAAGGAGAATGGGTGGCTCATGTTCAAAAAACTCCGAATTCTTTTGGGAAAGAGTTTTCAAAGGCAAAATTTGGGGTGAGTGTGCAGGCTGTGTGACTCTCTTCTGATTGGTTGATGGTGAGGTAACAGGGTGATGTCTCCAGAATCTCAACCTTCTGGTTCCAACCTGTCTGGGGTCTACGTGCTAGTGGTCAGCATGCAGTCATCATCCTCCAACTGGGTGGGGGGGGGGGTCTTAGTTTTTGCAGAATAACTCAAAGATATGCATCAGATTGTTATCTATAGCTCTTCAGGAGGAACTAGGAGTCCTGTGACTCTGTTGTCCTATTAACTGCTTGAGCGGGCTCTCTGGAACTCACGGAAGGCCTAGGAGAAAGTCTTTTTAAATTTTTTTCTACAAAGAAGAAAACAGGGAACGAAGAGGGGTTTTTGTACCTAGGAGGGCCCCACGGGGTCCTGCTCAGTTTCACTTTTTTTCTTAGAAAATCCCAGGTTTGAGCATGGCGAAATGCTTTTTCTCAAACAGAAAATAGTGGGCAGTTCTGTATACAAAACCAGAAATGAACCACAGTAACAGGGAAATTCCGATCATTCAAATCCAGCAGAACCCTAGGCATTTCTAAAGGAAAAAGCTACTATGTTTCACTACCTTTTCCAAAATTTATCTGCTCATGGTGACTACTGTGTGTGCACAGATGTAGCTAAAATAATCACTGTGGGACCAACAGTTCTTTCCTCATTGTTTTCCAGTTCTTTTGTTTGCCTCTGGAATAAGTAAACAAACAGCAGGTGTATTCACCACTAAATAAGTCTTACCTGCTTGCAAATCCCTGAAATACAACAGAATGAAAAATGGCAAGAAGAATCCTTGCTGTCTGTTGTAATTTGAACTCAATCTCGTGCATAAGGACAGAAGGGATTCTGTGGTTGGTCACAAACTATGGACCACAACTCTGAGATCACAGCCCAGAATTTACCTGCCACTGTATGAGGTTAGCACCCTCTTCTACACATTACGTCTCTGTAACAATACCATAACCTCAAAATGTTACTTTCTATCCTTTAATAACCACTTTCTAATTGTCACCTAGATGCGCTGTATGCATAGCATATACCACCATGTATTTATACAATGGTGATTACTTCTTTTTTTTGGAGCAAACAACCCAAAAGGAAAACACACACAAATCAAAAACAAACAAAACCAAAAAATCGCAGTTTGTTTTCCATATGAAGTTCCTCTCTTTATGTATGTAACCTGGCAATATTTTGCAAAGAATTAAGATGCTTTATTCTTTTGCCTTTCTGAATGCATAACCTTCACCCTGTCTAGCTCAAGGCATCCATCTGCTTGGGGAGAGATTATGATTTATTAGAGAAGGAATATAAATAGAAAGAAGGAAGTGACATTTGGCTTTTGATATGCAAAATATTATGGCGTATATTAGTCAGCTTTGTTATAGTAACAAATAACCCCAAATCTCAGTGGCTTATAGCAACAAAATTTTTTTTCTTACTCACATTAGAGCTTGGCCACATCCAGTGTCAGCTCATCTTGTGATGCAGGCTGACAAAGAAGCCCCTGTTTTGGGCATGCCACCCTCATGGCAGAAGGAATAGAACAAGAGGGCTGGTGGAAACCTGCACTGACTCTCAAAGCTTCTGCTCAGAAGTGGTCTCTATTATATCCGCTCACATGCCATTGACCAATGAAAATCACTTGTCTCAGCCCCGCTTCAATGGGGCAAGGATGTGTACTCGTCTCATAGGAGGTGCTACAAGTCACATGGCAACAGGAACAGAGAATGAACAACTGCACACAACGACAGAATCTACAACGTGCCTGAAGACAGCAGCCTGGCAAGCCAAGTTGTCTTGCGAGAGGATTTTCCAAAATTCTTTACCTCTCCCTTTGCTATATCAACAAGTCTACATAAAAGAGAATGTGGAGAAGATATTCCATCCAGCTATTCAGCCACATTAGGTCTATGGAAGGAGGAGGATATAATGTCAGAGAAAGTCCAGTCCTTCCAGACCCTGAGAGACTGGGGGAAGGGCAGCAAAGCAGCTCTCATTTCCTCTGCCTGCAGAGTCTATTAAGAGAGGATGAAACCAAAGGCTGAGTGCCTGCTCTCTCTTCTTGTTTGTTTGAGACTCCAGGACAAGATCAACTCTCCGGTGGCCTCCACCACCACATGGGGCACAGACACAGCAACTCAGTGTTGCAGCAGGGCTGGCAGAGAAGAGCCTGAGGTTCAGGTGTCCTGAGTTCCCATAGGTCATATAAGGCACGGACCCTGAAAGATTACAAGAGGAGAGAGGACGGCAGATGCAGCACAGACTCAGGGATGTGCAACCAGTAGAAGCCAAGGTGAAGCCCAGCCAGCAAGAGTGCTACCGGGTTCTGATCAGGCAGCCTACAGCCGTATTTCAGCCGTAGTGCCAGCAAAGCAAGCAGCACTCAGGTGGATGAGGGACATTGCCCCTGAGACCCAGAGACTGACAGGCCTGTCATTTGTGATACTACCTCAAGGGACTGTTTGAATCACTGTATCAGCTTAAGCTTTAAACGAGATTGGATATTTAGGTAATCTGTCTTCCCTGCTAATCAGCGGGTAGAAGCTCAGGAGAAAGGACACTGTGATACTGACAAAATTATGAAGCTATATATTCTCTTGGGAAGGCTCAAAGAAATTAGAACCACTTCTATTTTGTTCACCACTACATCCGCAGCCCTAACACAGTGTCTGACGTAAGTATTCAATAAATATTCACTGAATGAAGAAATGAATGAGAGGCCGTGAGAGGAAATTAGTCAACAGGTAATGCTATATCAACCAGGCAGACTGAATTAAGAAGACAATGCCGGGGCTTCCCTGGTGGCTCAGTGGTTAAGAATCTGCCTGCCAACGCAGGGGACACGGATTCGGGCCCTGGTCCGGGAAGATCCCACGTGCCGTGGAGCAGCTAAGCCCGTGCACCACAACTACTGAGCCCACGTGCCACAGCTACTGAAGCCTGCGTGCCTAGAGCCCGTGCTCCGCAACAAAAGAAGCCACCGCAATGAGAAGCCCGCGCACCGCAACGAACAGTAGCCCCCAATCACCGCAACTAAAGAAAGCCCACGGGCAGCAACGAAGACCCAATGCAGCCAAAAATTAATTAATTATTTAATTACCAAAAAAAAAAAAAGAGAAGAAGATAATGCCAGTATCTTCTTGGTATCAAGCCAACACAGTCCCCACTTCATTCCTAAAACAAGCTTATAATCTTTATGACATGGCTCCTACCACCATATTTAACTTACATCTGGTTCCCCATTTCAAAGCCCTTTGGATAACTGCAGTATCCTCTTGCCTCAAGAGAAAAACATGAAGAGCTGTGCAGGATTCAACCTTGCAGTCACAACAGGAAAGCAGTGAGTGTTATGGAACCAGAATGGGTGATGTCTGAACCAATAAATTAACTATGGCATTTAGTGGCAACTTGATTTTACCTGTCCCAAGACAATTTCAATGTTGGAGCTACAGAGCCTGTCGGCATTACAGTGGCTAGGATTCATAACACAGAACATCACAAGGAATGACAGAGAAAACATGGTAAATAAAATACAAGGTTATACAGGATTGAGGTGGAGGTGTGTGCTGACTGAAACAATGAACTTCCACAATGAACTATGCTTCTCAGCATCCTAGCTGTACACCAGAATCATCTGTGAAGCTTCAAAATAGAACAGATGCCTGGCAGTTCTAAGTAGGGTGGGGCCTGAGCAATACTAATTTTTAAAAGCTCTTCAGGTCATTCTGATGCATAGCCAGAGTGCTCTGCAAGTGAGAACGCCTGAGGACATAATCAGCAAGTACTGAATGATTCAATGAATGAAAAAGCTCCTTGGGATTATAAATTCTTCATGCGTATGGACTACGTCTTATTCATTTTTGTATGCTAGCCTCCAATGTTTCCTGTAATGAATGACTAAATGGATGAATGAGTCATGAATACTCCGCCTTGGGTAGCCTGATCTCTCAGGGAGTTTTGAACATGGGAAACAAATGAAAAAGTTGATAGCTGATGTTTGTTGTCTATACTTCCTTAACAGAATTTCTGGCATAATTTTAGACAGACTAAATGAGAATGAACATGTGTGGTCACTACGACACTAATTTTTAAAAAATTAAATGAAATTAATTTTTGTTGAACTTGGGGGGGTCTAAGGGAGGGGGACAGAGGAAATTGATGCTATGATAAGATTTGCATAATGAAATCCTACACCCAGGATATGAAAAAGAGCAGAATCACAAAGCCGCCTCATTCTGCCCTCTACTATTTATTTCTATATTTACTTCTCCTTGAACAGGAGTATAAGGTACAGCTGAAAATACCTACTGTTACTGATATGATTTATGATAAAATGCAGCACTGCTTTATAGAAATGTTTAATGTGTTAATGACTCCAAAGCCCTGGATGAGTGAAGCAAACACGGATGGGCTCAGTGAAGTTTCTAGCTGCCTGTAAGCTTCATGCTCAAGCTTTGCGGTAACAGAACCTATGCTGGGGAAAAGCGAGCATGTTTCACTTCCTAGTTAAATGCTAAATCACAGGCAACTCCGCCTTGCTAGCAAAGCTCAGCTACACCACAGATCCCACTCCGTTTCCCCAAAAAGAGGAGGTGAAGGAGGAGGCTGAGGAGAGGCTGGAATGGTCTGACTCTGTGGAGAGTCTGAAGGAGGTCCTGCAGTCTCCTGTCACACTGACACTGGAGCTTACATGGAAGGGAGGGGGATGGAAGTGCTGGACGAGGGATACTGAACAAAAGAATGTGAAGTCTGAGGCAGGCAGGAGAGAGAAGAATGGCTTGGAACTAAAGAGGGTCATTTGTAGAGACGTGGGTGGACCTAGAGAGCGTCATACAGAGTGAAGTAAGTCAGAAAGAGAAAAGCAAATATCGTATAATAACGCATATATGTGGAATCTAGAAAAATGGTATAGATGATCTTATTTACAAAGCAGAACAGAGACACAAACGTAAAGAACGATACCAAGCGGGAAAGGGGTGTGCAGGGAGGAATTGGGAGACTGGGATTGGCACACATACATTATTGATACTATGTATAAGACGGACAACTGATGGGAATATGCTGTATAGCACAGGGAACTCACCTAGTGCACTGTGGCAACCTAAATGGGAGGGAAGTCCAAAAGGGAGGGGATGTCTGTATGTGTATGGCTGATTCATTTTGTTGTGCAGTGGAGGCTAACACAACATTGTAAAGCAACCATACGCCAATAAAAATTAATTAAAAAAAAATCTAAATGCTGGAGAGGGTGTGGAGGAAAGGGAACACTCTTGCACTGTTGGTGGGAATGTAAATTGATACAGCCACTATGGAGAACAGTATGGAGGTTCCTTAAAAAACTACAAATAGAACTACCATATGACCCAGCAATCCCACTACTGGGCATATACCCTGAGAAAACCATAGTTCAAAAAGAGTCATGTACCAAAATGTTCATTGCAGCTCTATTTACAATAGCCAGGACATGGAAGCAACCTAAATGTCCATCGACAGATGAATGGATAAAGAAGATGTGGCACATATATACAATGGAATATTACTCAGCCATAAAAAGAAATGAAATGGAGGTATTTGTAATGAGGTGGATGGAGTTAGAGTCTGTCATACAGAGTGAAGTAAGTCAGAAAGAGAAAAACAAATACAGTATGCTAACACATATATACGGAATCTAAGGAAAAAAAAAAAAAAAGCCATGAAGAACCTAGTGGCAAGACGGGAATAAAGACACAGACCTACTAGAGAATGGACTTGAGGATATGGGGAGGGGGTGGGGTGAGATGTGACAGGGTAAGAGAGTGTCATGGACATATATACACTACCAAATGTAAAATAGATAGCTAGTGGGAAGCAGCCACATAGCACAGGGAGATCAGCTCAATGCTTTGTGACCACCTAGAGGGGTGGGATGGGGAGGGTGGGAGGGAGGGAGATGCAAGAGGGAAGAGATATGGGAACATATTGTATGTGTATAACTGATTCACTTTGTTATAAAGCAGAAGCTAACACACCATTGTAAGGCAATTATACTTCAATAAAGATGTTTAAAAAAAAAATCTAATCTCAGGAAAAAAAATAATACAAAAAATAAAGAGGGAGAAGAAATCTATTCTCTGTTAAAACGATAAGAGCTTTCTTACTAGAAGTTTTCCCAAAAGGGCCAGTGTAAAGAGGGAAGGAAGAAGAAGACCTGAGCATGCAGGAGAGCTGTTAGTTTGACTGAGTGTCCTAATCAGAAGGCCTGGCAGAGTGATTAGACACCCACGTGCTTGGCAGCAGAGCTCTGGGCCCTGCCCGCCTGGTGGGTGCGGCCACACACACGCGGCTACCTTGCCCTGGATGACAAAAGCAATTATACGAGACAGTGCAAATGAAGGTTGTCTTTGAATTTCTTGAAATAAGCAAGAACATAAAGTCTGTCCAGGGCCTCTCATCTGCAAGAAGGAAAAAAAAAAAAAACAAAACTGTGGATATTATAGCGATCCCATTATTTCCCAATGAAAATATAAAAACAAAATTAATAATGTTAATGTTCTTTTGTTCTATTTTGTGTACTCCGGTATTTGGTGGCTATTTCTATGGTATTCCTCAATCACCATACACCTTCTTCTGCCTTCACTTTTTTTTTTTTGGCCGTGGCATGGCATGTGGGATCTCAGTTCCCCCACCAGGGATCGAACTCGTGCCCCCTGTAGTGGAAGCGCAGAGTCTTAACCACTGGACAGTCAGGGAAGTCCCCGCCTTAACTTTAAGATTACCTGAATGTTACAAAGACATTAGAGAAACTAAAGACAGGGACAACTTTTGTATTTCTCCAGTGATTACTCTGTCCCTGTTCTACAGATTATACGGCCAGAAGCAGGTCACATACTGACCAGGTCCCTTGGAAGCTTCTTAAATATTGCAGCAGGCCAGAAAATAGACTATTAAAGCTTTTCAAACGATGATAAAGGACAAATTCTCTTTTAAGAGGCGTCTCCACAAATATCACAAATGACCGTTTTTCCACAAGCCCCTTTCTTGATATGGCATTAGTGAGCTCTATGCTTAATATTTTCATGTGTTATAATTTGCACTGTGTATATTCAATAGAGGCTTTCATTTATCCCCTTATTTCCTTTTGTTTTGTAAGATTTTTTTCTTCAGGAAACTACATAGGTAAACATTTCTAATATTTAAAAAATGGTTTTAGTTCTGACTTAATTTCAAAAGTGGTGAGGAAAGGCAATAGAATATAATGATTAAAATCACAGGCATTGCAGTCAAACTCCTTGAGTTCAAATTCTGGCTCTTTTACTAACTTGGTGACTTTGGGCAAGTTATTTGATCTAAGTCTAGCTTTCTCTATAAAATCGGGAAAATAGTTTGTCCCTAAAGATTTACAAAAATTAAATAAGATCATTCATGTTTGGGGCTTAGCACAGTGTCTGATATCTAATAAGTGTTCAGTAAATGGTGATTATGATTCATTTGTACCTACTTGATCTAGAGCATAAATTTTCCCGTGCAGCACTCACAACATACAGGAAAATACAATAGGTCACAGACACAGCATATCTAAAACTGGTGGTTAGAAAGATTTCAGGAGTTTGCCTGGTCACACAGCATTCTGGAATTTAGCCAGGCTGCAGAGTTGAAGTTGTTGCTCTTGCTTTCTTGGCAATAGTCTGGGCGTGAAAAAGATCCCAATTTCGATAATGAAAATATACTTTTCAGGCAGGTATCTAATTGAATCTGGCTTCCTTGAAAAGAACAGTGATATAATTTGCCACAGTAGGATCTTAAGGGTCACCAATCACGCAGGGATAACTTCTGTTCATTCAACCCTCCTTTTCCAGCAAGGTAGTTTAGTTTTTCAGGCCTTCTAGTTAGAATGATCTGACTAGTTACTTAAATGCTTTGTTCCCCTGACCTAATAACGTCTGTGTGTTTTCCTTGAAGGCCCACTTGGCCTACACTCAAGTTCACAGACTTCTACAGACCGGTAAACTGAGTCACATTCCCCTCATTTACCACCTGCATTAGCACCTGTTTCTGCATCAATTTCACAGTAAAGGATTATAGAGAGAAAGCTGTGTTCCCTTTCTTACTCCTTTGAGAGTTAATGGGCTTATCTGTCTATCTCAGGGAAAATATATCCCCCTTACTTAGCATTGCTTGGGGCAGGGAGATGTAGGGCTTGCCTACTTCCCTGTCCCTCCACCCGGGCCCCAACCTCCAAACCAAATCCTCAGAGACGTCAGCTATTTCAAATGTAGCTCTTTCTCTAGGCTTTAGGGCAGTCTGCAACTTGGGAGCTGAAAGGGAAGAGATTTAAGAAGCCCTAGTCCAATACTGATGAGTTCTGTTATCAGGCTCAGTCTAGCTCTAACCTAGCAATTGGTTGCTTGTAATTAGGAGTCTACTTTCCCTGTACCCAGGTTAGAGAACTCTATCTCCCCCTTGTTCTCTTATGTATCTATCCCCTCTTTTGGTGATCTCAGACCCGGAAGATGACGCCCTGAAACACTGAATGATGCTTACTCCAAGAGTCCCCATTTCCACTGGCTTCTTGCTGGAATCCTCCTTTTCTCCATTTCCATATTTGCCAAAGACCTTGTCCTACAACTAGAATTGTCAAATTCCTCCCAGCACACCCAGAAAGTTCCAGACTTCAGTCCAAGACCTGGCCTTCCCTGGTGGCACAGTGGTTAGGAACCCACCTGCCAATGCAGGGGACACGGGTTCGAGCCCTGGTCTGGGAGAATCCCACGTGCCCTGGAGCAACTAAGCCCGTGCACCACAACTGCTGAGCTTGCGCTCCAGAGCCCACATGCCACAACTACTGAGCCCAAGTGCCACAACTACTGAAGCCCACGCACCTGGAGCCCGTGCTCCGCAACGGGAAAGGCTGCCGTCATGAGAAGCCCGCGCACCACAACGAACAGTGGCCCCCGCTCGCTCCAACTGGAGAAAGTGGCCTTCGCGCGCAGCAATGAAGACCCAACACAGCCAAATATAAATAAATAAACTAAATTTTTAAAAAATGTTACTCTTCCAACACTGGTCATGTTCTATACAAACTGCCATTATAAAAAAAAAAAAATTGCTGCCACAGGTGGCTCTTCCAGAGCTGGCTGAGTTACAAGATACAGTACCCATACCCAGAGGATACTCTACATAAATCCATAGTTTAAATTTTTTGTTGTCTTGTCAAGGCATGCTGACAAAAGGCCATAGAGTCTCTTAAGAAATTTATAAGCACTAAGCAATGAAATCAACCACTTAGGCTTGGTCTGAGTTCAAATTTTGAACACATACATCTGAAGCATTATCCTAAGTGCTACTCTGATGGTGTAAAGAAGTACCCCTTAATCTTTACATGTGCCTGACTGGCTGTGAGCCAAGCACCCAGCATCCTGGCTGACTGAGACTCTGGCATTTGCTGCAATGTCTTTTGCCAAATTCTTCTGGCGTTTGTTTGAAGGTGTCAAAATGTGTTTTATTTCCTAAAGAATATTTTACTTTCTTATCCAAAGAATGTCTGTTGATTATTATCTGCCTGCTAGTGTTGTCAGTATACCACAGGCATAACAGAATTTGGAGACACCTTTGGATCTATACCATCAGTGATGTGCAATTATGTGGATGCTTCTCTTGTTAGAGGTTGGTACCTTACTATATTTTCCTTTGAACCAATTGTTCCTTTGCCAATTGAACAATTCTGATCCTATATTGAAAAATCTATCTGCTGTTTATGTATCACAAACCTGAGCAGCCCTGTGCTATTCTCAGGCATCTCAGGAAGGTGAGGTCAGTCCAGCACTTTTTATTCATCAGCTGAGAGGCTCTTATTCTGTCCTGGAGCCAACTAAATAGAATGACTCAAAATGTCACATGTGTGTTCCTGACAGACCTTCCCCATAGTAAACTCTCTCTAAAGGCACTGCTTGGATGAACTAAGTGAGAAATGTGTGCTGACCTAAGAGAAGCCGCTGGCGAGAGAAACTGCGCCACATGTCACAAAAATCAAAGGAATAGCTCCTAATACATCCTATTACATCCAGTCAGACAGCACTTGTCAAGGGGATAGAACACCAGCAGAAATGCCTTACTCCAAACTCTGCAGTCTCTTTCAGACATAACCACTCTTGAACTAGCGTCAGAGGAGGAGGCATCCTTTCTCCGACCAAGGTTGAATGTGTCCTGAGGGTTTTTCTAATCTCGTTCTTTTTTTGTCTCCTTCAGACCTACGTTTCATTAATCAGTCGCCCTCGTCCTCATCACTCACACACTCGCTCAACATTCACCTATCTTTAAACTAAAAAAACAAACAAACAGAAACTCTCCTTGTATCCTGGGTCTCTTCTAACTACTCTGCCCCTGTCTTTGAAGACAGTAGAGAGCAGTGGTTAAGAGTTTGGGTCCTTGCAGCTGGACTGCCTGGGCTTAAGTCCTCTTACCCACATGGCTGTGTGACTGTGCTAGTTGCTTAACCTCTCTGTACCACAATTTCCTTACCAATAGAATGGGGATGATCACTGTACTTCATTGTAGTTACTAAGAGGAATAAACAAGATAATACATGCCAAGCACCTGAAGAAAAATCAAATTCTGATTTTTATATATTCTTGCACCCAGTAGTTTGTAGATTCTCTTGGATTTTTCTAATAGAAAATTTAAAAAAAAATATCATCTGTAACAACAATTACTTTTGTTTCTTTCTAAGCCTTACACTTTTTTGTTTGTTTTGCTTTATTCGTGGGCTTCCAGTACAATAGTGAGTGAAGCAGTGCTGGTCAGCACCCTTATCATCTTCTATTCACTCTTCTAGTTTAATGAGGACCCCTGCCCCAGGATGTCACTAAAAGGCTCTGACAAAGGCCATTAATGACCTCCTTGTTGTTGAATCCAACAGGCACATCTCAATCATCATGTTCCCTGTTAAGCACCATTCAACATTAATGACTACAGCTTTTTTTTTTAAACTCTTGCTTCCTTTACTTCCCACTAACACATGCCCTGTGTTTATCTCCTACCTCTGAACATTCTGTCTCAAGCTCCTTTGATGACTACACTTCCTCTGACCACCCCTTAAACATAACTGCGACACCTAACAGCTCACACTACGACTCAGGTGTGGGAAGAAAAATAAAATTCCTTTATTTTGTTTAGAACTACTCTGACTTTCCTTCCAAACCTATATTCACTGGTTAGTGGGAAAAATTAGTTAACTATCCAATTCAGCTTTAAGTACAGTCTTATCCAATAATTTATAAAATCCTATTAGGTGGAATTCAGTCTCTCTTGGATTAGACAGTCAGATGTGTCCAGGAAGGCAATCGTTCTCCTCCAAGATGATTACAAGTGACATTACTGAATAATTAGCAAATTCCACCATTTTTCCTAGATATTTTTCAATTTAACCTTAGATTTTTAGATACGCATTTACGGCAAGGACTCATTCTCCTGTCACACTGTCTTTTCTAACATGAGAGAAATGGCTAACATGTTATGACAGATTCACTTCCCCCTCTGGTGTATATCTTGTATTCTGACTACGCTTAAATAATTCATACCAAAAGACTACTCAACCCACATCAACCATAGTTAAAACAACTTAAAATGGCAAAAAGAGAATGGGAAAACGGAATAAAAAGTTGACTATGCCTAGGTAAATATTTGTGCATACATGTACATATGTCCCTTAAGCTCAACATGGAAAACCAGACGATTTGTTAAGGAATATCAGTGACACTAAAATTAGTAATAAAGACTATTATTCAACAGAGAGTAATATGGAAGGAGGAGAAATAAAATTGAGATAAGAATGGTCAGAAAGGACATTTAGAAGTATAAGAAAAGGGCAGAAGGAGAAGAGTAGAAAGGAGAAATATAGTATTTGTCATCCACTCTCTTTGATATGTGAATACAATGCTGTTATATCCTGAATATGAGAACAGCTGGCTTTAACATCAGGTCAAAGCACTATCTCACCCCTGGGAAATACAGTCATTCTTCAGCTCATGATTAGGGCCTGAACAAGGTCTGTTGCCATCTGTCACTCTGTCACAGAGAGTTCAATGGAATTATCTATTTCTTCTTACCTACAACAGTATCGTCTCTTTGCTGCTACCATCATTCATAGCACTGTGATGTTAACATTAAAATGTACTTCAGAGCTCAGCTTTGCAGTAATCTCCTTGATTATTTTAGAAAAACCCACAACCTCGCCTAATGCCTTACACAGAGTAGACACTCAATAAACAATTCCTGAATGAATGAATGAGGATCTCCTTTCACTGAAGAAGGGAGGGAGGTGTCTCATTCTTCCCTTTACAAATATTCCACAAAAGGAAAAGATTTTGGCATGTTTAACTTAGCTCTGGGGCTTCCCTGGTGGCACAGTGGTTGGGAGTCCACTTGCCATGCGGGGGAAACAGGTTCGAGCCCTGGTCTGGGAGGATCCCACATGCTGTGGAGCAACTGGGCCCATGCGGCACAGCTGCTGAGGCCCGCGTGCCTGGAGCCCGTGCTCCGCAACAGGAGAGGCCACCGCAATGAGAGGCCCGGGCACTGCAGCGAGGAGTGGCCCCTGCTCTCTGCAACTAGAGAGAGCCCACGCGCAGTGGCAAAGACCCAACACAGTCAAAAATAAATAATTAATTTTTTAAAAAAGAGAAAGAATCAAAATAAAATAAAATAAAATAAAATTTAGCTCTGACTAGAGACCAAGTAGGAGAGAAGTCAAGGAAAATAAAAAGGGGAAAAAATAATAAATAGCTACAAATGTGCTATTACATTGCATTAAGAATGGAAGTAGACAAATCACACATGCAGAAAAAATAATGTTTGAAGACAAATAATGGAAAATGTATTATGAGCTTTATTGCTACAAGGTCATTTCCATATAGTACACTTTTCCATCTATTTCCTTAATTCAACATCTAATTACCAAAGCCAATTCTAGGCAAACAGAAAAGTACAATGGACCACACACAAAAGTACTGACTCAAGAGGCTAATATTAATTTAATTTCCCAATTTTCCTCCCTAGCAGCTTTCCTAGTGTTTGCAAGGTTACTTTGACACAGTTTCTGTTGGCTCTGGAATTGAAATACAGTGTTGGTATAATTGCTTTTCTAAGAATAGCAATGGTCACTACAATTTTTCTAAGCAGTTCCTAACCTTTCCACATTTTTGGAGTTTGCTAATTCTTGGAAACAACAAAATGTATAAATTTAATACATTTGAAAGCTATATTAAGGTTAGCCAAATTCAATTTCCCTTAATTCTAAAATTCAAGAAGTAGGGCATCCATGCAGTCTGAGAAAAGATTACCCTATAACTTTTCCACACCAATACTGGATGCAACCTTTCTTAAGACATTTAGATTTAGCTGTAGGTGTCTAGCATGCCAGTACTGTCTCTACTGTGAGGACAACAGCTTTATTAAGACAGATGCACTTCACATACTTTACAATTCACCATTTAAAGTATACAATTCAGTGGTGTTTAGTATATTCACAAGGTTGTGCAACCATCACCAGGATCTAATTTTAGAACATTTCTGTCTCCCCTAAAAGAAACCATTAACAGCTAATTCTCATTCCTCCCAACACCTACCAGCCCCTGGTAACCACTAATTACTTTCAATCTCTATGGATGTGCCTGTCCTGGACATTTCATATAAATGGAATCATACAACACATGACCTTTGGGGGTCTGGCTTCTTTCACTTAGCATGTTTTCAATGTTCATCTGTGTTGTAGCATGTATCGGTACTTTCTTTTTATTGACAAACAATATTCTATTGTAGGGATATACCATATTTTGTTTATCCACTTCTCAGTTGATAGACATTTGGGCTGTTTCCAATTACTGTGTACAAGTTTTTGTGTGCACATATGTTTTCATTTCACTTGGGCATATACCTATGAGTTGTATTGCTGGATCATATGGTAACTCTCTATATATTTAACTTTTTGAGGAACTGTCAGACTGTTTTCCAAAGTGGCTGTCCCATTTTATATTCTCACCAATCATATATGACGGTTCCAGTTTCTCCACACCCTCACAAGGCTTGTATTATCTACTTTTATTATAGCTATCCTAGGGAGTGTGAAGCAGTATCTCATTCTGGTTTTGGTTTGATTTTAATTTCCCTAAGAACTAATGATATTGAGCACTTTTTCATGTGCTTATTGGCCATTTGTATATCTTATTTGGAGAAATGTGTGTTCAAATCCTTTACCCATTTTTTATTAGGTTGTCTTTTTATTATTGAGTTGTAAGAGTTTTTATATATTCTGGATGCAAGTCCCTTATTAAACAACTTGCAAATATTCTCCTCCATTATGTGGACAGTCTTTTCACTTTCTTGATGGTATCATTTGCACCACAAAAGTTTCTTATTTTAATAAAGTCTAATGTATCTATTTTTTATTTTGTCACTTATGATTTTGGTGTCATATCTATGCTAGTTTTTATTATAGCTGTATCCCTAGAAACCCACTGTTAAAGCACTTTGTATTTCTTGAAGGAAAGGCAGCATGCATTATTGCTATTACCTGTAGATAAAAAACTTGGGTCACTTAAAAAACCAAATTACAATAGTGTAACCAACAGGGAAACCCTCCTAAAAATGGCTGAGATATGCTACCAGCTACCTCTTAATAATCCATAGAAATGAGAGAAAGAACCCACATAACTGAAATCCACAGATGATATGCAATATTTATTTTAGATATAGTTTTAACCTCCTTCACCAGAACCCTGACCAGAGTTGCTAAGAAGTAGATGACTCATTTGATTTTTATTTCTTCTCCCTGAATTTGTACCACTATCTGGTAGAGAGTTCCACAGCCTTAAAGTAGCCCAAAGAAGAAAGGCAAATGAAAGTATAAGCTGCCTGAATAAATCTCAACTTGGACAGTGGACTCCTAAAAAATAGAGCCCCCTTATTGAACAGAGGACTGGCTCTGCTCCTTCATTCCATATCCTAGCCATTGGAAAGTCACTGTAAAAGCCTTTGTAAATAATGTATTCATAAATAATGTATTTGTTGAGATGAAGAAGTGGAAAGTGACAGAATCAAACTAACTAATTTATCAACTAAATAATCAACGAGGCAAAGAAAAAATACGATACACAGAGACTTTAGTCTTATATCACATTGTTAGAAGCAATAGGTAGGACTATAATGTCTTTCCTTCCTTCCGTCTCTGCATTTACAAATTCTTCAGTCATCCAACAAATGTTATTTAATACCTACTATGTGCTAAAGGTACACAAATTAATAATACATAAACTCTGCCTTAGTGGAGTCTGTAATTATTTAAGACCAAGTCAGACTACTATTTCCTTCATGAGCCCTCCAATTTGGAGTAACCTTCTCCACTAATCATCTTGGATAGCACTTTATCTACACCTTTATTGGAAAGTTACAACCCGCTACTTTATAGTATATTTGTTTATAAACATGTCATGTCTCCAGCACTAAACTATAAACTCATTGTGGGCAGAATCTGTGTACAAGTCACCTTCTTGATCACCATATCACCCTGTACATGAACACACAATCAATTTTAGTTGAGTGAATGGAGTTTTTAAAATATCAAATTTAGAAACACCAGTAGAAGATTAATATAAAGCATAACCTTCACAAAAAATTACATCCATGAATTGTTAATGCCGAAGCTTATTACTTTAGTCTGGAATACCAGCTATTCTAGTTTCCATATAAATGGTTTTTTCTCAACTTCAGCAGAGTGCCAAAAAGGGGGTGGTTACATTTTTAGAATTTTTCAGCTCAAGTGAAAGAAAAAAACGCTAGAAACAAAAAATTATGGGAAAGTTATACTTGAGGGGTATCTGATGAATAAAGAGTATTTTCCTTTAAGAAAAACTTTCCCCAAATCTACCCCAAATGGGCAACAGATAAACCTACAAAGCAAACAATTAGATCCTAAATTGACTATTTCTTAATTGACCCTGAAATTCAGAGTGTTCTTTAACTTTTCCCTATCTTTCATCTCCTAATTAGTTTATATATTCAGCTACATTTTTAAAAGAACATTTAAATAATTTAAAACATTTTTAGAACAGTTTGAGATACAGAAATTTGCAAAGATAGTACGTTTATCCCATACCCAGTTTCTTCTCCTATTAAAACATTTTACATTAGTATGGCACATTTGTCACAATTAATGAACTAATATTGATATATTATTTTTAACCAAATTCTATACTTTATTCATATTTTCTTAGTTTTAACCTAATGTCCTTTTTCTGTTCCAGAACCCCATCCGAGGAACCATTTTACATTTTGTAGTCATGTCTCCTGAAGCTTCTCTTGGTTGTGACTGTTTTTCAGATTTTCCTTGTTTTTTATAATCTTGCCAGTTTTGAGGAATATTAGTCAGGTATTTTGCAGAATGTCTCTCAATTGGGATTTGTCTAAAGTCTTCCTCATGATCACACTGGGGTTATGGGTTTGGGGGAGGAAAACCACAGAGGTAAAGTGCCATTCTCATCATATCATATCAAGGGTGTGTATTATGAACACTACCTGTCACTGTGGATATTAATCTTTACCACCTGGCAAAGGCAGTGTTTGTCAGGGTTCTACACTGTAAAGTTACTCTTTCCCTCCTCCCTTTTCCATGCTGTATGCTTTGGAAGGAAGTCACTATGTACAGCACACGCTCCACCTCCTTGACAGCAAAGTAGCTACATAAATTACTTGGGTTCTCCTGTATGGGAGATTTGTCTTTTCATCACCATTTATTTTTTACAGATTTTTCTATTTTCTCCCATTTATTAATTTATTCATTTATTTGTATCCCTATAGACTCATGTATATTTATTTCATACTTTGGGTTATGATACAACACTACTTTATTTTATTGCTCAAACTGTTGCAGCTTTGACCATTAGGAACTCGTTCAGTTGGCTACTGTGTCCCTTTAACATATCCCACCATATGAGTTTCTTTTGAGCGCTTCCTTACTCTCTGGCACTAAAAGATGCTCTATGCTCATCTTGTATATTTCCTGCCCCGGTCCTGGAATCAGCCATTTCTCCAAGGATCTTGGGTTCCTTTTACTGGAGAAAGGTATTAGCAACCAAAAAACTGTGTGCTAGCTCTACTTGTTGCTACTTGAGTGTCATTGCTTCTACAGCCACTTCTTTTTATATAATATTTCTCTCCATTTCCAGAATCAAAATGTTGTTCAGGCCACCCTGTGATAGAGCCTAGGAAGGGTATTAGAGACCAGTAAGCCTTTTACTCTGATCTCTGGGAAGCCCCACTCTCATGGATCAGTTTCCATCTCAACAAAAGACATTGTTACCATTTCTTACAAAGAGTGAACAATGAGACTCCATTCAATACTTATCTAGTGGTATACTTCTCTGCCTCTTACAGAATCATAGAATGTTAGGACCAGAAAAGGCTTTAGAGGATATCAAATTCATTTGTTCACTCATTCATAAACACACATTGAGGGCCTACTATGTGCTGGGTACAATCCTAGATGATACGGATGTAACAGTACACAAAACCAGACACAGTCCCTGATATCATGAAGCTCATGGTCTTGTGAGAATGATGAATATTAATTTTAAAATATCACAGCAATGCAAGTGTGCTAAGTGCATAAGAAGAGGTAAAAGACAGCATGAGAGAGTACTGCAGGGAGTCTAGATCTGTCGTGGATTAGGATTCAGGGAGCTAAAATCAGGTAGAGTAGCAGGTAACTAGGTAAAAGGCAGAAGGAAGACAATTCCAAACAAAGGGAAAGCATGTGCAATGGGCAGTGGCTGGAGGGAACATGGTGTATTAAAAAGCTCAGAGAAGAGAGCTCAGGAACCTGGCAAAAGATGAGGATGGAAGGGAAGCAGGGACTAGAACACAAGTCCTTGCCAAATAAAGATTTTGCCTCTATTTTAAGAGGAATGGGAAGTTCCTGAAGTAAAACTCATTGAGGTTTTAAGCAGGGTGGAAGTAGGTAGAGACATCTTGAGATTTGTGTTTTGTAAAGATCATTCTGGATGTTGTGTGGAGAATGGATTATGGGTGGGCAAGAAGCTCCAGTATGAGATGACCAATCACGAAGCTACTGGAGCAGGATAAAGAGATGATGTTGGAGAGCTTGGATTGGAGTGGTGGCAGTGGAGATGCAGAGAAGTGGGCAGATTTGAGGACTACATAGGAGGCAAAATTGGGGGAAGTCTGACATTTTGGGTATGAGGCAAGAGAAAGAACAGTTTAAGGGCAAGAACTGAGTTTCTGGTTTTGCACAATTGGATGGTGGACGGCGATGTCATTCACTAATAAGGAAAACATTGGAAGAGAACCAAGTTTGACGGGAGGCCATGAGTTCAGTTTTGGATCTGTTGAATGTGAGGTATTCATGAGACATCCAAATGGAGAGGCCAAAAATATCACTGGATTAAAAAAATCTAGAGCTCAGGGTTAGTGATAAAAATTTGATATAGTTAGGTGATAACTGAAGCCATGAACACAGATAAAATAGCGTAAGAAAGGATACAGCATGGAAGAGAAGTGGCACTGGAGAAGTCAAGTTACCCACAAAATGAGATTAATAATAATTCCTATTTCACAGAGTTGTAGTCAGGATTAAATGTCATCACATATGTGAAAGCAAGTGGCAAACTGTAAGCACCAACTATGTTAGTTACTACTATTAAAATTGTGTGTTTTATAAAAAACACTCCAATGGGATATGTGTACAGTTGTTTACCTTCTTGTGTTCAACCACTTAACAGAACATAATGTGTATACCGTTACTCATTATTTGAAAAACACAAAATCTCTAGTAGTTACAGTAACGGATTAACAGCTACTAATGATATGAAGAACAAGATTGGCTTAATGTTATCTCATTTTCCCACTTATTGGCCCATAGGTGGAAAATGAGGCACTGAGATAAGAAAGAATTAAGGTGCAGGAACAGCCCACATCCTGGCCTCCATCCTATTACCTTCCCTGCAATTGTGTGCTCTCCAAAGCCATTTGGAACCACAAAAATCTGAAACACTGTAACTTGGAAAAATCTGCCAGATTTTACCAAGACTCTCTTCAAATACACATTAACTAATTAAACATAAGTGACAAAGTAACATCTTCATTACAGAAACTGATTTGAATGAATGAGGAAACATTTAACACAAAGAATTATTTCTTTAATAGATTATGACCATCAGCTAAATGCTATTTTCACAGGGGTGTCCTCTAGAAAATGAAATTAGCTTCTTTATAGAGAACTGGATTTTTTAAAAAAATTTATTTATTTATTTTTGGCTGCATTGGGTCTTCGTTGCTGCACGCGGGCTTTCTCTAGCTCTGGTGAGCGGGGGCTACTCTTTGTTGCAGTGTGCGGGCTTCTTACTGCGGTGGCTTCTCTTATTGTGAATCATGGGCTCTAGGCGTGTGGGCTTCAGTAGCTGTGGCACGCTGGCTCAGTAGTTGTGGCTTGCGGGCTCTAGAGTGCAGGCTCAGAAGTTGTGGCGCACGGGCTTAGTTGCTCCACGGCGTGTGGGATCTTCCCGGCCCAGGGCTCAAACCCGTGTCCCCTGAATTGGCAAGCGGATTCTTAACCACTGCGCCACCAGGGAAGTCCCCTGGATATATTTTTAAATATTAGATTCTACCCATATTTTAAACAGATGCAAACTCTTTAGGATACAATTTTAATATGTCAGTTTTCATAATGGTAATCCCAGAATCACAAAGGTGAAAGGTACACAAGGATCTGCCTCCAAAAATGTTTAGCTGTCTCCTAAGATTTCACAGTTTGTGAATTGTCCCAGGCACCTGGCCATGGGGGTCTGAAATTCAGCCCACGTTCCTCTCATAAGGTCTTGTGACCAGGAGCAGGGTTAGGATAGCTTGGATAAAGTAAGGGGATGGGGGGTGGATTTTATTTTGTTTGGCCCAGAATTGGCGCTGTTGGCACCAATATGTTATAGTAGCACTGCAAAAGGATCATACAAGAGCAACTGTTTGAACTCCAGACAAACACTGGACTCTTTTAAGATCTGATTTGGGTTTATATGTGGTCTTGAAAGGAAGCTTATGACAAAAGCAACCATTAAAATGCTTTTATTAAACTATTAATACTATCCTCAGCTACGAAGATGGTTTGATTTTCTTGTTGAAGCCCTTCACCTGACACTACACTGCCAGTGTGAAGTCATTACATAAACTCTAAGCTTTAATACCAAATGTATTTGGAAACATTAAAAGTAAATAAAAACTCAGGTACCTTTAATTTTACCAAGTACAAGTGGTAAAAAGAAAAAAAAAAAACACCAAATAGTAAAAATAATTCTGTAGAAGCTTTTCAGGAAAAGAAGTACAGAACATTCTTATAGTAGATGTGGTACTCTGTGGTAACAAAGCAGGTATGGAACAACCACCTGACTGAAAACCACAGTTCAAAAACTTGGATCTGAAGCTGTGGTTTGGCCTTAAGTCACTCAACCTCTTTCAGCCTCAGTTTCTTCACTTGTACGAAGAGGATTGAACTAAATTATATCTAGAGCCTCCTCCAGCTCTGACATTCTCTAACTCTACAAATGTCATTGTTACAAATCCCCTTTTCTTTGTGTGATCTTCATTTTCTGTACCACAGTTATCATTTAACCACTGTTTTTGCCCTTCTTGTTCTGGTATTTCTTACCATTTGTCCCCACAATGAAATAACCTCCTCTCTTATTCATTAACTAATATATGATCCTCTCTCATCTTCAAACCTTTTCAAACTCACTAAATTTTTCATTAGCAATTATTCACTGAAAAGCTTAAAGACTTAATCATCTCTTTGTCCACTGTCCAGATTCTGCTGGACAGCTTAGCCTAAACCCAATACTCCAACCCATGTTTGGACAGTCAACAAGCATTCATAATTCTAGGCAGTGGGAGGATTTACAAAAAGTAAAGGACATTCAAATTAGCATAGAATCAAACTAGGAGAGAATAATTCTGAAGTGATATATAAATGAGAGAGAGTAGGGTAAATACAGGGAAAACAAACTTAAGAGGTCAGAGCAGGAGAAATCTCAATATAGGCTGGAGAAAAATAAGAATTTAACTGGCAGAGGAAATCTCTCCATGTGGGGCAAATGATACAGAAACCTAGGTACTGAGCAATTATAATTATGAAAAGCCTTTCCAGATGTTCTCTTTATTGTAGAGAAGAGAGGTGGTCAAGAGAACAAGTTTCCTAACTCAAGGTTTTCGTTACAGGTTTCTAAATATTCAGTACTCTGAAGAGTCTCAACCACGACAGTGTGAAAAAATATCTTGTTAGAACAAAGACTGTTACTGTCAATCTAAATAAATCCTTCAGATATATTAGCTCATAAATGACTTCAAAAACCTATGCTAGGAAGGATACTATCTGGCCAAGACATCAAACATAGCTTCTGCACCTCCTCAATTCCCCTCCAGACCATTATTTCATTGTCCCTGAAGCCAACCAAGGACACCGTGGGTGAGGGGGTGATCCCCCATATTGACGGCTAGTTAGCCATATACCCTGAGTTTCCGGATTCTCCTGTTACTTCCAAACTTGGATAAAATCCTACACCAGGGCATGGAATCTGGCTTTCCAAGTGACCACTGGTGAAGCAGGATGACACAGCTCAGAACTATGAATTAACTCACCACAGGGTGACGTTTGATAATCGGAAACAGCAGGCAGAAAGGGTCCAGGCAGATACATTTCCTCTCCCTCCCTGCTCCCACGAACTGTTCATCTATCCTATCTGGAGACACCACATGAGGTCAAGTATATGCACCTGCTGAACAACCAGCTTAATCCCTTTGAGGATCATCATGACACAGTCATGGCAATCCAATCACTTTACTTTGTTTCTCATAGCTTCTTGCTTCTCACCTCTTTCCCCTTACTCTCAGTGTTCTGGGATTGTACCTCCAAATAAATCTTCATTTAATTCCTACCCTCAGGTTCTGGCTTCTAGAGAACCCAGGCTAAAACAGCAATCAGGCCAAAAAGAAGTAAAGGAAAGAAGCTTGGATTACTAATTGAGATACACTGGTTCTAATCTTACTATGACTGGCTCTATTAATTGGCTATTTGACCTTCTGGGATCTGTAACATTCTGAGATCTGTGAAATGGGATAGAAGTTAGAGAAAGAGAGATTAAGCCAAATGACTGCTGGGTTGCTTCCAGCTCCAATGCTTCATGATCCTTAGGAATTATACAATCCAAAGCCTCACATAACCCATGAGAAGATGGGTCAGTGTGAAAACCATGGAGTCCTATTATATCCCAATTCATTTGATCACAGCAATAGTTTGGAACAGCCTTATGAAATATAACTTTAACTGAATCTTGTGCAAAATTCTCTTGGCTCTGAAACAGGGCCATTTTCAATACCATCAGCAGCCAGTGTTATTTGATGTGTGACAGTATATTTTGCAACTTAACCAAATACCACAAATCCAATAAAAGTAGGCCACAGAAGGAGTTATGAGAGTTATAAGGCCACATCTGTTCTGTAGAAAGTTATAAATATAAGAGTATTTTTAAAAATCAGTAGTATCAAGTGAAAAAGGTCAGTCACAAAAGACCACATATGGTATGATTCCATTTATATGAAATGTCCAGCAAAGGCAAATCTATAGAGATAGAAAGTAGATTCATGATTGCGATAGAAAGTAGATTCATGACTGCCTGGGACTGGAAGTTGGGGAAATGGAGACTGCCTGATAATGGGCAGGGGATTTCTTTTGGGGATGATGAAAATATCCTAAAATTAGTTTATGGGGACGGTTGCGCAACTCTGTGAACATACTAAAAAACACTGAATTATATACTTTAAATGTGTGAATTGTATAATATGTGAATTATACCTCAATAAAGCTATTTAAAAAGTAGTGGGCCTATTTTATTGTGGGGAGTGAACTGGCTCAGAGACAAAAAAAAACGTGTGAAGAACAAATGAGCATTTATCCCTAAGGACAGAGAATTGTAAAGAACTTATTTATATCTTTAAAAAGGCTGTAGAAGAGGACTGACGTTGTAACTTTATCTGGTTTCTGTTTGACACTAAATTCCCCTAAGCAGCAAAGAGCCAGACTCTTTGGGGACAGACTATCAGAAGAATTTAGGAATTTGGGCAACTGGCAGAGGAGATTCAGTGTGACCAAGTGCAAAATGACACAAATGGGAGAGGCCTTCAACTAGCATCAGTCACAAACTACAAAAGGGATCTGGGAGAGACAGTGGGTTATTCAATTCAACAGAACATTTTTGGGACAACTATTATATACAAGGTACTGTTTTAAGAGCAGTAGTAAAGAAGGAAATTAAAAAATGACACCAATATATACCCACTCCCTCCTCTACTTCAAAGAGCCCCTAATGTGGTAAGAGATAACATGCATACTGAGAGGCCTGGTGAACAAATGCTGTGACAGAGTCTGAACAGGTACTAGCAAGGTTAAGGAAGGCTTCATGGAAGAGCTGGCCTTTTCTCTGGGCCTCAAACATTTGAGAATATCAATTCAATATGCTGCCGTACCCTGGAAAACTAAACAAATAATGGGATCCATTCAAGAAGAGTAAGAAATATAAACACTAACTTAGTCTACCTTATGTAAACCAGAAATACACTCTAGGATGACTACACTTCACAAGAGGTAGAATAAAACGTCATTTATATAGAGACAAGTCTCGACAAGTCCTTGGCTTCAAATTCAGAAGCACCTTTTTTCTTAAAGTATTTAACGTTCAGAGTCAGCCCCTGAACACTTGGCTACAAAAACAGCCCAAGGTGTTAAAGAGCTGCAGACTGATCAGATAGCTATTTGTAGGAAAAGCCTTCCTCAGATTTGCTGATAATGTCCATGAGCACAAAGGAGAAGAGAAAGGATAGAAAAAGATAAGAAGGGAAGGGCAGAGAGCTGTCAGACAGCAACAGAGACTGGAAGCAGAAGCAGAGATTACAAACAATGACAGGGTAGGCGGCAAGGCTGCAAGTGGCAGACACTGGCACAGAAGAAAGCGGCAAGGTTGCAAGTGGCAGACACTGGCACAGAAGAAAGCCAGTTACAAAAGAGGCAGAAAAGAAACTCATTCTACAGTCTAAACCAACAACGAGTTACCAGCTCACCAACAGCTCTGGAAGGCAGGGGAGAAACAGAAAGCAAAAGGTGCCTAAGGACATGCACATCCACCCAGAAGCCTGCCAGCCCTGGGGAGAAGGGGCTGTCCACCGTGCAGAGTTACGTAGCTGCAAACTACATCAATCAGCTCCATGTCCCCACGCCATATATATGCACAGCACAAAATACTAACATTCCTAAACATGACCCTGAGTCAAGAAGAGATCAAGTCAAGATAAACATTCTCTGTTTAGGGACTTCCCTGGTGGTCCAGTGGGTAAGACTCCAAGCTTCCACTGCAGGGGGCACAGATTCGATCCCTGGTTGGGGAACTAAGATCCCACATGCCTTGTGGCAAAAAAAAAAAAAAAAAAAAAAAATTCTCTGTTTAAAAAGGCACCTCTTCAGAAATAGATACACAGATGTAGAGAACAAACGTATGGACACCAAGGGGGGAAAGGGGGAGTGGGATGAATTGGGAGATTGGTATTCACATATATACACTAATATGTATTAAACAGATAATGAGAACTTGCTATATAGCACAGGGAACTCCACTACACTGTACAGTAGAAACTAATACAACACTGTAAAACAACTATACCCCAATAATAATAATAATAATAAAGGCACCTCTTAAAACAATTTCATTCAAAATTAAAGTAAAAAATTGGGAACATAAATCATCAAATCCTCAACTATATGGAAAACTTATTTTTTTAGTCCTCAAATGGCTTATTCCTTAATGACTTGGCACAATAGAAATTTCATTCTATAATGGAATAAGAAGATAGAAATGACAATTCTATAAGGGCGATCTAAAAGAAGACAAGGTCAGAAGCCATTTAATTACATAAAATAAGAAAAAAAATCCCTGTCATACTAACTTATTCTCCAAATCTGAATCTAAGAATACCTGGCTTAAGGGCCTGTGCTCTAGAGAGTAAATGAGACAGGACCCTATGTGAAAACATTTTAAATCCCTTTAAAAATATAAGCTCAATGAAGGAAGGAACTATTTGATGTTTCTCTCTCTATCCTCCATAGCCCTTGGACATAATGTCTCACATGCAATATAACTTTCCAAACTGCCACATTCTTCCCTTCATTTCACAACTGAAGCTTTCACTATGTACTAGCTGCTGCTTTTGATTAGGTCAGAAGAGTACAACAGTATCCTCCCACATTTTTCAGCTCTTGACACAAAGATACAACAATGGGGAAATCCTACATCTTTCACCTCTCTACTCCATGTGCTTTACAAATGTGATTTTATCATTATGTTTTCTTTTCTCTCAACTCCCACAACCCAGACATGCCAGCTCCTCTCAATACCATAGTTACTTAACTCTGAATCCCTCCCAGTCAAACTCTAGGGGCAGATTTTTGGGAGAGGTTTCAAGCATTTGGGAGAGATCATCGTATCAGTCTGAGATCAAAGAAGGCAAACTGTAATGCCCACGGATACTCCCAGAGGCTCAGTCCTAAGGAAAAGTTGTGGGGTAATCCCAGGCTTGACCAAGATAAAAAGCAGTAAAGGAGGCAGAGTCAAGATGGCAGTGTGGGAATATGCGGAGTTAACGTCTGCCCACAACTAGGGCCCCTGCCGGCCGCTGGTGGGGGACTCTGACACCCAAGGAGACAGGAGGAACCCCAAAGTGAACTGGCAGCTTGTGGGATCTTCGTTCCCGAGCCCAGGGTCGGGCCAAAGCTCCTGTGGTGGGAGCTCTGAGTCCAAACCACTGGACTAACAGAGAACCTCAGACCCCAGGGAATATTCTTCGGAGTGAGGTCTCACGGAGTTCCTCATCTCAGCACCATGACTCAACTCTACTGAGTAGCCTACAAACCCCAGTGTTGGAAGCCTCAGGTCAAACAACCAGTAAGACAGAAACACATTCCCACTCATTAAAAAAAAAAAAATGAGATGGCAAAAAAATATGTCACAGATGAAGGAGCAAGATAAAAACTTATAAGACCAAATAAATGAAGAGGAAATCAGCAGTCTACCTGAAAAAGAATTCAGAGTAATGATAGTAAAGATGATCCAGAATCTTGGAAATAGAATGGAGGCATGGATTGAGAAAACACAAGAAATGCTTAACAAAGATTTAGAAGAACTAAAGAACAAGCAGAGATGAACAACACAATAACTGCAATGAAAAATACACTAGAAGGAATCAATAACAGAATAACTGAGGCAGAAAAACCAATAAGTGAGCTGGAAGACAAAATGGTGGAAATAACTGCTGAGGAGCAGATAAAGAAAAAAGAAAAAAAAGAAAAAAGAATGAAAATAATTGAAGACAATCTCAGAGACCTCTGGGACAACACTAAATGCACCAACATTCGAATTATAGGGGTCCCAGAAGAAGAAGAGAAAAAGAAAGGGTCTGAGAAAATATTTGAAGAGATTATAGTTGAAAACTTCCCTAACATGGGAAAGGAAATAGTCACCCAAGTCCAGGAAGCACAGAGAGTCCCATACAGGATAAACCCTAGGAAAAAAACATCAGACACATATTGATCAAACTAACAAAAATTAAATTCAAAGAAAAAATATTACAAGCAGCAAGGGAAAAACAAAAAATAACATACAAAGGAATCTCCATAAGGTTATCAGCTGATTTTTCAGCATAAACTCTGCAGACCAGAAGGGAATGGCAGAATATACTTAAAGTGATGAAAGAGAAAAACCTACAACCAAGACTATTCTCCCCAGCAAGGATCTCATTCAGATTTGATGGAGAAGTCAAAAGCTTTTCAGACAAGCAAAAGCTAAGAGAATTCAGCACCATCAAACCAGCTTTACAACAAATGCTAAAGAAACTTCTCTAAGAGGGAAACACAAGAGAAGAAAAAGTCCCAGAAAAACAAACCCAAAACAATTAAGAAAATGGTAATAGGAACATACATATCAATAATAACCTTGAATATAAATGGATTAAGTGCCCCAACCAAAAGACACAGAGTGGCTGAATGGATACAAAAACAAGACCAGTATATATGCTATCTACAAGAGACTCACTTCAGATCTAGGGACACATACAGACTGAAAGTGAAGGGATGGAAAAAGATATTCCATGCAAATGGAAATCAAAAGAAAGCTGGAATAGCAATACTCATATCAGATAAAATAGACTTTAAAATAAAGACTATTACAAGAGATAAGGAGGGACACTACATAATGATCAAAGGATCAATCCAAGAAGAAGATATTACACTTATAAATATTTATGCACCCAACATAGGAGCACCTCAATACATAAGGCAAATGCTAACAACCATGAAAGGAGAAATCAACAGTAACACAATAATAGTGGCGGACTTTAACACCCCTCTTTCACCTATAGACAAATCATCCAAAATGAAAATAAATAAGGAAACACAAACTTTAAATGACACAATAGACCAGATAAATCTAATTGATATTTATAGAACATTCCACGCAAAAGTGGCAGAATACACTTTCTTCTCAAGTGCACATGGAACATTCTCCAGGATAGATCACATCTTGGGTCACAAATCAAGCCTCGGAAAATTTAAGAAAATTGAAATTGTATCAAGCATCTTTTCTGAGCACAACGCTGTGAGACTGGAAATCAAGTACAGGAAAAAAACTGTAAAAAAACACAAATACATGGAGGCTAAACAGTGCGCTACTAAATAACCAAGACATCACTGAAGAAATTAAAAAATACATAGAAACAAATGACAACGAAAACACAATGACCCAAAACCTATGGGATGCAGCAAAAGCAGTTCTAAGAGGGAAGTTTATAGAAATACAATCTAACCTCAAGAAACAAGAAAAATCTCAAACAATCTAACCCTACACTTAAAACAACTAGAGAAAGAAGAACAAAGAAAATCCAAAGTCAGTAGAAGGAAAGAAATCATAAAGATCAGAGCAGAAATAAATGAAATAGAAACGAAGAAAACAATAGCAAACATCAATAAAACTAAAAGCTGGTTCTTTGAGAAGATAAAATTGATAAACACTTAGCCAGACTCATCAAGAAAAAAGGGAGAGGATGCAAATCATTAAAATTAGAAATGAAAAAGGAGAAATCACAACTGACACTGCAGGAATACAAAGGATTATGAGACTACTACAAACAACTATACACCAATAAAATGGACAAGCACGAAGAAATGGACAGTTCTTGGAAGGGTACAATTTTCCAAGACTGAACCAAGAAGAATTAGAAAATATAAACAGATTTATCACAAGTAATGAAATTGAAACCATAATTAAAAATCTTCCACAATCAAAAGTCCAGGACCAGAAGGCTTCATAGGTGAATTCTATCAAACATTTAGAGAAGAGCTAACATCCATCCTTCTCAAACTCTTCCAAAAAATTGCAGAGGGAGAAACACTCCCAAATTCATTCTACAAAGCCACCATCACCCTGATACCAAAACCAGAAAAAGATATCATAAAAAAAAATTATAGACCAATATCACTGATGAACATAGATGCAAAAATCCTCAACAAAATACTAGCAAACAGAATCCAACAGCACATTGAAAGGATCATACACCAAAATCAAGTGGGATTTATCCAAGGGATGCAAGGATTCTTCAATATACACAAACCAATCAATATGATACACCACATTAACAAATTAAGGAATAAAAACCATATGATCATCTCAACAGATGCAGAAAAAGCTTTTGACAAAATTCAACACCGATTTATGATAAAAACTCTCCAGAAACTGGGCAACATTTACCTCAACATAATAAGGGCCATATATGACAAACCCACAGCAAGCATCATACTCAATGGCGAAAAACTGAAAGCATATCCACTAAGATCAGGAACAAGACAAGGATGTCCACTCTCATCACTATTATTCAACATAGTTTTGGAAGTCCTAGCCATAGCAATCAGAGAAGAAAAAGAAATAAAAGGAATCCAAACTGGAAAAGAAGAAATAAAACTGTCACTGTTTGCCAATGACATGATACTATACATAGAAAATCCTAAAGATGCCACCAGAAAACTACCAGAACTAATCAATGAATTTGGTAAGGTTTCAGGATACAAAATTAATGCACAGAAATCTCTGGCATTCCTATACACCAACAATGAAAAATCAGAAAGAGAAATTAAGGAAACACTCCCATTTACCACTGCAACAAAAAGAATGAAATACCTAGGAATAAACCTGCCTAAGGAGGTGAAAGACTTGTACTGAGAAAACTATAAAACACTGATGAAAGAAATCAAAGATGACATAAACAAATGGAGAAATATACCGTGCTCTTGGATTGGAAGAATCAATATTGTGAAAATGACTATACTACGCAAAGCAATCTACAGATTCAATGCAATCCCTATCAAACTACCAATGGCATTCTTCACAGAATTAGAACAAAAAATTTTACAATTTGTATGGAAACACAAAGACCCTGAATAACCAAAGCAATCTTGAGAAAGAAAAACGCAGTTGGAGGAATCAGGCTCCCTGACGTCAAACTATACCACAAAGCTACAGTAATCAAGACACTATGGTACTGACACAAAAACAGAAATATAATCAATGGTACAAGACAGAATGCCCAGAGATAAACCCACGCACATATGGGCACCTAATTTACGACATAGGAGGCAAGAACATACAATGGAGAAAAGACAGCCTCTTCAATAAGTGGTGCTGGGAAAACTGGACAGCTACATGTAAAAGAATGAAATTAGAACACTCCCTAACACCATACACAAAAATAAATTCCAAATGGATTAAAGACTTAAATGTAAGACCAGACACTATAAAACTCTAAGAGGAAAACGTAGGAAAAACACTCTTTGACATAAACCATAGCAAGATCTTTTTTGACCCACCTCCTAGAGTAATGGAAATAAAAACAGAAATAAACTAATGGGACTTAAATAAACTTCAAAGCTTTTGCACAGCAAAGGAAACCATAACCAAGATGAAAAGACAACCCTCAGAATGGGAGAAAAAATTTGCAAATGAAACAACAAAGGATTAATCTCCAAAATATACAAACAGCTCATGGAGCTCAATATCAAAAAAACAAACAATCCAGTTAAAAAATGGGCAGAAGACCTAAATAGACATTTCACCAAGGAAGACATATAGATGGCCAAGAGGCACATGAAAAGATGCTCAACATCACTAATTATTAGAGAAATGCAAATCAAAACTACAATGAGGTATCACCTCATGCCGGTCAGAATGGCCGTTATCAAAAAATCTAGAAACAATAAATGCTGGAAAGGGTGTGGTGAAAAGGCAACCCTCCTGCACTGTTGGTAGGAATGTAAACTGATACAACCACTATGTAAAACACTATGGAGGTTCCTTAAGAAACTAAAAATAGAACTACCATATGACACAGCAATCCCACTACTGGACATATACCCTGAGAAAACCATAATTCAAAAAGAGACATGTATCACAATGTTTATTGCAGCACTATTTACAATAGCCAGGACATAGAACCAACCTAAATGTCCACTGACACATGAATGGCTAAAGAAGATGTGGCACATATATACAATGGAATATTACTCAGCCATAAAAAGAAATGAAATTGAGTTATTTGTAATGAGGTGGATGGACCTAGAGTCTGTCATACAGAGTGAAGTAAGTCAGAAAGAGAAAAACAAATACCATATGCTAACATATATATATGGAATCTAAAAAAAAGGTTCTGAAGAACCTAGGGGCAGGACAGGAATAAAGACGCAGATGTAGAGAATGGACTTGAGGACACGGGGAGGGGGAAGGGTAAGCTTGGATGAAGTGAGAGAGTGGCATGGACATATATACACTACCAAATGTAAAACAGATAGCTAGTGGGAAGCAGTCGTATAGCACAGGGAAGTCAGCTCAGTGCTTTCTGACCACCTAGAGGGGTGGGATAGGGAGGGTGGGAGAGAGACGCAAGAGGGAGGAGATATGAGGATATATGTATATGTATAGCTGATTCACTTTGTTATAAAGCAGAAACTAACACACTATTGTAAAGCAATTATACTCCAATAAAGATGTTAAGAAAAAAAGGAAGATGGCCTTAGGAAACTATTTTAGCAGATAATAAAAATAATTTGTCTGTAGTATATAAATTGTATATAAAATGTTTTTCTGAAACACTTAAAAAAACAAAAAACAAACAAACAAAAACAAAAAGAGATGTACCACAATGTTTATTGCAGCACTATTTACAATAGCCAGGATATGGAACCAACCTAAATGTCCATCGACTCATGAATGGATAAAGAAGATCTGGCACATATATACAATGGAATATTACTCAGCCATAAAAAAAAACCCGAAATTGAGTTATTTATAGTGAGGTGGTTGGACCTAGAGTCTGTCATACAGAGTGAAGTCAGAAAGAGAAAAACAAATACCGTATGCTAACACATATATATGGAATGTAAAAAAAAAAATGGTACTGAGGAACCTAGTTGCAGGGCAGGAATAAAGAGGTAGACATAGAAAATGGACTTGAGGACATGGGGTGGGAGGGCAAAGCTGGGGCAAAGTGAGAGTAGCATCGACATATATGCACTACCGAATGTAAAATAATTGGCTGGTGGGAAGCAGCAGCATAGCACAGGGAGATCAACTCGGTGCTTTGAGAGGACCTAGAGGGTTGGGATAGGGAGGATGGGAGGGAGGCTCAAGAGGGAGGGGATATGGTGACATGTGTATGCATATGGCTGATTCTCTTTGTTGTGCAACACAAACTAACATAGTATTGTGAAGCAATTATACTCCAATAAAGATCTATTTAAAAAAAAAGCAGTAAAGGGTACCCATGGTCTGCCACTATTAGTCTGACCCTTTGGCTAGAGTATTATCATTATCCACTGTACTTTAAAGTGTTTAAGACTTCGGCTAGGTCATAGATGTGTGATCATTCATCCTGGCCTGTCACCCAGTCCAGGTTACACCTGCCAATCAGGGAATTCCATAGAGTTTGACATTTGAATCAGAGTATCTACTTTTCAAAAAGTATTTTTCACTGCAATAAAATAAGCTTGGATGGGCTGGGACAGGTTTAGCAGGCTCTTTGCTTTGAACTTCCAGCCTCTCCCATGGTCTTGTCTGGTGGTGAGATACATTTCCCATATGCTGTTAAATCTGCAAGATGACTAGCAATCATTTTCCACCACCATTTCCTGATACAAATAACTAACACTGCCCTTTCAAAGACATCATGCAAGGTGCCTGCTGGTAAAATGAAGTATGCAAGAACACAAGTGGCTAGGCACAACTCATTCTTTCCTGTCTTGAGTGTTCACAGGAGAAGTATTTGATGCTGCTGTCCCCTGACATCTACCTGATAAACCAGTCAATCATGTTGTAACCCATACCATCCATGTGTTGTGAGATGCACAAAGCTGCCAGGCCTCCAGGGTCAGTGGGAAATATATTAAGTCACAGGTTAGATATATGTGAAGAAAATACAACCTGAGTAGTCCTGCTGTAAAATATTTGAACAGTAGAGCATTCCTGCTACAGTGCTTTTGTCATTTATTTTACTGGTGTAAACAAAGACTGTATTTTATTGCTTGGTGATGTTTTCTTAATTTGTAATAAACCCTTTCAGCATCAATGAGCGTTTAAAATGTGCATGCTTAATGAAAAGTTAAGTCCCAAGTTCCTTTCTCAAGTAAGTGGATTATGAGCAAGTACCCTACACGAAGTATTTGTTGACATCTTCCATCTACCATAGGAGGGATAGAGATATCACCATCCATACTAAAACTAGAAGATATAATCCTTTTGAAGAAGTATTGGCATTTACATCAAAAGTTAGTAGCTGCACATACAGAGGAGTCGAACAAATAAGTAAATGAGTGGTAGATGGTGGGAGCCAGTTTTCTTACTGTTAGAGAGGAAGCAAGGGAAGAAGCCCAGAATAAGCCATGTAGTACTGGGTTAGAGTTAAAGATGTTATTAGAGTCAAAGACATGAATATAAACTCATGTTCAGCTTAATATATGTATGAAGATAGATGCAGAAATAATTATAGATATGTGCTTTTACATGGGTTTGCATGGAGACATTTCCTGGCCCTGTCTGCTGAGAGAGACTAGAAGCAGTCACACTCTAGTAGCAGTGAGCACACCCAGATCTTGGTTTCTAAATACCATTCTAGAATAAAAGAAACCAGCGTTCCTTGGATAAATGAATGATCTTAAGGCTGGGGAAAAATGCAAGATAAGCCTGGAGCAAACAGTAGTGCCACAAGGTAAGGAAGTACTAAAAAATCAAAAGGATGGGAGCATGTCAAAGGAATTTAGAGCCAACCTGAAAGAATGGCTAAAGCTGAAACAGTCTGAGCAAATAAAATAAATAACAGTTTGGTTTACAACACAAAGTAGAAAATAAATAAGCATGAGTTCATGCTGATATAAATAGATTGAGTAAATAAATGAATGGGGGAGAAAAGATAAATCTTCCTTTTTAAAAGAACTCCAAATAATTTATGTAGATACTGCCGCTCCCACTGCAGGAGGTAGAGCTTAATTCTTCCCTCCTCTCTCTTGAGTGTGAGCTGGACTTAGTGACTTGCTTCCAAAGAAGTATAGCAAATAGTATGGTGGTAGGCTGGGGGTGGGTATGGGTAACTGTACAGTGTAGAAATCGGGCAAACACTGCTTTGGCCAGGTGACAAGGTTTACATCACCAGTGATAAGCCATGCTGATAGCATGTATACCCCTTTATGTTATTTAATGAGAACACTTCATTTCTGGGGGTCTTCCCCCTCCCCAGCTTTACTGAGATATTACTGACATATAACATATGTAAGTTTAGGGTGTACATTGCAATGATTTATATATATATATACACACACACATATGTATACATATATATATATATATATATATATATATAATGAAATGATTACCATAATAAAGTTATGGTAATACATCCATCCCCTCACATAATTACTTGTGTGTGTGTATGTGTGGTGATAACATTTAAGATCCACTCTCTTTAACGAGTTTCAACTATATAATACAGTATTGTTAATTAGTCACCATGCTGTTCATTAAGTCCCCAGAACTTATTCATCTTATAGCTGGAAGTATGTATATTTTGACTAACATCTCCCTATTTCCCCCTCACCCAAGCCCCTGGCAACCACCATTCTACTCTCTAAATTTAGCTTTTTCAGATTCCACATGTAAGTAAAAACATACAGTATCTGTCTTTCTCTGTCTGACTTATTTCACTTAGCGTAATACTCTCCAGGGTACACCCATGTTGTCACAAAAGGCAGGATATTTTTTTTAATGACAGAATACATGTCTGGTATTCTTTCCTAAAACCATAACTCCTGTTGAATCATGAGAAAAACGTCAAACAAATCCAAACTGAGGGATATTTCACAAAATACCTGACCAATACTCCTCAAAACTGTCAAGGTCATAAAAGTCAAGGAAAGGCTGAGCAACTGCCACAGACCAGAAGAAACTGAGGAGACAGGATGCAGTGTGGTACCCTGAATTGGATCCTTGGACAGAAAGAGAAGGTTAGTGGAAAAACAGGTGAAATCCAAACAATGTTTGGTTAAGATAACAGTAATGTAGCAACAGTGGTTTCTTAATTTTGACAAATGTACCATGGAAATATAAGCTGTAAACAACAGGAAAAACTAGGTGAGGGATAAGTGAGAACTCTCTGTACTATCTTTGGAACTTTTCTGTAAATCTAAAATTATTCCAAAATTAAAAGTTTATTTTTAATACAATGTTATATGTAAATTATACCTCAACAAAAGTTAGTAGTGGACTTCCCTGGTGGCACAGCGGTTAAGAATCCGCCTGCCAATGCAGGGGACACGGGTTCGAGCCCTGGTCCAGGAAGATCCCACATGCCGCAGAGCAACTAAGCCCGTGAGCCACAACTACTGAGCCCACGTGTCACAACTACTGAAGCCCGCGTGCCTAGAGCCCATGCTCCGCAACAAGAGAAGCCACCGCAATGAGAAGCTTGAGCACCGCAACGAAGAGTAGCCCCCACTCACCGCAACTAGAGGAAGCCCGTGCACAGCAAAGAAGACCCAATGCAGCCAAAAATAAATAAATAAATTTATAAAATAATAATAATATTGAAGTATATATAGTTCAATGAGTTTTGACTCACTGTGTACAGTCATGTAAAAATCACCACAATTAAGACATAAAGTATTCACATCACTCCAAAAAGTTCTCCTGTATCCTTTGCAGTCAATCCCCTCACCGCTCTCCAGCCCTGGCAACCACCGATGTGCTCTGTGTCCCTATGGTTTTCCCTTTTCTAGAATTTCACATAAATTGGATAGTACAGTATATAATCCTTTGTTTCTGGCTTCTTTCATTTATCATAATGCTTTTGCAATTCATCCATACTGTAGCCTGTATCAGAAGTTTCTGCCTTTGTACTGCTGAGTAGCATTCCATTATATGAATTTACTGCAGTTTACCTGCTGAAAAACATTTGGGCTATTTCCACTTTGGGGCTTTCATGAATAAAGCTGATACGCACATTTACATACAAATCTTTATGTGGACATACGTTAGGAGTGGGACTGCAGGGTCATATTCTTCGTGTATGTTTACCTTTATAAGAAATGGCCAAACTGCTTTCCAAAGAGGGTGTATCATACTGCATTCCTGCCAGTAGTATACAATAACTCTACTTCCTCCAGATTCTCAACAACACTTGATATTATAAACCTTTAATTATAGTCATTCTAGTGGGTGTGTATTGCTATGCCATTGTGGTTTTAATATGCATTTGCCTGATGACTAACAGTGTTGAGGTTCTTTTCAAGTGGTTATTGACCATTTGTATATTTCCACTGGTGAAGTGTTTAAATCTTCTGCATATTTTAAAAACTGAGTTTATTGTCTTAATGATTTGTGATATTTATATATTCTGGACATAAGTCCTTTATGAACCTATTCTACGTTCTTTGCACTTCCATATGATTTTTAGCATCAGTTTGTCAGTTTCTTTTTAAAAAAGCCACCCAGGAGGAGTTTGTATACGACTGTAAAATTTATTAGTATATCTATCTAGGACTAGAGTTTTTGTTTGTTTGTTTTGGTTTCAAGGTTTTTAACTATTAGCTGACTTCCTTTAAAAGATATGGGGCTACTCCAGTTATCTATTTCTTCCTGAGTGAGCTTTGGTTGTGTCTTTCAAGAAATTTGTCATCTCATCTAAGCTGTCAAACTTACTGGCATGAATTTATTCATGTACTTATATATTTTAATATAAAAACACTTAGTGAAAATATTCTCCATTTAATAGAATTTGTTCTGAGTTTATCAAGTACCTCAGCATCTTAGAGGAAGTATTTTTTTCAATAATATTATGGTTTATATAGAAGAGTGAATAATGTCACATTTATGAGCCATAAAATGTAACTGTAAAGACAACTGAGCAATTTTGTAAAAATACTAAAAACAGTAAGTTCATTTCAAAATATATTCTTCAGAAAAAGACCAGTGACATGCTAATACATACAGACATAGTTAAGAAAATGATTAGAGTATGTGATTATGCCAAGAATAACTGTTCTGATTGTTATTTCTGAAAGTTCAGATAATCAATATACAGGTTTTTAAAAAATTTGTTTTAATGTATATGTGTGTATGTGTTTTAGAAAAAAATATTTCAGGAAAATAGTTTTTGAACAGGCTATTTTACAGTCCACTAATATAATAAAACCATTTTTCAGTCAAGAAATACTTTAAAAATTATGTATTTTAATTATCTTAAGAATCCACTTTCATTCTCAAAAGTGAATTAGGTTGATAAATTATATTGTCAACTCAGGCATAACCCACTGCTCATATCAGAATTAGGATGACTTTCTAAGCTTTTCCTATCATTTTAATGACCTTGAAAGCCTATCTTCAACAATCCTGGAAAAAAAAGTAAGAAACAGATATGGTCCTGGGCATAAGATAGAGGAAAGATTTCAAAAAATCAGAGAAAGTATGGACTGTTCAATAAATGGGTGAGATAACAGGCTTTTCATTTGGAAACACACATGCAAAATTATATGTATTACAACTAGATCTCTACCTCACATTCTACACAAAAATAAACACCAAATGGATGGAAGGACTAAATTTGAGGTGTAAAACTTTAAAACTAGTACAAGAAAATCTTTATTCAGCAAAAATTCCTTAATGGGGACAGCCTCATCCACCAGAGGGCAGACAGCAGAAGCAAGAAGAACTACAATCCTGCAGCCTGTGGAACAAAAACCACATTCACAGAAAGATAGACAAGATGAAAAGGCAGAGGGCTATGTACCAGATGAAGGAACAAGATAAACCCCCAGAAAAACAACTAAATGAAGAGGAGATAGGCAACCTTCCAGAAAAAGAATTCAGAATAATGATAGTGAAGATGATCCAAGACCTCAGAATAAGAATGGAGGCAAAGATCGAGAAGATGCAAGAAATGTTTAACAAAGACCTAGAAGAATTAAAGAACAAACAAACAGAGATGAACAATACAATAACTGAAATGAAAACTACACTAGAAGGAATCAATAGCAGAATAACTGAGGCAGAAGAACGGATAAGTGACCTGGAAGACAGAATGGTAGAATTCACTGCTGCGGAACAGACTAAAGAAAAAAGAATGAAAGAAATGAAGACAGCCTAAGAGACCTCTGGGACAACATTAAATGCAACAACATTCGCATTATAGGGGTCCCAGAAGGAGAAGAGAGAGAGACAGGACCAGAGAAAATATTTGAAGAGATTATAGTCGAAAACTTCCCTAACATGGGAAAGGAAATAGCCACCCAAGTCCAGGAAGAGCAGAGAGTCCCATACAGGATAAACCCAAGGAGAAACACGCTGAGACACATAGTAATCAAACTGGCAAAAATTAAAGACAAAGAAAAATTATTGAAAGCAGCAAGGGAAAAACGACAAATAACATACAAGGGAACTCCCATAAGGTTAACAGCTGATTTCTCAGCAGAAACTCTACAAGCCAGAAGGGAGTGGCATGATATAATTAAAGTGATGAAAGGGAAGAACCTACAACCATGATTAATCTACCCAGCAAGGATCTCATTCAGATTCGATGGAGAAATCAAAAGCTTTACAGACAAGCAAAAGCTAAGAGAATTCAGCACCACCAAACCAGCTCTACAACAAATGCTAAAGGAACTTCTCTAAGTGGGAAACACAAGAGAAGAAAAGGACCTACAAAAACAAACCCAAAACAATTAAGAAAATGGTTATAGGAACATACATATCAATAATTACCTTAAACGTGAATGGATTAAATGCTCCAACCAAAAGACACAGGGGCTTGCTGAATGGATACAAAAGCAAGGCCATATATATGCTGTCTACAAGAGACCCACTTCAGACCTATGGACACATACACACTGAAAGTGAGGGGATGGAAAAAGATAGTCCATGCAAATTGAAATCAAAAGAAAGCTGGAGTAGCTATACTCATATCAGATAAAATAGACTTTAAAATAAAGAATGTTACAAGAGACAAGGAAGGACACTACATAATGATCAAGGGATCAACCCAAGAAGAAGATATAACAATTATAAATACATATGCACCCAACATAGGAGCACCTCGATACATAACGCAGCTGCTAACAGCTATAAAAGAGGAAATCGACAGTAACACAATAATAGTGGGGGACTTTAACACCTCACTTACACCAATGGACAGATCATCTAAAATGAAAATAAATAAGGAAACAGAAGCTTTAAATGACACAATAGACCAGATAGATTTAATTGATATTTATAGGACATTCCATCCAAAAACAGCAGATTACACTTTCTTCTCAAGTGCGCACGGAAAATTCTCCAGGATAGATCACATCTTGGGTCACAAATCGAGCCTCAGTAAATTTAAGAAAATTGAAATCATATCAAGCATCTTTTCTGACCACAATGCTATGAGATTAGAAATGAATTACAGGGAAAAGAACGTAAAAAACACAAACACATGGAGGTTAAACAATATGTTACTAAATAACCAAGACATCACTGAAGAAATCAAAGAGGAAATCAAAAAATACCTAGAGACAATTGACAATGAAAACACGACCATCCAAAACCTATGGGATGCAGCAAAAGCAGTTCCAAGAGGGAAGTTTATAGCTATACAAGCCTACCTCAAGAAACAAGAAATATCTCAAATAAACAATCTAACCTTACACCTAAAGGAACTAGAGAAAGAAGAACAAACAAAACCCAAAGTTAACAGAAGGAAAGAAATCATAAAGATCAGAGCAGAAATAAATGAAATAGAAACAAAGAAAACAGTAGCAAAGATCAATAAAACTAAAAGCTGGTTCTTTGAGAAGATAAACAAAATTGATAAACCATTAGCCAGACTCATCAAGAAAAAAAGGGAGAGGACTCAAATCAATAAAATTAGAAATGAAAAAGGAGAAGATACAACAGACACCGCAGAAATACAAAGCATCCTAAGAGACTACTACCAGCAACTGTATGCCAATAAAATGGACAACCTGGAAGAAATGGACAAATTCTTAGAAAGGTATAATCTTCCAAGACTGAACCAGGAAGAAATAGAAAATATGAACAGACCAATCACAAGTAATGAAATTGAAACTGTGATTAAAAATCTTCCAACAAACAAAAGTCCAGGACCAGATGGCTTCACAGGTGAATTCTATCAAACATTTAGAGAAGAGCTAACACCTATCCTTCTCAAACTCTTCCAAAAATTGCAGAGGAAGGAACACTCCAAAACTCATTCTATGAGGCCGCCATCACTCTGATACCAAAACCACACAAAGATACCACAAAAAAAGAAAATTACAGACCAATATCACTGATGAATACAGATGCAAAAATCCTCAACAAAATAGTAGCAAACAGAATCCAACAACACATTAAAAGGATCATACACCATGAGCAAGTGGGATTTATCCCAGGAATGCAAGGATTCTTCAATATACGCAAATCAATCAATGTGATACACCATATTAACAAATTGAAGAATAAAAACCATATGATCATCTCGATAGATGCAGAAAAAGCTTTTGACAAAATTCAACACTCATTTATGATAAAAACTCTCCAGAAAGTGGGCATAGAGGGAACATAATAAAGGCCATATATGAAAAACCCACAGCAAACATCATTCTCAATGGTGAAAAACTGAAAGCATTTCCTCTAAGATCAGGAACAAGACAAGGATGTCCACTCTCACCACTATTATTCAACATAGTTTTGGAAGTCCTAGCCACGGCAATCAGAGAAGAAAAAGAAATAAAAGGAATACAAATTGGAAAAGAAGAAGTAAAACTGTCACTGTTTGCAGATGACATGATACTATACATAGAGAATCCTAAAGATGCCGCCAGAAAACTACTAGAGCTAATCAATGAATTTGGTAAAGTTGCAGGATACAAAATTAATGCACAGGAATCTCTTGCATTCCTATACACTAATGATGGAAAATCTGAAAGAGAAATTAAGAAAACACTCTCATTTACCATTGCAACAAAAAGAATAAAATACCTAGGAATAAACCTACCTAGGGAGACAAAACACCTGTATGCAGAAAACTATAAGACACTGATGAAAGAAATTAAAGATGATACCAACAGATGGAGAGATATACCATGTTCTTCGATTGGAAGAATCAATATTGTGAAAATGACTATACTACCCAAAGCAATCTACAGATTCAATGCAATCCCTATCAAATTACCAATGGCATTTTTTACGGAACTAGAACAAATCATCCTAAAATTTGTATGGAGACACAAAAGACCCCGAATAGCCAAAGCAGTCTTGAGGGAAAAAAACAGAGCTGGAGGAATCAGACTCCCTGACTTCAGACTATACTACAAAGCTGCAGCAATCAAGACAATATGGTACTGGCACAAAAAGAGAAACATAGATCAATGGAACAAGATAGAAAGCCCAGAGATAAACCCATGCACCTATGGTCAACTAATCTATGACAAAGGTGGCAAGGATATACAATGGAGAAAAGACAGTCTCTTCAATAAGTGGTGCTGGGATAACTGGACAGCTACATGTAAAAGAATGAAATTAGAACACTTCCTAACACCATACACAAAAATAAACTCAAAATGAATTTGAGACCTAAATTTAAGACTGGACACTATAAAACTCTTAGAGGAAAGCATAGGAAAAACACTCTTTGACATAAATCACGGCAAGATCTTTTTTGATCCATCTCCTAGAGTAATGGAAATAAAAACAAATATAAACAAATGGGACCTAATGAAACTTCAAAGCTTTTGCACAGCAAAGGAAACCATGAACAAGACAAAAAGACAACCCTCAGAATGGGAGAAAACATTTGCAAACGAATCAAGGGACAAAGGATTAATCTCCAAAATATATAAACAGCTCATGCAGCTCAATATTAAAGAAACAAACAGCCCAATCCAAAAATGGGCAGAAGACCTAAATAGACATTTCTCCAAAGAAGACATACAGATGGCCAAGAAGCATATGAAAATCTGTGAAAAGCCGTGGTGGGGTGGGGATGGCGGTGTAATGAATTGGGTGATTGGGACTGACGTGTACACTGATGTGTATAAAATCAATGACTAATAAGAACCTGCTGTATAAAAAAATAAATAAAATAAAATTCAAAAATTAAAAAAAAAGAAAGAGAGAAAGAAAGGAAAGAAGGAAGGAAGGAAGAAAGAAAGAGAAAGAAAGAAAACATGAGTCCATGTTTCTGGGGGTAGGTCCTGGGCATTAGTTGGTTTTTTTTTTTTTTTTTGGCGTGGGGGGAAGAAAAAAAAAAGAAAAAGAAATGTAAACCAAACCACACATGTAATTCAAAATGTTTCAGCAGCCAAAGTAAAGTAAAAGAAATAGGGAAAATTAATTTTAATAATATATTTTCTTTAACTCAATACATTTCACAATAGTATCATTTCAATATGAAATTAATAATCAATGTTTAATAATATAAAAATACAAATGAGATATGTTATTTTCATACTAAAAGTGTGTATTTTATACTTACAACACGTCTCAATTCAGACTAACCTCATTTCAAGCGTTCAATAGCCATGTGTGGTTAGTGGTTATCATACTGGACGACACAGCAATAGAGCTTTGTTACTCAAAGCGTTAGCACTACCTAAAACACAGAATCCCAGACCCAACCCCAGACCTACAGAATCAAAATCTCCATTTTAACAAGATCACATTTAAAAGTTTGAGATTTGCAGCAACATGGATGGACCTAGAGATTGTCATAAATGAGTGAAGTAAGTCATACAGAGAAAGACAAATATCATATGATATCACTTTTATGTGGAATCTAAAAAAATGGTACAAATGAACTTATTTACAAAACAGAAATAGAGTCACAGATGTAAAAAACAAGCTTATGGCTATCAGGGGGGAAAGGGGGGGATAAGTTGGGAGATTGGAATTGACATATACACATTACTATATATAAAATAGATAACTAATAAGGACCTAATGTATAGCACAGGGAGCTCTACTCAATACTCTTTAATGACCTATATGGGAAAAGGATCTAAAAAAGAGTGGATATATGTATGTGTATAACTGATTCACTTTGCTGTACAGCTGAAACTAACACAACAGCGTAAATCAACTATACTCCAATAAAAATTTTTAAATAAAATGAAAGTTTGAGAGACAAGGCCCAACAGCAGAATTTCTCAAAAGGTGTGATGTGGCAAGATGGTCCTGGTGTGCTTAAATAATGACTCCTTCAGTCCTCAGGATGGCAGTGAGGCTTAGCCAGAGACCCTGCCATTTACCTCTCATCTGTTTACCACAGTCTGCCATGCAAAAATCCTTTTCTGTCTTTGACTTAGACAAAAAGTTTGGGAAGCCCTGCCCTAGAAAACCTCTCACACAGGTACGTAAAGAGACATGTACAGGGATGTCCATTGAAGAACCATCCATAAGAGAAAAAAAAATATGGGAAGAACCCAAGTATCCACCTGTGGAAGGTGATATAAATTGTGATATATTCATATTACTGGATACAATATATATTCCTCCCTCAGTATGTGTGGGGGATTGATTCCAGGACCACATGGATACCAAAATCTGTGGATGCTCATTTCCCTTATATAAAATGACATAGTATTTGCATATAATCTACGCACACCCTTTCGTATACTTTAAATCATCTCTAGATTACTTGTAATACCTAATACAATGTAAATGATATACAAATATTTGTAAATACACTGTAAATGCTATGTCAATGGTTGCTGGCATGAGGCAAATTCAAGTTTTACTTTTTGAAACTTTCTGGAATTCCCCCTCCCTTTTTTTTTTTTTTTTTTTTTTGCCATGTTGCATGGATTGCAGGATCTCAGTTCCCTGACCAGGGACTGAACCCAGGCCACAGCAGTGAAAGTCCAGAATTCTAACCACTAGGCCACCAGGGGACTCCCCCCAAATATTTTTGATCTGCAGTTGGTTGAATGTGCACATATGAAACCCACAGATATGGAGGGCCCACTGTAGTACTAAAAATGTTTGAACTAGATCTGAAGATATTGACATGGCCCGATATTGATGCTAGTTATTGACCTCAGGGAGGGAAATAAAGGAATAGAATTGGGAATAGAATACAGGTGATTTCAACTATATAATTTTAATTTTTAAAAATTTCTAAAGCAAATATTAAAAAAAGTACATTTCTTCATTTTGGGTGATTGGTGCATGGGAGTATGTTTTATTATCTTTGTACTTTTTTGTATTTAGGAAGTTATTTTTCAAGAAAAATAAACCCAACCCAACCAAAACAGAAATAAAAGCACATATAATTTTAAATAAAACAGAAATATGTAGAATAAAAAGTCCTACTTCATTCCTTCCCTCAATCTCAATCTTTTCCCCAGAGTTAACCGTAGTTGAGAGCTTGTTGTATATTATTCCAAATAATTTTCTATACATTTACAAATATATCTTCTATATATTAATAGGCTCTTAAGGGGGAGAATACTGAATATATTTCTGGGACTTGCTCTTTTTACACAATATATTGCGGACATCTTTCCTTGTGAAAACATATCTAATTGCTACATCGTATTTCACTGTATGGATACTCATAATGTACTTAAAAGTAGCAGTAGAAAATTGGAAAGCACTCTTACCTGAAGATAAAGCAAAGATTCCTTAAAAGTCTTTAAAATTATATCTATTTTTTCTCTCATCCAATAAATTTGATATAAAGAAAATCTGAAAGTTACCCCTACCTCTCCCTTTAGAGAGGCATAAGTAGATAAATAACTTAGAATAAATAAAAGTGAAAAAATCCTACTGAAATATCAGAAAGCACACTGTACCATTACTTCCATTTCAAATCCAACTTTTAGAAAAAGAAAAAAAAACTATTTTGGGGTCTCCAAATAACAAATATCTTTTAAGCCCCAGAATTTAAAGATCACTGAATAATGAAAATTATGTAATGCCTTCTACCCAGGATGCTCTGGAAATTATTTTTGAATTCCCACACCATTATCATTAATGGATACTAGCTGTGGGCTCACAGTATCCTGGGTACATTACACAATAAAAACATAGACAGGATGTCACTGCACATATGCCATGTGCACAGCTTTGTTCTAACTAGCATCACTGTGGATACATATTTATTGAGGAAAATGGTGCAGTGGTTGGAAGCACAGATCCTGGAGTCAAACTGCCTGGGTTCCAATCTTGGCTCACCCACCTATGTAATCTGTGACCTTGAGCAAACTACTGAAGCATCATTTTCTCCTTTGAAAAGAGAGGAAAGTATCTCACAAACTTGCCGTGAGAATTAAAAGGAATAATAAATATACATTGTTTAGGAAAGTGTCTACCCCTTAGTAAGCACTCAATAGATAAAAGGGATTATCATGATTAGCATTATTGAATAATGGTAATACTAAAGGAGTTCTGTTAGGACTAGAGGTTACAAAAAAATATGGAATAGTTTCCCGGCTTTCAATAGCTTAAAATTTAGAAATAAATTTGAATATCCCAAAACAGATAAAGAAGGGTATCTATCGTGTTCCTATTCAGACCTACAAATGTAAACAAAATCACTTCTCAATCATCCTACCCAAACAGGTAAATATTTAATCAATTTACCTTATTTGAATACCTAATAGATACTATTAGGTACCTAATACTATGCATATAATAGAGGTGTGAATACAATCTAGGTATGGGTATGGGTTGACCTAAAGTTTTTCAATATGAAAATTTGAGGGCGGGTTTATCCGTGAGTACACATTGATTTTGATCATGATATTGATTTCATGACCCAACAATCCATTAAGAGTTGCTTCAAGAGGCAGCTGAGAGACCACCACTACCCACCAACTAGTAGCATATAAATTGACCCACACTTTTTAGGAAGTATTTTTAAACTTTTAAAGGTCAATTTATATGCACTACTTTACAAGTTACAAAGTTCCTGCAATTCGCTACTTCCTTTCTCCATAATTGGGAGATGAACATGACATCCTTCCTAACAATTCTAGGGCCATGATTCTGAACAGATTATTCAACTTGTCACATAAAGTGACTCTACATCATTTTACTCAACTGGTTCTGCTACGTATATATATATATATATATATGTGTGTGTGTGTGTGTGTGTGCATATTTATATATGCACATATATATATGGTTTTTTACCCTTGTGTTTTGAAAATAAAGAATACATCTGCTATGCAATGATCAGTTTTAAAACTGACATTCAGAAAAATGAGGTTTTGAGCTTATATTCTGATTCACTGTAAAGTTAAAGCATAAATTACTTGCTCAGCTTCACCAATCCCTGTCTACCTCATGTTTTCTGCCTTATCTTTTCCAGATTTTTCTCCAAGGATGTGGGATGCCCTGGTTCTTGTTTTCAATTCAAATTTCATCAATTCAAGAGATGCTTACTCAGTACCTACAGATCTAAAGCCCTGTCTGGTTACTAGAGAAGGTCCAGAGACGGACAAGCTATTAGTCTCTGCCTTCAGAGAGCTTACAATCTATTTTAAAGAGCTATAATACACGGCAGAATAATAAGGGCCACATAGAAGTTTGCAATGTGGTAGGGATATACAGATTAGAGAGTGCCCTCTGGTGGAAGGGGGAGGAGATAGTGAAAAAAGACTGGGGCCTCTGAGTAAAGACAGAATTTTCATAGGAAAAGAGTAAGGAAAACAGGCATTCTGGGGAGGAGACATTAGGCAGGAAGCTAAGGGGCTGTGTTCAGGGCAGAGTGAGTTGTCCAGATGTGTCAGAGTTGAGAGGATGTTATAAAGACTTTTAATTAAATTAGTCTGGGGAGTCCTGTAGATAACTTGGTATTAAATGAGTCATCAAAAGTTTTTAGGCTGGAGAGTTAGGTGATTAAGAACTTCATTTTGGGAAGATTTATCTGATGGAAAGTGCGTAAGATGAGTCAAAGTGGGAGAATGGGGACTTGGAGACCATTGAGAAGGTTACTGCAATATTTTAGATGAGGTGAAACATCTCCTTCAAGATTAAAAAGTAAAGGGAAAAGTCAAAGAGGTTGTTAGGTTAAAGGAAAAATAAAACTGGGGAACGTCCCCCCCCCTTATTTTTCTTTAAAGGGGAAACAGAGACATGCAATTATAGGAAGGCAGAAAAGAAAGAAGAGTAGAGAAGGAGAGATTAACGATGCTAGGACGGAGAGAGAGTCCAATCATTGAATCAAAGTCTGAGAGGAGGGGATGAAATAGCCCAAGTGGAGGTGTTCATCTTAACAAGGAAAAGCAAAACTCTGTATTTCAAAGGAGGATGTGACAAGAGGAGGGAGAGTGAAAATACATAGAAACTTATGAAGTTGAGACAAAGGAAGCTGGGGAAATTATGGCAAATAATCGCAGCCTTCTCAGAAAGAAGGAGGCAAGTTCATCTGCGTAAAGTAAAGGAACTAGGGAGACAGGGTACTTGCTGTGAATGGGGGGCACCTGGAAAAGATCAAAGGGGCCATAATAAAGAGTAAGAGAACATAGTTTAAAAATTGCTAAGATACCTAAAAGCAAAAGCAACCAAAGGAGAAATAGTTAAAATGGTCTTATTCCAAATTAACAACCTTTGTGCTTCAAAGGACACCATTAAGAAAGTGAAAATACAGGCCACAGAATGGGAGAAAATATTTGCAAATCCTATATCTGATAAAGGTCTCGCATCCAAAATATATAAAAAAACACTCTTACAACTCAACAATTTAAAAATGGGCAAACGACGTGAATAGACATTTCTCCAAAGAAATACGAATAGCCAATAAGCCTATGTGAAAATACGCAACATCACTAGTCATTAGGGAAATGCAAATCACAATGTGGTATCATCTCACACCCACTAGAATGATCATAATCAAAAACAAATGGCTGTAATAAAAATAACAAGTGTTGGTGAAGGTGTAGCGAATTTAGAACTCTCATACATTGCTGGTGGGAGTGTCAAACAGTGCAGCCATTTTGAGTTTGGCATTTTCTCAAACAGTTAAACATAGGGTTACCATATGACATAGCAGTTTCATTCCTAGGTATATCTCGAAAGAAATGAAATTGTATGCCCACACAAAAACTTGTACACAAATGTCCACAGCAGCATTCTTCATAATAGCTGAAAAGTGGAAATAAACATCTATTAAACTGATGAACGGATAAACAAAATGTGGGATGTATCCATAGAGTATTATTCAGTCCTGAAAATGAATGAAGTACTGATACCTGCTACAACATGGATGAACCTTAAAAATGAACCTGGAAAACATTATGCTAATTGAGAGAAGCCAGGCACAAAGGGCACATACTGTATGATTCAATTTATATTAAATGTCCAGAACACGTAAATCCACAGGGTCAGAGAGTAGATTAGTGGTTTCCAGGGACTGGAGGAAAGGGGGAATGGGAAAATTCAGAGTGACTGCTAATAGAAACAAGGTTTCTTTTTTGCAGTGATGAAAATGTTCTGGAATTACACAGTGTGATAGTTGTACAATTTTGTGAATATACCAGAAATAATTTGTACAATTTAAACAGGTGAATTTTATGACATGTGAATTATGTCTAAAAAAAGATTGTTAGGCAGCTGTAAGTTCAGACAACCTGTATTTTGTTCTACATCTATTCAGAATGGAATCACAACTTTTCCAGGCTATAAGAAGTCACACAAGTCAGACTATGGGAGTTACCCTGAGCAGGGTATTGGCAAGGCAGGTATGACACAGGTAATGAAGAGCACATTGTTGAAATGGATATCTATAAAAGTTCAGGCTCTTTCAAAACCTAACAGTAAAAATGCAAACAATCCAATGAGGACACGGGCAAAAAAAAAAAAAAAAAAAAACAAAAAGAACAGACATTTCACTGAAGAGAATACACATGTGGCAAATAAGCATCTGAAAGGATGTTCAACATCATTAGCCACCAGGGAAACGTAAATTAAAACCACAATGAGATATCACTACACATCTCTCAGAATAAAATAAAAAATAATGACAACACCAAATGCTGGTGAGGATGCAAAGAAACTGGGTTATTTATACACTGTTGGTAGGATTGTAAAATGGTACAGCCACTCTAAGAAACAGTTTGGCAGTTTCTTATAAAACTAAACACTAACCTACCATATAACCTAACAATTTCACTACTGGACATTTATCTCAGAGAAATGAAAACCTTTGCTCACACAAAAACCTTTACACAAATGTTTATAACAGCTTTATTCATAGTAACTGAAAACTGGAAACAACCCAGATGTCCTTTAACAGGTAATGGTTGAACAAACTGCGTTACACCATGGATATTTCTGGGCAATAAAAAGAAAACTATTGTTAACTACAACAACCTAGATGAATCTCTAAGGAATTATGCTGAGTGAAGAGAAACAATCCCAAAAGGTTATATGCGGTATGATTTCATTTATATGAGATTCTTAAAATGACAAAAATTATAAAGATGGAGAATAGATTAGTGGTCGTCAGGGTGAGGGATAGGAGGGTGGACGAGAGGAAGGTGGCAATAAAGGGGCAATAAGAGGGATCCCCGTGGTAATGGAAACGTTCTGTATCTTGACTGTATCCATGTCAATATCCTCCTTGTGATATTGTGCTATAGGTTTGCAAATTATTGGGGGAAATTGGATAACGAGTACACTGGATATCTCTGTATTAATTCTTAAAACTGCATGTGAATCTACAATTATCTCAAAATAAAAAGTTCAATTAAAAAATAGTTCAGGGGCTTCCCTGGTGGCACAGTGGTTGAGAATCTGCCTGCCAATGCAGGGGACACGGGTTCGAGCCCTGGTCTGGGAAGATCCCACATGCCGCGGAGCAACTAAGCCCGTGTGCCACAACTACTGAGCCTGCACGTCTGGAGCCTGTGCTCCGCAACAAGAGAGGCCACGATAGTGAGAGGCCCGCGCACCGCGATGAAGAGTGGCCCCCGCTCGCTGCAACTAGAGAAAGCCCTCGCACAGAAACGAAGACCCAACACAGCCAAAAATAAATAAATAAATAAATAAATTTATTAAAAAAAAAAAATAGTTCAGTTTGGGCTGGAGTCAGGTTGATCAAAATCTAACATACAGTTTTCACATTTATAATACAGGGATTAGAATACCTACTAAGGAGAATTTTTAAAAATATATGTAAAGTGAGTAGATTTGGGAACACAAGGTCTCTTAATGATAAATGGTAGTTTAATATAACTTCTACCATTACGGAAATGGCTCAGGAACTGCAAACGGCTGGCTGTTTCCAGAGGATTTATTATCAGGAACTGTGAATGCACACAGGCTTGCAGGGCACATTTATGACACTAAATCCCATAAGAAACCAGACCCCCGAATGCAAGCTGGGCCCTCTCATTGAGAGACTCCTTCTGTTCAAAAATGTTGTAAGTCATGAAAGAAAGGATCTAAATAAATCTAATACATATTTATGTGAGTCAGAGAACTGCAGTTAAGGGTCAGCTGCAGCACAGAAATTACCAAAACTGGCTCTGGAGCCCAACTGCCTGGATTTGAATCCCACCTCATCAATTACTAACCATGTGACCATAGACAAAAACAAGTGGTTCTCTGGGTCTCAGCCTCCTCACGTATCATCAATATTATAAGACTCAACGAGATAATACATATACACTACTTTAGCATAACAATCCATAAGTACTCAATAAATGTTAGCTCTTATTAGCAATTAAAAGGGGCTATAATAATAAACTAGTGTAATCCAACCTTTCCTGCACAGAAGGAATCACCTCAACAACATTCTCAGCCTTTACTTGAACATATCCAGTGATGGGCAGCTCACTGCTTTTCAAGGCAATCTATTCCAATTTTAGGCAGCTGTAATCACTAGGAAGTTGTTGCTTCTATTTTTATTTCAAATCTTTCCTTCAACTTCCAAACATTAGTCTTGGTTCTGCCTTTTCAAGCTATGAAAGACATCTGGGCCCTCTTCCACACAGCATGTCACATATTTGGCACCTGCTCTCTCATCATGTAGCACTTTTGGAAACTAGTCTGCTCCTGTCTTGTCCTGTGACTCAGGACACAGCTCTCTGAACCAGTTTCCTCAGGTCAAAAGTAAGAGTTCCAGATTAAATAATCTCTAAGGTTTTTTTCCCCAGAGGCAAGAACTATGATTTTACTTATGCTTTCCCTTAGTTACTCTGCTTCGGTGTCTCGGGAACTTTTCAGTCCCCTCATTACCCTGCCACCATCTGTCCAGTATGCCTCAGTAGGTTGACATCCTTCTTAAAAAGTAACCCCCAGAAGGGAACACAAAACTAAAGTTCTGGCAACAATAGTCAAGTGTACTGTAAAACTCTCTCCTCTCTATTAGATGCAACTTAATATAAGCATTTGGGGCTACTGTCTTACCACTTTGCTTTAGGTGAGCTTATAATTAACTAAAATCTCTGGGGTTTTTGCCATAAAATGCTATCGTCTCCATCTTGTATACACAGAGTTGACTTTTGGAATTTAAGTTCAGGATTTTATATTTACTTGTTTAATGTCATCTCTTTAAGCTTTGTTCCATCATTTCAGGACATAAAGCTTTATTTGAATCTTAATTGTGTCATTCATTATCTTAATGAAGGTACACTAGTCATATTCTTAACAATTAGAAAAACATTTTTTAAAAATCTTTTCATATTCCACTACACACACAAGTGCTTATATGCAAAAACTGCTTCCTTACTATTAATGCTGGATTTTCTTTTTAACTTTAAGATATTTCTTAAGAGTTCTTATTGTACAAACAGATAGAAAACATGTTTTGGACCTATCAACCTCATCAGCTCTCTTTTAATAATTCTAAAACCTAACAGTTCTATGTGTGACATAAAACACTCAAAACGAAGAGCAGGGTATGCCTCTTATGTGTTGTGACTGCCTGGTGGAAGAGGAGACCAATTCACACCACCTTGCAAATGTTTGCACCTTCCTGCTACTTGTCTATCACAATAGTGCCTGCATGATTCTCCTTTGTTAATTAAATAAGGGATTTTGAAACATTGCTAGACTACCTTGTCCTTCAGAAGTGAAAAAGGTAAAAATTATTACAGAAACGTTGTCATAGACAATTTAATCAACTTCAGAATTGGTTACTGCTTACCTCCATTATAAAAGCTTCCAGTGACAAGCACTCATTATTTTTGCTTTTGTAGGGCTCCAGAATTTGCCGTGTTATATTCCTTTATGTCATACTAATGTCAAAATGACTGCGTTCAGGTTGGAAGAGGTTCATTCCATTAATTGGACTATGATTCTGGATGCTAGATACTGCCTCTTTCAAAGATAAAACTGTCCCAAATTTTTGCCAGCAAAAAAAATAATAATAATAATCTGTGCTTTTTATTATCTATAAATTATACCTCAATAACATTTTAAAACATGAAAATTGTAAAGAGTTCATCTTTCAGGTAAATTTTGGTATTTCTCTCCCCATTGTATGAATTCCTCATATTCTCTACATGAATAGGGACTTGTGATTAATAATTTTGACACTCAAACTTAACTGACCATCTATTATCATGTTGACATGTTAATAACAGCAAAAATGCAAAACATCATAGACACTAGAATCTTGACCCACTTCAAATCCTTGACCTTGCTTTGCTGCATAGTTTCACCCCTGGTTTTCTCTGTAGGCTTTACAAAAGTTGATGCCACTGTTCTCAAGAGTCAATCTGTTGTGGCTGCCATTGGCCTGATCTCAAGTTGATGACATGTACCCTCAAGCAATTCCCTCTCCTGGGGCCATAAGGAGGGTGTTCCCACATCCTTCTTGGACAAAATGGGTCCTCTATGACAGGGGTCTCCAACTCTCGGTACTGGTCTGTGGCCTGTTAGGAACCGGGCCACACAGCAGGAGGTGAGTGGTGGGTGAGCGAGTGAAGTTTCATCTGTATTTACAGCCGCTCCCCACTGCTTGCATTACCGCCTGAGCTCCACCTCCTGTCAGATCAGTGGCAGCTTTAGATTCTCAGGAGCTCGAGCCCTGCTGTGAACTGCACATGCGAGGGATCTAGGCGGTGATGCTAGAGCTGGGCAGTGGCTGCAAATACAGATTATCATTAGCACAGAGGTTTGACTGAACAGAGACCATAATAAATCAATTGCTTGCAGACTCATATCAAAACCCTATCAGTGAGTGGCAAGTGACAATTAAGCCGCATCTTACGGAGTAGACTGGACATAAGCAACACACTTCGGGTGTCACTGTCTCCCATCACCCCCAGATGGGACCATCTAGTTGCAGGAAAACAAGCTCAGGGCTCGCACAGATGCTGCATTATGGTGAGTTGTATAATTATTTCATTATATATTACAATGTAATAATAATAGAAATAAAGTGCACAATAAATGTAATGTGCTTGAATCATCCCGAAACCATCCCTCCCCCTGGTCTGTAGAAAAACTGTCTTTCATGAAACCAGTCCCTGATGCCAAAAAGGTTGGGGACCGCTGCTCTATGACATCTATTCATATGAATTATTTTAACCTGGTAGAATTTTGTGATCCATAGCAATAAAACATTAGTATGAACTATGAGCTAGATCACTGAAATATGCAATTATATTATATGTAACTAGATGTGAGATAATAAAGTGTGTATTAAAATGGGATTCTATCTGTAACCTATTTTAATCAGCACAATCCAAAAAGTATTCATAAAAAAGAGCCAAGTGTAGTGGGAAGCAGCTGCATAGCACAGGGAGATCAGCTCGGTGCTTTGTGACCACCTAGAGGGGTGGGATATGGAGGATGGGAGGGAGACGCAAGACGGAGGAGATATGGGGATAAATGTATATGTACAGCTGATTCACTTTGTTATAAAGCAGAAACTAACACAACAATGTAAAGCAATTATACTCCAATAAAGATGTTAAAAAAAAGAGCCAGGTGTTTAAGGCCTCATTCTAAATATCCTCTCTAAGCCCTAGCCTATATACCCATCTTAACTAGACTCTTTAAACTAGGAAATGGGAATCAATTAGTCTGGCTTTACCAATAAATCATTTCACCCTAACTCCTTACACTTTAGCAAGTTTATCTATAAAATGAGTAGGTTAGACTAAATCATTAATTTTCAGTCTGCATGCTCAGACTCATAGGAGACTTCCAAAAAGTAATACTGGGCTGGAAGTTACTTTTATTTCAAAAAGCTTATTTGTTACATCATCTAACTAAAATGTCAAATTTCTTTTTTTCTGAGCTGGAATTACAGTCCTAACTAACCATGATTTTCTCACGTTGACCAGAAATCCTGGTTGGCTTTGGTCAATAAAATTAGAAAACAAATAAATTATTACCTAATGCAGAGCAGGAAATCTTTCAAAATTTGGAGGCCATGGGAAACAAAATTAATTTAAAAGATCTTTGGCAAAGAAAAAAGTGCAAATCACAGAGCTAGGCCACTGAATTATTCTTTCAGCTAATATTTACTGTTTATTTACCTGTGCCAGGTTTTCCTCTAGGCCTTAGTATTACAAGGATAACATTGAGAAGCCCACAGCCACAGTCCAATAAAGGAGATGATCTATTCGGTGCCTTCCAATTGCAGTATGGGAAGTCTGTTTATTTGTTAATGGGGAAGTTGGTTGTTGGTGGTGTGGTGTTTTAATTTATGATTTCCCCCTTAACTGTAGTTAGGATATAAGAAATTTTAAACTTCCTCACAAAGGACACAATACCTCCTGCCCACTTTTCCTAATGATGTCAGCTTTTATGCCATCACCAGGAATTCCTTGGTGTACATTTCAGAAATTTAGAACTTATACCTCAAACACCAAGGAAATGGAGTATTGGGGTCCCTCATGAGGCTGCAGGCTACAAGCTAAAGCAAGGACTGGGGCAGTTCAGGATGACAAAGAGCCAGATTTTCTCTGTCTAGGCCTCAGTGCAAGTGAATCCTGAGGGAAAAGAGTGATTCTTAGGTCCTAAATAGTATAAAATAGAACATGCTTGTTTCTTCCCTCTATATAATAAATCTCTAAAAAACCACACAGGCCTTGGAAGGTTACTAGACATTGCTGGTTTGGTACAGAGCCATCATACACAGGCCCAGAAAACATCATTTCCCTGGCTTGGAGAGCAACAATTTTAAAGTATAGTATAGAAATGAGGTCTTAGACAAGTAGACCTCAAACTGCAAATTCTAAGTGGTGTCAGTTTCAATGGAAAATAAATTGCTTCCAACAGATGCTGTTCAACCCTTGAATAGTTGTAGTTTATTACATATATTAAAGGATATAAGTTTCTTAATCCTCTATTTCCAAATATAGAGTTTAAGCATCATAAAAGAACAAGTGTTTCCCCTCTTAATTTAAGTGAGCTCGGACCCAATCTGTTTTTGGAAACTTATAATAAAAAAACATTCAGGGCTTCCCTGGTGGTGCAGTGGTTGAGAATCCGCCTGCCAGTGCAGGGGACATGGGCTCAACCCCTGGTCCAGGAAGATCCCGCATGCCGCAGAGCAGCTAAGCCCATGCGCCACAACTACGGAGCCTGAGCTCTAGAGCCCACGAGCCACAACTACTGAGCCCACGTGCCACAACTACTGAAGCCCACATGCCTAGAGCCCGTGCTCTGCAACAAGGGAAGCCACCACAATGAGAAGCCTGTGCACCGCAACGAAGAGTAGCCCCCACTTGTCACAACCAGAGAAAAGCCCGCACGCAGCAACAAAGACCCAATGAAGCCAGAAACAATATATAAATAAAATAAAATAATAAAATAAATAAATTTATTTTAAAAAACATTCAATGATAAATACTCAAATGATGATATGACTATAGAACACTATCCTCTTATTTTAGACAGTACTTTCCTTTTACATAGGTTCTAACATAACAAAGAAAACAAATATGTATGTATCCATGTAAGCATTCAGAGTTGCTTCCCCTGCGTGTCCTCTATTTGACCCATTTCTTCTATGGAAGTTCCATATGGAAAGTATTGGTCCAACTCAAAAACCAACTATCTAAATTCAATTATTCCCTCTCCTGGTATGAGGGCAGGAATTTGTGAGAACACAAGTCCTGACAGGCAGAGGGAAACACTCAGAAAAATGAAAATCTCTATGAATAAGAATAGAAGTTTCCTGGTCTTTGGGTGTAAAACAATCCCTCTTCCAGTCATCTCTCAGTCTGAAACATCCAGAAAGGGGTATCTGATAGAGGCCCATAGTTGTCACCAGAAATCTTAATTCCAGCCATCACATATATTCAGAAATGCCAGATTCATCTGCTTGGCTGGCATAGATTTGCTCTTGGATATAGACTGCTAGAGGGAAAAATTGTGACGTCTGAAATCACAATGCTTTTGCCCTGATTCTTTCCCCAGAAAACATTTCTTTTGCTCACTGTCCTGGAACATTTCCCCTGGGGAGATCTATAAGCCGAGGATGACAGGTTATAGCATATCCATGTCAATGGTATCTGCACGCAGTTTAGGAGTAAACTGTCATTACCTATCATGGCTTAATGTTCATGTAAATCAAAGAAGCTACCTTTCACTTAACACACATACAAACAATGATTTTTCCTTTTCTTCTCAGGAACTATGGTGTACCACTCTGGGACAGGAGATATTACTAGAGCAGCTGAGGTTTTGTTTGAGAAACATCATTACAAAGAAATGGGAATTTCTTTAAAATATTCTTAAATATAGGAGGAAAATATTCAATTGCACTACAGTAAAAAAATATGAATCAAAACTATAAGAGATTATAAAAAGAAATAACAAAAGACCATTTTGATGTATTAGATTGGCAAAGTTTAGAAAGCCAATACTGTTCTTGGGACAACTTTTGTATTGGGCATTTTGGCTATATGTGCCCAAAACTTTATAAAGCTCATAACCTCTGACTCAGTAATTCTACTTAGGGGCATTTACTTTAAAGAAACAATCAGATACATACACAAAGATTTATAAACACAAATGTTCATCTGAAAGATTTTTATAATAGAAAAATCTTTCTATTTTTTATAGGGATAGGGATTTGGCTAAATAAACTGTGGTACATCCATAAGAGAATATTATGCAACTATTTTTTTTTAAAAGGATACATTCTACCATATCCAATAGCATTAAAAAAATCTTTACTAAACAGTTACTATCTGCTAGACTTACACTGTGTACACACACACACAAATATATATTACATACATAAGGAAAAGACTACAATGCAATACACTAATAATGTTGTCAATGACTATCACTGTCATAGTGTGATATGGTAATTTAAAGTTTCTTCTTGATAGCATTTCCAAAATTTCCAAAAGAAGACATATTCCTTTTATATGTAGAAGAAACAATGAATCATAATAGTAACAAATGCCATATTTGATTACTCACTTTGTGCCAGATTGAACAAATAAACACTTTTCAGTAATAATCTCATTTAATTCTCACTGTAATTTTATGAGACAATTATCCCCATTTTGAAACTACATTAGTGGCAGAGTTGGGACGTGAACACAGGTCTAACTCCAAAGCTTGTGCCCATTAATCACTAAGAGACACCATGTTTCTGAGTTAACTTTCCTGGAACCAAGTTTACCAAGAAGCACTATCACATCCAGTCTCCACTGGAAAGAGAAAACTAGCAAATAAAGAATTTCTGGAATTACTCTGTGCTAAAAGGACAAGGAATCTTTTATGATTCTACTCGCAGCCTAAATTTTGGTAGCCTATTACTTCTATAAGCCCATGATAAGACTGACACTAGCTGTCTAACTTCACCAAGCAACTCAGAGGAGTGGTCCAGGAATCTCTAGAGTACAGGGTCTCTATGCACTTAGTTCTCTAATACTATCACGTGTTATTGATGCTAAATAAATGGTAATTGGTGGCAATGATGATAAAGCAAATTTCAGTGACACAAACCATAGTTCAGTTGGATTTTGCTAAAATTGGAAAATGTCCATGAGGATTTGACCAAGCCTCAAGCAGTGACAGCCCAGTCAGTGTGCACACAGCAGGTCCTTCAGGCTTCTGATTTGGGGGAAAGAACATGTTTTTACATGGATGAACCATTCTTGGATATCTAAACTACACATATATTAGAGACTATCAAACATATTTTGAAGGAGGCATTCATGTCTTTAAAAAATCTACACACTGATTTTTCATTGAATGTTTAAAAAATACTTCTTAAATACATTCATGTGAAGTATTTAAACATGTGCCTTTTCATTAATATTTTGTTTCTTGTATTCAGATCATAGCTTTATAGAGTGATAAAATGAATCATTTCCCATTATTATTTTTTAATTTTTTAATTTTTTTAAAATAAATTTATTTATTTTATTTATTTATTTTTGTCTGTGTTGGGTCTTTGTTGCTGCACACGGGCTTTCTCTAATTGCGGCGAGCGGGGGTTACTCTTTGTTGTGGTGTGTAGGCTTCTCATTGTGGTGGCTTCTCTTGTTGCGGAGCACGGGCTCCAGGCACACGGGCTTCAATAGTTGCAGCACGCGGGCTCAGTAGTTGTGGCTCACGGGCTCTAGAGCACAGGCTCAGTAGTTGTGACGCACGGGCTTAGTTGCTCCGCAGCATGTGGGATCTTCCTGGACCAGGACTCGAACCCATGTCTCCTGCATTGGCAGGTGGATTCTTAACCACTGCGCCACCAGGGAAGCCCCCCATTAATTTTTGCTGTTTTTCACTACTGTTGTAGACAAGCTAGATCAACCATGCATGAGATCATCAACTATTCTGCAATAACTCATTATAACTGAAAAAATTCAAATGGCCAAATTGGAGTTTATAGATAACAACCTGTCTTAAATATATGAATTAGACAGTATCTATTAAATATCTACACAGTTTTGAACTTACTGGAAACTAATCAGGTAAAATTGATGCAGTTGCTGCCTTTCATGAGCAAATGAAATTCTGCAGTATTTTGGTGACTAACTTTGAATGCTGGCAATACCTCTACAAACTCTAACTGTGGGTGAGAGATATGTGGATGGTCAGGCTTAATCCAAAAGAGGACACCGTGACCTGAATGGAAGAGGAGATACTCAGATCCAGTAGAAAGGGTAGAGGTGCTCCTAACACTCTAGGATTTCCCCAGGAGAGATCTGATTTTACTCTACCTGCCGAAGGGGATGCAAAGAACTTCTTACACATATTACAAAGTAAATGATCAGATAAGTAACTGCAAGACTTAAAAAAAAAAAGACCTGCAGCATGCTGAAGTTCAAAGCCAAAAGAAATTTGACAATTCAAATAAATTGATGGGAAAATATTAACGTCTCACTTTTTAACCAAAATGATTAAACGGAGTCCAGACTATTCAAAAATGTGATCATCACCAGCAAATTGACTAAGTATTTTTCCTTTGAATAGAGAAGGGAGAAAACTAAGTGACAAGACATACTGAGTAACTTAAGTCAAAAAGTTCCTTCAAATACAGCCTATTATTGGACAGGATAAAATAGATGTGATATTTTTTAAAATTTCATTAAAAACAATTATCAAACATCTGCTTTGGAAAATAACTATGTAGACTTCTTGAAGGTTATGAAGATGAGAGGAACTTATCTAAAAGCTATCATGATTTATTTATTCTTAAACAACAAAAGGTAGCCCTAAAGATTTAGGTAATTTTTCATAGCTTGCATATTACATGCATGTGTTACAGACTGTGGTAAATCCCCCCAGCTTATCCATTTGCAAAGTAAAAAATAAGATTATTGAGAAAACAGGGGTGGGGGGAAGGGAGCAAATCTAAACTCTTCTCTAAGGACAAATGCTAAATATTTTCAAGCTAGATTTTTTTTTTTTAAGTCAAAAGGCATGTTAACTTTTTTTTAATGTGTTTTTTCTCCCTTTTTCTCTAGAAAGGAAATATCTTTTCCAAATCCTATATCCTGTAACCCTTTTCTTCTAAGCATTTAAAGAATACCATGTAGCCCTACATTGGCTTAAATAATCAGACCCTGCCATATTCTGAACTCAGATGAGCTGGAGAGGATTACCTCAAAAGGAAATCTGTATAAAAATGTCCAAGAAGACTTTCTATAAAATATTTCAAAGACCATAAGTAAAAGCATGTCACAGTCCTAAAACACACATGGAATCTCAAGGGACCTGAAATAGCCAAAACAATCTTAAAAGAGAAGGAAAAGTTGAAGGCTCCACATTTCCAAATTTAAAAACTTACTACAAAGCTACAGTAATCAAAACAGTGTGGTACTTGCATAAGGGCAGATATACAGACCAATGGAATAGAGCGCCCAGAAATAAACCCTCCCGTATATGGTAAAATGATTTACAACAAAGGTGCCAAGACCATTCAGTGGGAAAAGGATGATCTTTTCAATAAATGGTGTTGAGATATTTGTGTGTAAAAGAATGGCACTGGACCCTTATACCATATACAAAAATAACTAAAAATGAATCAAAGACTTAAGCATAAGAGCTAAAACTATAAAACTCTTAGAAGAAAACATAGGGAAAAAGTTTCATGACATTGGATTTGGCAATGATTTCTTGGATATGACATCAAAAGTTCAGGCAACAAAAGCAAAAATACATAAATTTGACTTCATCAAAATTAAAAACTTTTGTACATCAAAAACCACTATCAATAGATTGAAAAGGTAACCTACAAAATGGGAGAAAATATTTGCAAATCGTATCTGATAAAGGATTAATACCCAGAATGTATAAAGAACTCCTACAACAAAAAATAACACAATTTAAAAATGGGAAAAAGACTTGAATAGACATTTCTCCAAAGAAAATAAACAGATGGCCCATAAGAACATGAAAAGATGCTTAACAACACTAATCACTAGGGAAATGCAAATCAAAACCACGATGAGATATCACTTCAAACCCATTAAAATGGCTATTATTCAAAAATCAGAAAATAAAAAGTGGTGGCAAGAATATCGGAACCCTTTACATTGATCATGGGAATGCAAAATGGGCAGTCACTGTGAAAAACTGTATGGCATTTCCTAAAAAAAATTAAACACAGAATTACCATATGATCCACTAATTCTACTTCTAGGTATATACCCAAAGGAATTAAAACCAGGGACTCAAACAGATATTTGTATGCTCACGTTCACATCAGCATTGTTCAAAATAGCCAAAAGGTGGAAACAAACCAAATGTCCAGAAACAGATGAATGGATAAACAAAATGTGGTATATACATACAAGGGAATATGATTCTGGCACAATCTACAACATAGACGAACCTTTAAGACATTATCCTCAATGAAATAAGCCAATAACAAAAGGACAAATACTGTATGGTTCTACTCATATGAGGTACTTAGAGGAGTCAAATTCACAGAGACAGAAAACAGAATGGAGAATTATTATTTAATAGAGAGTTTCAGTTTGCGAAGGTGAAAAAGTTCTGAAGATGGATAGTGGTGATGTTAGCACAGTGTGAAGGTACTTAATGAAACTGAGCTGTACACCGAAAAATGATTAAAATGTCATGTATGTTTTACCAAAATTTAAAAAAGAAATTTAAAGCATGTATCTTAGTATGTTCAGACTGCTACAACAAAATACCATTAACTAAACAATACAATACAAATTTATTCCTCACAGTTTTGGAGACTAGGAAGTCCAAGATCAAGGTGCCAGCAGATTTGGTGTCTGGTGAGGGCCTGATTCCAGATTCATAGACTACTGCCTTCTCTCTGCATCCTCACATGGCAGAAGGGACAAGGGAGCTCCCTGGGGTGTCTTTTATAAAGGCACTAATCCCATTCATGAAGACTCCATTCTCATGACTTAATCACCTCCCAAAGTTCCTACCTCTAAATACCGTCACATTGGGGATTAGGTTTCAACATAAGAATTTAGGGAGGACACAAACATTCAGTCTATAATAGCATGTCTTTGAGATCACAGATAAATAAAATTTTGTAAATCCTTTATTTATAAAATTTTGTATGAATTTCTAAACCCAGTTTTTAAATGAAGAGTTCATATATGCATTCTTTATCTTCCAAAATTTGACAGTACTGTATTTTAGCAGGTTTGTCCTCTTCATAAAGGATTTGTATGTATGAAGATATGGGATTGTGTATGTATATTTAATAAATATCATTTCCCATAGATTCCTAAAAGTTCTAAATTCTGCATTTGCTACCCAAATAAATGAGAGCTTTGAGGAAACAAACCATTTTTGTGTGTTTGTGTGCCTAGGTTTCTAACTCTACCTCTGAAGTAATCAAAAAATGAAAGTTTACATTTCTTTCCCTACTCTAAAGTTGATGGAATCCACAGATGAATGGCTAAGTAAAACGTGGTGTGTATATATATACAAAAGAATATTATTCAGTCTTAATAAGGAAGGAAATTCTGACACATGCTATGAACATGGATGAACCTTGAGGACATTATGCTAAGTGAAATAAGCCAGTCACAAAAAGACAAATACTGTATGATTTCACTCATATGAGGTACTTAGAATAGTCAAATTCACAGAGACAGAAAGTAGAATGGTGGTTGCCAGGGCTTGGGGGAGGAAAATAGAAAGTTATTGTTTAGTGGGTACAGTTTCAGTTTTACAAGATGAAAAGTGGTATGGAGATGGATGGTGGTGATGGTTGTATAATATTATCAATGTATTTAATACTACTACACTGTACACTTAAAAATGGTGAAGATGGTAAGTTTTAAGTTGTGTATATTTTACCACAATTTTTTAAATTGGGGGAAAAAGTTGAAGGGAGAAGTCCAACAGGCAGTGGACTTTTCAGATCTGGGGCTCAAGAAAGAAGATAGAACCAGAGACAAATATTCAGGAGTCTTCTGACACTGGAGTATCATTTTGTACCTCTGCTTGTTATGCTGTGTACTTGTCTCATCCACCATAATAGATTATAAGCTCTTAAAGGGCAATGGAATGAATGTCTTACTCAGCTATTTGTCCCATTCAGCATTAGCACATCACCTCTAATAGAAAAGCTGCTCAATAAATATTTTTAAAAACAACTGAATCTGAGCAGTAGACAGAACCTTCAGTCCTTCTCCATCTGGCCTACTTACACCTGAAATATACAGATTTCTTCTAAATCCTGGCTAATCATTTTGGCTCATTTGTAAATGGAAGGTCAGAGGTTTACAGCTGGACCATAAAGTCTATATTTCAGAACCCATTTTACTGCATGAATATCATTCAATAAAAAGTACAAGCCAGGAATTTCCCCTTTTTTGGTTCACTCAGCTCCAGACTCTCCTTGTACATCCACCCCTTCTTGAGAATCCTGGCACAGAGTTTCACAGCCAAAAATAAGGCACAAGGTCAAGCAGTGCTCCTTTTGCAGAGAGGATATCCCCTCCCTTCCTTTTGGAAACACTTCAACTAACCTTGTTTTAGTTTGGCTGCTTTGCCTCATTTCAAAAATATTTCATTATACTCCATAGCCCTTCCCTTGATGCCCTAGTTAATTAAGTTTACATAATTTTCTACTGATTAGTTTTGAACAGCTTGTTCTGGATTTTCTCTCCTTTAATTTTCTGCCTTTACTGACTGCTTAAAATCCTCAACTACGAACTTGGGAAAGGATGTATAACCTCGAAATTCACTGTTCTACACATCAAAAGGCAAGTCAGTATTGTGATTCTTTAAGAGATCTGAGATCATCTGTTCCAGGAAACAAAGAGATTGTTAGGTGGAATCCAGCAATAAGCCAGTAATAATAAACACAAAGAAGTCACTAGTTATATTCTTTCACATACAAAAATGAACTATGGTCATTCCTTTACTTATCATGTATTTCACATTTACTAAGATCGTTTGAGATTCTTTCTCTTTGCTTAGGAACTCAGAGGATTAATAAAAAAATTATTAGTATTGCTCACACTGATTTATATCCCTTCTCAAATAAAATTCTGAACTGACATTTTGTCCGTCTGTTGGTGCCATAATTGAATGGCATTGAAAAATCCATTAATTTTGGCCATCTTAGTGGCTGATGTGAATTGCAGCACAACCAATGAAAGTTTCCAATAATGAATATGGTCAAAATTAATAGGTCAGCTGTGCCACAATCTGGTCCATCTGGTGCATATATACAGCCTCAGAGGACAATGAGGAAGGAAAGTGAACCCAAAACATCAACACCAATATCCTAAGGTCTTTCATGATCTGCAAAATGGCAGTAGGCTTTGAAATTACTCTAAAACCTGCTTTTCCCATGAATTCTTTCATTTTCTTGGTACTATGAGGACAATAAAACTATTCATTTTCATAAATGGTCATTCTTAAGACTGATCAAAGTTTCATCCAGTTTCTCTTGCTCATGTTAACTCTATAAAACAAAATCAAGGGCCCCTTCCTCCATGAGCCCACATCAGAACAGAGGCAAGGAAAGTGACTTTCAAGGTTGCAGCAAATCTCCTTCAAATACGCTCTATCCACCAATCAAGAATAAGTCTGAAATGGCAAAACCAAACAAGTGCATTTTTTAAAAGTACTCTTGGGTGGATCAGCTCGGTGCTTTGTGTCCACCTAGAGGGGTGGGAGAGGGAGGGTGAGAGGGAGACACAAGAGGGAGAGGATATAGCGATATATGTATATGTATAGCTGATTCACTTTGTTATAAAGCAGAAACTAACACACCACTGTAAAGCAATTATACTCCGGTAAAGATGTTAACAAAAAAAAAGTACTCTCGGGTGACTTTTCTGGTGGTGAAATTCCCTCACTGAACCATGCTGGGTCAGCCAGGATTCTTGCTGTGTAACAATCAGTCCTCCTCCCTGGAGGGATCAGTGCTTTTTATCTCTGGTGATTTTGTCCATAACTGACAGCTAAATGTGCTGACTTTTCAGAAACATGCTTTGCACAAATCTCATTCCAGTGTTCTTTTATTTCTGTTGAAGATTATGTCGTTTCATATGAAAAGAAACACTGTAAGATGGGAGGTTTCTGTAAAAAATTTTTTTAAAAAATCAGTTTCCACATACAGCCTGCAGATTTTTTTTTACCCAGACATAAATAATCACTTCCTGAAAGCATAGCTGAAGGTCATATTATGCAGTGATGAGATGTCTAGCAAAGGAATACACACTTTTCAATTTACAAGCTCACAGATAAGTGTCGGTACTTGGAGGGAACAATTCATAGGTGTGGGAATGAAAGATAAGATATGGAACACTGGCTAATTGGCTAATTCAAAAGGAGAGCTTCTCCTTGGAACAAGCGTTTGGAACAAGTGTAATCCCCATTATGATAAGCACTTGGCAGGTGTGCTGAAAGGAGGAGAGAGAAAGTTTGGCAATTAAGTTCGTGTTTTCCCCAGTAAATACTGACTCCAACAGGGGTATCAAAGGAGTGTGATGCAATTATGAAACTAAATTTCACAGGATTTGGTGGCTGAAGATAGTGTGTCAATGACTTACTGAAAATGCTCATAATTCATAACAGGCTTCTCAAACACTTTCTGATCATATGCTTTAAAAGACGGATTGAAATGCCCTTCTTTTACCTTTGGGCCTCAGTGGACATGTACAAGTATCACAGGATATTTCCTGTGATAACAAACAGTGAAAAGAGACCTGGAAATATGCAAACTATCCTAATACTCTCTTTAGGATGCTATGGGAAAGATTAGGACATGAAATCCCACAGGGAAGAGCAGAAGGGAATCAAGATGTCCCCAGTACCCTAAACAGCATCCATTTTAAGGAAGAAAATTTATTTGATAAACTCCTCTTAAAATATTCCAAAAAATGATCAAGATTAGATTTCATTTCTCATGCCAGTCTTACAAGGTAACTAATTGTTACAATACTCTCAGGCTATGTGCTTAAATTTGGGGGGGACAGAACTGCTGTTTATCCATAGTCTGGCACATCTACGTGTAACCTGACCACCTCAGTGGTCCTGCACAGGCCTCATAACTGGCTGGCATGCTCCTAGCAGGGCTTCAGCTGAGCCCAAGGTTTTTTCCCCATTGTTTTTATTTCATTGTTCTTGCATGCTTTACTGTTATCAACGTTAGAAGTTTTGAATCCTTTGCTGTTGAATGCATTTGTTGTGCATGTTACACATTCAAGACACTCAGATAAAGGTGAACCTGGAATAAAACAAGATTGGTGGGATCAAACTAGGAAAATAATAGAACATTCAAAAACAATGATAAAGGCAAAGACAGAAAAAACACAAAGACATTGAACACAGTTTTAAAGGGCCATACTGTGTCAAATCAATGGTTCATTCAGTTCAATATCTTCTCTCTGACAGCGGCACCAGGGTGAGTTTTGTGGTAAAGCTTGTCATTCACTCTTTGATCTTGTCCTCAAAAGGTTAGAAAGACACCCTGAACATACCTAGCTTTCATTAATAATACATTAAGGATCTTGTCATCATCTAGTCTTGGATTTGTTGGTATTTCTATCCAGTAAGTTATTTGTGTTTTCTTTTAATTGTTGAAATGAATTATTCTCTCATTTATTATTTTTTAATTAAAAAAATTTTATTTATTTTAAAACAATATGCATTCTAGTCCAGACTCTGCCAGTAATTGAGTATTTGACCATGGGTGTGGTGAATAATCTCTGAATCTGTATCCCCATCTATATAATAAGGGGGCATAGCCAAAGTGATCAATGAGGTCCTTCACTGCTCTAAAATTTTATGATTTGGCTACCAAATTCCAAGAGAATGATAATATACCCATCTTTACCTTATACTTGCCCACCGTTTTCCAGGCTATAGTTAACTTCCTCTACCTTTGTTTTCTCTAGACATCAAAGAACCAGTTTCTCTTGGTTGAAATGAACCTCAAAAATCATCTAAGACAACCCACAGGATGCTGAATCACCATTACAGAATTCCCTACTAGCAGTCATCTTGCTCCTGTTTGGATACTATTATTGATGGAGAATTACAAGAACTCCCAAGGCGGCCCAATTCATTTGCAATTAACTCCAATTGTCAGAAATTATTCTGATATGAATTCAGATATAAATGTTGGAATAAATCTATCTCCTTGAAACTTCCTGCTTCTTCCCTCTGGGGCAAGACAGCACAGCTCTAAACCTTTTTCCAAATGTTTCACATGATAGATCTTCTAATCTGAAAGAAGCTAACACATTCTTTTTTTTTTATTTTTATAATGACCTTTATTGAGGACTGAATGGTGTTCCTGGCCCCCCAGCACTTCAGAATTTTTCTTGTTGTTGTTCTTGTTGTTTTTGGCCACGCCGTGTGGCTTGTGGGATTTTAGTTCCCCGACCAGGGAATGAACCCAGGCCCTCGGCACTGAGAGTGCAGAGTCCTAACCACTGGACCGCCAGGGAATTCCCACAGCTATCACGTTCTTGTAAGTCTTCTCTCTTCTCCAGGCCAATCACTGGAGAATATAGCCTTTATTCCTATATCAGAGTGTTGAAGCCTTTCATCGGCTGCTCTTCTCTGAACAAACTCCAGGTTGACAGTACCTGTCTTAATGTATGTCATCCCAGATGGAAACTAACATTTTAGCCATGGGAGAGTTAAGTGCTAAGGACAAAAGGATTTTATCTTCCCTTGTTTCAAACACGTATTTGGACGTTTCTATTAACTAAGATCATATTAACTTATGAGATTTATACTTTTTAATATTTTTAATGCATTGCTATCTAGCTCTATTTCCCCCACCTTATATTTGCAGCCAGATACAGATAGCAGCTGAGAAACTCAAAGAGAAAGACGGCCACTACAGGTGTTAGAAGACATGACTCTTATTAGCTGTGTGACCTTTGGCAAACAAGTTCAATTTCCTGTGCCCCGGTTTTCTCATTTCTAAAATGGAGAGGAGAACAATTTTTTTTAATATCTAAGATATTATAAAGATAAATCAGTAGATGTACTTATTATTTTCTTAAGTTAAAAGACCTATGAAAAAGTTGGGCAGCTCCTAAAATGGTTAAACAAAGAGGTATCATATGACCCAGCAATTCCATTCCCAAGTATATACACAAGAGAAATGAAAATATATATCCACACACAGAAAAAGAACTTTACACAAATGTTCACAGCAGCATTATTTATATGAGCTAAAAAGTAGAAACAAGGACTTCCTTGGTGGCACAGTGGTTAAGAATCCACCTGCCAATGCAGCGGACATGGGTTCGATCCCTGGTCCAGGAAGATCCCACCAGCCATGGAGCAACAAAGCCCGTGAGCCACAACTACTGAGCCTGCGCTCTAGAGCCCCCGAGCCACAACTGCTGAGCCCCTGAGCCACAATGACTGAAGCCCACTCACTTAGAGCCCATGCTCCGTGACAAGAGAAGCCACCGCAATGAGAAGCCCCCACACCACAACGAAGAGTAGCCCCCGCTCGCCTCAACTACAGAAAGCCCACACGCAGCACTGAAGACCCAACGCAGCCAAAATTTAAAAATTAAAAAAAATAAAAAGTAGAAACAACTTAAATAGCCATTAATGGATGAATGGATAAACAAAATGTGGAATATTCATACAGTGGAATATTATTTAGCCTCAAAAATGAACTGATACATGCTACAACATGGATGACTCTTTCAAACATGCTAAGTAAAAGAAGCCAGGCACAAAAAGCCACATTTTGCATGAATTCATTTCTATGAAATGTCCACAACAGGCAAATACAGACAGGAAGTAGATTAGTGGTTTCCAGGCTGAGGGAAGAAGAGACTGGGAAGAGACTAAAAATAGGTACAAAGATTCTTTTGGGGGGGCACATAAAAATGTTCTAAAATTGCTTGTGGTGATGGCTGCACAACTCGGTGACTATACTAAAAGACACTGAATGGTACACTTTAAATGCATGAATTGTATGATATCTGTTATACCTCTATAAAGTTTTTTAAAAGAACTATAGAAACGTGAGACATTAATTGTTGTTATGTCCCTAGTGAATAACTGACAGCAACACTAAGAATACTTCCATGAGTTATAAAACTCAGAGGCTGTCACTCACATAAGAATTATAAATATAATTCTGCTAAAAGAGTGTGACTACAGTACACAATCTGGGGAAGCGGCATGTGTAAACCACGTCCCGGGATCAGGATACATAAATGCCTGCGATCTGAGTAGGAAGATATTTACCCTTCGAAATCTAATACAGCCACTGGGAAATGTTCCCATATGCACAAACTTCACTTAGCAGTTGGCATTTATATAGATCATTATTTAACAACTGCAGTCATTAGTTTCTTGTGAATTTGTAAAAGTGAACAAGTCTTCCAAATAAACATTGTAGCCTGGAGAATACACATTAATTCACTAAAGAGATATTATATAACCACTGTGTCCCAGACCCTAGGCATATAAAGATGAATTAACCCCAGTTCTAGTCCCAGAGGAGTCCTGTATGAAGGCAAATGGGAGAGACAGGAGATGAGACTAGAACTATTAAAAGGACTTTTTATTTATGACAATAGGGTGAACCTGAAAATCTTCCTCCAACATAGCTCAATGAAACTCAGAATAAAATTTAGCAAAGATACTTTTAAATATATAGCTAAGTTTTCAAGAAAATAAGGAAACTCCTCAGAGACCAAAATAGAACATTAAGTAAAAAAAGCAGAAGAGTAAAGAAATGATCTGTTGCTGTGGAAACCCTGTGGATGGTGGGTGCGCAGACAATAGTCTTGAAAATATAAGGGTCCACACAGGACAGGAGAAGCCAAATAGGGTCTTTAATCAAGCTAAGGAGTCTGGACTTTATCTTGTAGACAAAGAGAGTTGTGACATTAAGTAATATTTATCAATTATACCTCAATAAAGCTGAAAATAGCAGGGAAGCGACATGATCAAATTTGCATTTTAGGAAAATTATTCTGGCAGCAATATGGCTAATGGATCTGAGGAAACCAAACTTGAGGAAGAGAGACAAGTCAGAAGACTACTGATAATAGCTACCATTCACTGAGTCCTCATGTGACAGCATAAAGAGCTTTATATGTATTATCTCAATTATTATAACGCTATATAGAGATTATTCCACATTTCATCAATAATGAAACTGAGACAGAGAGGATAAATAACTTGCTCAAGTCACACAATCATCAGTTGGTTTGGTAAGATACATTAAGAGTCTGATGGCTTAAGTGAAGTTGAGAAAAGGAGTTTCAGAGGTAGAATTGAGAGGACCTGCTGACCAATTAGCTCTAGGAAAGAAAGGGAGGTGTTTAATTATAATACAAGTAGCAATATCTTTATGGGTTACACAATATCTGTAACATGACTAAAGGGATACTGAAGGTTCCTCAATAAACTAAATATAACATTACCATATGACACAGCAATTCCACTCCTAGGTGTATACGCAAATGAACTAAAAAGAGGTGTTCCAACAAATACTTGTGCATGAATGCTCATAGTCACAAGAGCCAAAATGTGGAAAGGATCCAAATGCCTATCAATAGATTAATGGATAAACAAAATGTGGTATATTCATATAATGGCATATTATTTAGCTATAAAAAAGAACGATGTACTAATACATGCTACAATGTGGATGAGTCTTGAAAACATTATGCAAAGTGAAAGATGCCAGATACCAAAGGTTACATATTGTTTGATTCCATTATATGAAATACCCAGGATGGGTGAATCCATAGAGACAGAAAGCAGACTAGTGGTTGCCTGGGTAGGAGAGAACAGGGAGTGACTGCTTAATGAATACGGAGTGTCCTTCTGGGGGTGACGAAAATGTTCTAGAACTAGATAGTGGTGGTGGTTGCACAACACTGTAAATGTACTTAATGCCACTGAATTGTACATTTGAAAATGATTACAGAGTGTTATGCGCAGCACTTCTTCACACGCCCGCTGACCTGAGGTGCCAGGCGCAGCCGTTTTACACTAGGAACTCTGGTCTGAAGCGCTGGGTCCGAGCCCTATACGTTGCACCCAATGAGCAAGTGAAGCTAGATGAAGCAGTAAGGAAAAGGGAAATAAAAGTTTTCTTCTGAGCCGTGTGGCTGACAGGGTCTTGCTGCTCCGGCCGGGTGTCAGGCCTGAGCCTCTGAGGTGGGAGAGCCGAGTTCAGGACATTGGACCACCAGAGACCTCCCAGCCCCATGTAATATCAATCAGCAAGAGCTCTCCCAGAGATCTCCATCTCAACGCTAAGACCCAGCTCCATCCAACGGCCAGTAAGCTACAGTGCTGGACACCCTATGCCAAACAACTAGCAAGTCAGAAACACAACCCCACCCATTAGTAGAGAGGCTGCCTAAAATCATACTAAACTCACAGACACCTCCGAACACACCACCGGACGAGGCCCTGTGCACCAGAAAGACAAGATCCAGCCTCATCCACCAGAACACAGGCACCAGTCCCCTCCACCAGGAAGCCTACACAAGCCACTGAACCAACCTCACCCACTGGGGGCAAAACCAAAAACAAGGGGAACTACGAACCTGCAGCCTGCGAAAAGGAGACCCCAAACGCAGTAAGTTAAAAAAAAAAATGAGGGGCTTCCCTGGTGGCGCAGTGGTTGAGAGTCTGCCTGCCGATGCAGGGGACGCGGGTTCAAGCCCTGGTCTGGGAAGATCCCACATGCCGCGGAGCAACTGGGCCCGTGAGCCACAACTGCTGAGCCTGCGCGTCTGGAGCCTGTGCTCCGCAACAAGAGAGGCTGCGATAGTGAGAGGCCCGCACACCGCGATGAAGAGTGGCCCCCGCTTGCCGCAACTGGAGAAAGCCCTCGCACAGAAGCGAAGACCCAACACAGCCAAAAATAAAATAAATTAATTAATTTAAAAAAAAATGAGAAGACAGAGAAATATGCAGCAGATGAAGGAGCAAGGTAAAAACCCACCAGACCTAACAAATGAAGAGGAAATAGGCAGTCTACCTGAAAAAGAATTCAGAGTAATGACAGTAAAGATGATCCAAAATCTTGGAAACGCAATGGAGAAAATACAAGAAACCCTTAACAAGGACCTAGAAGAATTAAAGAGCAAACAAACAATGATGAACAACACAATAAATGAAATTAAAAATTCTCTAGAAGGAATCAATAGCAGAATATTTGAGGCAGAAGAAAGGATAAATGACCTGGAAGATAAAATAGTGGAAATAACTACCACAGAGCAGAATAAAGAAAAAAGAATGAAAAGAATTGAGGACAGTCTGAGACCTCTGGGACAACATTAAACACACTAACATTTGAATTATGGAGGTCCCAGAAGAAGAAGAGAAAAAGAAAGGGTCTGAGAAAATATTTGAAGAGATTATAGTTGAAAACTTCCCTAACATGGGAAAAGAAATAGTCAATCAAGTCCAGGAAGCACAGAGAGTCTCATACAGGATAAATCTAAGGAGAAACACGCCAAGACACATATTAATCAAACTATCAAAAACTAAATACAAAGAAAAAATATTAAAAGCAGCAAGGGAAAAGCAACAAATAACATACAAGGGAATCCCCATAAGGTTAACAGCTGATCTTTCAGCAGAAACTCTGCAAGCCAGAAGGGAGTGGCAGGACATATTTAAAGTGATGAAAGGGAAAAACCTACAACCAAGATTACTCTACCCAGCAAGGACCTCATTCAGATTTGAGAGAGAAATTAAAACCTTTACAGACAAGCAAAAGTTAGAATTCAGCACCACCAAACCAGCTTTACAGCAAATGCTAAAGGAACTTCTCCAGGCAGGAAACACAAGAGAAGGAAAAGACCTACAAAAACAAACCCAAAACAATTAAGAAAAAGGTAATAGGAACATACATATCGATAATTACCTGAAATGTAAAAGGATTAAATGCTCCAACCAAAAGACATAGACTGGTTGAATGGATACAAAAACAAGACCTGTATATATGCTGTCTACAAGAGAACCACTTCAGACCTAGGGACACAGACTGAAAGTGAGGGGATGGAAAAAGATATTCCATGCAAATGGAAATCAAAAGAAAGTTGGAGTAGCAATTCTCATATCAGACAAAATAGACTTTATTGATTTTTTTAACATCTTTAATGGAGTATAATTGCTTTACAATGGTGTGTTAGTTTCTCCTTTATAACAAAGTGAATCAGCTATACATATACATACATCCCCATACCTCTTCCCTCTTGTGTCTTCCTCCCTCCCTCCCTATCCCACCCCTCTAGGTGGTCACAAAGCACCAAGCTGATCTCCCTGTGCCATGCAGCTGCTTCCCACTAGCTATGTTACATTTGGTAGTGTATATATGTCAACGCTATTCTCTCACTTTGCCCCAGCTTACCCTTCCCCCTCCCCGTGTCCTCAAGTCCATTCACTACTTAAGTGTAGGTTTTGGGCTACATTGAACTTTGGCTCTGCTATCTACTACCTGTATGACCTTTCAAGTTGCTTTTCCTCAATTTCCCCAACTGAACTTGAATTCTAGTTGACAAAACAGGCAAGAATCTAAAAATTTCTTAAATTCATTGAGCTACAATTCACATACCATACAATTAATTTTAAAGTATACAATTCAATGATTTTTAGTGTATTCACAGAGTTGTGCAATTATCACCAAAATCAATTCTAGAATATTTTTCATCACCCCAAAAAGAAACCTTGTGCCCACTAGCAGTCATTCCCCACTCCCCTCTAACCCTCTCCCCAGCAGCCCTAAGCAACTCCTCAGCTACTTTGTCTCTACAGATTTGTCTATTCTGGACATTTCATATAAGTGGAATCATAAATACGTGGTAAGAATTCAATCATTTTAAGGCCACTCCAGGATAAGTATAATACTCCCTTACCTAAGTATTTTTCGGTTCAATATTGGGACTTGAAAGAGAGAAATGATGCCCTGATTCTTCTTCCACAAGTCTGATTCTACTTGCACACCCCTGAGTGGCATCAACTATTCCAGATTATCCCTTCTAGCTTGTTATCTTCTTCCTTTCTTCAAAACCTATGTGTCCAGAGAGGTACTGAGGACTAGAGTTAAGGAGGCAAAATGACTCTAACAGCTACCATTTATTCATTCCATATCACATGCCAGGCACTATGACAGGTACTTTACATGCATGATCTTTCATTGTTACAGAAACTCTGGGAAACAAGATCTACTATTATCTTTGTTTTACAAAAGAGAAACCTGAAGTTCAGAAAGGTTAACTTGCTTCCCTGAAGTCACACAGGCAGTACTGTCAGAGGTGGGATTTGAATCCTGTTCGGTCTGACTTCAAGGCCCTACCCCTTTAAACCATTAAGCTCTACCACTCAGTAGAGTAGTGGTTTTCTTCTGAAAATGGCCAATCAAAATGGCTTATTTAAGGAATCCCTTAGTGTAAAAAAGCAAATGGATACTTGATCCATTTGATATTGTAGATAAACTTTCATATTAATTCTATTTTTATATGTATATTTATAATAAAAACTCAGAGATAGAATTCTAGAGAAAATAAAAGCTGGCTGTCTGATATAACAGAAAGAATGTATAAACAAGGAAAAGAAAGGCAGGGCCTCTGGGACTCCAGATCTACCTATATTTCCCACATTTATTTTTGCCCTCAGCTAACCTACTTCACAATTTCAGACATGCTTTGAAATGTTTCTCTGTGGGTCCATTCTTCTATGTAAAATAAGAAAGAAAAAAGCCAACATAAAGCTATTACAATGGTTATAAGTTTATATGTAATGTGGAACTGACCATTCCTTGTCAATACCAGAGATCCCAGGAGATAAACAGGCATGCCCTTGTTTGTCCTTTAAAAAGTTGATCACTTCCTAACAGGTGGCATTTTATTGGGGTGGCTTTCAGCAGTCAGAGCAAGCAGAAGGAAAATAACTGGGATGTAAGGAATAGCAACACTTTCATTGGAGGATGTCCACAGTGCATGCAGCCAGCTAAGTCAAGACATCAGAAGTGCATATTATAAGTCTACAGAGATGAGAAAGTAGCTGATTAGACCTAAGGGCCTAATGAAATTTTGTCTTCCACCCTTCTTCCTTTCATCTTAAAGAGAGAGCACAGCAAAGACCGCCAACACTGTCCCTCAGCAGTGTGCACATGACTGTGTGTGTGCATGCACACAGGCTCACATGCACACTCACCTCCATCACTTACTTTACTTGAACTAAATTTGTGATTTAGGGAACTACTCCAGTCTCCACATTAAACTCGGCTATTCTGGAGTTAAAGCCAGAGGCAGACTATGGCAATGCCAGGAATCTGAAAACCTGTGGTATTGGTGAATGTCAGACACACCAGTGGACACTTTTAGATCCCACCTCTGAGCTGCAAGGCCATAAGCAAGTTAACTCCTCTCTTAGAGCTTCAGAAGGCTCACCTGTACAATTACTGAGATGACATAAAAAAAAAATACCTATGAGTACTTCTCACTTCAGATGCCCCGCATGTGTTACCAACTTTAATTATGTGTATCATAGCCAGATTTTGCATTTTGACGTGTAACTATATTTCAGCACATACAATATTTAGCCACAACAGCCAGCTCAGCCCGCTCAAGATACTTTTTTACCAAAGACAAAATGCAGTGGAAGCCTTCTCTGAATTACCAGAGAGATGAATAACTGCAATTTTCCCCTGAAGATGTGCGTCTTTAAGTCTTATTGTACTCATTTCCAAAGAAAGTGCTATATTTTAATCACTCTCCCCTCCTAGTTTTGAATTTTTAAAAACAGCACTATGAATCCCTAGCACAACTACTAAATTCTTTCCATTGCTACAGACTGCAAATATGCAAACTGAGAAAATGGACAATTTGACACTATTCTAACACAACCAGCTCCGGAACCTTGCACAAAGAGCACTGTAACTATGGAAACACTTGGCAATGGAGTTACAACATAAATCAAAGAACCTGTTTCATTATTCAAGTACCAAGCATTTGAGATCAATTTACAGCAACGGTAAGCTATTAATAATTGTATTCCATTTAATTTGTCAAACATGATTTTCTCTCTCAATGAGATCTTTAGGAAATCCTTAAGTGTTTTCCTTAAGGAGAAGAAAATGATAAATTAAATCCACTTAAGTGGTGCGGTGTACCTGACTGGTGGTTCTGATCCATTTATGAAGCAAACAGTATGAAATCAGGCTTATTTGGCACTTAGTATATGCTTTGTAGTACTATTTACTTCATATATATATATATATATATATATATATATATTTTTTTTTTTTTTTTTCCTGTTTCCTTAACCAGGGTTATGAATTCCTCAACTGCAAGAAACCGGAACAACTGACTCCTCATCACCACTACCTAGCAGAGGGCTTACGATACAATCCTTAATGAATGCTTTTCTTAGTCATTTACCTCCTCCTTCCTAAACACAAGTGGCTCTGGAAGAAGATAAATCACAGCACATGAATGTGAACAAGACTTTAAGAGGGGGAAAAAAATGGGAATCGGTGACTGAAAGCGCCCTACAGCGCTAAGCTCCAGAAAGGTATCTTTAGGAGGTTTACAACCTCTACCCCTATAAAAAGGGTGGCTGTTTCATTAAAGACTCATTTTTCCACAAACTTTGTTGTTGTTGTTGGAGAAAGGAAACCCTAAGCCAGCTCCAACTTTTAATTTCCTTCTGCCCACAGGAAGTGCAGTTTTTGTGTTGTTTTTCTTTAGAACAGTGTGCTGCCTGAGCCCCTCCTCCCCTCTCTCCTGTTCCCCCTCAGTCAACAGGAGAAGGGGAAAATACAAAGAGGGTCCATGTATGAAAGATTTTTAGGATAAAGTTCAGGCCTCCTCCATGCAACATCAACAGAGAGCCACACTGTATGACGACACAAGGACGGGAAAGAAGCAGACCTTGAAGTGTATAGTTTTTAAAAATCGCTTCTGATGGATCTAGGTTTAATGTTCTCAACTTTTAATTTAAAAAGTCAGGTGAATAACATATTTCATATTTTTCTCTCATAAAACAGTAATATGTAGGTTTTGTGTGGTCCTCAATCTCTTTAGGAATCCAGTCCCTTAATTGAAAGGGTCTCTTCCCTCTGGTGTGTTATCTCTGGTCCTTCAGATTCTACCTCCACAGTATCTTACAGGAAGCCTCCATCCTTTCTGTTCTAGCTGAGAGGTCTTCATTAATTCTCATCCAAATTACTTTATTCACCTCCAAACTGCTCCTGCAGTTCCCAGTCTTCCCCTATAACTCCATCTGGTACTGCTAGATTAATGCTGCTAAAATATGGTTCTGATCATTCATGTAGTCACAAATGTTTATTAAGCACACATTCTCTGTATCAGATACAATGCTAGACTCCAAAGATTCAGAGAAAAAGGCACACAGGTTTTTGACCTCACATATTCTAATGATGTAATTCTTCTGTCCAAAATCTGTCAATGGCTCCCCATTGCCCAAAAAAGGAAACCCTTTCTAAGTGACACTTTCTAGATTACTCTCCTAATGCACCTTTATCCTCCGTTCTAGTGAAATGAGCTTTGCACACCTTGAATTTTGCTACATCTATGCTCCTATTTATTCTGACCTCTGTACCTAGAATCCTCTCTCTCCTGCCACCTCAACCTCCAGCAAGTCAACTTGTATTTCAAGGCCTGTCTCAAGTGAAATCTCCTTCATAAAGTCTTTCATTGACCCTGTATCCTAATGTTATCTCCTCCTATATTGTTCTTCTGGAACTTCCATTTTGCTTCATATAGTAATTGTGTATTACTTGTAGCCCTGTCTTGCTCTCTTTTATCAGCACAGAAACTTGTACAAATTAGATAGGAAGTACAGGGCTTAGGGCTCATTTTCAAGGATATGTACATTTTCTAAACTCTTTTTCCTTTCCCCCTTCAGGCCAAAAATACTTTATCTCATCAGGGATAAGGGAAGGGAGGGGCATACAGAAGCAAGGAAAACTGACTGATGAGTCCTTCTCCTGAAAAGAGTTATGTAATAGGAAAGTTGAACATGAATAGGGGTCAGTCAGGTGAAGAAGGGCAGGAATGACTAAATCTGTTAGCGTATGCAAAAGCACAGAAGAGAAGCAATACGTTGGTGATAAAACACTGCCACCATGCTGATATCTTAATGGAGCAATATAATCCAGCCCCACTGGGGAAAAAAAAATCACAGAAATCTTCAACAATATATATGGCAGTAGTTGTGTCTTGGGGTGAGCTCACCTCACAAGGATCTTCCTTTCTCAGGGATCGCATCTCCACATTCCATTCCATATTTCCAGAGATATATGGACTCTGGCAGCCTTGGATGTACCATGAGCTCAGAGATGCACACTGACTCAAGCCAGGCTAATCAGATTTCCTCTCCTGAGACTCTGGAGTAAGAACCATGAGAAAGTCAAGGAAGGTCTCCATGAGGCTGGAACTGTAACAGGGATAATATAGTAACTTGGGTTCTATCAGGTAGTCCTTTTTCTACCAAATGGACAGTGGTGCAGAGAAATTAGGTCTATACATACATAAGAAAGAAGCAGATGTGCAAATAAAAGCATAGGAAGAAGGAACACAAGAACCCCTTAGGTCTGTGCTGGCTTCCTATTTGTTCCCTAGTTGCAGTATCTGCTCTCTTGTTCTTGGGTCTTCCAACCCCTATATCCTTTTAATAAACCCCTCTTTCTGCTAAGGCTAGCTCAAGTTTCTTTCAGACACCTATAGCCAGCTAGTCCTAACTAAGACATAAACATTGTACTGAGCCACAAAATTCCCACTTACCAGTGTGTTGGAAACCCTCCAGTGTTAACCAAGCTCCTACAACTCACAAGTTGTCCACCATCAGTGTACAGAACGCTAAGAGGTTTGTTTTCCATTCTATTTCACATTTTATTTTGACTATAGCACAAATTATTTTAGGCTACACATATTTAGAAGTTTTATGTCCATGATGTAAATCTGAAGCCTATGATTCCTGTTTCATTTTACAGCTAGTATTCACTCTGAGTTGCTGATATATGGACATGAATATTCCGAAAGACATTTTGGAACATGAAGGGGCCATGAGTTCAGAGAAGCCAATTTTCCTGTCTTTAATCAGACCAAGTTCATCTAACAAACTTCAAGTGGGCTGATAAACAGTTCTAGGAAAATTCATTGAGGGACACATTGAAATGGCCTCTTTAGAAAGCATCAATGGAATTATCACATCCACAGATTTCATATTACCATGATGCAGTGATTCACTGTTCATCATTCATCGGACCCCTGAGGAGCCAGCCAGAGCAGCCATCTAACAAAATGAATGTAGTCTAGCTGCAGAGTGTTTCCCCAAATTACCCAATCATAAGACTCACCTGGAGCACTGGTAAACACAGATTCCAGGAGCCCATCTCAGACCTACTGAGTCAGAATCTCTGAGAAACAGGCCTAGGACTCTGTATAATGAGCATCCCCTGAGGACTCAGTTTCCCCAAACAGTTTAGCAAGACTTTAAGAATGACCTCTGAGGTTCATCTTCAAGGAATTCATAGAAAAGACTCTGACAAGTACAGGTTTCTGGTAACTGTACTGCTGAACTGAATGAATAAGCATTTTCAGAACTCTAATGAAAAACTGATGAACTCATAAAAGTGCTAACAAAAGATCAAGATGAAAAAAAAATTAATTACATGGGACTGAGTGAACTGATGAGGATGATTATAATTTTTGTGACTTTCTGTTTGAATTAAAAAAAAAAAATCCCACAAGGACTCAGAGGCAAAGAATAGACAAATCAATTTTCACTGCAAAGTAAAGGAGCTGTTACAGTGGATGATTACTGGACTGAATGTCAATATTATGACATAGTATGAGTGTGTTTCGTGTTTGGTAATTGCAATCATTGTTGCTTTTGTGTGGTCATCCATTTACAATGCTTGGTGTCAGTCTATTTATCTCTTGTAAAAATAAAATACAGTGTGTGTCTGTGAAAAAAAAAAAAAAAAAGAATGACCCCTGAGCTTCACACTCAAGAGGAAGGCCCTGTCAGATGTTGCTGAACCAGGCTTTGACTCCGCTTTGTACTTCATCGTCTCTCTGGCTCACATTTTCTGACCTTCATTAAACTCTCTGGCTCCTCTCCAAATGCACCCTCCTGCAACAAGGCTCTGGAGCTTTCCCAGAGTTCAGCTACCTTGTTCCTCCTGGCATAGCTGACTGGAAACCCATAATAAAGGACCTGCCCCTTTAGGTTCTCCCCTTCTTGCCCTAGCCCTTCCAACTGTATGCTGCCCTCAGAAGCAGCCCTGATGGGGTATGGCCTGCCCTTGATAGCCCACCTCAACCCAAAGCAGACCCCAGGAAGGCTGACCAACATGCCATCCATAAATGTGAGAGTAAATCATGTCCATGATTCCAATTCAAGGTGATCTATTTGATCACATATGCAGCACTTTTCCTGTATGTACACTTTAAAAATACTGAAGCAGATTCCCCAGCATACTACTGAAGAATTAATTAGTAGTATATTTCTTTGAAATAAATTTTGTAGAAGGGAGTTTTCAAAACGGCAGTCCTTGACCAGCCCATTTCATAAACCACAAATGTGCTTAAGGTCACTGTGCAAACAGTCAGCACTGTGTTTTCCACATGTCCACTACTCCCTGGGAAACGTCAGAAGCAAGAAGAGGCAGTAAGAAGGAGGGATGATAGTGAGTGACCCTTGTCACATCTTGTGATTATGGGGCTCCAGACCACAAAGTGTGGGGTCTGCTTTGGAAAGTACAAAAAAACGTGATAGTGAGTCAGTCGCCAAAAAGTAAAGGACGGATGTAAAGAGGAGTTTATTCACAGACTTACTGATAATCGTTAATTAAATCACGGACAATTTTATGCAAAATTATAATGCTATCGTTTTAGTTTATGGAACACAGGATTTTTTTTTCTCTCCACAAAAGCTAGTGAGAGAACAAGAAGTCCAATAAAACCATCATCTTCTCTACAATAAATGGATACTTCTGATGGCAAAATCCACTTTGCCAAGGTTGATGAGTGAGAATACAGTAAACCTAAGGGGAGAAAAGTAATAGGGCCATAAGACTTACTCGAGGTCAGATCTGAACTGCTGGAATGACATGGCTATGAAAGTGTCCAGGTCAGGCAGACGAGAAGCAGAGCACCCAGCAGCCTGACACGTGTACTCACCCTGGAAGAAGTATAAGGTGCTGCAAGTGTCAACTACAAGGAGGCTCTCTGAAGAAAGCAAGGCAGCCCAGGGGAGGCTCTGCTTTCAACGCTACATATAAAGATAATATACAAGCGTGTGTACAAACAAATACACATATGGGAATTATCTATGTATGTCCTGGAGATTCAGACCAGTAACTTGTCTAATGTGTACAAATTCCTTCTGTGGACAGAAGGACTGCTACTGTGCGCCCAGCTGAGTACATGGACAAATTATGTTTGCCCAACTTCAGAGAAACCATGCCAAATATTCCTCCCAAGCAACTGATTTTAGCTTGTTCTTGTTTTCCTCCAACCACAGCCTAACAAACTGTTTCAGACAGGCATTTGACTTTTCAAATATTTGCATACAACCATGGCAAACTCAGTGAGTCTTTGTGTTCCAGGAGCTGCGGCATGGCCTTTGAATGACACGTATACTGCATCCTGATGTAAAATGTCATGTTCTGAAAGTACAGAAGAAAGGTCCTGCAGCAGTATAGACCTGGCCTGACCCTGTGGTCTATGCATCAGCGGGAGCCAGATGCCTAAAGCAGCCAAAAACAGAAACGTCACACTACCAAAAGTTCAGAGTAACAAAGAAAACAGACAAAATAAAAAGTCTAAGCTTCAACGCCAATGTGTGTGACTCTCCCTGGTCACTTGACTCTTCACTGAACAGAAAGCATATTCTCTACAAAACGAGACACCAACAGAAAAACAATCCAGGAGGTAGCTTCTGCCAGAGCCTTGGGTCTCCCTTCACTCACAGAGTTGGATGACCGTGAACCCCAACTGCAAATGTGCTACGTCCTCACCCACGGTCATCTGATATTTCTGATGCCTCACAGAGACCCAGTCACAACTGTGACTTAAAGGGAGACCCTACTCCATACCTTACTGCTTACATTTTTGTACATTCATTTCATGTCTTTAAAAATCACATATTAGAGCAATTAGACATAAGTATCAGGCATAATTAGACAAAGCCACCTTTTCCCAACAAGTCTACAAACCATGCAAAACAAAACTTTATATAAGATATGGGGATATATGTATATGTATAGCTGATTCACTTTGTTATACTGCAGAAACTAACACACTATTGTAAAGCAATTATACTCCAATAAAGATGTTAAAAAATTATCTTTTGAGTTTCTAAATCAACTATTTGCTATTTATAGTAAAGGTGCTTCCTTTGCAGATGAAGACAAGTGGACTGCTTTCCACCTCCTCGATGTATCTATCAAAGTAGAGCAGGACAGTAGTCAGATATCAAAAATATGACGTTATTACAACAAATGCTAAAGGAACATCTCTAGGCAGGAAACACAAGAGAAGGAAAAGACCTACAATAACAAACCCAAAACAATAAAGAAAATGGTAATAGGAACATACATGTCGATAATTACCTTAAATGTAAATGGATTAAATGCTCCAACCAAAAGACATAGACTGGCTGAATGGATATAAAAACAAGACCCGTATATATGTGGTCTACAAGAGACCAACTTCAGACATAGAAACACATACAGACTGAAAGTGAGGGGATGGAAAAAGATATTCCATGCAATGGAAATCAAAAGAAAGCTGGAGTAGCGATTCTCATATCAGACAAAATAGACTTTAAAACATAGACTATTACAAGAGACAAAGAAGGACACTACATAATGATCAAGGGATCGATCAAAGAAGAAGATATAACAATTGTAAATATTTATGCACCCAACATAGGAGCACCTCAATACATAAGGCAAATACTAACAGCCATAAAAGGGGAAATCGACAGTAACACAATCACAGTAGGGGACTTTAACACCCCACTTTCACCAATGGACAGATCATCCAAAATGAAAATAAAGAAGGAAACACAAGCTTTAAATGATACATTAAACAAGATGGACTTAATTGATATTTATAGGACATTCCACCCAAAAACAACAGAATACACATTCTTAGCAAGTGTTCATGGAACACTCTCCAGGATAGATCTTACCTTGGGTCACAAATCAAGCCTTGGTAAACTTAAGAAAATTGAAATCACATCAAGTATCTTTTCTGACCACAACGCTATGAGACTAGATATCAATTACAGGAAAAAATCTGTAAAAAATACAAACACATGGAGGCTAAACAATACACTACTTAATAACCAAGACATCACTGAGAAAATCAAAGAGGAAATCAAAAAATACCTAGAAACAAATGACAATGAAAACACGACGACCCAAAACCTATGGGATGCAGCAAAAGCAGTTCTAAGAGGGCAGTTTACAGCAATACAATCCTACCTTAAAAAACAAGAAACATCTCAAATAAACAACCTAACCTTACACCTAAAGCAATTAGAGAAAAAAGAACCAAAAAAAACCCAAAGTTAGCAGAAGGAAAGAAATCGTAAAGATCAGATCAGAAATAAATAAAAAAGAAATGAAGGAAACGACAGCAAAGATCAATAAAACTAAAAGCTAGTTCTTTAAGAAGATAAACAAAATTGATAAACCATTAGCCAGACTCATCAAGAAAAAAAGGGAGAAGACTCAAATCAATAGAATTAGAAATGACAAAGGAGAAGTAACAACTGACACTGCAGAAATACAAAGGATCATGAGAGATTACTACAAGCAACTATATGCCAATAAAATGGACAAGCTGGAAGAAATGGACAAATTCTTAGAAATGCACAACCTGCCAAGACGGAACCAGGAAGAAATAGAAAATATGAACAGACCAATCACAAGCACTGAAATTGAAACTGTGATTAAAAATCTTCCAACAAACAAAAGCCCAGGACCAGATGGCTTCACAGGAGAATTCTATCAAACATTTAGAGAAGAGCTAACACCTATCCTTCTCAAACTCTTCCAAAATATAGCAGAGGGAGGAACACTCCCAAACTCATTCTACAAGGCCACCATCACCCTCATACCACCACCAGACAAAGATGTCACAAAGAAAGAAAACTACCGGCCAATATCACTAATGAACATAGATGCAAAAATCCTCAACAAAATACTAGCAAACAGAATCCAACAGCACATTAAAAGGATCATACACCATGATCAAGTGGGGTTTATCCCAGGAATGCAAGGGTTCTTCAATATACACAAATCAATCGATGTGATACACCATATTAACAAATTGAAGGAGAAAAACCATATGATCATCTCAATAGATGCAGAGAAAGCTTTTGACAAAATTCAACACCCATTTATGATAAAAACCCTCTAGAAAGTAGGCATAGAGGGAACTTTCCTCAACATAATAAAGGCCATATATGACAAACCCACAGCCAACATTGTCCTCAATGGTGAAAAACTGAAACCATTTCCACTAAGATCAGGAACAAGACAAGGTTGCCCACTCTCACCACTCTTATTCAACATAGTTTTGGAAGTTTTAGCCACAGCAATCAGAGAAGACAAAGAAATAAAAGGAATCCAAATTGGAAAAGAAGAAGTAAAGCTGTCACTGTTTGCAGATGACATGATACTATACATAGAGAATCCTAAAGATGCTACCAGAAAACTACTAGACCTAATCAATGAATTTGGTAAAGTAGCAGGATACAAAATTAATGCACAGAAATCTCTTGCATTCCTATACACTAATGATGAAAAATCTGAAAGTGAAATTAAGAAAACACTCCCATTTACCATTGCAACAAAAAGAATAAAATATCTAGGAATAAACCTACCTAAGGAGACAAAAGACCTGTATGCAGAAAATTATAAGACACTGATGAAAGAAATTAAAGATGATACAAATAGATGGAGAGATATACCATGTTCTTGGATTGGAAGAATCAACATTGTGAAAATGACTATACTGCTCAAAGCAATCTACAGATTCAATGCAATCCCTATCATACTACCACTGGCATTTTTCACAGAACTAGAACAAAAAAATCTCACAATTTGTATGGAAACACAAAAGACCCCGAATACCCAAAGCAATCTTGAGAAAGAGAAATGGAGCTGGAGGAATCAGGTGCCCTGACTTCAGACTATACTACAGTGCTACAGTAATCAAGACAGTATGGTATTGGCACAAAAACAGAAATATGGATCAATGGAACAGGATAGAAGGCCCAGAGATAAACCCATGCATATACGGTCACCTTATCTTTGATAAAGGAGGCAAGAATATACGGTGGAGAAAAGACAGCCTCTTCGATAAGTGGTTCTGGGAAAACTGGACAGCTACATGTAAAAGAATGAAATTAGAACACTCCCTAACACCATACACTATAAAATAAACTCAAAATGGATTAAGACCTAAATGTAAGGCCAGACACTACCAAACTCTTAGAGGAAAACTTGGCAGAACACTCTATGACATACATCATAGCAAGATCTTTTTTGACCCACCTCCTACAGAAATGGAAATAAAAACAAAAATAAACAAATGGGACCTAATGAAACTTAAAAGCTTTTGCACAGCAAAGGAAACCATAAACAAGATGAAAAGACAACCCTCAGAATGTGAGAAAATATTTGCAAATGAAGCAACATACAAAGGATTAATCTCCAAAATTTACAAGCAGCTCATGCAGCTCAATATCAAAAAATTCAAACAACCCAATCCAATAATGGGCAGAAGACCTAAATAGACATTTCTCCAAAGAAGATATACAGATTGCCAACAAACACATGAAAGAATGCTCAACATCAGTAATCATTAGAGAAATGCAAATCAAAACTACAATGAGGTATCACCTCACACCGGTCAGAATGGCCTTCATCAAAAAATCTACAAACAATAAATGCTGGAGAGGGTGTGGAGAAAAGGGAACCCTCTTGCACTGTTGGTAGGAATGTAAACTGATACAGCCACTACTGAGAACAGTATGGAGGTTCCTTAAAAAACTAAAACTAGAACTACCATACGACCCAGCAATCCCACTACTGGGCATATACCCTGAGAAAACCAAAATTCAAGAAGAGTCATGTACCACAATGTTCATTGCAGCATTATTTACAATATCCAGGACATGGACGCAACCTAAGTGTCCATCAACAGATGAATGGATAAAGAAGATGTGGCACATATATACAATGGAATATTACTCAGCCATAAAAAGAAACGAAATTGAGGTATCTGTAGTGAGGTGGATGGACCTAGAGTCTGTCATACAGAGTGAAGTAAGTCAGAAAGAGAAAAACAAATATCGTATGCTAACACATATATATGGAATCTAAAAAAACAAAAAACAAAAAACAGTCATGAAGAACCTAGGGGCAAGACGGGAATAAAGACACAGACCTACTAGAGAATGGACTTGAGGATACAGGGAGGGGGAAGGGTAAGCTGGGACAAAGTGAGAGAGTGGCATGGATATATATACACTACCAAACATAAAATAGATAGCTAGTGGGAAGCAGCCACATAGCACAGGGAGATCAGCTAGGTGCTTTGTGACCACCTAGAGGGGTGGGATAGGGAGGGTTGGAGGGAGGGAGACGCAAGCAGGAAGAGATATGGGGACATATGTATATGTATAACTGATTCATTTTGTTATAAAACAGAAACTAACACACTATTGTAAAGCAATTATACTCTAATAAAGATGTTAAAAAAGTATATATGGCGTTATCCTTCGGGTCCCCAAGTTAAGGTAAATACCATCAGAAACTGTTTATGTTGGGTGTTACATGGCTTCTGTATGGAAGCCAATCACCCCCACATATAAACACCTCCCTCATATCAATATGTTGTAGTTCTAGTAAGTTCTGGCAAGTCAAAGATATTTTAATGATCAAAAGAGTTTGGAAAATAGTGTGTTCATTACCAGTAAAATAAATAATAGCCATAATTCCCTATGTCAGTGTTTCTCAAACTTTAACATACATTAATATACAGATTCTGATTCAGTAGGTCTGGGAAGGGGCTTGAGATTACAGAGTATAACAAGTTCCCACGTGATGCTGGTGCTGCTGATGTATGGACCACATTTTGAGTACAAACCAAGGCCTTCTACCATACCCCCTCTTGGGAGACCAACGTAATTTCTCTGACCCACATGAATTTCAATCATGTGGGGGGGAAAATAAGACACTGTTAAAACAAAGTGCAGTCCTCAGTTCTAGAGAATGGAATAAAGAAGCAAAGTTGGGACTTTTGGCCCCTATTTTGACTCATACCGTCATTCGATTCTCCTTTCCTCAAAATTGGCTCGATAGCCTAACTCCCTTAGGAGAGATGGAGATTATTTGTCACCAAGGCTCACCAGTATCCAAGATACAAAAGCATTATCTTTTGTTGTCTACTTGCAACTACTACAAAGAGGCCAGCCCTGGGATGGTTTCAGGCTTGCCATGGAAGCAGCCATAAGACTACCTCTGGGGTTAAAAACCCCACCTAAACAACCCCAAATTCTCTATACAGAATCACAGAATTCTACAACATTTAAAAAGATAACCTTGGGGCTTCCCTGGTGGCACAGTGGTTGAGAATCTGCCTGCCAATGCAGGGGACACGGGTTCGATCCCTGGTCTGGGAAGATCCCACATGCCGCGGAGCAACTAGGCCCGTGAGCCACAATTACTGAGCCTGCGTGTCTGGAGCCTGTGCTCCGCGACAAGAGAGGCCGCGATAGTGAGGGGCCCGCGCATCGCGATGAAGAGTGGCCCCCGCTTGCCGCAACTGGAGAAAGCCCTCGCACAGGAACTAAGACCCAACACAGCCATAAATAAATAAATAAAATTAAAAAAAAAAAGATAACCGTGTGTGAGTTTAACCAAACTATTGTGATTAAGCAATTTTTGCTGGTTTTGCCTCTTGGTGGTTTAATTTAGAGTATTTAACACTGAAACACCACTCCTCCCCTGCCGCAAACTCTGAGTGTAGTCACAGTAGGAACACAACATTAGCGTATATCCAAAAGTCTCATTTTAAAAGATGGAGGACTGAGGGGAAAAGTTTAAATTTTATTCACTAGAGCTGAAATCCAGTTATGCCAACTATATCTGATGCCTCCTTAATTACTATTTTGCATCCCAAACATCCACATTGTCACCTAACAGCAAATGCAATCCAGAGTACCAAAAATAATTAGTGTACATCAAAGCACTCACAGATGCATGAAAGTCACTAATAATGAAGCACATACCCTATGGATACAATATACTTCCTCCTAGTACAACATTTAAAAATACAAGCTGTTCTATTCACAATAGCCAGGACATGGAAGCAACCTAAGTGTCCATTGACAGATGAATGCATAAAGAAGATGTGGCACGTATATACAATGGAATATTACTCAGCCATAAAAAGAAACAAAATTGAGTTATTTGTAGTGAGGTGGATGGACCTAGAGTCTGTCATACAGAGTGAAGTAAGTCAGAAAGAGAAAAACAAATACCGTATGCTAGCACATATATATGGAATCAAAAAAAAAAAAAAAGGTTCTGAAGAACCTAGGGGCATGACAGGAATAAAGATGCAGATGTAGAGAATGGACTTGAGGACACGGGGAGGGGGAAGGGTAAGCTGGGACGAAGTGAGAGAGTGGCATGGACATATATACATTACCAAATGTAAAATAGATAGCTAGTGGGAAGCAGCTGCATAGCACAGGGAGATCCGGCTCGGTGCTTTGTGACCACCTAGAGGGGTGGGATAGGGAGGATGGGAGGGAGACGCAAGAGGGAGGAGATATGGAGATGTGTGTATATGTATAGCTGATTCACTTTGTTATACAGCAGAAACTAACACACCATTGTAAAGCAATTATTCTCCAATGAAGATGTTAAAAAATAAAATAAAATAAAAATACAAGCTGTTGACAAGTTGCTCCTCTGAACTAAAAACCACTCCTACATTATTCATCTTAGTGACCTCACACCACACCCAAGGTCTCTTGTAACAAAAGAAAGTGTCAATGAGACACCACGTGAGGAGCTGGTATCTCCTAAGGCAGATGTGAACCACAGGCAGTTTGACTTCTGAGGTTGAGAGTCTACCTCCCAAAGAATTTGCTGAAGGGACAGAACCCTGATATTTCTGGATTCTTTCTACTTGTTAGACTAAAGGGTCTAGACCAGAGAACTAGTTCCTGCAGCTATAAATAAACTAGTCCTTCAGGCCTTGCAATGCCAAGCTGGAGAAGCCAGCTTTGCAACCAAGCAGCTATACGTATAAATCCGTGGGGCTTTCCCCCAGGAAGGGGAGCACAGAGAAAGCTTGTAGATAGCGGGCAGTGTAGGAAATCAAACCAAATCAAGTCAGAATGTTAGAGGATATACATGTTTTCCCCCAAATACAGGCATAGTGGAGTATCTTAAACGATGTGAAACAACACTAACACCATAACCTCATTAACTAACCTACTTACTATGTATTTCTTGTTGTTAATTCTCTTGGGTGCTTCTGGATTCCAGGCCTTTTACAGATGATTCTGAAACTCCTGTGAAGGTAGAAACAGACTGATAGAACTGGTATGCCTGTTTCCTTTAGATCTTCACTATAAAGAATGGCAATGAATGTACTTGTTCCCAGGGTGAGGATGAACAAATATAAGGTGGTGAGTACTGTGTTATTTCAGAAAGAGATATATTCCAGGTCCTAGGCAACTTATACCATATTTTGCAAATTACTATTAGTTCCTCCTTATTCTCTAGGGATGTAGCCTATAACTAAAGGAAAAGGGATTGTGGCATTGCTTGCTCTGAGAATGATGAATGGAACAACTGCATCAGAATCATTTGGATGCTTTTTTTAAAAATGCAGATTCCTGGGAGCCACTTCAAGAGAGTATGAATCACAGGTTTGGAGCGGGTCCAGAATTCTATTTTAAACCATTACCCTTAGTGATTCTGAGCTCTCTAAAGTCTAGAGAACCCTGGCTTAAGGTACTTCAGGGCTGAAAAGCTTTGCGATACTGACTTATTGAAAAGCCTTGTTAATCGATCTTTATAGTGATTGCCACATCACACTCAATGGAAGAAGCAGTCCACTTGGCACCATTATCCATTCTTTGCAGGTACCTTTAACCTGTTGGACATACCCACTACTCTGGACCACAAGGTCCAGATTTAAACCAGATGCAGTTGGTCATGCACCCACATGTAGAGCCTTAAGAAAATACTCCAGTTAGGGGATGAGAGAAATACATAGTTCATTGCAAGAGACAAAGATGGATCAGCTGAAAAGTAAGAAGTAAGCCTCGATGCTTCAGTGTGAGAAAATGTTATTGAATCCAATAAGCATCAGTTGAGTTCCAGTCAAAGGAAGAGAGAGTTCTGAGAAGGAGGGAGTGTTCTGGATGTTATCACTAATGTCAAGTAGAATGCAGATTGGGGATTTTGGCATGAAGGAGGTCCTCAATTTATAAGAATGTTATTTCTGGTAAACAGATCTAGCAAATCAATAGAAATAAAAGCTAAATTGAAAGAGCCATGGAGAAATCAGGGTAAGAAAATGAAGACTACTCTTTGATAGGAAAAGGAAAGGAAGAAATTTACCTAGCTTGAAATGACATGTAGTTTTTATTTATTTGCTTGTTTGTTTGAAGATAAGAGACTTTCCAGAAACTCCCAAGCAAACTTTCATTCTGTCTTGAGGACAAAAAAGAATTTAAAGGTACTTTGTAAGAGTTGAAAAGCTTTTCCAGTCCACAGCCTACCCACCCCACTAATCAAATGGATGGTTAGAGTTGGACTTAAGGGCTCACTGACTCACTTAGGGATCACTTAGACAAGCAACTGGACAGAGAACCTGGCTGGACTCCCAGCTGTCCACTGTGTGTGCCTGAAAGAGTGAACAAGTCAGAAAGCTCATCAATCACAATCTTTTGGTCCAAGGCTTGGAGACCTAAAAGGAATGAAGGGAAATGGACAAAAGGAGATGATGACTTTGGAACAAATGCTGTGCCTACCCTCATACCCTGGGACACTGGGAAAGGGACAGAAGAGAATCCCAGCAGTTATGGTTGGGAGGCTTCTGTTGTCCAAGAAAGAGAGACCTGGCTAGGACAAGAAGACACATATGGTCACTCAGAAAGAAAAACCTCTCTGTGGCTGATATATTGCATTCATTGTCCGCATGTCATTTGCCCAAATGTCAGTACAGCCTTAGGAAAAGAGCCAGCTCGGGTATCCACTGCTGCAACAGTGCTAGTCTCTGAGACCTTGTCAGATCAATATAGACCTGTCAGAGTCCAAAGTTTCTCCAGAAAGAGAGAAAATAGGAATTAAATAGTAATAAAATGACCACAAGATATAGGGGTTTTTTACCTTCCAAGGGGAAAAACGTCCTTCTGCTCAAATTATGAAGCAGTTTTATGGAATAATTTTGATTAGACATATTCTGTACTTTATAGTCTGTGGCTTTTTACCTCCCCTTACAACATGCATTTTCAAACTTTTCCGTCTTCAAGTTATCGCTCTAACTGTTGAGATAGAGATAGATGAATAGACAGATCAAACAGCTTTATTTAGATATAACTCAGACTAATTCACTCATTTAAAGTATATATAATTCAATGGGTTTAACTATATACACAGGGTTGTGCAACTTTTGCCACCATCAGTTTTAGAACATTTTCATCATCCCAAGAATAAGCCCCACACCCATCAGCAGTCATACCCATTTCCCAGCTCCACTCTCCCTCAGCCCCAGACAACCATTAATCTACTTCCTGTCTCCATGGATTTGCCTATACTGGACATTTCATACAAATGGAATCATACAGTATGTAGTCTTTTGTGACTGGTTTATCTCATTTAGCATGATGCTTTCAAGGCTCATCCATGTTGCAACGTATATTTCTTTATATTGCCAAATAGTACTCAATTGTATGGATATGCCACATTTTATTTACCCAGTTTCTCAGTTGATGGACATTCAGGTTGTTTCTACTTTTTGGCTGTTATGAATAATGTTGCTAAAACATTCATGTCAATATCACTATTACTACCATATACAGTAGGCAAGAGCCTATCACTCAAATTATTTCAAAGGTCTGAAAAGCAAAATGTCTTAAAAAACAAATGTGCTAGTTGTAAGAAACTGTTAAGAGTTAGATTTAAATGGCTGCAAAAAGAAAAGAAAGATGCAGATTTGCTAACATGTTTTGTCGTTTATTACTGAGTTGAGGAATTTAAGATTGGTTCATCTTTGCACTATTTACGCGTCGCCTGTCATTCTGCTTTCCTGGCTATCCTACTTAGCTCTAGCAGTTCTCAATTTAGCCTTTCAAAAAATGGAAATACTTTTTACATTCATTAGCTTTAACAAGAAAATATATTATCATTACTGCCCATTAGAACTAAATGGATGGTGAATATTTACCACACAATTCCTTCCTATTAAGCTTATTACTGTGTTTTTTAAAGTTATGGTTAAATTTGTTACACAGAAAAATAAAGTTAAGTGCTTGCCAAAGAAAGACAGTAAACTTGCAAAAATGTTTTTCAATTTGGAGTAAAACAAGTAGGTACTAAAGCTTATTTTTCCGCCTATTGTTTCAAGGTATCACAGAGCCTATGAGAAACCAATATTTACAAGCAAACATCAAAAGACATTAGCTCTTGATTTTAAAGCAAAAACATAAATCCATATATGGACAACACAAAGCAGAGAATGCACTGGAAGGTTAGTAGCATAAAAGTAAGCAGAAAGACAAACTCACAATATGGAACAAGCTTATTTCATACACATTCACTGCAGAAACTGCTGAATTTCCACATATAACCAAGTAGGGGCTGTGACCCAATTTACACATATACCTCATAACATGCATTTGAAGCTCCCAAGGGGTTATTTTCACAGAAGCCTATTAAGATCCCATTTGCTAAATGTCTATCAACAAATGTTAATAAAAGGGCTTTATTATTAGAATATAAGCCAGAGACTTATTATCTGAGTTGTATCTATAAAAGCTCTATGCATCTCAACATAAGGATCTTCCTTTATTGAGATAAAACTCACACAACTATAAATTTCACCCCTTCAAATTGCACACTTCAGTAGTTTTTAGCACATTCACAGAGCTAGTTTTCATTTTTGAGAACAGTTTTGTAACCAGCTGTTCACCTCTCAGAACTTTACCCTTTCTCCTTCTCTTTTATACGAGAGGTGCTATAGCATACCGGTGAAGAGTGCTGATTCTGGAGCAAGGCTGCCTGGACTTAAATTTATCATTTCACCCTCTAGATGGCTATGTATCCTTAACCTCTCTGAGCTTTCATTTTCTCATATGTAAAATGAGGATGACTGTAAAGTGTTGATATATGTGAAATATTCAGAAGTTAACCTGACACTCAATAATTAGATAATATTGTTCTAATAAACCAAACTCTTCAAGTATAGAAAGAAGCATTAAAACTGAATATGTGCTTTAAAAAATTAAAAAGGTCCTTTCCTTCTAAAGATGGAATCCAAACTCCTAACAGGCCAAAAATGGCTAAGATCTCTCTAGCCTCTAGCTGCCACCTCTAGCCTCGGCTCCACTCCTCCCTGAGACCCACCCGACACACAATAATACAGACTGGCTGTGCTTGCCTGCACACACTGCCCTCTTCTTTGTTTCCATTCCTTGGCTCCTGCTGCTTCCTTGAGAATGCCTATCACAGTCCTCCACCTAGCTAACTCATTCTGATTTTTAAAATCAGTGGTTTAGTGGTCAACTCCTCTGGGAAGGCTTAACAGATATGGTTCCAGCTTCTCACTGATCCCTTCTACAACCATCACCATAATTATGATTAGTTAAGTGTCCTTCCCTCTGGATTCCCATGATGTGTGATTATCTCTGCACTTAACTGTCTCCAACTATACTTATTCTTTGAGGAGTCTATCTTCTCCACTAAACTGTGGGGTGTTTTTTTTTTTTCAGCTTCACTGAAGTATAACTGATATATAAAATTGTAAGATATTTAAAGTGTACATAGGGTTGGTTTGATATACATATACATTATGAAAGGATGCCCCCACCTAATTAATTAACATATCCACCACCTCACTTTTTGAGTGTGTATGAGAGAGAAAATGTAAGTACTACTCTCTTAGCAAATTTAATTATACAATACAGTGTTATCAACTATAGTTACCATGTTTTGCATTAGATCCTCAGACCTTATTCATCTTTTTTTATTAATTAATTTATTATTTATTTTTGGCTGCGTTGGGTCTTTGTTGCTGCGCGCAGGCTTTCTCTAGTTGCAGTGAGCAGGGGCTACTCTTTGTTGCGGCGTGCAGGCTTCTCATTGTAGTGGCTTCTCATGTTGCGGAGCACGGGCTCTAGGCACACGGGCTTCAGTAGTTGTGGCTCGCGGGCTCCAGAGAGCAGGCTCAGTAGTTGTGGCACACGGGCTTAGTTGCTCCGTGGCATGTGGGATCTTCCCGGACCAGGGATTCTTAACCACTGCCCCACCAGGGAAGTCCCTCATCTTATACATGAAAGTTTGTACCCTTTTACCAACCTCTCCCTTTTTAAACTGTGAGATGTTTGAGGGAAAGTTCTGTCACTTATTCCAAGGGACTAGAACTCTGCCTGAAAATACAAAGGTGCTTGATCACTGTTTGCTGTTTGCTGATAGGATAGGATACATCAGCCATTCTCAAACTTTTTGGTCTCAGGATGCCTTTACACTGCTAAAAATAATTAAGGATTTTAAAAGCTTTTGTTTATATGGGATATCAATAAATATCTACCATATTAGAAATTACAACTGATAAACTTGTGATAAAACATGTATTAATTCAAGAATGTTAGAAAGGTAAATAACTCTTAGCATTATTATGAAAATAGCTGTGACTCCACGGACTCTCTGAAAGGGTCTCAGGGACCCCCAAGGGCCCCAGACCACAATATATGGTATAGTGGAGTTTTCATTTGTTTCGTAAATTATAAAATGTATTTTCATTCATAAAATAGTTAAAGTATTTGGGAAGGGTGATGGGCAAATGAAAAGATCTAAGACGGGAAGGGAGATACAACCTTGCCATAGCTAGAGAAAACTGCTGGAGACAGGAAGGTAAAGAAAAGGAAGAATGGTAATAAAGTACATCAGCACCAGTCTTAGGAGAAATAATAAAGAAGCTACAAGTAACTGCACAAACAAAACCAAAAACAAGAATGACACTGAAGGCCAAAAGTTGAACAAAATCTTAAATAGAAATTGATCTTTTAGGTATGAGGTGCACCATTTTGACAATTCTATCCCACCCCATTCCCACCTTTTTTGACATTCTCAATCCTCATGTGCTCTTTTTTTTTACAGGACTCTCCTCTGTGGAACTCTACTCTCTCTTGCCTTATAATCATTGGCTGAAAAAAGCTGCTCAAATGTTATGTGACTAGAGAAGAAAAAAAAAAAGTGACAGCTCTGATGAAGCTGCATGATTGGAATCCAACTGATAAAAATTTTAACATTCTATTAGATCATAAAAAATGATACGATTTTAAAAATAGGAATGCTGAAGTTATTTTTACATGCTGAAAATACATTAAAAGTTAGTGTCCTTAAAATATGCTGCATGAAGGCCAGGATTGGAAAGTAATTCGGACTTGGTTATAGTGCTAGGGTGGTAGATGATTTAAATTATTTCATTAATGTTGTGATATTATCCTTTCTACAGCCACAAAAGCCATGGAAATATGACAGTTAATTTTCAACTTACATTTGGCTTTAGTCTTTTCTACAAACTTTTCAGGGATATATAACTGGTTTGAATTTTGTTAAGTAGTCAAATGTGCTGGGTCAAAAACTCAACATCAAGACCAGGCGTAGGCAAACTACAGGCCAAAGCCAAATTCAGCCTGCAGACCCTTTTTGTATAGTGCTCAGGCTAAGAACAGTTTTTACACTTTAAAAAGTATGAAAAAACAAAACCAAACCATCAAACAAACCAAAAAACTAAGAGTAATATGCAAAAGAAAGTGTATGTGGCCTGCAAAGCCAAAAATATTTTCTATCCCTTCCAAAAGGTGTTTGCCAATGCATTCATCATAGTGTTGGGTCCATAACATATACTAAATAAATGTTAGCTACTGTTGTTATTAATTTTGATATTATTATTCTTGTACGTGATTATCCTTAATGATTATGCTCCTTGAATAATTTTAATTTCTAAACTCTGAGGACATGGCTTGAACCTTGTCTAATCACATTAACTATGAAGTATTGCTGTCACTATTTTTTTTTCATTCTTTTCATACTGATTATTCTTGAAAAATCTTGATTTCCTTTTTTCTTATACTGTGGTAAAATATACATAACAAAGAAGTTATCTTTTTTCCCCTTTTCTAACTTTTATTTAATGTGGTAAGAACACTCAACATGAAATCTACCCTCTTAAATTTTTTTTTAACTACCCTCTTAAATTTTTAAGTGTACAATATTGTTGACCACAGGTACAATGTTGTTCAAAAGATCTCTAAAACGTATTCATCTTGCTTAATGCAATGTATGTCCGTTGATTAGTAACTCCCCAAGCCTCCTTTCTCTCAGTCACTGGCAACCACCATTCCATTCTTTGTTTCTATGAATTTTACTATTTTAAATATCTCATATAAGTGTAATCTTGCAGTATTTGTCTGTCACTGGCTTATCTCACTCAGCATAATGTCCTCAAGATTCATCCATGTTGTTGTATATTGCAGAATTTCCTCGTTTTTAAAGTCTGAATAATAATTCATTGTACGTATATAATACATTTTCTTTATCCATTCATCTGCTGATGGATATTTAGATTGTATCACAGCTATTGGAAATAGTGCTGTAATGAACATAGGAGTGTTAACATTTCTTTGAAATCCTGATTTCAATTCTTCTGAATAAATACCCGGAAGTGGGACTGTTAAATAATACAGTAGTTCTATTTTTAATTTTTCAAAGAACCTCCGTATTGTTTTCCATAGTGACTGCACCATTTTGCATTCCCACCAACGGTGCACAAGGGTTCCAATTTTTTTCACAGTCTCACCAGCACTTGTTGTCTTTTGTTTTTTTTTATAATAGCCATCCTGACAGGTGTGAAGTGATATATTATGGTTTTGATTTGCATTTCTCTGATAATTAGTGATGGTGTACATTTTTTCATGTATCTGTTAGCCATTTGTATGTCTTCTTTGGAGCAATGTCTATTTAAGCCCTTAACTAATTTTTTTTTAATAAATTTTATTTATTTATTTATTTATTTATTTTTGGCTGCACTGGGTCTTTGTTGATGCGCACAGGCTTTCTCTAGTTGCAGCAAGCGGGGGCTGCTCTTCATTGCGGTGGTTTCTCTCGTTGCAGAGCATGGGCTCTAGGCGTACAGGCTTCAGTGCAGGCACATGGGCTTAGTTGCTCTGCGGCATGTGGGATCTTCCCAGACCAGGGCTCAAACTTGTGTCCCCTGCATTGGCAGGTGGATTCTTAACCATTGCACCACCAGGGAAGCCCCTTAACTAATTTTTAATTGGGTTATTAAGTGGGGTTTTGTTTGTTTGTTTCGCTATTGGGTTGTAGTAGTTTCTTACATATTTTGGAGATTAAACTCTTATCAGATATATGGTTTGCAAATATTTTCTGCCATTCCATAGGTTTCCTTTTCAATATGTTGATTGTTTCGTTTGCCATGCAGAAGCTTTTTTTTTAAGTTTGATATAGTTTCACTTGTCTATTTTTGCTTTTGCTGCCTGTGCTCTTGGTGTCATATCCATGAAATCATTGCCAAGACCAATGTCATAAAACTTTTCCCCTATGTTTTTTTCTAGGAGTTTTACAGTTTCAGATCTTATGTTTAAGACTTTAAACCATTTTGTGTTGTATTTGCATAACGGTGTTGAATTTCGTTAAATGTTTTTTCTGCATCTATTGAGATGTATTCTGTTAATGTACTGCATCACATTGATTTTTGTATGTTGAGCCATCCTGGCATCCCAGGGATAAATCCCACTTGTTCATGCTGTATGATCCTTTTAATGTACTGTTAGATTTAGTTTGCTGGTATTTTGTTGAGGATTTTCCTCCTATATTCATCAGGGATATTGGCCTGTAGTTTTTTCTTATGGTGTCTTTGTCTGGCTGTGGTATCAGGGTAATACTGGCCTCATAAAATGCGTTTGGAAATATCCTCTCCTCTTCAATTTTTTGGAAACGTTTGAAAAGGCTTGGCATTAATTCTTCTTTAATTTGGTAGAATTCACCAGTGAAGGCATCTGATCCTAGGCTTTTCTTTGTTGGGAGGTTTTTGATTCCTGATCCAATCTCCATACTAGTTATAGGCTTGTTCAGACTTTCTACGTCTTCATGATTTAGTCTTGATAGGTTGCATGTTTCTAGGAATTTATCCAATTATTCTAGGTTATCTGGGTTTTTTGGCATATAGTTTTTCATAGTAATCTCTTATTATTCTTTTTATTTCTGTGGCATCAATTGTACTGTCTCCTCTTTCATTTCTGATTTTATTAATTTACCCTTCTCTTTTTTCTTAGCTAGCTAAGTGTTTGTTAATTTGTGTTTTTTTTTTTAAACTCTTGGTTTCACTGATTGTTTTCTATTGTTTTTCTGTTTTCTATTTCATTTATTTCTGCTCTAATCTGTATAATTTTCTTCCTTCTGCTAACTTTGAGTTTAGTCTGTTCTAAAGACTAAGGAGTCTAAGGAGTTTTCTAGCTCCATAATAAGGTGTAAAGTTGCATTGTTTGAGATCTTTCTTCTTTTTTAATGTAGGCATGTATCACAGTAAATTTCCCTCTTAGTACTGCTTTTGCAGCAACCAATAAGTTTTGGTATGTTGCGTTTTGTTTTCATTTGTATTGGGATATTTTCTAATTTCCTTTTAAAATTTTTTCTTCACCCTTTGGTTGTTGAAGAGTATGTTGTTTAATTTCCACATATTTGTGAATTTTCCAGTTTTCCTTCTGCTATTGATTTCCAGTTTCATTCCATTTGATCAGAATAAATACTCGGTATGATTTCAGTCTTCTTAAGTTTTTTAAGACTTGATTTGTAACCTAACATGTGATCTATCCTGGAGAAAGTTCTGTGCACACTTGATAAGAATGTGTATTCTGCTGCTGCTGGATGGAATGCTCTGTATATGACTTTAGTTCCATTTGGTCTGAAGTATAATCCAAGTCCAACACTTCCTTATTAATTTTCTGTCTGGATATTCTGTCCATTATTGAAAGTGGAGTACTGAATCTTCCACTATTTTTGTATTGTTGTCTATTTCTCCCTTCAGTTCTGTCAATGTTTGCTTTATATATTTAGGTGCTCTGATGTTATTAGGTGCATAAACAATTGTTCTATCTTCCTAGATGACTGACCCTTTATCATTATTTAATATCCTTCTTTGTTTCTTGTGTCAGTTTTTCACTTAAAGTCTATTCTGAATTTACAAACTTTTTTTTTCTTTCAGCACTTTAAAGATGTTATTCATTGTCTTCTGGCTTGCCAGGTTTCTGACTAGAAGTCTGCTCTAATTAATATCTCTGCTTCTGTATATAATGTGCCTTTTTTCTTTGGCTGCCTTCAAGATTTTCACTTCATCTTTGGTTTTCAGAAATTTGAATATGATATGGCTAGGTAGGATATGTGTATTGTGTTTGGCATTTATCCTACTTGGGATTTCTGAGCTTTTTGGATCCGTGGTTTAATGTCCTCCATTTCACCAGTTGTGGAAAACTCTCAATCATGTGCCTTCCAATATTTCTTCTGCCCATTCTTTCTGTCTTTTTTTTCTGGGATTCCAATTATATGGTACATTAGAATGTTAGACCATGTGATATTGCCCCTGAGCTCCTGTATGCTCTGTTCTGTTTTGGAGTGTTTTTTTTCCATTCTTTTTTCTCTTGGTGTTTTTGGTTTGGGTAATTTCTATTGATTATCTTCATGGTCACTGATTCTTTCCTCAGCTGTGGCAAGTCTAATGATGAGCTCATGAAAAGCATTCTTCATTACTATTACTGTGTTTTTTATGTTTACCATTGCCATTTGATTCTTTCTTGAAGTTTCCATCTCTCTGCTGAAACCCCCTCCTTGTTCATGTATGTTGTCCATATTTTCCACTAGATCCTTTAACATACTAATCGTAGTTGTTTTAAATTCCCTCTATAAGTATTCCAACACCTTGCTCATCTCTAAGTCTTGTTCTGTTTATTGCTTTGTCTCTTGACAGTGGGCTGCTTTCTTCTTGCTTTTTTGTGTGTTTCATAATATTTTTTATTGAATACATCATGTAGGAGACCTTTAATGGTCTGGGCCCCAGATGGTTTCCCCTTATTCCCCCACAGGTAGAGGGTACTTTATTTCCTTTTTCCCCAGCCACAGTAGGTTTATACATGTCCCCTGGGGTGCAACAGGGTTTGCTGTTTTTCTCCAAACAAATGAAGGCTTTTTTTTTTTTCTTAGAGAAGGGTATGGGTAGAGCTTTGTATCTTTTCCACTGCAGCAACTACTCCCCTCCCCAGTCCTGCAGAACTGAGGGAGGATTTCCCTGGTCTCCCACCCTTGTTCCAAAACTTTCCAAAGAATATACAGCAGAAGACCTTGGATATGAACTATAAGTAGGCACAAATACCCTTTGTGTCTGCAACTCTTAGGTGTTCTATACTCTCATCCTAGCCCACACTCCACCTTTAATAATTTGTTAAAATTTATTGCTGAGTTCTTATTCACTTATGTGGTGGTCCCATCTTTCTCCCATGCTCTGCCACAGGTAAGACAGTGGTTGCATCCTGTCTCTCCTTGGAGGTACCTATATATTCCTAGCTTTTAGGCTAGTTGATTGCCTTGCAACCTCAGCTCTCTGATAGGTTCAAGAAAAGTTATGTTTTTTTATATTATCTTTGTCTTGTTGGTGGTATAAGAGTAACGCTCTATCCAGTTTTCTACATACTAGGCATAAGTCTGTCCCATCCTGACTATTGTAGAATACTACAGTTATGAATAGCTCATAGACATTTCATAATTACCTTCGTTCTTCTAATCTATTTTATAGATATGCCTGATGTCATCATGTACCAAGAACAAATCTGCACCATAGAGTACACATCCTATTGCAATAATAAGCAGGTATTTATCCATTATGATGCCCCAAGCTATTTTTAAGATGCTACCATTGTTACCCAGGCAAAACAAATTCTTTCCTGTTAGCTACGTTTTGCAGAATTTCATATATTTTACAACTATAGTACAGACAGTCCTCAATTTACTGCCATTCAGCAAAGTAAATCACTCATACAACCCTCTGGCACAGACATCCCATTATTGCTTTCAATTCAGCAAAAGCACAGAGCATGCCTTCTTGTCCATTATAATCCATCTAGCTTCAATTTTTCTCATTGCTCTTTGTATCTCTATCCCTGAAACTCTCAAGGAATAAGCATTTTCTAATCCCTTTAATGAATCCATGCTGTAGTACTTCCTGGCCCTATGATCTTCCTCAGATTATTGAATCTCTCCAAACTTTACTTTCCTCATTTGCAAAATGAAGATAACAATGTGAGAAATTAAATGAGAAAATATATTATCTTTGAAAAGTGCTTGGCTATTATTATTATGCTTTTCTATCATTAATAGCTGATTATATATTAGAGTTATAGCCAATTGTATAGAGACTCAGGTATCTCTCCTCTAGTCAAGAATATAACCCCTATAATAATGTTACTTTAAAAGGAAACCCAAATTAAAATTAAAAATCATTTCCACTTAGAATGCCTTTTCCAGGAATGCAACCCACTGAAAATATAAGGTCTTGCTATGCACTACAAAATATCTTTTCTTTCTTATTTTAACTCTCATGTATACATATATATATATATATATGTAGCATATATATGTGTATGTATGTGCATGTGTTTCTATATATATGAGCCTGATGATTGGCGACTGACTGCCCCTGCTCATCTGGCCTTCCATCTGCAACAGGGACAGGGCCAGGCACAGTGCTTAGCTCATTTTTTCTTGGACAGACTCCATTACCCAGTCACATATTTCACTGACTCTACAAGAACCAAGCAAATGATCTGATGGTTTTGGTAATTAAAAAACTTCCAGCCAGCATGCATTTTCAGAAACTGCCAAAGGTATTGCAGAGTGATAAATTGCTCCTGCAAGGGCCTGATCAATTTATTTCTCTTGATCTTCAGGTTTTATCCTGTCAATAAACAAAATCCCTAAGAATATTTTGATGCAGCTGCTAGCAGTATCCTTGAGATACTGACTGTGTATGCATCCTTTCATGATAGTTACCCTAAGGCTTAAGAAGACGCATAGGAAGAAGACCTCTAGATCTAAAAATATAAAGAATTTTTAATGTCCATAGGACACTTCTTATTTATGAAGACATGTCTGTTTGTCTTGGTAGCATTTGGAAATGCATTTGGTACCATTTGCAGATCATGTGAAGGTTTTTTCCCTTAGAATAACTTGCATGTTGAAAAGTTCCATAGGTTTGAAAGTAGTCTCAAATTTTTACTAAAGCTAAATACAAATCTAGTAATCACTTCAGACTTCATGGAAAACAATTTTTCATCCCTACCAAGGTTTCAACCACCAAGATTAGAATGATGATTTTGCTGCAATAGAGATTAGCTGAGTTCTAATTATGATTTATATATGCTCTGAATATAAACTAATTCAGCTAAAATGTACGGATACATTTGAAAGATTTCAAAAACATACCATTCAATAGAGACATATGGTTTCTTTAAGCTTCTTTGTAAATCTCAAGGTCACTAGGCCTACAGTAGCTAGATTCCAACTTTCTTTCAACTCTAAAGCATTTAGAGTTGTTCTTAATCACATATTCTGAACATTTTGAAAAAGTAGGACAATAAACATCTTGTTTCTAATCTCTACAAAAGAAATGGATGCACTTCATCCCCCCCGGCTCCATTCTCATTCATTTGGGGTGTAATAACAAGGTAGGAAATATATTCACCAATTTGGAAACCCATATGCCAGAAAAATGATTTGTTGAATACTTCTCCCTCCCTCTTCATATGAAAATGCCAGAGGTCCCTGGAGACAGAAATAGATCTCATTTTTATATTTAACAGTTTTGCTGTAATGACTATCTTAAGTGTACGGGAATTAGAATGAACTTATAATAAAATTAGTTTCATACAAAAATCTATTATATGCTTTTAGAAATAATTTTAAGAGAATAAAAGCCTAAAGGGAATATAGGAATTCCTTATATTAGGCATTTTGTTCATTATTTTAAACTTCATAACTCAATCTTCTCAGTATCTTGAAAAAATATTGAAAAAAAACTTAATGAGCAAAGAATCCCCTATCTACCATCCCACCCTCTCTGATTTTTCCCTCCTGTCTTATCTCTAAATCATCTTTTAAAATAAAAATGCTTCAGGGACAAGTTAAGCTTTACTAGCGAGTATCTTTGTGTCTAGCCAGATGAGAAGAGGGGCTTTCTAGGAATGGTTCTGTAAGAAAATCTCTCTTCAGCTTTTGCCCTGCAGCTGCCCCGACAGGACCAAAGGGTACCAAATTTGCAGGACTCTCACAAACAGGCTGCAACTACCTCCCTGAGAAACCCTCTTGTAGAGTTCTCCACCACTTATATCCAGACAACCCTGCTGTCACAGCAGGAGCACAAAAGACCTTCAAATGAACAATCTGCACCTTAGGATCATGCCTCCTTCTAGTTTCTGAACCACTGAGGTCACTGTCGGGTTCTACTTGATCTCCTGGACTCCAGACTACTGCTTACTTTGGAAACAGGGACTTGAAGTCAGAAAATCATGGTTTAATTCTCAACTCCATTACATAAGTATCTTTTTGACCTTAAGCAAGTCACTTACATGCTCTGATCATCAGTTTCTTCATTTTCAAAAATAGGGATCATGATACTCTGTCTCAGAGGACTGACAAAGGGGCTGAAAGGGATAAAATAATATATGTGAACTTTATTTGGGGAACTGTGAAGTATTAAACAAATGCCGGTTTAAAGATTACCCAAAGCTTGGACGATAAAATTGAACATGAATCTACAAAGGGTAAACATAATGGATGGCATTAGTTCTCTGTAAAAGTCATCGATCATAAAAAGGCCATTTGTGTTCCTCTACCCCATGTCCAATAAGATGATTTGGTATCTCAGCAAAAATGATTTATTTAAAATAAAGTTGTAACCTAATGTTATTGAAATTTATATGAAGCAAGAATGTGTTAAAAGAAGATAACAGTATAAGTGGATTTTTTAGAAAGGTGAGGAAGGTGTTACAAAGAAGAATTTGGTGCTATTTACCTTTCTGTGTCCAAGGGAAATGGATACTGACTCAGCAGGCATTGTGATTTTGAGAGACAGATGTTCTGTATTATAAAGCAATTTTAACATATCAGTCTCCACTGAAGTATAATGAAACGTATTTTCAAGACTACTTGGGGACTCACAGACTTCAAAAACAAACTTATGGTTACCAAAGGGGAAAGGCGATGGGGAGGGATAAATTAGGAGTTTGGGATTAACGTATACTACATATACATATATAAATGAAGGAACTCTATTCAATACTCTGTAATAACCTATATGGGAAAAGAATCTTAAAAAGAGTGGAGATATATATATATATATATATATATATATATATATATATATGTATGTATGTATAACTGAATCACTTTGCTGTACACCTGAAACTAACATGACATTGTAAATCAACTATACCCCAATATAAAATAAAAATCAAATTTAAAAAAGAAGACTACTTGAAGCCCTTTATTCTGATTCTATGTTCATCAAGCCATCTTTTGATTACTAATTGGATCAACAAAAGTAAAAACCAGAACTAAACTGATGTGATCCCCACCAGGACAGTGTGGGTGGGAAGCCAGCCTTAGCGATCTTTATTGAGGAGGTACTTGCATATTTATCAAGAACCATGTAACTGTTCTCATTCTTCTGAATCTATACTTCTGCATCTAGGGTATAATACCAATGTGGAAAAATATGTTTACAAAGTTGAAAATCACAGAATTATATACACTTTAAAAAAAAAGGAAACTGATCATTATAATAGTATACTTACTCTATAGATATTTCATAATAATTTAAGACAATAGTTATAAAGACTACACAGAGCAGGGGTCACAAACTCATATGCCCACAGGATCGGAGAGAAAGAATAAAGATAGAAGCACACTGGTTTAAGAGACAACAGGGAATGATGACGACTATGGTGAACTCCTAGCCAACAAGGGCAGCCACTACTCAGCTCCAGTCATTTACTGCCATGGGGGAAGGTGGACCCAGTGCTGCCAAATCTTCTGATTTTTCAAAAGCATCTGGAAGTCAGGATCTCTTTGTGAAATATTTTGACATTCACACATTGGCAATTAATTCAATCTAAAACAACAACAACAACACCAAGTGAGCCAATATTATGAGAGTCAAACAAAACATGAGTATAGCCTGGATTTGGCCTGGAATCTGCCAGTTTGAACTCTGCTCTGCAACTCTGAAAAATGCTTGTGTTATAATGTTTAAAAACAAAAAATACTGGGACATAAGTCAAATTATACAAATGCAATGCACTCTTACCATATCAGAGATCTATCAAAACTGTCCACGAGTCACATGTAATATAAAGCAGTAAGAAAGTCTGTTATCAATGTCAACTTTTATCTCCATGAAAATAGTAGTCATTTGTATTACTCACACATTTATGCACTTTATTCTTTTAAATCTGGGATTGACTTACAAAATCAACTTAACATATTCTACACATTTTAATATGCTTGAGCTGGAAATGTGTTTCTTTCTAGCAAAGAAAACCATAAATAATGTTCAGATTTTTAATAATGTTTTGAGTCAATCACACATAGAAGGGTGACGTTAAGCAAAACGACAGAAATATATGCAAAATAATAAAAACTAAGACTGGATCGAGATGATAGACTTTACACACATCTAAACACCTTCCTATCCTAAATCCAATGAGATGAAAGAAAATACTTTAAAAGAATAAATTCAGAATTTCAGTGAAAGCAAGGAAGAATGCTAAGCAGATCATAAATTTTGAGAATTTCTCAAAGGATAGGAAGCAGGTGGATTCAGATCAGAGAAACAAGATCAGAGGAAAACTGAGTTCTAAACACTTGTAGGAAAAAACTGCTGTGAAGAAGGTAGGTGCAGTTTCAGGGGACTTCAAATTTAGAGTCAACTGAATGAGAAGCAGATGGAGGTTCTGAGGCGATCATCAGGATGAAAAGGTTCACCAGGTACAGTAAGACAGGGTCATTCCTTCTCCAGATTATGCTAGTAAGATGACTGATCAAAGCAGCTAATATGAGCATAGGAGTCTAAGCTATCCCTTGTTGACAATTCAGGCCCTCTCCCATCACCCCTATCTGACGGCTAGCCTTCTCCAATATGACAGCGTCTTATAATATGTGCTAACCAGAGGAAGTGGCAGGCATAAGGAAGAGAAGGACAGATGATTTATTTGGGGATATGGAAGAATGTTTCAGGATATATAGATATATACAGAGATACAGATATAGATATAGATTTTTTTTGCTTAACAACTGGCAGAGCCTCCACCCTGACTATGAGGCTATAACAGCCAGAGGATCTGAATGTGCCAGTTAGACGTGATGCTGCCAGCATAAAAGACTTCCATTAAACAGCTAAAGGGTTAAAGAAGGAATCTGTTGCTTGCAACTGAATAAGGTTGAGAGAGAGGGAGAACAGGTCAGCACTATCTCCTTTATGCTCCCCCCTCCCCTGCTGCTGGTTACTGCTCTCTTCTTTTCTGTCTGCATCCTTGCTCCCTTGGACCCAGAAAATAGAATTCCGGGATCCTCAAAGCAACCTTATATGACCACAACAAGATTTATTAAAGTGTGAATGTACTCCTCCTCGGAGAGGGAGGAGAAAACTAAAATGCATTTTGTCTCCACACATTCAACTTGCCTCTAATCCCTTTCACAGCCCTCTAAGAAAAGTTCTATTTTGTACTGCTCAGTTTCCCAGGACTTATTGTGGTTCAGAATCCAGAGAATGGACAGAGAAGGGCAGAACTAGAGAGGGAAGAAGGAAGAATTCCTGTTTATTCTGTCAGTTTCTGGATTCACCTTTGTTGCAGACAATGTAATGTAGAGAATGTAATATAATGGGCAAGGAATGGAGAAAAATAATTAAAGAAGCCAGAAAAACTAAGTTTGCCCATCTAATAAAGAGTTGGAGAGAGTAGCTGAGAACAAAAAAAATCAGGTTGAGGTGCTAGAAATAGCTCAGTCTTTTAGTGAGGGAGGGGTGTCTGAGCAGCCCTAAGGTAAAGAATCTGGAGAAAAGAATGAAGGGGATTGTGAGAAACATAACTAGATTTTTATTTCATATTCTTTGAGAGAAGCAAGTCAAGACTGAGATCCCTTTTAAATTCCTCCTGGTTGTTGGATTGTGCTTCTCTGTATGCAACTCTGTAGAGCTGATCCAGCAGGGCCTTAGTATTTCATGAAGGTGAGGGACTTGGGGTGGCCAGGAGAGGTGGAAGGGAACAGGGTGTAGGTATAGTCAGGGGTTCTAGCAGTTATGTGTACTTCTTCCCTTGTCTAAGATACTTATGTTCCAAACATTAAAAGGCATTTCTAAATATAGCAGCAGCTTTCAATCACTAATATGTCTTCTACCCTCTCTCTAAAACATACACACAGCCTTAACAGTCTGCTTTGAGGAATTAGAGGAAGGAATAAATAAAAATTAGTCAACCTGGATTCCATTTCATTTTTTGTCACTGTTCTTTGCAGAAACAAATATCTCAAAGATTAACGAAGTTTGCTAGGGGTAGTGATTGAGGCGGGTTCATATATTCTAGTAATTCTCCACTTGTGATTTAGAGTAAAACTATGAGGAAGAAACTAAAGAAGCAATTATGAAAACTCTGGTACCTAAACTTCTTTAATAGGTCCCAGGTAACTCCATATTAGTACATAACTCCAGGGCAGAATCTACTCTAAGCCAAATTTCAAAGCAGACCAAGTTAATTTATAGAGAGCATAAGGTGTTCTTCTTCCTACACACATTTGCCTTGCACAAGGTCAAAGACATCTTTAAAAGAATGTTCAGCCTAGTAAATGGAAAATATACTTTAGGGCAGAGGGAGATGTCTTTCTGGTGTTCCTAAAAATCCAAAACATGTTGATGGTCTCCTCCTCTGACCACTACAAGGCCAACCTTGCTTAATACTCTTTATTATTTTATCATAGGAACCCCATTTACCATTTCTGCAATATCTTAGATCCATATTCAATCACTTTTGCCCCTCCCCATACTCACTTTTCCAACAACCTATCTTTTCTTCCTTTCCTACCCTTATATTTTTCACTTCACTGAATTCTTACCTCAATTTATCAGATTATTTACTTCTCTCATTCAAAATCCAATTCAAACCCAAGGCCCGAGCAGATAATCTTCATAAACTAGGCAGTCACAAACTCAGATTCAATCAGATCCCCAACGTGATTCACAAAGGTGTTAGAGAAGTTTGTATAGAGCCTGTCCTCTAGGAATAGTTTTAAATTATTATCGCTGATTTATTATCATTTATTAGATTTATATGGCACTTTTCCTCCAAAATGGCTCACCAACCTTCCCAAGATCCAAGAAAAGGAAGTAAACAGTATTTTTCTCCCTAGCTGACAACTAGGGATAAAAAAATAGTATGAATGGGCTCAAGGTTCCTCATGAAATCGTCACAATGTTAAAAACTGAAGGCCACTGACTTCAGACTCAGAGTGACTACCCACCATAACCTAACTGGTTCTATTTCAGGATGCCTTTTTCTTTCTTCTTTCTTTCTCTTTTCAGTTTTAACAGTATTGAAAAATGCAGATTGCTCCAGAATTTAAACTTGATCTTAAGCAATTTGATGCAAGCGTAAGGTTTCTCTGGCCTTTTGGAATGGAATATCTCTGAGAGGGATAATACTTTCAACTCTCATTTTTACCTTCTATGAAAGGAATAAATTTAAGTTCCTTTCATGAGAACAGGTTTTGATAATGCATGAGAGAGAGGGCAATTTTTATGCATTAGCAGTGATGCTATCTCCAGGGAAGGATATGAGAAGAAAGGCCCTTGATAGAAACGCCAGCATCACAGAGACTAACTTCATCTATTTCATACTGAATTTAAGAAAAAAATTTTTTAAAAAAGAGTAAGGCACTGTGAGAGGAGTAAGGCACTGTGAGAGGACAAAGGCACCTAACCCAGTTCTAGTTCTACTAGAATGTAAAGCTCCATGAGGGCAGAGATTCCTCTCTGTTTTGGGGGGTTTTTTATAAGTTTTTGTTTTGTTTTGTTTTGTTTTTTTGGCTGCGTTGGGTCTCCGTTGCTGGGCGTGGGCTTTCTCTAGTTGCGGCGAACGGGGGCTACTCTTCGTTGCGGTGCGTGGGCTTCTCATTGCAGTGGCTTCTCTCGTTGCGGAGCACAGGCTCTAGGCACGCGGGCTTCAGTAGCTGTGGCTCGCGGGCTCTAGAGCGCAGGCTCAGTAGTTGTGGCGCACGGGCTTAGTCGCTCTGTGGCATGTGGGATGTTCCGGGGCCAGGGCTCGAACCCGTGTCCCCTGCATTGGCAGTCGGACTCTTAACCACTGCACCACCAGGGAAGTCCCCTCCTCTCTGTTTTATTTATTACTATCTCTGGCATTTAGAACAGTACTTTACACATAGCAGGTAGTAAAAAGTATTTATTGAATGAATGAGTGAGCCTCTCAAAGGACGTGACTTAAGTAAAGAAGAGGGAACATATCTCAAGGGAACAGAATGTGCAAACACAAAGTAGGAATGGTCAAGAGATGCAGAGATAATTCAATATGGCCGGAGCATAGAACACCTGTCAGGGAAGGTCAGGACATAATGTGGACAGGTGCAGAGGACTCAGATCATAAAGCGACCTATAGATCATGCTAAGGAGTCTGGGCTTTATTCTGACAATAATGAAACCATTAAAGGATTCCAAGAAAAAGAATGGCATAAGCATACTGAGTTTTAGAAAGATCTCTCTGTAATCATTGCACAGGTTAATTAGGAAAGAACTGTCTAGAGGCAAGGAGCCTAGGTAAGAGGCAACTGTAGTTTGGGCAAGAATAATAAGACCTGAAATAAGATAGTGGCAGAGGAGGTGGGGTGGAAGGGCCAGATTTAAGAGAGATTTTGAAGATGAAACTGACAAAATGTGGTAACAGATTGATGCATAACTGAGACAGAAGAAGGATTATAGGATAAGTAATAGATTTGGCTTAGGTAACTAGATGGACAATAAAGACACTGCCTCAAAATAGGGATTATGTCAGAGCAGAGGATTTTGGAGGTATGATGATGAGTTCAATTCGGACGTGTTGAGTTTGAGTGTACATGCCTTATGCTTGGGAACACAGCCTGAACTCAATCAGCATACAGGTTCGGTAGTCATCAGTGTCTTAAGTGGTAGTGGAAACTGAGGCCAAGGGTAAGATTACCCAGAAAGAAAGTATAGAGTGAGAAACAGAAATTCAAGTATAGACCTCTGTGAATCCCCAGCATGTAGGAAGGAAAAAGAACTTGCAAAAAACTCAGAGAAGTGGAAAAGAATGAACAGAAAAAGAGAAAGAAATATTTAGATTGATTTAAAGGAAAGCATCACAGAAGAAATGGTTAGCTGTGTCAAATGTTGCAAAAAGGCCTATTAGGATAAGGGCTAAACAGCATCTCCAGCATCTAGTAGTTAGAAGATCACTAGCGACGTTAACTACAGCATTTCAGTAGGGTGGGGGCAAAAGCCAGATTCTGGTGAGTGTGAAGTGAATAAATGCCAAGGAAGTAAAAACAGCAAGAGAAGGTGGTATCTTTCAAGGTGGTTGGCTATGGAAGAAAGAGTAACAAACAACTATCAGAGGGAGAAAAGGACTTTCACAAAGTGAGAAAGACCACTAAAAAAGTACTGCCACACTAGTGTTGAACTACTGACCTGGTTTCAATCTTTAAGCCAATGATCATTTGTCTAAATGTAGTAAAACTAAGACCGGGAGTCTCTAATAGGTAGACAAGAGTCCGATCACCAAATCTCTAAGGCTTATTTCTTGACTTCTATTCCCTCCTCTCTTCGCCTTCTGTCAGACCCTTTCTTGGTAAATTCTATAACTTGCTGTACCTTTCCTGGGTATTTCCAGGCTTCATGGGAGAACATTTTAAAAAAATATTCCTTATATGATGGTTAAAATAGTCTAGTCAATACCATACTTCTCACTATAAAATATAAAATAAATTTATTCAAATTGCATTCCTAAATTATAGTGACATGTAACTATTAATAGAAGATGTGAAAAATAAAAACTCATTAACAAAAGGTAAAAAACCTTGAAATAGACATTATTTTAACAAAATTTAAGACATTTATTTAAGGAAAGAGACTTAATGGTAGAATAAAAGAAGACATTAATTAATAAAAAGCTATACTTCAAGCTGATAAGACTAAGTATTGTAAAGATAAAACTCTTAAAGTAAAAATAAGTTTAATACCAGTTAAAATATTTTTGTATTTTCATTGATTATCAGCCTGATGAAACATGGAAAATAAGATGGCAAGAATTATTTATGGAAAAAAAGATTTATGGATACAATGAAATGAACATTAATCAAAATTGTATGACACAGACTTGAGAATAAGTGACCCATGGAATGGGACAGATTTATTTGGTATTGTTTATTTAATACATAGCAAGTGCGAAATCAGTAGCAAGCCAACATTTGGGGGAAGGACTCACCACTTAAGAAATGTTGAAATAACTGAATATTAGTACAAAAAATTTATTTGGATCCATACCTTGCCTAGTATATCTGTATATGTGTATGACTGAATATTTTAAAAAATAATAAACCAGAAAATTAACCTTTTGTGGTGATTAAGAAGATATCTCACAGAAAAAAAAAAAACATCAGTTTACTAAACTGTAATAAAGAAAAACAAAAAGGAATACAAATTGAGAAAATGTGATAAACATTTGTTGTCCAAAAATGTAAAAGAAGTATACAATTATATAAGGACAACATCTGAAAATCACTCACAAGTGGTCAAAGGAAAAAATTTTGAAAAAGAAAATACAAATGAGAAAGTAATCATGTGGGAAAATACACCATTAGAAATTAAAGAAATGCTAATTAAAATTGGTTTTAAGTACTACTGCTTAACTAACAAAATAGAAATTATAAAATCTGATGTTGAATGAACTGTATTTTGCCTTAGTGACATTATTAGTCAATTCAACCTTTCTGAAAAATAATCAGTAATGTGTAATCAGTAAGAACTATAAAATTGTTCATATTTTTTGATTCAGTAATTCCAGCTGGCAATATAAGGAATGTAAAGAAATATTCAGTACCCTAAAAAAAGAAAGAAGGGAGGAAGAAAAGAGGGAAGGAAGGAAAAAGGGAAGAAGAAAGAAAAATACAGTTGGCTCTCCAGATCCACAGATGTGGAACCCACAGAAACAGAGGGTCGACTGTACTATGCCATTTAATACAAGGTAGTTGAGCATCCACGGATTGTGGTGTCATGGGGATCTTGGAACCAATCCCCTGTGGATACTAAGGGATGACTGTAATCTATATAGAGATGTTCTTAGATGTGCTATTTAGAATAGTGAAAAACTAGAAATCACACAAGTACCCCTCAGTAGTAGAATGGTTATAAAAACTACAATATATCAGTAAGACGGATGTTGACACAGAAATTAAAAATACATCTGGTGACAAAGGACAGCAATTAATTTGGAAAAATCTAAATAAATTTTTGTTTTTACTGTATTCTTTTTTTCTGTGCAGTTTCTTACACTCATGAAAGGGTGCTTTCTAGTTTGTCAATGAAAATGTCTCATGAGTCAGAATCGAAAGCTTACTGAAATTAAGAAACAGTAACTAGGGCTTCCCTGGTGGCACAGTGGTTAGGAATCCGCCTGCCAATGCAGGAGACACAGGTTGGAGCCCTGGTCCGGGAAGATCCCACATGCCGTGGAGCAACTGAGCCTGTGCGCCACAACTACTGAGCCTGTGCTCCAGAGCCCGCAAGCCACAACTACTGAGCCCACACGCCACAACTACTGAAGCCCATGTGCCTACAGCCTGTGCTCCACAACAGAAGCCTGCACACCACAACTAGAGAAAGCCCGCATGCAGCAACGAAGACCCAACGCAGCCAAAAATAAAGTAAATAAATAAATTTATAAAAAAAAAAAAGAAAGAGTAACTATTTCATCCTTGTCTATGGGTCTTTCATTCTGTTATAGAACAGGAAATGGATCTGACATGACTGAATTTCACAGAGTCATTTTGATTACTGCCCTAGTACCTTGTGCTCTTGTAAGTGATACCAAGGTAGATGATAGATGATTTGTTCAGTTTCTCTCTAAATGCTGAGGTTAAGCTGATTTTTTAAAATTAATTAATTAATTTATTATTTATTTTTGGCTGCGTTGGGTCTTCGTTGCTGTGCGTGGGCTTGCTCTACTTGCGGCGAGCGGGGGCTACTCTTCGTTGCGGTGCGCGGGCTTCTCATTGCGGTGGCTTCTCTTGTTGCAGAGCACAGGCTCTAGGTGCGTGGGCTTCAGTAGTTGCGGCTCACGGGCTCTAGAGTGCAGACTCAGTAGTTGTGGTGCACAACTGTGGATCACTGAATAAAGCACCGGCACCAATCTTGCCATAGTAGTCCTCTTTTTGCTGTCATTTTGAGTTGACTCACTGCTACAGTGCCACCACTGACTATGGGGTAAGCACAACATTAACAGTGAACAGTTAAGCCTAGGACATCTTGGCCTTTCCTGAGTGTATCTAAAAGCAATAAGAAGCTTTTTAAAATGTAAGTGGCGTTATCAGTAAGTTCCATAAATTACCTTTCACTTGAAATTCCCACAGAGCTGCTATCAGATGCTATCAAAAAACCAATATAAGTCAGGTCAGCTACTTCAATGATTTTGTGGGACAAATGTACCATAAGTACACCAAAGTATCATTAAAAGTTCACCTCTCTGAACCTTCTCCCAAGTGATAATCAGTACAAGGATCATTTTGTCCTTCTATCTGATATATATGTTACCATATTAAAATGACACAATCCAGCTAGGTCAGTTTAAAAAAAAAAAATCTCAAGAAATACGGCTCCAACTGACAGCTTTGAAATCCAGGCTGAGTGTTAGAGATACTAGCATTCCCCTATGACGGGTTTTACTTTCTACAAATTTTGATTTAACCTTCTTCTTAAACCTCATGATAAAAAACTAAAATGTATAAATTGATACAATAAATCTTTAACATAATCTAAGTTTGTATGTGATCTGTATTAGAGCATGCTATCTGAGACTAAATGCCACAGTTCTAGAGACTATGATATATTCAAGTAAGTGTCATACAGCTCCTAATAAAATGTGGGAGTCTAAAAAAACACAGATTCTTTTCCCTCTGCACTGGTGAGATCCCTTCACAAACTTCTGCAGGAACATTACATTATCCTATTGACTAGGAACCAACTCCTTAATCTGAGTTTCACACTCCTGTCACTGCACTTCAAGGACCCTCAGCTCTTCTTATTCTCCTATAGACTCTTTCCTCATTAGAATGTTTCTAATCCTCTTTCTCTTTGCCAGCCCATCATTCTATCCTGTCTCTTGGCAGTCTCACACACTGTGTCCCTCTTAGTCTCAGCCAACCAATCCTTCAACCTGTCATTACTTAAATCGTTGTGGAAATCAGTCTTCTTTACAAAAATGTTCCTAAGTAACAAGAAGTGAAGGGAACATCCAGCCACTGGATTGTTAAACTAATAAAATTCCCTCATACCAATCACTGGGGACTATTGCATTCACACATTTTAAGCACTTCAAGTATCTGTTTGATGTTTGATCCTAGTGAGTGTTCATTCTGTGATTGTTCACTTTAAATCACAAACAACCAGAAAGGAGCACTCTCTATATATAGCACAAAACAGAACATGTTTCACACAGAGTCATTTAATAAATGCTTTTTTATTATGGAAGTCATAAGAGAGAAATATCCAAATCTCAATCTGGAGTGGTCAGTGATCATTCCAGAAACGGAAAAGCACTGACTAACCACTACCACCCCCCATTTCCATGACTACTAAACAATCCCAACTTCGTTGTTGTTGGCTCTTTTTTCCCTAATGATACCCGTTAATAAAAATAACCCACCAGATGCCATTGTCATTCTAAGAGAACAAGCTTTTAGTACTATGAAGGAAGCAGCTGGAGGAATCTGGCTTTTCCCACTCTGCCTCCACTTTTACTTATACTTCCATGTTTGATTAATTTCTTCAGCAGCTGTACCAAGGAACAGAAAAGGTAAAAATCTCACCCCCAGCGTACAGATGGGATCATGGCAATCATATTTTAATGATTCTCCTGAGAAAAAAAGGGTACTCATCAAAAAATGTCCAAGATGGGCAACTATTTTTATGTCTGTATTATTTAGTACTGAAGAGTTAAGAAATTAAGTTTCACAAAGAAGTATCAGTGAAAAAGGAACAGGATTATGAAGTTGATTAAGATATAGAAGCAGAATGTTAGTCGAGATCTAACACTCTTACAGAAACAAAAGTCAACAATATTGGGCATAAAATATTTCTAAATTATAGGATCTCAAACAAGTTTTACTTTGAAAAAGATAACACAACTGAGACCACAGGCTAACCCTAATCCAAATAGCCCTTAAGGATCAAAGTCAATTATACTGGAAAAATGTTCAAGATGCTCTTATTTTTCCCCAATCTAAAATGAACAAAGAGATACCTACTTACATGCCATTTTTAAAAGTCAATTCAAGAAACTCCATCTAGTAAAAAGGAATTTTGCCTCTAAAGTCAAAACCCCAATTTTTGTGCACTTTAATTACCATTTCATACACTTGGAATCTGACCATTCTGATTTACCATAAGTCAGACTTTGCAAGTGCAAGAAGCACTGTCCCAAAAATGTAATAAGCAAAGGAATCACAGACATTATCCCCAGGGCTATGGAACTATAGCAACAACTTTGTGCTGTGAACGAAGAATCCAGTGAGGAGTGACAGCAATTCCTGTAATTGTGTCTTTACCCTGCCATTCATACCTCAAAGGCATTTTTTTATTTAAAATAAACAAAAAGTGAAAGTAATCCTTAGAGATTCCCTGCAGTCCCCAGATGACAATATAACTCAATTTCCGCTTCAATATCCCATTAGCTCCAAACAAGAAGAGACAGCTTAAAGTCATTTCCAAGGACATCAAGAGATTCTGCAGGATAAGCTTTAAGAATAAAGCTCCTCACAACAGTCCGCACCACAAAAATAGACTTAAGTAGAGCCAAGAACAGAAGGAAGAACCTTTTCCTGTCCGATTTTCACAGCACTGTTCTTCCTCCAGCAGGAAGGTCAGTCTAGAAGCTTTGACTTGCAGTATTTCCCCAGGTTAGTGATTAGGACCCTTCTCGTGGTTGACTTCTGGCAAGGAACAAATGAGCCACGGGTGACGCAAATGACTCAGGTAACTTTTATAATAGGTGTCCCTTAAGGAACCCCAGCTTGGGGAGCTCAACCAAGGATCCTCAATGTCAATATCCACAATGTCAGCTAAGATATCCCTTACTTGATGCTCTCTCCTACACAAATCCCTCCCTTCCCCTTGAAAGATGATGGGATGGCTTGAGCCTTGCTTGGTGATTAGTAGAATCACCCCTCCTGCAGCCAATGGCACTACCTCCAAGCTTGAGCCTTGCTTGGTGATTAGTAAGATCACCCCTCCTGCAGCCAATGGCACTACCTCCAAGTGGGCTACACTACTACCAGAACCATCCTCTCCCCTGTAAATCCATCATGCCCCAGCAGGTTTGTACCACCTGTCATCATTACCATATCTGTGCCCCCGTGCAAAGTGAGACCCGTGAGAGAATGGCATCCCCGTCAATCCCTGGAGGCAACAGGACTTGCCCACTGGACCTCAACGGCTCTGCTTCATCTTCGTAGCCTTCTTTCCCACACGGGCAATGCAGATTAGATCCCTCCCTCAGGACCCTGATTACATTCTTGTCTACCTCTTTTTCCAAGGATTATACTTCAGTCTTACTACTCCAAGGTAGTTCCAAGTGAGACTTATATACCACCCACAAAGGGAAAGCTCTTCTCAGGTGACTCTGGGAAACTAAAAAGAAAAGGGGTAAGTCTGGTGCAGTCCAGGCAAAGTGAACCTTGTTCAAAATTCCAGCAAATGACTCTAGAAGAAATCTTTCCATAATATATATGTATTATCTGTTAGAGTTGTGAAGCCTATTTGGGAATTTGTAAGATTAGCATTTCAGAAGGTACCTATTTCTTCCAAACTGTGAGTAGCTAACACAAGTTATAGGATAGAAACTGGCTTATAATTGTATGGATCCACTGAGGATAAACTAAAAGGGAGAGAACGACTACTGGGCATATACCCTGAGAAAACCATAATTCAAAAAGAGTCATGTACCACAATGTTCACTGCACGTCTATTTACAATAGCCAGGACATGGAAGCAACCTAAGTGTCCATTGACAGATGAATGCATAAAGAAGATGTGGCACATATATACAATGGAATATTACTCAGCCATAAAAGGAAACGACATCGAGTTATTTGTAGTGAGGTGGATGGACCTAGAGTCTGTCATACAGAGTGAAGTAAGTCAGAAAGAGAAAAACAAATACCGTATGCTAACACATATATATGGAATTTTTTTAAAAAAAAAAGGTTCTGAAGAACCTAGGGGCAGGACAGGAATAAAGGCGCAGACATAGAGAATGGACTTGAGGACACGGGGAGGGGGAAGGGTAAGCTGGGACGAAGTGAGAGAGTGGCATGGACTTATATATACTACCCAATGTAAAATAGATAGCTAGTGGGAAGCAGCCGCATAGCACAGGGAGATCAGCTGGGTGCTTTGTGACCACCTAGAGGGGTGGGATAGGGAGGGTGGGAGGGAGACGCAAGAGGGAGGAGATATGGGGATATATGTATATGTATAGCTGATTCACTTTGTTATAAAGCAGAAACTAACACACCATTGTAAAGCAATTATACTCCAATAAAGATGTTAAAAAATAAATAAATAAAATAAAAGGGAGAGAATGTAGCATCTCTTGTGTAGCTTTTCATTATTAGAACTTCGAAGCACAGAGTACACAGATATACAGATTTACTTACAACCTTGACTCAGGCAAGCAGAAAACCAGTTGGCATAAACTTGTTGGTGTTAACATTGAAAAGAAATTCTTATTTCTATGCTACAAATTTCACAGTAATGTCACTACCAGAAAGTAAGTAAATAAATAAATAAATAAATAGGGCTTTGTTTCTTTGGCACAGATGACCTCTACTGACCAAAGGATGAACGCAAGCCAGGTTTTAGCCTTAAAGTTAACCAAACTTTCTGTCTATCCAAAAAGCTATCTAGTCTAATGTTTCTAACCTCACTTCTTGTTGCTCTTTCCCTTGCTCCCTCATTCTATAGTCACAGGAGCCTTCTTGCTGTTTCTCACTTAGGCACCCTGCCAACTCAGGACCTTTGCATTTGTTGTTGCTTCAGGCTTCAGGGCCTCTCCCCCATAGCCTGGACCCTCATCTCAGTCAAGTCTCTGCTCAAATGCCATCTCAGAAAGGCCTTCAGTGATTATCTAAAGAGTATTTCTATCCTCTTACCCTGTTTTATTTTTCTTTAAAGTATTATCACTACTGAATATTATATTCTATATTTATTTGTTTGTTGTCTATCTACTCCACTAGAACAAAAGTACTATGAGGGCAAAGATTTTGTCTGCTTTGTTCACCATTACATGCTCAGTGCCTGGATCAAAACCCGGGACACAGTAGGTGCTCGATGAATGAAGTGCTCCCTTACCAAATATATGGAATTTATTACTTGTGTTTGTTTAATTTCTTTCTAATCAAGGTTTTTCTATCCTTGCCAAGTAGAGTTTCAATCTGGATAAAGAAAGAGACAAACAGGAACTGAGAGCTTCTTTTTTCTCTGCCTCATACAGTGGTCCTTTCCTTCCCTTATTCCCCCTACTTTCTATGCATCTAAGAAGAGCTATCGGAACTCCAGAACAGAGATAATTGTGGCTAAATGAGCCTGAGTCCCCAAGTCTATATAAATGACATCTCGGAATATCGAAAAAAATGTAGATATGTTGTTCGCACAACTACTCTCAATAATTTTTTACAATTGACAAAAAAGAGTGCCAGAAGCCTAGAGATAAATGTTTTCCTAGTTTTCACAAATGGAGGAGAGGAAAGGCAGATTGCAGAAACTAGGAGTCAAAACAAGCCTACTCTGAACAAAACAAGCCCTCTAGAATGCATCATCTCTTTCCAATTTTTTTCATATTTCTTTCCAGTCCTTAGTCCTATGCATAAATAATTTTTCAAAGTTGTAATTATAATGTAGACATGTTTTTAAGGCCTAATTGTTTTAGATTTCACTGTATTATAAACATTTCTCTGTGTTGTGAGTCTGGCATAATTTTTTAAATAACTGCAAATGAAAGGGAACAATGAGACATGTTTGTAGATGAGGCATAACATTTTAAAGATACTTCTGTCTATTTCCTGGACTGGAGTCACAATATTATTTAAAATGCAAACCTGATACAGGTAAGTTTTGGTAACCACAAAGTCATGCCAGGAAAATTATGAAATAGAAGATTTCCTATCAAATGCAAATAACATTTTAATAAAAACAGAATGTCAGAAATCCCAGAACCCTTTCACAAAGATGGCTAGAGTGAATATTTATTTTTATTCTATAAATCCTAGAGAAGAGTTTTATTTCTCTAGGTATATAACTAGCAGTCTGGCTATGATAAAATATAAAAGTAGAAAGAAAACAGGGAGAGTAAGATTTAGTTATTTCTATATGGTGTTTTCTAACTTTTTGGTCATGTTAATTCATCATAGTCTTCAAAGAGCATAACCTTTCATTACCTTCCAGTGGTAGAAAAATGTGTTACATCTTCTAAGTTTCTTTAGGTCAATCAGACTGTATTGGAATCTTGAATACATACTGTCTTCTTTCTCCTTAGGGGTAACAAATACCATTTTATTTCAGTTTCATAATATTATGGTTCAGACAACTATACAAATCAAAAGAGTTTTACATGTTGAGGACCTAAAAGAAAGTGCTTGAAATTGAAAAACAATATTAGAGACAGAGAGTCTGAATAAGACAGTTGTGTAAGTTCACACTTTGAGGCCCCCTCCCCGACCCCCGCATTACTGCACTACTCATATAACAGCAATACACAAAAAATAAAAAGTAAAAAATGTAAAATCCTAGCTGCTGTATTAGTTAGGGTTCAGTTGCAGGTATGAAAATCTTCTAGTATTTTAAGCAGAATCAGATTTAATACTAAGATGCTAACACAATAATTGGGAGGGTTGGAAGAATAGCCTCTATACTAAACCTTAAGGAACAAGTCTCAGAATCCACACAGAACTGGCCTGCCAAGGGAACTGCCACCTCTGCCACCATCAGAAAGTTAAGGAAGCAGGGTGTTCCTGTGCCGAGTGCTGGCCCAGATTACACCTCCTTAGCCACAGTCCAGGAATTAGGCGGCCACCAATGTGATTGTTGGCTCTAAGAACACAATGCCTTAGCTTCAGTTAGAGATCAGGAAGTTGCTGCCAGAAATGCTGGCTCTAACAAACTAAGGGCTGCAACTTGGGGACCAAAAATAGCCACAAAATTTAAGCCACTGGATCTGCTCCAGCAAAAGTGATGCCACGTGTACTATACCCTATCCCTATACTATATACTACACTTACCTCAGCTCTGAATTCAAGTCTCATAGAAGTGAATATGATTAGTGCAATCTGAATCACATCAGGAACCCTAGATGTAAGGAAACCTATGTGATAATTTTTACTTTTCAGTCTCTGTGGTAAAGGAAGGCATACTAGAAGGAGGTTCAAACAGATACTCAGTTATTCCACCTACCATAAATGCCAAAGCCATACCCAAGGAGATGACAGTAAATCATATTAATTCTATTGTAATACATTAGTTAAAACAAATATTTCCAGGGACTACAAATGGAACAGAAACATAAAGCAGTGAGTGAGGCCTAATGAGCTCCAGGTCTGGAATCAAGCAAAGAGGGCCAGGAATTCAGCTTCTGTAGGTTAATGAGAATTAAAAGTGCCTCACTTAAGGCATGGAACTGGAGCCAGGCTCATTGCTTAAAATCAGGGAGTGGGCAGAACTCCAGAAATGAGACTGAAAAAATCAGTTTATGTGAAACTGTACACCAAAAGAGGCAGGATCCAAGCCAGCCACTTGCTAGCTCAATGGCTGGATGTGCATTATCATGACTATTATGAAGATCAGGAATCCTGAGTTACCTAGTGGAACGAGATGGAGGCAACCACAAAACTGTTAGGCAAGACTGGGTAAGGTGAGATAGGTAATAATTCTCACTCAAGTTAAGCTCTCAAACCAAAATTCCAAAATACATGAAGAAAACTGACACCACCATTACCAAAAAAATCAACTACTGAGAAATCAATTCACTCAAGACAAAATGAAAATAATAGAACAATCTGAAATGACCTTAAAATAAATGTGTTTAGGATCCTCAAAGAGATAAAGGAAAAACAGCCATAAAACACAGACATTCAAAGTGCAGTCTCAGTACTAATCGGGATAAATACAAATAAATCCACACCGAGACATATAATTGTGAAACTGCAGAACATCAAGGTGCAATAAAAAATATTACCTACCCAAAAAATAACAATTAGACTGACAGCAGATACTTTATCAACAATAATAGATGCCTTGAAGGTAATGGAATTAGATTGTTCAATATGTTCAAAGTGTTAAGAGAAAAGAACTGTCAAGCCAGAATTCAATGCCCAGTTAAGCTTCATATGAATGAGGACAAAATAAAAACATTTTAAGACCTACAAAGACTCTGAGTTTTCCACTAACAGATTCTCAGTAAGGAATTGATATATTTTAGGATGACCTTCAGAAAGAAGAGCTCAAAAAAGGAATCAAGATATACTGATGCTCCCACAAACTGATAAAATGTATTACCAGGACTTCCCTAGTGGTCCACTGGTAAAGAATCTGCCTTCCAATGCAGGGGACACGGGTTTGATCCCTGGTCGGGGAACTAAGATCCCACATGCCACGGGGCAACTAAGCCCGCGCGCCACAACTACTGAGCTCGCGTACCTCAACAAGAGAGCCTGTGTGCCGCAAACTACAGAGCCCATGCGCTCTGGAGCCCATGTGCCACAACTAGAGAGAGAAAACTCACACGCCACAACTAGAGAGAAGCCCGCGCACAGCAACAAAAGATACCGCATGCTGCAACTAAGACCCGACGCAGACAAAAATAAAGAAAGAAAGAGAAGAAAATGTATTATCAAATGTACCTAATTATAGACTATAAATAAAATAACTAATTTTTCATGATTAAAAGAAAAGTGGTAACATGAATGAACCTTTGAAAACATTATGCTAAGTGGAAAGAAGCCAGTAACAAACAAAACCACATATTATATAATTCCATCTATATGAAATATTCAGAATAGGCAAATCTAAAGAGAAAGTAAGTTAGTGGTTGCCTGGACTGGGAGGAGGAGAGGGAATGGGGAGTAGGCCAGACACTGTTTAAGGGTACAGAATTTCTTTTAAGGGGGACAAAAATGTTATAAAATTAGATTGTGGAGATGGTTGCATAACCCTATGAGCAAACTGAAAAACACTGAATTGTGCATTTAAATGTATGAATTGTAAGGTATGCAAATTATATCTTAATAAAGCAGTTTTTACAAGTGGAGCTAGAAAAGAAGAAGGGGATGTTCAAGTATACCAAGATCCTTTTAAACTCTGATATAAAATTCTATAGTTGTGTGAATATTAAAAACTTAGGAACAACCATTATAAGAACAGAAATGCCATCTATGGCTTCTAAAATCAGTGGAGGAACCAAAAAAAAATGATACTGACAATTTTATCAATCTAAATTACAAGAGTAATATAAAAGAAAATAAAGAGAAAGTAAAAATGGCAAAAACAAGTTCAATTCTCTCTCTCTCTCTCTACACACACACACACACACACAAACACACACACACTCGTCTATCAGACTAGTTAACAAATCCAATTAATGACACATCTAAAGCAAAATGATCCAGAAAATTTGAAAACAGATGGTGAAAATATTGATCAGGTAAATATTAAACAAAGGAAAGCTGGCAAAGCAATATTAACAGACAAAACAGAACTTAAGATATAAAACAAAAATAAGAACAAAAAAGACATTATATAATGATAAAAGAACACTACAAAGAAGATATAATGAACTTATACAATTAATAATATAGGCTCTCAAATGTATAGGAAACAAAAACATATGCAATTAACAAAGAGAAAGTAACAAAACTACAATTGTGGTGAGAGATTTTAACATTCTGCTATCAGAAACTGACAAATCAAGCAGACAAAAATTCCCTAAGGGACTTCCCTGGTGGCACAGTGGTTAAGAATCCGCCTGCCAGTGCAGGGGACACGGGTTCGAACCCTGGTCCAGGAAGATCCCACATGCCACAGAGCAACTGAGCCTGTGCGCCACGACTACTGAGCCTGTGATCTAGAGCCCGCGCTCTAGAGCCCGTGAGCCACAACTACTGAGCCTGCGTGCTGCAACTACCGAAGCCCGCGAGCCTAGAGCCCGTGCTCTGCAACAAGAGAAGCCACCACAGTGAGAAGCCCGCACACCGCAATGAAGAGTAGCCCCCGTTCGCCGCAACCAGAGAAAGCCCGTGCGCAGCAACAAGACCCAACGCAGCCAAAAATAAAATAAATAAATAAATTTATATATATATAAAAAAAAAAAAAAAAAAAAAATTCCCTAAGGATATAGCAAATTTAACACAACACTAAGTTTGATGTTATACATACACACTCACACACACACAAAAAACCCAATACCAAACAGAAAAAGAATAAACACTGGTTTTAAGCACACGTAAGACATTTATAATATTGACTACATATTAGGTCTCAAAGGTAGCATCAACTAATTTCTAAGAATAAATCCCATACTAATCACATTCCTCAAGCACAATACAGATAATCAGAAATCAACAATAAAAAGTAAATAGAGAACAAACAATCATATGTTTAGAAATTTTTAAATGTACTCAAAAATAACTCATAGGGATGAAATCAAAATAGAAATTATGAAATACTAGAACCGAACAATAATGAAAGCAATATATATCAAACATTGTAAAAATGTAACTAAAGTGGTAAAGAGGGATAGTCAAGAATAGAATGATGATATCCACCATCACCACTTCTAGTCAACATTGTTTTGGAGGTCCCAGACAGTATAATGAAGTAAGAAAAAAATAAAGATAAAAGAATTTAAAAGGAAATATCAAAACTGTCATTATTTGCATGTTATCATTACTCTCATAAAAAATCCAAGGGAATCTACAATCAGAATTAATAAAGAGAATTCAGCAAGGTTGCAGGATATAAGATCAACTTATAAAAATTGATAGTGTTCTTTAAGTACCAGTAGTAACCAATTCAAAATGTCATTTAAGAAAAGAAATCAAGTGTAAGCAACAAACACTATAAGGTAACTGGAAATAAATTCAACAAATTATGTGTAAGAATCTGCTAGAGAAAAGTATAAAACTGTATTAAAAATTCAAAGAGGAGTTAAAGATAGAAATATATCATGTTCATAAACAGGAATACTTGATGGAATAATTATATCAATTTTCCTCAAATTACTCCATTTAAAAAAATCAATACAATTCTAGTAAAAATTCAATAAGGAATTTTAATAGAACTCACCAAGCTCATTCTAAAATTCACATAGAAGGGACTTCCCTGGTGGCGCAGTGGATAAGGCTCTGTGCTCTCAACGCAGGGGGCCTGGGTTCAATCCTGGTCAGGGAACTAGATCCCACATGCATGTCACAACTAAGAGTTCGCATGCCACAATTAAGGAGCCCACGAGCCGCAACTAAGGAACCCTCCTGCCGCAACTAAGAAGCCCACCTGCCACAACTAAGACCCGGCGCAACCAAATAAATAAATATTTTAAATTCACAAAGAAGAATAAAAAGCCAAGAATAGCCAAGATAATTTTGAAGAAAATCGTAAAATAATTAAAATCATGAGATACTGGCCCAAGGATAGACAAACAAACCAATGGAAAGACAGTCAAGTGCACATACAGAAACTGGATATTGGACACTGGTGACACTCCAAACTGAGGGGGGAAATAGACTATTCAATAAATGTTGGTGGGATACTTGGCTATGTACATGGCAAATTAGATACCCACCATACAGCCAAGTAAAATTGATGGGAGAAGAAAAAAAAAAAACAAAACCCTAAATGTGAAAGCAAAACTGTAGAAGTTTCCAAAGGAATTATAACACTGTGGTTGGTTCCTTTGACTTTCTTTCTTGATTCAGTTTCTAGGCTCTCAACAATCCTAATTGTTCTCCTCAAGGGCACTCTGTACTCAAACTGAATTCTTGTAATTTGGAAGCTGTAGAGTAGAAGCATCACTTTCCCAGTCCTGTTATTAGACTTCTGGTAACACAGTCTACCTAAGCCCACATTAGCTTTACTTGGTCACTACAATATAGGACTGACGAACACTGTACGTACCATCTATTAAACCTCTAAGTTATTTTCATGCCTGCTACACTTAAGCAAGTCTCTCATATCCTGGGCTCATTTGTATAGGGTTTTTTTGTTTCCTCCATGTGCAGGGCCTTATTCTTAAATCTATTTAATGCTATCATTAAATTAAGCCAGTTGTCTTTATCCTTGGGGACCGTTTCCATATCTTCCTACGTCATCAAATATATTCACTATCCCTTCCCACACTATGTCATTCACAAAATCAATAAGCATGCCTTTGATAGAAGGCTTCATCTGAAGAACTGATAAAAATGTTCATCAAGAAGTTCTAAACAGAGAACTCTAGAGGTATGATAACAGAAAATTTCTTCCATTAATTCATTAATACTACTACCTAATTATATTAGCAGTTAGTCCATATTTTTCCATCTGGCCTTCAAAAATATTATGACATGTGGGTAAATGTCCTACTGAGTTTTAGCTAAACTTTGCTTTTTGCATTTCCATGATCAGTCAGTCTACTAAACCTTTCCAAGAAGAAGTGAGATGAGTCCAACATAACTTGGTTTTGGTGAATCCACGGTAGCATCAAATAACTTGTGCTTCTTCTCTTAGATGCTCACAACAATTTATTAAGAATTGTAGGGCTTCCCTGGTGGCACAGTGGTTGAGAATCTGCCTGCCAATGCAGGGGACACGGGTTCGAGCCCTGGTCTGGGAAGATCCCACATGCCACGGAGCAACTGGGCCCATGAGCCACAACTACTGAGCCTGCACGTCTGGAACCTGTGCTCCACAACAAGAGAAGCCGCGATAGTGAGAGGTCCACGCACCGCGATGAAGAGTGGCCCCCACTCACCGCAACTAGAGAAAGCCCTCGCACAGAAACGAAGACCCAACACAGCTAAAAATAATAAATAAATTAATTAATTTTTTTAAAAAAAGAATTTTATAAGTATATTTATTAGAAATTAGCATAAATTACAAAAGACCAAATTATGAGGACTCCACACAGTTGTAACATAATTACTATAATCTCTGTGGGGGACTTACAATTATGAAAATATGTATATACATCTCCACAATGTGTAGGCCAGAAATTTTCTTTAAAATCTATCATTCTCGTAATGATAAATCTAAACTGATAACTCTAAGAAATGGAGCCCCTCAGGAAAGGAAAAGAGTATGGGGAGGGTGATAAATATAAGAGGTTAACTGAATTAATAAGAATTACTTTGATTATTTAAATTAGGAGAAGGTGTATTGGAATACAACGGGACAAATTCTGTACTTCTTCCTTAGTGGAGGGTAGACAATGTGTTCCAAATCCAGAAAGAGTTATAAAACTCACTCCAAGATAACAGGAGGTGCCCTGCCTGACCACAAAGAAAGTATCATGCACAGTACACCCCAAACACTGAAACTGGAGATTAGAAAATACTCTGCCATCCTCACACGGCCAACTTTGAAACACTTCTCATTTGATCTTCATGTTGAATTCACACATGAGCACTTACAAGATTTACTTCCATCTAGCTTTCTTAGTGTCTCACAAATACAGACTGTTCACTCTGGGACTGAGAAATCAGCTGTCTCTAAAGATACTGTGTATACAGAGAGGGACACACAGCCCAAAATTTTCACTAACCATATAGAACCAAGAGCTAGAATAAACATTTTGCTACTTAAAGCACCTTTCCAAGGGTTCCATTAATAAGCAAGATATTATTAGAGAAGTATTAACTGTAAAAACTAATTCTGGAGACCAAAGAAACATGATATTTCCCAACAAATTACATGAGAGGGGTCCGGTGCAATACTGGATAACAGACAGTATTAACTTTGCCTGAAGCTCTTTTTCTTGATTGTAAATGAGAAATGGAAACACAGAACTCCTAAACCTAAACACTATAGCCAGCTACTATGTGTGACTATGAAAGTCTCCCAGAGCCTATTAGTGTCTAATACAGTAGGTGTTCATAATTTTGTATTTTGTCTGCTTCTGTGCAGTGATTTCCTTTACACCAGGAGCCTTGCAAAGAAGACTGAATCACTTAGATGTTAGGATTACCATTCAATACCTATTTCCTTGGAGATATCAGTAGAATCTGAGAGCTGAAGGATAATCTAGAAGCCACCTAATGCAACCACCTAAACTTTAAACATTAAAGAGGAAAAAATAGACCCAAAGAGTTCAAGAGCCCGAAGTCTCATGATTACTTCATAGTGAAACTGGAACCAGAACCAGGACATGAGGCTCCACTATCACAGTTTTCTAAGGTCTCACTCTTCTAAGTAGGACTCATTCTTTTTCATCCTCCTCAAGCTTCACTGGCCATCATCAGACACTGCAATGACATTTCACAAAAGCCTTACAACTCTAGGAAGGTGTAGAACACACTGGGCCCTATGGTCATAGTATTTGGGAACTGGAAAAGTCCTTAGATTGTCCCTTCACATCTCTGCCTCTTACACACGCACAAACAGAGGTTAGGGGTTGGCACAAGCTCCCAATGTGGAGCACAAAGTCAGAATTAAGAACTGACTGTACTGATTACCAGGCCAGTGTTCTTCACACGTCATTGCAGGGCTTCTCTTCTCTCCGTTTCCCTTAAAAAAAAAAAAGGCAAAACAAAACCAAAAAAAACCAAAAAACATAGCTTCTGCTTAAGAACAGGAGCTTTGTAAGTTGAGGATATCTATAGAGTAGATGTTGTTTTTATAATTTTTTTTTTTTTAAGTAAAACCCCTCTGGAAAAGGAACTTGTAAATAAACAAGGCCCACTCAGCCTCTGATTCTATCAGCCTTTGGGCTGACTGCTCACTGCCTCTTATCCAACTAGACATGGGCAGGGCTGAGACACAGGAGACAGAAAGGCCTGGCAATGAATCAGTGAGCAGGGGAAGGAATGCACTTAGGAGTCTCCACTGCTTCACTCATGGGACTTCGTGTGATGCAAAGCTTTAAGCTATCAAGTGTCTTGGGCCCAGAGGACTTGGTGGTTCAGGCACCCTAAAGGATCCTAGATGATAACAACTTCTCTTCACAGGTACAACCTGAGCTAAATGGTTTCTGTGGACTAGATTGAAAACATAACCACCATTTAGCACAAATCTATTTCAAACACATCTTCCCATAAGTAACTGACTTTTTTTTCTTTTTTTGGCTGCGTTGGGTCTTCGTTGCTGTGCACGAGCTTTCTCTAGCTGCGGTGAGCGGGGGCTACTCTTCGTTGCAGTACGCAGGCTTCTCACTGCAGTGGCTTCTCTTGTTGCGGAGCACGGGCTCTAGGCATGCAGGCTTCAGTAGTTGTGGCACGTGGGCTCAGTAGTTGTGGCTCGTGGGCTCTAGAGAGCAGGCTCAGTAGTTGTGGCACATGGGCTTAGTTGCTCCGCGGCATGTGGGATCTTCCCAGACCAGGGCTTGAACCCGTGTGCCTTGCATTGGCAGGGGGATTCTCAACCACTGCGCCACCAGGGAAGTCCCCAGCTACTGACATTTGAATGCTTGCATAATTCATAAATATTCCACTGTTATATTTAAGACATTCCATTCATTTTCTCCAAACAAAATCCTTTTAGAAGGGGGAACTTGCAACAGAGTGAGTCAAGTTCATATGACATCCAAGCTTTCCAAACTGTGAGAAGACTGAGGAAGCCCATGCTTGTTCCCTTACTGTGGCAGGCTGCAAAGAAAGCTGATCTTTTTTGGAAAGCAAGAGAGGAAAAGAGTTCTGGTTGAAACCTAAAGAGAGTCACACCATCACAGACTGATGAATTTATCCCGATAAGTTGTTCTGGAGGCAGAAAACTCTTACTCTTTTCAGTTTATTAAGATTTACAATAAAAAATGTCTGGAGTAGACTCCCATGAAGATATATAAACTACAGCAGTTTACTTCTCTGTTTGTGCTGCTTCACTACTGATTCTGGTTCCTAGACCTACCCATAAAGGCCTCCTGCAAACATCTGTCCTGCGGTCCTAATGCTCCAGGCCATCAGAGAGCTGGCAGATGGCAAAGCTGTACAGAACTGAGTGCAACAACTACTCACCATAGGCTAAAGTGGGAATGAGAAATGATCATCCGTTATGGCACCATCACCTTCTGTGCCCATTAACACTTAACTCTGTAAAATCCAGCATCTCTTTAAAATCGCTGTTTCAATTAGTATATTACTTTTCACTATTGTATTTGCTAGAACAAGAGTTTCATAAATGTGGTGTTCTTATATCACTAAAACTACCAGGGCTTAATTGCTGGTAAGAGTTTAGAATAAGGTTTGGCAGGAAAGGTAAGTGGAAACATAGATGAAACATACACTATAAAACACAAAATTTGGGAGTGAAATCCATTTCAGTGTAAAACTTATCTGAACAGGACTCCAGTTCTAAGAAACCCAACCCTAAAAGTCACTACTGAGAGTCTGGGATTCGTCAGCATGTTACTCACAGTTACAGCTCTGATCACACACTAGGTCCAATTATGTTTAATAAGCCGCAGGGACACATGGTTACCAAGGATAATTCTGCCAAACTGAATGAGAAAGTTCAATATTTAACACATGGAATTTAGTGAACACATTTGGCCACTAAGAAAATATAATTGGCCCCTTGTCTTTCATTTTAATCATCTTTATTAGAAAAAAAATACATCCTACTAAAGAAGTTTACCATACGGAAACGGCAACTTAAAATTTAATGCTCTATTACCATGTAAAGAATTAATACATTATGATTTTGCCCAATGAGAATGGAACTGAACTTTCACTGTGATGTGAACTTAACTTGAAATAACTTTGTCTTTTAACATGACTTAGAAAACAGGTGTTAAGAACAGACCAACCAATACAGTACACAAGTTTTTAGTTTTCCCTAATCACCATGTTACTTCTTTATCTGCTTATGTGTTTGGTTACTTAGGGAACCAAAGCTTTTTCTTTGAGATTAATTTGGATTTTAATCATACTCAATAGTGTAAAGCAGTATTTATGATTTATAATCAGAGCAGATTTATAAGATGCTTCTGAGTGAAAATTGCTTGGTATATACTGCTAATTAAGTTTTAGTGAACTGTTTTCATTGCAAAACAGGCAACACTTTACGGATAAAGCCTTTATTGCAACCACTATATAATGTCTTTTCTATCTGACATTGACATTCTGATAATTCATACTCTGATGCATTACAGAAAGGGCCTGTATGAAGCAAATTCTATAAATTTATGACAACTTTGAAAGATGAAAAGCCCTAAATACCTCACAGAAAAATTCTAGAAATCACACAGCTCTTTCCTAATTGTTTTAAAAGGCTGTTTCTTAGATCTTCTGGACTCTATAAAATCCTTATTTACTCTCTATCCCATTCCAAGAGAAGATAATAACACACAGTATTGACTACGGTTCCTTCAACAATGAAATCCAAACTAAAATATCTTCTGTGAAATGAGAATCCAGTACTTGGTACTTATTACTGTCTGATTCCTGGCTCACACCCTTGTTGTCCTCACATCCTATCATACTGAAGAGCACGACCACTTAGAAATCTTTCTCAAGCTGTGCTCCTTGGAACAATGGTATTCCACAAAAATGTGTGTTCAACATAATAGATGTTAGCAATGTTTATTTTTAAATTTATTTTAAATATATATCTAGGCAAAATGGTAAATACCTTTACACAGTTATTGTCGTACACAAATCTTTAAGAAATAATGCACAACCCAAGAGAAATAAAAACATATGCTAGCACACAAAAACTTATACACAAACGTTCATGGCAGCATTACTCATAATTATGCCAAAAGGTAGAAACAACCAAAATGCCCATCTTCTGATGAAAGTGTAAATAAAATGTGGCATATCCATACAACAGACTATTATTCAGGAGTAAAACTGAATGAAGTACTGGATACATGCTGAAATATGGATGAACCTTGAAATCATTATGTTAAGTGAAAGAAGCCAGTCACAAAGGACTTCATATTGTATGATTCCATTTAGATGAAATGTCCAGAATAGGCAAATCTATAGAGACAGAAAGTAGATTAGTGGTTGCCACGGGCCCAGTGGGTCAGGGAGGAGAGTCCTGAGAGGAAGGGTTGGGTGGTGACAGCTAAGGAGAGCAATTATTTTTCGCACAATGAAAACATTCTAAAATTGATGTGGTGATGGATATACAACTCTGTGAATACACTAAAAGCCACTGAATTGTACACTTTAAATGTGTGAATAGTGCAGTATGTGAATTATGCCTCAGTAAAGCCATATGTAAAAAGAAAAATAGGTATTTGAACAGATTCTTCACTAAAAAGACATCCATAAACATATGAAAAGATGCCCAATTTTATTAGGTATCAGAGAAATATAAAATTAACACGAACATGAGACACCACCACAGACCTACCAGAACAACTAAAATAAAAGATGGATAATAACATGTGTTGGTGAGAATGTAGTGTAGCAGACATACACCACTGAAAAGAACTTAAGTTGTAAAGCCACATAGGAAAGCTTTGGTAGGGTCTATTAAAAGTTGAATATAAATATACTGTATGACCTAGCAATTCTACTCCTAAATATATATACCATGTATACACACCAAAAAACATGTATAAGAATATTCATAACAGGATTATTTGTAATAGCTCTAAACCAAGAATATCCCAAAAGTCCATTAAAAACTATGGTATATTTATATGCTGCAATACAACACAGTAATTAAGATAAACTACTGATGTATACAACATAGATAAATTGGACTAATATTACATTGAGGATAAAAACAGATACAAAAGAACACTTAATAAAATAATTTAAAATGGGCAAAAGTGACGTGTTATTAGAAATTATGATAGTGATTACCTTTTGGTAGAAAAAAAAAGGCAGTAATGGGGGAGAAGGATGAGTCATGAGGAAGGCTTCTCAGGGTATTGGTGATATTTTATTTCTTGATCTGGGTGCTAGTTACATGGATATGTTTACTTTGTGATAACTCATCTAGTTATATATTTATTATTTGTATTTTCCTATATAAATATATATGTATTAAAAATACTGTACTTTGATTTAAAAGTTTATTTTTAAAAAGTGAGGGAAAAGGGCTTCCCTGGTGGCGCAGTGGTTGAGAATCTGCCTGCCAATGCAGGGGACACAGGTTCGAGCCCTGGTCTGGGAAGATACCACATGCTGCGCAGCAACTGGGCCCGTGAGCCACAACTACTGAGCCTGCGCGTCTGGAGCCTGTGCTCCGCAACAAGAGAGGCCGCGATAGTGAGAGGCCCACGCACCGCGATGAAGAGTGGCCCCCGCTTGCCGCAACTAGAGAAAGCCCTCGCACAGAAACGAAGACCCAACACAGCCATAAATAAATAAATAAAGCCAGAAAACATCTTAAAAAAAAAAAAGTGAGGGAAAAAAAGAAATAGTACACAATAGCAAAATACCTGACAATGCCAAGAAAGTTTGACCTGTCATTTACCCAGAGTATTTTCCAACAAACAGTTACACAGAACATGTATTGCCAATTAAATAAATGCTGGTCTATGTTGTGAATCCTGTCATTTTGTTTCAGTATATATTTGTGATATTTTATTTATTATGTTGAATATTTATACCACTCTTAGTTATTCCCCATAGACCTATGGCTAATTCATAATCCATACATGATGACACAAGCGAGCAAAAAGCCAGACCCCTTCAATGTGAAAATAATAATCATAGCACTTGGTTTCTAAAAAATTGGAAGGTGAGCTGTCCAACATGAAACAATTTATGATTTTCAGAGCTGCATACTTCAAGAGCAGTAGATGACTGTAAACCTGCAGTTCATGTTCTCCCCTTTGTTATAAAAATCTTTTCTGAAATGGGCTTATGCTGTAAGAAAACACTCTCGGGACTTCCCTGGTGGTCCAGTGGTAAAGAATCCGCCTTCCAATGCAGGGGACGCGGGTTCAATCCCTGGTCGGGGAACTAAGATCCCACATGCCACGGGACAACTAAGCCTGTGCGCCACAACTACTGAAGTCACACGCCTCAACGAAAGAGCCCACGTGCCACAAACTACAGAGCCCACGCTCCCTGGACCCCGCGCACCACAACTAGAGAGAAAAACACCCGTACACCACAACTAGAGAGAAGCCCGCGTGCCTCAATGAAGACCCCGCGTGCTGCAACTAAGATTCCCACAAAAAATAAAAGAAAATAAATTTTAAAAAAAGAAAACACTCCCGACAAAATTAATGAATAGGTTTGATGTTACATCTGCTATGAGGATCAGACTGAGCAACATGGTTCCTAAGAGTAAGCAGTGGATATGTATAAAATACAAAAATACTGTTTTCATTTTTAATGTGGTTTTTAGGTTGTATTTCAAAACCAAAAAAAAACTATAAAATATTTTTATCTTGCAATTTTTAAATTCTTTTTGTTCTTAATTAAATTTTTTGCTTGTGGATTAACACTATATATTTATAACAAAGAAAACAGCAAAAGATTCAAATTCTGATCATTTCTTGCAATAACTAACTCCTCTGTAAAATAGTTTTGCTATATGTCAATCCATGCATTAATTATACATCTCATATATTTCATTTTTACATTTTAAAATGTTCCATGGTCAACATGTTTGGGAAACTCTGACCTAGAATTATCTTCTCAATTTTAAAATATCCCTAAACCTGCATCCATAATAACATTCTATGGTCTCAAAAGGTTACATTTTTAAAATTCACTAACTTAATCCCTCCCCCACTTTTTTACAGTGACCATTGTCTAGATGCAGTAAGGAGTATAATGAAATATGCAGAAAGTTCTCCAAAGGAAAGGAGAAAAAAAGAGTTGATAGTAATGATAAACAGTATAGTATCATAAAGTCAGAACCACTGAGGCAAAGATGAAAACCTTAAGTGTACTGAAAAAGACCATGTTTTGTCTCAATGGACAAAAGCCAGTCAACTAAATGCCCAATTGCAAAAACAAAACAAAACAAAAAGTACATGTACAAATAATTTTGTAAACTGTAAATACGGGTCATCAAAGATTGTTCTTTAAAAAGTAAGCACAAAGTTCAGGATTTTGTAGTAGCTTTGGCACTCAAACTTTCCTTTGAGGTTCACACATTTGACTTTTATATGTGTTTCCAGTAACACATAATGTATGAAAGTTGAAGAATACCTATATGCCCCAGGTAGGCTCTTGCTTCTGAAGCTAAGTCACATCCTTCCCCTGCTATTTGGAAATACGAAAATGGGATTTTGTTTGGCACTGTGATAAACACTGGGAAAACATCTTTTAAACTGACACTTCTAGATATGCAAGAAACTAGTAACAGTAGTTGGCACTGAGAAAGCAAGGTGGGAGACTAGAGGTCAGGGATGGGACAGAGATCAACTTTTCATTCTATTCTCAAATTTTAAAACGTCATTATGATTACATCTTCTATATCATGTTAAACATACACAATAATTTTTGCACACATTAATTATTTTTATGTTGAGCTGAATTCAAATGCCTTCAGATACGTTTCATTCCTAAGGCTCTGCATGAAGCCTCCTTTCTTCAGAAGTCCCCATCCTCAACCTCTATTTATAAAGCACAGTTCATGTCAACAAACAAAGTATCCAAAGCACTCCCCACGGGCCAAATGTTCAAGAATAATCCATCAGCATCAGTGTAAGACATATTCTATATTTGTGATCTATGAGGTTCCCTCACATTAAGGACTAAATCTTCAGAATTACTCCTCTTTAAATAACTGTGGATCATTTGAGTATATCAAAGTCCTAATAGATGTTTAAATTATTAGTACCACTATAGTACCCTGCAGGCAGTAGTGCCTACATGCTTTCTTTCTTGAAAAGCATTTCGTCTAAATTATACACACTTTTAGATAAATAAATCAACAAAATTACAACATCAGCTTTGTTCAGAAAATATAGAACATCCTTAAACTAAATGCTTTTGCTAAGCAAGCTAGAAGAAAGGATCCATGTTGAACACACTTCTTCTGAGTTGTTACTTACTTTTAAAATGACATATTTGGGGAGCAAAAGACGTTCAGTTACATCAATGTACAATGTGGCCCTAAATTACTAGTGGGTGAATTAGGCTAAACTCTTAGACGCAGGCATTTTACAACGACAATCAGGTTGTTTTATCGGTATTTAAGTTAGACAGCTAAAAAAGAAAAAAGAAAAAAAAAGAATCTAAGTAACAATGATAACTTAAAAAGTCCTAAAGAGGTAAATCACACTACCAAGCCACTACTTTTTCAATGTGCTGAAACAGAAATTTCTAAATGTATTGTGTGAAAAACAACTACCGCAAAGTCATTTATATCATAAATTGTAAATCCAAAATACCACTAGTTCGACAATATGCAAATGTACCATATAATTTCACTTTAAATTACTCTCACTTCCTTTTTCCACTGGACTCCAAACAGGAAAGAAAATGAAAGAGTACAATTCAAGAGTTGAAAGAAAGAGAAAACGCAGGAACCTCAATCAGATCTGCATGACTCATGTTGTGTCAATTGCAAATTTCTGATTTCAAGCCTTTAAAAAAAAGAAACTTCAAGGACCCTGCAAAGTATGTTCAAGTCAGATGCTTGATTAGACAATTGAATCACTTTACTGGACTTCATTTTTTTTTCTTGATTCAGATCTCTTCTCTTGCTGCCACAAATATGTTTGTTCAGTGTAAATGGAGTGATGAAGATTGACCTTTCTAGCTGAGCAGCTGGCGGAACAGGATTTTAAATGGTATGCTTAGCATTTTACTCCACTCAATTTAAGGCAAAAGGAAGTGAAATAAAAGTGCATGAATGATAGATCCACATATCTAAGTTTTATTCTAGGAATTTTGGAGCCTCTGTCCCACTCCTTCTGACAAAGTATCTCACATCAGGGTGAGGTATAACCAGAAGTGAAACGTTGAACTACTACCATGAGAAGTTAGGGATGCCGAAATAGAATTAGTAGCTGCTCTGTCTTTTAAGAATTGTCCCCATCTATTTTCCTGTTCTCAGAAAAAAAAATTGGACAGAAGGAAAAAAAGAAATTGCTGTGCCCTTAAACCCTGCCTAGTACCTTGACTCATTCCAATGTCTTTTCTCTGATTTTCCATCCAATAGCACCAAAATAAGACATCCATTTCCTTCTTTTATACCTCATAACCTGACAAAAAGCAGTCTTGGAAACTCACTATTCTGGATATTGAAGACCACACATATTATACTTTCAGCATTTTGTAATATTTTTACTCTCCCTAATTCTCATCCCCCCTTACCCAGTTACTGTATACTCCTAACTCAACCCATCACTCACCCATTAAAATCGTAAGTATAGGAGACTATGTGTAACTGCCTGAGAAATTACATACTCAAAGCAGCCCTCAAAAACAAATTTCCATGAATATCTAATGGAAAGGAGAAAGAGCCTATATTTATGAAATTTCTTTTAGACCTGCTACCTGATTTTCATTCAATGCTAGCATGTGAGCAAGTGCTAATAATTTGCCTAGCTGATAGGAAGCTGAGTCCAATCATTTATTCACAGCAGGCACAATGCTAGAAGCTAAGGATGCAGAGATAAAAGACTCTTTATTCAAAGTCAGACTTTTCACTCAAAGACCTCAAAGTCTAGTGGAAAAGAGCCTCATAAGCCAACAATCATAATATCGTAGATGTGTCATGATAGGTGTATGTCCAGAGTGGCATGGGAAGACAAAAAAGCATACACTAAACTCAAGTCTAAAGAATTGTGGAAAGTTTCTCAGACAAGGTGGCATTAGATTCAAGTCTGGAGAGATCCTTAGGAGGAACAGGGGTGGGAGTGGGGGGACAGGGCATTCTATTTAGAGGAAGCAGCATGTAAAAGACACAGCAGTTCAGGGAATTCTCTGGCAGTGCCATGGTTAGGACTTCACGTTTCCACTGCAGGGGGCACGGGTTCCATCCCTGGTCGGGGAACTAAGATCCCGCGTGCCATGCAGTGAGGCAAAAAAGACACAGCAGTTCTGTTTGGGACGATGAAAAAGTTCTGGAAATAGACAGTGGTGACGGTTACACAATATTGTGAATGTACTTAATGCCACTGAATTGTACATTTAAAAATGGTAAATTTTATGTTATATATATTTTATTACAATTTTTTAAAAAGACACAGATGTCTGAGAGAGTAGAAACACCAAATAAGGTATCTATAGAGAGACTGAGTGGCAGGAAAAAGGATGGAGCTGTATCAAGGCTAGACCGTAAAGGGCTACGTGTTCCATGCTAATGGAGTGTGGAAGCTAACTCAGAAGAGGAGAAAGATTTGGAAGCTTCATGAACGATTAGGAGGCTATTAATATAATCCAGATGAGAAATGAAGGTCTGAACTCTGGAGAGGCAGTGGAGACAAAAAGAATTAACAGATTTCCAAGACTGAAAGACAAAAGAATAAAGAAAACTTGGAGGCTAAACGTGAGGGATCGGGAGGAGTCTGGAATGCCTCAGGTTTCTGGCTGGAACAAGGAGGCAGATGATGATGCCATTCACCCAGAGAGTGAAAGCAGGTGGACTGGGGAGCACGGTAGCTTCTGCTGTGATCTTCCAAGTTTGAACCCTTGTGAATAAAGGATGAAGACCAGCAGTTAGAGGAATTGCAGGATTTCTTAAGTGGGTCTGTGGACTTTTGCAACAAAGCCCAGCTCTGTGGAGGAAGCCACTTTTCCCCACCTCTGAAAAGAACAAGCACTTCTCTGGCACACCAGAATTAAGGGATCTGATAGACTCATGCTGAATAGAGGCAGCTTTTCTGTCAAGGCCCTGAGGTTCCCAGCAGTACCTTCAGTGAGGCTCATCAAGGGTAGCATCTATCAACAAGGGTGAGCCAAAGACAAATAATATGGCACATTTAGGACTCTCAGAAATAACTGGGAGGTATTACAGGATAGACCAGAATCTGACAGGTTGGTAAGAAGGAAAGGGCAAGATGGGTTATTATCATTTGGAGAACATAAAAAGGACCTATTTTATTCTTCCAGGCTACTGAGGCCTGGAGCTTACCAGTTAATACACATTTTAGAAAAGTGATACCATGTTATTCACTAACCCACTTGTAGACCACTCTCGGACATTTAGCAACATGGTGAGCATCTATGTCATAACATTCTTCCATAACTTCATACTTAAGGCTAAATAGTATCTGAGAATATACCATGATTTATTCAATCAGTCCCCTGTTGTTGGACATTTAGGTTTGAATGGAGCTTTTCAAACTATTAAATATTAAATCCATCATCACCAATTAAGCACATTTTCATGACAACTAGGAATATCTAAGCATTTTGTTTGAAGACTCCTTGTCCATAAAAATCTCTTCAGATTTTTGTTTAAAAAAATAACTTGTAAAAAAAACCCCTATATAACCAGCTAAAAGAATACAAAGCAATTTACTAGCCCTGATTTTATAAGAAGAAAGTAAATTGCTCACTTGTGGAGGGGGTGTTAATTTTATCAAGCCACTAGCGTACCATATTGCACAATGGAAGAGGCAGGTAATTCACTAAAGGACACCCTGGTGGCACAAAAGAATAAATACATCTCCAGTAAGTAAGCCATGTGCTCTTTGTCAGCAGGATCAAATGTATTGTTTTTTATCTCCTTTACCATCCCATGGATGCTTATTGGTCCCTTCCTGAGTTGGCAACACATGTAGGCAAAGACGCCTCTACCTGTGCCCATGCTGTTCCTTCTACCTGTAATGTCCCACGGCTCCCCCAATTTCTTTTTCTTTTTTTTTAAATTTATTTATTTATTTTTGGCTGCGTTGGGTCTTCGTTACTGCACCTGTGTTTTCTCTAGTTGCGGCGAGTGGGGGCTACTCTTCGTTGTGGTGCGCGGCCTTCTCATTGCGGTGGCTTCTCTCGTTGCAGAGCACAGGCTCTAGGCCCACGGGCTTCAGTAGTTGTGGCATGCAGGCTCAGTAGTTGTGGCTCGTGGGCTCTAGAGCACAGGCTCCGTAGTTGTGGTGCACGGGCTTAGTTGCTCCACGGCATGTGAGATCTTCCCGGACCAGGGCTTGAACCCGTGTCCCCTGCGTTGGCAGGCAGATTCTTAACCACTGTGCCACCAGGGAAGCCCTCCCCCAATTTCTGTGCCCAGACAGCTCCTACTTATTATTCGAGACAGTTCAACTGTTACCTCTAGAAAGCCTACCCTGACCACTCTAATCCTGAGCCAAGTGTCCCAAAGTATCCTGTCTATACCTCTGAATACTTAGCACAGTTTATTATGGTGATTTGATAGTCACCCACCTAATCATAAGCCTGTTTAGGCTAAGACCTTGGCTTTCACTGTAACACCCTCAGGGTCTAGCACACTGCTTCATTAAATGATTGCCGAAAAAAATGTTATGACTTAAAGAGCACCACAAAGTCTCACCTGCATATCAATACTGTTACCCACCAGTAATGCTTTCTATTGAGAGTAATTGAGCAACACGCCTAACTACAAAGGTTATGTACAGTTTTCTAATAAAATAAAACACAACAATAATTTGACAATGCATAATCATTGTTGTGATGCATGGTAATTAAGCAAACAATAAGTAATTGTATAAATTACTACCACTGGTAATTTCCAGGAAGGCACTGGGATGGCATACGGTGATCAACTTCTTTCTCCATCAGAGATGGGACTGATCTTAACTACTTCTGCTCCTATTTAAATGTCCCAAACTCCAAAACTGCCCTCTACTCCACCATACCTTCCCCTCCTTCTACACACTCTCCACTACAATGATTATTTTCTCTGGAAATGGGATTCAGCTGAGAGACTTCTTTCTCTGATTTTGTAATGAACTGTTTGTCACCTTTACGAGCCTCATGTTCTGCCATTCCTTCCTGGGATTTTTAGGTAGAGGCACTTTCTTAAAGGGTTATAAGAACCTCAGACTCCTCTTTTCCTTCCCTACTTGAAGTGTCTTTTTTTAGTAAATAGGTGCAATAGGTTGAGAGGTATGAATGAAGAAAACCTGTCCTGCCTCAAAATCTCTCCCTTAGATTACAAAGCATTTCCATCATTTACACCTTCATTTAAGTTAACAAATAAACACATACACACACACCTCTTGCCACTGAAAGCAAACAAACTAAGCAAAACAGGTTTATTGGTCACTTAGGTGGTTGAAAGAAGCTGACAATTAATCATACTGGGGGAGAGTTTCGAGGGCAAGTGAGGAAGAGGAGGAGCAGTGGAACTCTTGTAATGAGGCGGCAAGAGAGCTCTGGCGATGAGAGAACAAGGGATGACAACAGAAAGAGGAAAGAAACTGTGTGGAGCCCAAAGATTAACTTCGAATTTCAGTCTACAGCTGCCCAAGCATCCCTCCTTTCTTTCCCTCTTTTCTAAAAGCCAACTACCAGGAATTCCCTGGTGGTCCCGTGGTTAGGACTCTGCACTTCCACTGCAGGGGCACAGGTTCGATCCCCGGTTGGAGAGCTAAGATCCCACATGCCGCATGGCACGGCCAAAAAAAAAAAAAAAAAAACCAGAAAGAAAATGGGGACAATACCACCTGCTCTCAGACCAAGAGAAGTTAGGTGATTGCCCAGGAATACATTAACATTACCTCATCAGTCTAAGAGATGCACTTAAAATACAAGTCCAAAGTTCAATCTTCTTCACCATGATTGAAATATTTCAGATTGAAAGTACATTCTGGTACACAAATGTTCATAGCAGAACATAACAGCCAAAAAGTGGAAACGATCCAGTGTCCGCCAAATGATGAGTAGATGAACAAAATGTGGTATATCCATACAATGGAATATTATTCAGCAATAAAAAGGAATGAAGTACAACAATGTGAATGTACCTAATGCCACAGAACTGTACACTCAAAAATTGTTAAGATGATAAAATTTGTATTTTGTATGTTTTACCACAATTTTTTTAAAAAAGAAATGAAGTACTGATACATGCTACAAGCAGGTGAACTTTGGAAACATTTTGCTAGTAAAAGAAGTCATTCACAAAAGGCCATATACTACATGATTCCATTTGTATGAAATTTCCCAAACAGGCAAACTCATAGAGATGGAAAGTAGATAAGTGGTTGCCAGGAGCTGGTGATAGGAGGGAATGGGGAGTGACTGCTAATAGGTAAAGGGTTTCTTTTGGGGGTGGTGAAAATAAAAATATAAAGTGGAAATAGACACACAACTTTGTGAATATTCTAAAAACCAGTGAACTGTACTCTGTAAAAGGGTGAGTTGTATGGTAACTAAATTATGTCTTTTATATTTCACTTTTTAAAAGGCAAATGCTAGTAAACAAAGTATGCTGATATATATCTGGGACATTTAAGAACATTTAGAAAGTCAGGATTAAGGTAAGACCTCAGAAAGTGCATAAATGATCTACTTGTATATGGGAAAACAGCAATAAGTTACAAAGCACAAACACGACCACCATCATGAAACTAACAACAACAAACACATTGTTCAGAAAAAAAGTAAGATTGCCAAGATGCTAACTAAATCCACATGAAGTGAAACGTCCAAGTGTTCATTCTTAACCAGATCTGAAAGAGAAGAAAGTGAATGTCTCATGAATAACAACTTTTGCAGGGTCTCACGTTAGGGTCAAAAGCTGCTGTCTCCCTCTCCTCTCCACTGTGCTAAGATTTTTAACAAGGCCTCTTCTCCTGTTGCATGGGGTGAGTGTGCAGCTGATTAGAGGCCCTGAAGGTTGCCTAGTCAAGTGCCTCCGCTTCATGTCATAAGAGCCAAATTAAATGTCGACAGACATCATTATCCATTTTTAACCCCACATTCTCTATCTCTGCCTTCCTTCTAGCAAGAAGTCTTTCAAATCTGCATGCTCCATTTTATGCTGCTCCTTAACCTCTGCACCGTCTCTTAGGAAAGCAAGACAAGAGGCTTCTCTATCTCCTGCTCCTCACTATCCTCTCCACCTTTCATTTCTACAGCCTCACTTCCTTCCAGACAATGTCTACCCACCCCCATCATGTTTTCTTTGGTTTCCCCGAACATCCTTCCTTGCTAGTGCATGTATGTGGTGGTCATCTTAGCAGATTGCGAGAAGACAAGTCCAAGATTTTTCTCATTTCATCTTCTGATATAATAGTCTACTAATACACCTCCAAATGATGATCTAGCCTGAGATTCCAGCACTTGATCACGGTACACTCTCTTTGTGTACTGATTATTTTTGTATTTTTAAGCACATTTTTTTGGTTATAGAAAAATATACTTTTTCTAACTTTTATGGATTTGTTTAACAACATTTACTGACTATTCACCATGTCTGAAGCACATATTATTGGTCATTCTTTGCAGATTTAGAATTATTCTTTAAACTAAAATCAGCCTACATTATCGAAAAAGCAAGAAATAAGTGCTGGTGAGGATGTGGAGAAAAGGGAATGTCCCTTCATGCACTGTTGGTGGGAATGTAAACTGAAGTAGCCACTATGGAAAACAATATGGAGACTCCACAAAAAATTAAGAATAGAACTACCATATGACCCAGCTATTCCACTTCTGGATATTTATCTGAAGAATACAAAAAAATATTGAAATATGCACCCCTATGTTCATGGCAGCATTATTTACAATAGCCAAGATATGGAAACAACCATATGAATGGATAAATTTATCCATTTATGATGGATAAATAAGATGTGGTATATATCAATGGAATATTACTCAGCCATAAAAAGGAACGAAACTGAGTTATTTGTAGTGAGGTGGATGGACCTAGAGACTGTCATACAGAGTGAAGTAAGTCAGAAAGAGAAAAACAAATACCGTATGCTAACACATATATATGGAATCTAAAAAAAAAAAAAAAAAAAGGTCATAAAGAACCTAGGGGCAAGATGGGAATAAAGATGCAGACTTACTAGAGAATGGACTTGAGGATACGGGGAGGGGGAAGGGTAAGCTGGGACAAAGTGGGAGAGTGGCATGGACATATATACACTACCAAACGTAAAATAGATAGCTAGTGGGAAGCAGCCACATAGCACAGGGAGATCAGCTCAGTGCTTTGTGACCACCTAGAGGGGTGGGATAGGGAGGGTGGGAGGGAGGGAGACACAAGAGGGAAGAGATATGGGGACATATGTATATGTATAACTGATTCACTTTGTTATAAAGCAGAAACTAACACACCATTGTAAAGCAATTATACTCCAATAAAGATGTTAAAAAAATTTTTTTTAAAAAGATGTGGTATATATATACAATAGAATACTACTCAGCCGTAAAAAAGATAAAATCTTGCCACTTGTGACAATATGAATAAAGCTTGAGGGTATTATGCTGAGAGAAGTCAGATGGAAAAAGACAAATATCATGTGATTTCACTTGTACATGGAATATAAAAAACAAACAAATAAATGAAAATAAGTGAACAAACAAAAACAAACACATAGATACAGAGAACAGAGTAGTGGTTACCAGAGGGGAAGGGAGGTGAGGAGGTGAGAGAAATGGGTAAAGGGGATCAACAGTATGGTGACAGATGGAAACTAAACTTTTGGTGGTAGGCACGCTGTAGTGTTGAAATATAATGTTGCAAACCAATGTTGCCTCAATAAATAAAATTTTAAAAGAAAAAAAAGCAGCCTTAATAATGGAGAAAGCTATGCATGTGTATGGGAAATCCCTCTACCTTCCCCTCAATTTTGCTATAAATCTAAAACTGCTCTAAGAAAAAAAGAAAAGTCTTTCAAAAAATAGCCTAAAGATCAGAGATTATATATGAAACTGGACTGTGACAATCATAAATAGCATCATACAATAATAAAAATACAATAATAAAATAAAAATTAACAGAATGCTAGGCTATTCACTAGCAGGATAAGGGCTACAGAAAGTAAAGTTTAAAATTTAGTTCATATTTTGATGGATGCATAGATATAATGGATTTGTCTGCCCAGCATAACTGCCTTCTAACTTTGTGAGTCTTGGTGGGAGATACTGCAGAAACTGAAAACATCAGACACTCACTTTCCTGGCCTTCCTTGCAGCTGGAATACAGCATATGACTTTGGCTTGGCCAACCAGACACTTCTACCCTGGACCTTGACTATGAAGCTGTGACAGTGAAGAAGGAGAGACCAAGGAGAATACATGCTGGTAACAGACACAGGCAGCTAAGACAGTTGCAGCACCAATATCAAGTGTACAGGGGCAGAAGTGGCAGGAATGTGACACTGGTACCTAGTTTCCAGTATCCTTGGTGACAGTGGGGCAAGTTGTGGCATCAGAGACAGAGACAGCAGTGTCTTCTCCAGACAGGCTCTACAGTGTTATTCTTGGTTCTGGGTGCTCTCTAGCCTCCCTTGCTGTTGTCCATTTTCCAAACCTGCTTTATATCCTCCCTATAAGTTTTCTGAGCTGTCTAATGTCTTTTCAATAAATTTCTCTTCTGTTAAAATCAGCCAAAGTCAGTTCTGTTGCTTGCAAGTAAGAACTTTGATACAATGGGCTAATGGCTGGCAGGTAGCAGATATTAATCTAATACCCGTAAATTAATATTTGTTGAGGACCCTCTCAGTATACCTTACTCTTTTTTGGTCAGATTTAGTGGAGTACAATTTACAAAAAGTAAAATTCACCTTTTTTAAGTAATGTGTTTTGACAAATGTTACAATCATATAACCACTACCACAATGAACATACAGAATGTTTCCACCATCTAGAAAAGTTGCCTTGTACGTTTTTAGTCAATTCCTTCTCCCAGGCCCCAGCCCCTGGTAATCACTGATGTGATTTCTGTCCCTATATTTTTGCTTTCCCCAGAATGTTGTATCATAGAATTATATAGTCCATAACCCTTTCGTGTCTGGCTTCTATTACTTAGCAAAATGCATTTGAAATTCATCATGTTGTTACATAAATCAATGGCTTGTTCCTTTCTATTGCTGAGTACTATTCCATTTTATGGCTGTTCCACAGTTTGTTTATCCATTCACCAGTGATGGATATTTGAGCTCTCTCCTACAGCAACCTTTTTTAAAACATAGAAATTTATCAAAATAGTTATACTCTACCTTCTGGAAGCTTAAATGGTGGGAATCTTAGGACAAAACTGAGGAAATACGGTATTTTCTCTAGCATAAAACGTTCTATTTTTAAAACTGATATATGCTCAGATGTATATATTTTTCTTCAAATATCTCCTTTTGGCGCATTTATGAAAATAAAGACAGCATCCCTCCCAATTTCCAAGAAAATTTTAAGAAAAATTCTTCAGGGGAAAAAATTCAAGAAATATATATATGTACATTTTTGTTTCTCCTTTGCCTAGCAGTATCATTATAGCAGGATGCAATAAAAAGCAGAATGCTACTTCAGTAACACCTTCTCTCTTAAATTAACTAGGTTCCTAACTCGACAGCAATTCCAAGGCTGTTTTCATCTTGTGGTAATTCATCCTATAGGAGAAAAATCATTCTCGTAACCTATTTTCATGACTCTCAAGTTTATGAACATATGGCCTAAGGCTGTTACAATCCATTTGACCTCTAAGCATTAAAACAGATACAGTTAATATACGTTTCAATATGTAGAAGATATACTGGCTCAGAAAAAAAATCTTAACACTTCTATGTGAAACACAGAATTCTAACACTAATTCTGCTGATACGGTTTGGGCATAAAGGCTGACCTCTCCACTTCTACTTCCCTCTGGTCATACTAAAAATAAGCATCCTTGTCAAGTCTTGTCAAGATTCTAATAAGTCTTAGAAGGCTTTTTGAGATTTTCAAAATTATAGATTTGCTTAACCCTATTATTTTGTGGTCATTTTGCAAGCATATTTCCCAAGCACATGGATTCCAGTCAAAGACATTGATCATAATTAAATGTAATTTAAGGTTAAAAATAATAAAATTAAAATCCCCAGGCAATCAGGGTACATATTTATACCCATACTAAGGAAAGTCAGTTTATTTCACTTAAAATAACTAGTATTGGTGAAATAATACTATTCTGGATAAATTATGGAGATATTATCCAATATGTATGAAATCAGGGAAAGCTAGATACTGCAGCATACAATAAACTGCAGAAGTGAGATCTTGAACTTGGTTATATCACACTTACTGTTTGAGGCAGGAAATCTTCCTGACATGTTACAATTCTACTGTAAAATGTAACATGTATTTGCTATATTTTGTTTTATATTTGTTATATGTGACTTATCAAAGGCCACCTTGACCCTTAACAAAACAAAGTAAACTAAGGAATTGAAATCCACTCTCTACCCCACAAGCTAACCATTTTTTATATAGTCTCAAATCTAATATTCAAGTTCCCCCTCATTTTCTTTACTTCTTAAAGAAAGGACTTGGGGAATTCAAAGGAGTAGAGAATAACAGGGTTTCATAATAGTAGCAACTGCAGCAATGTTAGTGATATAAATCTTCAGCTGGATGGGAATAATTTCAACCTTCCAGCAACCTGGGGTACCCAACTCCAGCATGGCTCTGGAAATGAATGAAGATACCTTCAAGAACTACCAAATTTGAGCAGAAATGAACAGATGAAATCTTATTTGCACCTACAGTTATAAACACAGCTAAGCTTTCTTGTCTTTACATCTTAAAATTTCACCACATTGCTATCTGTCCATCAAAATGAAATGGAACACTTGCTTCTTTCTAAAGTTAGAAGACAGTTTAAGCAAAGTAGAAAGTGAGTTGAAGATGAAAGGTAGATTGGGGTAGCTAATAATATAAAAACAAATTCTGGATGATGTCCAAAAGTTAAAGGACGCTGACAAAAGCAGAGATGGTTTTATCAAAGATGATGGAGGAATTTACAAGTTTAACTTTTGATTCAATGATTAATTTTGTAGATAATAGTCATACTACACTTCCCTAAGAAAGAGAAGAATAACTTAAAATATTTATTTAAAATATTTTAAGAAATAAATTCTAAGGGTGCTCCCAACCCAGAGTTCTCAGAACATTTAGGAACAAAGATGTTCATTAAAGCCAATACCAGTAAAGAGAATAATAGTGATAATCTATGAGGTATTTTCAATATTTCAAAGAGCCCAGTGAAAATTCTATATTGACTCAAGATTTCTTTGTATTTGGCTATTCATAATGATCAGAAATTCTAGTTGGCATGTATATATGTCCTTCATTAATTAAAATGGGAAAATTTAATTATTAGTAAATATAGTTTAGTGGTTAAAAGTCTTTGAAAAGCAATCCATAGGAGGACAAATAATAATTGAGTTCTGTTTATCTGTCCTGATAGGGTACAACTTCTAAATCAAATAACCATCATAAAACTGAAGGGGAAAAAAGTCATATTTTTAATGTTTTAAATCCCTTCTGAACCTCCAAGCAGAGTGACCTGATAGTCACAGATTTCAAAAAGGTTTAAATCATATCTGATACAGTTTAAGAGACGCTCATGGAGTTAATATTACTTCCCTGAGTCTTCCTGGAAGACAAGGATATAAGATATAAAATTTAAATCCTCCATAATCACAACACCCAGAGATAAGAACCATCAAAATTTTGATGAATAACCTTCTGTAATAGGCTGAATAATTGCCCCCAAAGATACCATTTCTAATCCCTGAAAATGTTACTTTATTTGGAATAGGTCTTTATAAGATTGATTAAGTGAAATTAAATTCAGGAGATCATTCTGAATTATCCAAGTGGGCCCTAAATGCAATCACAAGTGTCTTTATACAACAGAGGCAGAGGGAGGTTACACACAGAAGAGAAGACAGCGTAACTGAGACTGTAGTGATGCAGCCACAAGCTAAGGAATGCCTGTATCCTCAAGAAGCTGGCAGAGGCAAGGAACAGATTCTCCCCTAGAGCCTCTGGAGGGAGACACAGCCTTGCCAACACCTTGATTTCAGCCCAGTGATACTAATTTTGAACCTCTGGCCTCCAGAACTATGAGAGAATAAATGCTTGTTGTTTTAAACCACCAAGTTTGTGGTAACAACAGCAGTCACAGGAAATTAGTATATCTTTTGATATTTTTCTATGACATTTTCTATAGTTCAGATTATAATATACATTTAAATTTTTATAAAATCATCTTTCAAATTATCAGATCCTTGTATACATGATTAACCCTATTATTCTATCTTCTGACATACCATAATTTACTTAACCATTCTTCTATTTTATATATAGGTTTAATTTTTTCACTCTTATAATGTTCTAATGAACACCTTAGTATAAATATTATTTCCCTGTATTTTTAATCATTTCCTTGGGAGAGTGTCCTAGGAATAAACTTGCCAATCTTTTCAAAAAAGACTGTACCAATTTAAACTTTTACTCAGTGTATTCTTACCATAATTGAGAATTATTTTTTACTTTTTGGTAAATCATAATACCTGGCATCTCATTTTAATTCATAGTTTTTTGCTTATGAATGAGGGTGAAGTAAACATTTTTCACATGTTTATTAGCCAACTGTAATTCTCAACTGTATTGTCCACTTTGTGGCATTTTCCCCATTGAGCTATTGGGTTATTTTTTAGTGTTTATATATGGAGTTTTTATTATTATTACTAAGGATATTAATCTTTTACCATATTAGCTACAAAGTTTTCTCCTGAATTTTTGCTTACCTTTTAGCTTCTGTTTTTGATGTTTCTGACATGAAGAAATTTTTAATTTTCATGTGATATATCTTTTGATCTCTTTCTTTTTGATTTCTTCCATTATCTTTATGCTTAGAAAGCTCTCCCCATGCAAAGATTAAACAAATATTTCTAATTTCTTCTAGTGATTCCTATTACTGCTAATTTAGAAATTAAAGTTTTTCCAAAGTGAGAAATTGCCTTCTGAGTTTGCTTTTATCTAAACTCAGATGATATTTCTGAACGTCAGTGAATCATTCCAACTGAAGCAAAGACCAAAGGTTTAATATCTTTCGGCATTTTTCAATCCAACTAACTCCTTAATTTGTCATTTTTTCCTAATAAATCTGTCTTTACCAATTGGACTTTTCAATATAATAATAAGTAGACAAACGGGCCGACAGGTTTCACTGCCAAGCAACTGGTATGGACTGCCTAGGTGCACTGGATTAAGAAAAATGCTCAGCAGAGAAGAGTATCTGCATTACTGACAATGGTCCAAGACGGAGAGTACAGCAACAATGCTCTCTTCCCCAGACGCCTGGATCCTGGTGGCCCTGACTTTCTTCTTCATTCTTCATCCTCTGTACTTTGCCTAGTGCCTAGCATATAAGAGATATTTATTGAGTATTTTATGGGTGACTGAATGATATCCATTCCAAGTCCCCTCTCTCTGAGGCATTCTAAGCACTTTAATGAGGCATAGTACTAATAAAATTTAACTTCAAATTTGTAGTAAAGTCACTGAAAGTCCATGTTCAACAAAGCAGAACACTGATCCTATTTATCCTCTGTTCTAAGAAATCTGATGCTAATATCAATTAACAGTTCAATCTTCTAATCAAGTAAAGTGACTAGAAACTCTATTGCCAATCAATAATAGATAAGCAACCCTTCATTAAAAAGGGGGAATAATTTACTTAACTACTAGGACAACTGTTAGAATAAATTAAATTGTTTGCACCGAGAAAGCACACCTCTTGCAGCAAGAGAATGAATGCACTAAACAGAATGGACCATGACATAGTTTATACAGCTGTTTAAACATAAGTCTCATGCTGTCTGAGTGATTTCTCAGTTAAGAGGAAATTAACGTTATAATGCAATTAATATCTTTTTTTTTTAATCTCTAAAACTTTGAAGTCCACACTGTGTATGAGGATCCTTCTGAGTTTAAAGTTCTTTCACACATAGAAGATCACTCATTTGATCAAGTTCTCACAAGGACTAGTGGGAAAAATCACATGTATACAGACTTGCTCACTGCCAAATTAAAAGGAATTTCAGAATTCTTGTGTTTGATTTTTGTATGTTAGAGCCAGTTTTATTTTTGGTGGCAAACACAATGGAAACTATAATAGTAATGACAAGAACAGTTAATTTGGTGTAAAACCTTTTTTTTTTTAAACAGCTCCACTATCTGAAAGTGAGCATAAACTGTATCTTTACTGCCCAGTCAGGATCCAGGAATCAATTTAAATGTATATGGGAGTTAAGAGTTCAAATTGTAGGCGTAATTATATTTAGAGGCTGGGACAATGCAAAGAATTGGAATTGACTGATTTCCCCAAGATGGTTCATGTTTGATAGTCCAGATTTTACATTTACTCCACCTCTACCCACCCTTTTTCTGATTCTCTCCTAGGTGCTGATCATAATGCCCTAGTTCCTCTTCTGCCAAGCCGACTAAATAAGTGCTACTCCATCATACACTCACCTGCTGCTACAGGCCTCCTTTACTTCAAAGGTTTCTCCTCTCCCTGTTGTTCCTTGATCGATACCATTTCAGGATCTCCTAGGCTGCTCCTCCCTATCACTTACTACTTCAAATTGCTCTATTTGATCTCTCCTGTGCTCACATGTAATCACTGGCCAGAGAACTCACGTGGAAAATGCATGAGCCCTGGATGAGGCAGCTTTCATTTTATTCAATAGAAATTGACAAGTATAAAACATATGTACCTAATAAACCACTTACTTCTGTGTTACACTTGAATTTACTCTCTTCATCTCCAATTACTCCAGGCTTCCTGAAAGGCTTTAATCATCTCTTATACTCACCTTGCATGTACTCCTTCAGGACACTCTACATCCTTTGTCTTCCATCAAGAAAATATAAAATGGTCCCCTAGATTCTCCTCCATTCCTCCAGACCCTACAGGAAGATTACCTTTAACCAAATGATTCCTTTGGAACTAGAATCCCAAAAAAATATTTTGAGTAGAAAAGATCTCTTTTTTAAAAAATCCCTGAGACCTAAGATCATCATGTAGAAGGGGGAGTTGAGAGAAATGAAGTTCCTAAGAAAATAGAGTTGAAAGGAGGGAACGGGACTGGCAGAGAGCTGCTGAGAACAGTTATCCTGAAAATATTCAAGCACACATCTCCTCCAAGTAAATGTAGGTGTAATATGAAGCCACTCCAGGACCTGCTGTGTCAGATTTTATAGGGGTTTACTTGACAGCAGCAGATTTCTGGAGACCCTTGCTTGAGACAACTCATCAAAATATGTGAGTTCCAATATAACACAATGACAAAATGAGGAATTTTTTTAGCCAAAAATATGGTAACTATTTGTATATAATTTCTGATAATACCAAATTTAGACTATCTGAATATACTTTTTAAAAATATGGTTACTATAGCTATTTCCCTATTTATATATAGTACTAATACTCCTTTCATGTTATAGAAAAATAATACTGTCATTACTGAAACACATGCAGAGGTAGAATATAACATTCAGTCTTTTGCCTATTGCCTTGTATATAGCAGCTACATGCCCTTTTATGCCTGGAGAGAATACAGGATTAGTGTATAAATTTTTCCTTCTGATTTTTAAATATTACTTTTGGAGGTTTTCTTCTCAAATTCAGATTTCCCAAAACTTACTTTTCCCACCATTTTTTAAAACTACCTAATTGTTCTCAGCTGTCTTTTTAAACATGGAAATAAATCTCCATTTTCCCAAGATTTTTCCCTTTCAGTAGAGTTGAGAGTCCTTACATTTACCATTAGTCTCTTTTTGGCCCCAAAAGCATTTCGAGGCCCAGGACCTCTTGCAAACAAAGCAGGCTGTGTCTTTGACCCCTGTCAGCAACTTCTGATGGAGCTTATGCCCTTAGATAAACCACTGGCTTTTGTCTGCTATTCCAGAAAGAGTTATCTTACCTAGCTGGTTATACATCTTTACCATGAAAACTAGGTTATGTATTACTTTATATATGATTTTTCATTTAACAACAGGATTTGCTATAGATTTTCATGAATAGTTCATTTAAAAACGCTTCCATTTACAATCAATTTTTTTAGAAAGTCATCTATTCTGTGACTCAAGATACACCTATATTACTCTAGCTGATAATACTTTAATTGATATATCTTATTTATGTTGCTATGTTTAAAACATACACACACAAGTATTAAAATCTACAGTACTCACAGCTTGGTCAGGAGATACATGCCTACAATCAGAAATTTTTAAGATCCCACAAAGTTGCCCTACAGCCCTAAGCAGAAGAACCTGCTCTTCTTAAAATACGTTAATGCACATTTTTTGTGTAAAACATCTAAATACAAAATACACTGCTATCACAAAATTGTGACACTTTTAGAATGCGATTTAATGTATACATTAGTGAAAAATATGAAAGCTGCATTATAATTCCCACCATAATTAAGTCTGATAAGTGATATTTTAGAGAAATTCTACTGGCAGCCAAATTACTGATCAAGCTGTTCAAACTGCCCGATTTTGCTGGTTATGAATTTCTCTGATCTACTTAGCATTCAACACTGTAAGCTTTTGGTTATAATCGCAAGGCTGTATTTAGGGACCCAGCATTTCTGTTTTTGTTTTTAATATACTATGGAGCATACAATAATGCACACTGAAAATGCTGGCCCTGTAGTATTTTTAGAAATTAGATTTCTCTGGGCCAAGATATGATTTTCCCCTACATATGAATGATTAAAGCATATGCCAACCTTTGAATTCTCAATGAGGAATTCAACTGGCACGGCCACCTTCATCTACTCCATCCAGGCTCTCTTTTCGCAACCCTCAGGAAAGACTGCCATGAACAAAATGACCCTAGAGGGGCTTCCCTGGTGGCGCAGTGGTTGAGAATCTGCCTGCTCATGCAGGGGACACGGGTCCTGGTCTGGGAAGATCCCACATGCCGCGGAGCAACTGGGCCCATGAGCCACAACGGCTGAGCCTGCGTGTCTGGAGCCTGTGCTCCGCAACAAGAGAGGCCGCGATAGTGAGAGGCCCGCGCACCGCGATGAAGAGCGGCCCCCGCTTGCCACAACTAGAGAAAGCCCTCGCGCAGAAACGAAGACCCAACACGTCCAAAAATAAATAAATAAATAAATTTTTTAAAAAAATGACCCTACAACATCATCACTGAAAAGAATATTCCTTAAATGACTATCTGTTGCCTTTTAACACGGTATCCCTATATATCATTTTTCTTTTTACTGAAATATAGTTGATTTACAATGTTGTGTTAGTTTCAGGTATACAGCAAAGTGATTCAGTTTCATGTCCATCTATACTTTCTCAAACTTTTTTCCATTATAGCTTTTTACAAGATATTGAATATAGTTCCCTGTACTATAAAGTAGATCCTTGTTGTTTATCTATTTTAAATATAGTAGTGTGTATCTGTTAATCGCAAACTTGTAACCTATATATCCTTTTTATTTAAGTACACAAATGGTGTTTTCTAAAATACAAAGTATAACGTAACCCAGTAGTAACTCTAAATAAACCATGAACACACCAGTATTTCTATTCCTTTGCTTTAATTCAGAATTAAATTCAGTGACTTTTTAAAAACTAGCCTCTAATTTTAAAAAATGTAATGTGTTGTTACTTTAAAAATATTACTCCAAATGATGAAGGCAAGCTTAACAAAAATCATAAATAAATCTCCTAAACAATGAAACAGTATTTCATGCCAGATATGATTGTTCTCCAAGATATTCATTTGTATCAGTAATATTTAAAATATACAACTTTTTAAAAATTAACTCGAATAAAAAGAAATAAGACAGACAGTGGCCACTCAAAATGACTTTGAAAACCCTCTGGTAAAATTTTGTTCTTCTCTTAACCAGGAAGAAAAAGAAACAACACTACAATTGACAACTTCATCAGCTTCAGATATCAGAAACAGAAAATACTTCCATTTCACCAACACAGAAGAAAGTTGTTTCCAGTGTCTACGGTTTCTGAAGACTGACAAAGACCCTTAACCCCATCTAAGACACAGGAGTCAGATCAGCAAATGAAATCTCTTCTTGTCAGTATTGGGGGAGTTGAGACATATGATTCCACCATTCATGTCCACAAAGTAAATCTTTATAAGGTATCATGAATTCTATTACAAACCAACAAATGGGCATGACCAAGGTAAAAGTATATTTGGTGTCAAACACACCTAAAGGAAGCGGAGAGCCCAGAGAAAAGGCAGTAGTACAAGAAACTCTACAACCATGAGGAAGGGAAATTCAATACCAAATAAGAAAACCTACATGCAGCTTATAGCTTTAATACTTCAGCCAGGCTTCTTAAGCTAAATATCTGTACAAAATTTTAAAAAACAACTCATCTTTTCCTTAAGAAAAAACTAACACAGTCATCTTTTCTAATAGACAGCAGCGAGAAAGGGTCACCTATCTGAAAGAAAAAGACTAAGGACAGAGCAGAACTTCCCCCAGAAACTAGAGACATGTGACAGAGGCAAAAAGAATGCAAGTTATAAACAAATGGGGCCTAATTAAACTTAAAAGCTTTTGCACAGCAAAGGAAACCATAAACAAAATGAAAAGACAACCTATGGAATGGGAGAAAGTATTTGCGAACGATGTGACCAACACGGGATTAATTTCCAAAACGTACAAACAGCTCATACACCGCAATATCAAAACAAAAAACAAAATAACCAACAACAACCCAATCCAAAAATGGGCAGAAGACCTAAATAGACATTTCTCCAGAGAAGACATACAAATGGCCAACCGGCACATGAAAAGATATTCAACATCACTGACTATTAGAGAAATGCAAATCAAAACTACAGTGAGGTAACCCCTCACACCAATCAGAATGACCATCATTAAAAAGTCTACAAATAATAAATGCTGGAGAGGGTGTGGAGAAGAGGGAACCCGCTTACACTGTTGGTGGGAATGTAAATTGGTGCAGAAACTATGGAAAACATTATGGAGGTTCCTTTAAAAACTAAAAATAGAGCTACCATATGATCCAGCAATCCTACACCTGGGCATATATCTGGAAAAGACGAAAACTCTGATTCGAAAAGATACACGCACCCATATGTTCATAACAGCACTCTTTACAATAGCCAAGACATGGAAGCAACCTAAATGTCCATGGACAGATGAATGGATAAAGATGTGGTACATATATACAATGGAATATTACTCAGTCATAAAAAAGAATGAAATAATGCAGCAACATGGATGGACCTAGAGATTATCATACTAAGTGAAGTAAGTTAGAGAAAGACAAATATCATATGTTATCACTTATATGTGGAACCTTTAAAAATGACACAAATGAACTTATTTACCAAATAGAAATAGATTCACAGGCACAGAAAACAAACTTATGGTTACCAAAGGGGAAGGGGGGGTGGCAGGATAAGTTAGGAGTTTGGGATTAACAGATACATACTACTATATATAAAATAGGTAAACAACAAGGACCTCCTGTATAGCACAGGGAACTATATTCGATATCTTATAATAACCTGTAAGTGAAAGAATCTGAAAAAGAATAGATATATATGAAACTGAATCACTTGGCTGTACATCTGAAACACATTATGAAACAACTATACTTCAATTAAAAAAAAAAGAATGCGGGGCTTCCCTGGTGGCGCAGTGGTTGAGAATCTGCCTGCCAATGCAGGGGACACGGGTTTGAGCCCTGGTCTGGGAAGATCCCACATGCCGCGGAGCAACTGGGCCCGTGAGCCACAACTACTGAGCCTGCGCGTCTGGAGCCTGTGCTCCACAAAAAGAGAGGCCGCCATAGTGAAAGGCCCGCGCACCGCGATGAGGAGTGGCCCCCGCTCACCACAACTAGAGAAAGCCCTCGCAAAGAAACAAAGACCCAGCACAGCCAAAAATAAATAAATAAATAAATAAAAACCCATTTAGCCATCCATTTCATTCATCTGTAATAAATAAATAAATAAATAAATAAAAGGATTCCTGGTACCTAGTAGATGCTCAATAAATGTTTGTTACACAAATAAATGAAATTAAAAAAAAAAAAAAGAATGCAAGTAAATTGTGGCCAAATATCAGGAAGAAAAACCACTTTAAAAACCTTGTGTATATCACAATTCTAAAAATTATTATTTATAATAATACTACAGTTGAGCAATACTTTAAAATTTACAAAGTACCTTATATGTTTTTATTTTTTTCTCTCCTCATATGACTCTGGGAAGTAGCCTGGGCAGATATCACTGTCATCCTTTCTAATTGAATTTTTTTAAAAAATGAAAAAGTCACAGAAGTGACTCATTCAAGGTCACAGAGGTAGTATGAAGCAGAACTAAGATTTGACTTTAAGTTTCCTGAATCCAAATATGATGCACCTTTCACAATACCATTATTAAATAAAACTTCTACTCAAATCCACCAAAGGCATTCTAATAAAATTCTGCTCAATCTAACCATGCACTGCTTACTCATCAGTCCTGCAGTCAATCTCAGAACTGTCAATAGAGAATTGCTTTCACACTCTAGTAATTTCTAGAAAAACCTCAATAAAGGAAGGATTTCAGAACTGAATGCTTCTTATAAAATATAACTTATTCTAACCATTATGATTGCGCCTAATGAATTCAATTTTACCCTTTCAACATTGATGAGCCATTGCCGGTGTTTGTCAAAACTGATAACAAAATATAATGTCTGTTTCCCCAGGGCAAATCCCTGCTTGTTCCCTCACCTATTTCCATAATGTATTGTCATTTATAACCTCTGACAGTTGTGCCACATTTTCTACACCACTTAGAAACCAAGCACATAATTTTAAAAGGTTTTGTACTAGAAACTGGTTTCCTAAAGAAAAAAAAGAAAAGAAACACTTCCTTAGTCAGTGCAGCTAACTCATGAAAGATGACTTAGTTTCTATGTACTATTTTTCAGCATAAAAGAAACTTGTTTTTTTAAAATATTTATGATTTTAACAAATCTTGATGATGCTTTTTATCATAATTCTTCCTTGGGCCAACAAATACTAGAATTTTAGTTATGACAAGATAATATAATGTAGAATAAAGATCACTGGAGGGCTTCCCTGGTGGCGCAGTGGTTGAGAGTCTGCCTGCCAATGCAGGGGACACGGGTTCGAGCCCTGGTCTGGGAAGATCCCACATGCCACGGAGCAACTGGGCCCGTGAGCCACAATTACTGAGCCTGCATGTCTGGAGCCTGTGCTCCGCAACAAGAGAGGCCGCGATGGTGAGAGGCCCGCGCACTGTGATGAAGAGTGGTCCCCACTTGCCGCAACTAGAGAAAGCCCTCGCACAGAAACGAAGACTCAACACAGCCAAAAATAAATAAATAAATAAATAAATTTATAAAAAAAAAAAAAAGATCACTGGAGTAGGGTCTGGGCAAGATGGCGGAAGAGTAAGATGCGGAGATCACCTTCCTTCCCACAGATACATTAGAAATACATCTACACGTGGAACTGCTCCTACAGAACACCCACTGAATGCTGGCAGAAGACGTCAGACCTCCCAAAAGGAGAGGGGATTCAGAGCACCGCCTAAACGAGCTCCAGAGACGGGCGCGAGCCGTGGCTATCAGCGCGGACCCCAGAGACAGGCATTAGACGCTAAGGCTGCTGCTGCCACCAGCAAGAAGCCTGTGTGCGAGCAGAGGTCACTATCCACACCATCCCTCCCGGGAGCCTGTGCAGCCCGCCGCTGCCAGGCTCCCGTGATCCAGGGACAACTTCCCCGGGAGAACGCACGGCGCACCTCAGGCTGCTGCAACTTCCCGCCGGCCTCTGCGGCCGCAGGCTCACCCCGCATCCGTACCCTTCCCTCCCCCCCACCTGAGTAAGCCAGAGCCCCCGAAGCAGCTGCTCCTTTAACCCCGTCCTGTGTGAGCGAAGAACAGACGCCCTCAGGCAACCTACACGCACACGCGGGTCCAAATCCAAAGCTGAACCCTGGGAGCTGTACGAACAAAGAAGAGAAAGGGAAATTTCTCCCAGCAGCCTCAGAAGCAGCGGATTAAAGCTCCACAAACAACCTGATGTACCTGCATCTGCTGAATACCTGAATAGACAACGAATCATCCCAAATTTAGGAGGTGGACATTGGGAGCAGGATATATTAATTTTTCCCCTTTTCCTCTTTTTGTAAGTGTATATGTGTATGCTTCTGGGTGAGATTTGGTCTGTATAGCTTTGCTTTCACCATTTGTCTTAGGGTTCGGTCCGTCTGTTTTCTTTTTTTCTTTTTACTTAAAAATTTTTTTTTCTTAACAAATTTTTTCTTAATTTTTTCTTATTTTTTATTTTAAAAAATTAAAAAATTTTTTTCTTAATAAATTTTTTTCTTAATAATTATTTTTCTTATTTTGTATTATAATAGCTTTTATTTTATTTTATTTTATTTTATCCTCTTTCTTTCTTTCTCTTTTTTCTCCCTTTTATTCTGAGCCTTGTAGATGAAAGGCTCTTGGTGCTCCAGCCAGGCATCAGGGCTGTGCCTCTGAGGTGGGAGAGCCAACTTCAGGACACTGGTCCACAACAGACCTCCCAGCTCCACGTAATACCAAATGGCGAAAATCTCTCAGAGATCTCCATCTCAACATCAAGACCCAGCTTCACTCAACGACCAGCAAGCTACAGTGCTGGACACCCTATTGCAAACAACTAGCAAGACAGGAACACAGCCCCATCCATTAACAGAGAGGCTGCCTAAAATCATAATAAGGCCACAGACACCCCAAAACACACCACCAGATATGGACGTGCCCACCAGAAAGACAAGATCCAGCCTCATCCACCAGAACACAGGCACTAGTCCCCTCCACCAGGAAGCCTACACAACCCACTGAACCAACCTTAGCCACTGGGGACAGATACCAAAAACAACGGGAACTATGAACCTGCCACCTGTGAAAAAGAGACCCCAAACACAGTAAGACAAGCAAAATGAGAAGACAGAAAAACACACAGCAGATGAAGGAGCAGGGTCAAAACACACCAGACCTAACAAATGAAGACGAAATAGGCAGTCTACCTGAAAAAGAATTCAGAATAATGATAGTAGAGATGATCCAAAATCTTGAAAACAGAATAGACAAAATGCAAGAAACATTTAAAAAGGATGTAGAAGAACTAAAGAGGAACCAAGCAACGATGAAAAACACAATAAATGAAATTAAAAATGCTCTAGATGGGATCAAAAGCAGAATAACTGAGGCAGAAGAATGGGTAAGTGACCTGGAAGATAAAATAGTGGAAATAACTACTGCAGAGCAGAATAAACAAAAAAGACTGAAGAGAACTGAGGATAGTCTCAGAGACCTCTGGGACAACATTAAACGCACCATGATTCGAATTATAGGGGTCCCAGAAGAAGAAGAGAAAAAGAAAGGGACTGAGAAAATATTTGAAGAGACTATAGTTGAAAACTTCCCTAATATGGGAAAGGAAATAGTTAATCAAGTTCAGGAAGCACAGAGAGTCCCATACAGGATAAATCCAAGGAGAAACACGCCAAGACACATATTTATCAAACTATCAAAAATTAAATACAAAGAAAACATATTAAAAGCAGCAAGGGAAAAACAACAAATAACATACAAGGGAATCCCCATAAGATTAACAGCTGATCTTTCAGCAGAAACTCTGCAAGCCAGAAGAGAGTGGCAGGATAAACTTAAAGTGATGAAGGAGAAGAACCTACAAGCAAGATTACTGTACCCAGCAAGGATCCCATTCAGATTTGATGGAGAAATTAAAACCTTTACAGACAAGCAAACGCTGAGAGAGTTCAGCACCACCAAACCAGCTTTACAACAAATGTTAAAGGAACTTCTCTAGGCAAGAAACACAAGAGAAGGAAAACACCTACAATAACAAACCCAAAACATTTAAGAAAATGGCAAAAGGAACATACATATCGATAATTACCTTAAATGTAAATGGATTAAATGCTCCCACCAAAAAACACAGACTGGCTGAATGGATACAAAAACAAGACCTGTATATATGCTGTCTACAAGAGACCCACTTCAGACCTAGGGACACATACACACTGAAAGTGAGGGGATGGAAAAAGATATTCCATGCAAATGGAAATCAAAAGAAAACTGGAGTAGCAATTCTCATATCAGACAAAATAGACTTTAAAATAAAGACTATTACAAGAGACAAAGAAGGACACTATATAATGATCAAGGGATCGATCCAAGAAGATATAACAATTGTAAATATTTATGCACCCAACATAGGAGCACCTCAATACATAAGGCAAATACTAACAGCCATAAAAGGGGAAATCGACAGTAACACAATCACAGTAGGGGACTTTAACACCCCACTTTCACCAATGGACAGATTATCCAAAATGAAAATAAATAAGGAAACACAAGCTTTAAATGATACATTAAACAAGATGCACTTAATTGATATTTATAGGACATTCCATCCAAAAACAACAGAATACACATTTTTCTCAAGTGCTCATGGAACATTCTCCAGGATAGATCATATCTTGGGTCACAAATCTAGCCTTGGTAAATTTAAGAAAACTGAAATTGTATCAAGTATCTTTTCCAACCACAACGCAATCAGACTAGATGTCAATTACAGGAAAAGATCTGTAAAAAATACAAACACATGGAGGCTAAACAATACACTACTTAATAACTAAGTGATCACTGAAGAAATCAAAGAGGAAATCAAAAAATACCTAGAAACAAATGACAATGGAGACACGACGACCCAAAACCTATGGGATGCAGCAAAAGCAGTTCTAAGAGGGAGGTTTATAGCAATACAATCCTACCTTAAGAAACAAGAAACATCTCAAATAAACAACTTAACCTTACACCTAAAGCAATTAGAGAAAGAAGAACAAAAAACCCCCCAAAGTTAGCAGAAGGAAAGAAATCATAAAGATCAGATCAGAAATAAATGAAAAAGAAATGAAGGAAACGATAGCAAAGATCAATAAAACTAAAAGCTGGTTCTTTGAGAAGATAAACAAAATTGATAAACCATTAGCCAGACTCATCAAGAAAAAAAGAGAGAAGACTCAAATCAATAGAATTAGAAATGAAAAAGGAGAAGTAACAACTGACACTGCAGAAATACAAACGATCATGAGAGATTACTACAAGCAACTCTATGCCAATAAAATGGACAACCTGGAAGAAATGGACAAATTTTTAGAAATGCACAACCTGCCGAGACTGAACCGGGAAGAAATAGAAGATATGAACAGACCAATCACAAGCACTGACATTGAAACTGTGATTAAAAATCTTCCAACAAACAAAAGCCCAGGACCAGATGGCTTCACAGACGAATTCTATCAAACATTTAGAGAAGAGCTAACACCTATCCTTCTCAAACTCTTCCAAAATATAGCAGAGGGAGGAACACTCCCCAACTCATTCTATGAGGCTACCATCACCCTGATACCACCACCAGACAAAGATGTCACTAAGAAAGAAAACTACAGGCCAATATCACTGATGAACATAGATGAAAAAATCCTCAACAAAATACAAGCAAACAGAATCCAACAGAAAATTAAAAGGATCATACACCATGATCAAGTGGGGTTTATTCCAGGAATGCAAGGATTCTTCAATATATGCAAATCAATCAACGTGATACACCATATTAACAAATTGAAGGAGAAAAACCATATGATCATCTCAACAGATGCAGAGAAAGCTTTTGACAAAATTCAACACCCATTTATGATAAAAACCCTCCAGAAAGTAGGCATAGAGGGAACCTTCCTCAACATAATAAAGGCCATATATGACAAACCCACAGCCAACATCGTCCTCAATGGTGAAAAACTGAAACCATTTCCACTAAGATCAGGAACGAGACAAGGTTGCCCACTCTCACCACTCTTATTCAACATAGTTTTGGAAGTGTTAGCCACAGCAATCAGAGAAGAAAAAGAAATAAAAGGAATCCAAATCGGAAAAGAAGAAGTAAAGCTGTCACTGTTTGCAGATGACATGATACTATACATAGAGAATCCTAAAGATGCTACCAGAAAACTACTAGACCTAATCAATGAATTTGGTAAAGTAGCAGGATACAAAATTAATGCACAGAAATCTCTGGCACTTTTATACACCAGTGATGAAAAATCTGAAAGTGAAATTAAGAAAACACTCCCATTTATCATTGCAACAAAAAGAATAAAATATCTAGGAATAAACCTACCTAAGGAGACAAAAGACCTGTATGCAGAAAATTATAAGACACTGATGAAAGAAATTAAAGATGATACAAATAGATGGAGACATATACCATGTTCTTGGTTTGGAAGAATCAACATTGTGAAAATGACTCTACTACCCAAAGCAATCTACAGATTCAATGCAATCCCTATCAAACTACCACTGGCATGTTTCACAGAACTAGAACAAAAAATTTCACAATTTGTATGGAAACACAAAAGACCCCGAAGAGCCAAAGCAATCTTGAGAACGAAAAATGGAGCTGGAGGAATCAGGCTCCCAGACTTCAGACTATACTACAAAACTACAGTAATGAAGACAGTATGGTACTGGCACAAAAACAGAAATATAGATCAATGGAACAGGATAGAAAGCCCAGAGATAAACCCACGCACATATGGTCACCTTATCTTTGATAAAGGAGGCAAGAATATATAATGGAGAAAAGACAGCCTCTTCAATAAGTGGTGCTGGGAAAACTGGACAGCTACATGTAAAAGAATGAAATTAGAACACTCCCTAACACCATACACAAAAATAAACTCAAAATGGATTAAAGACCTAAACGTAAGGCCAGACACTATCAAACTCTTAGAGGAAAACATAGGCAGAACACTCTATGACATAAATCACAGCAAGATCCTTTTTGACCTAACTCCTAGAGAAATGGAAATAGAAACACAAATAAACAAATGGGACCTAATGAAACTTAAAAGCTTTTGCACAGCAAAGGAAACTATAAACAAGACCAAAAGACAACCCTCAGAATGGGAGAAAATATTTGCAAATGAAGCAACTGACAAACAATTAATCTCCAAGATTTACAAGCAGCTCATGCAGCTCAATAACAAAAAAACAAACAACCCAATCCAAAAATGGGCAGAAGACCTAAATAGACATTTCTCCAAAGAAGATATACAGATGGCCTACAGACACATGAAAGAATGTTCAACATCATTAATCATTAGAGAAATGCAAATCAAAACTACAATAAGATATCATCTCACACTGGTCAGAATGTCCATCATCAAAAAATCTACAAACAATAAATGCTGGAGAGGGTGTGGAGAAAAGGGAACACTCTTGCACTGTTGGTGGGAATGTAAACTGATACAGCCACTATGGAGAACAGTATGGAGGTTCCTTAAAAAACTACAAATAGAACTACCATATGACCCAGCAATCCCACTACTGGGCATATACCCTGAGAAAACCATAATTCAAAAAGAGGCATGTACCAAAATGTTCATTGCAGCTCTATTTACAATAGCCAGGACATGGAAGCAACCTAAGTGTCCATCAACAGATGAATGGATAAAGAAGATGAGGCACATATATGCAACGGAATATTACTCAGCCATAAAAAGAAACGAAATTGAGTTATTTGTAGTGAGGGGGATGGACCTAGAGTCTGTCATACAGAGTGAAGTAAGTCAGAAAGAGAAAAACAAATACTGTATGCTAACACATATATATGGAATCTAAGGAAAAAAAAAAAAAAAGGTCATGAAGAACCTAGGGGTAAGATGGGAAAAAAGACATAGACCTACTAGAGCATGGACTTGAGGATATGGGGAGGGGGAAGGGTAAGCTGCAACAAAGTGAGAGAGTGGCATGGACATATATACACTACCAAATGTAGAATAGATAGCTAGTGGGAAGTAGCCGCATAGCACAGGGAGATCAGCTAGGTGGTTTGTGACCACCTAGAGGGGTGGGATAGGTGGTTTGTGACCACCTAGAGGGGGGTGGGATAGGGAGGGTGGGAGGGAGGGAGAGGCAAGAGAGAAGAGATATGGAAACATATGTATAACTGATTCACTGTTATAAAGCAGAAACGAACACACCATTGTAAAGCAATTATACTCCAATAAAGAGGTCAAAAAAAAAAAGAAAAAAGGCACAAGGGAAACGTATGGGTTGGTGGAAATATTCTACACATGTTGGTTATACAACTTGTATATATTTGTCAAAATTCAAAGAACTGTACACCTATGAAAGAGTGAGTTTTTACTCTATGTAAATCAAGTACTGACTTTTTTTTTTTTTTTTAATTTATTTTTGGCTGTGTTGGGTCTTCGTTTCTGTGCGAGTGCTTTCTCCAGTTGCGGCAAGCGGGGGCCACTCTTCATCGCTGTGCGCGGGCCTCTCACTATCGCGGCCTCTCTTGTTGCGGAGCACAGGCTCCAGACGCGCAGGCTCAGTAGTTGTGGCTCACGGGCCTAGTTGCTCCGCAGCATGTGGGATCCTCCCAGACCAGGGCTCGAACCCATGTCCCCTGCATTGGCAGGCAGATGCTCAACCACGGTGCCACCAGGGAAGCCCAAGTACTGGCTTTTAAAAAAGGCAAGTTTACATTATAGAAAATGCAGAAAACACTATTTGGAAACTTGAGAGCAAAAAAATAGTGGAAACCTTTAAAATACATTCCATAGCATATGTAGAGCATGCTCCTATTGATGTCATCAAGATAATACTGTCTATGATAGAGTGATATATGAGGACCCCCTTAAAATTTGATATCAAAGTTTAAAAAAAGGCCTCCCTCTGAAAGACAGACAAAATTAAAGAAAGTTCCCTGGACAAGTCCACTAACTTAGGGGGGAAAATGGCATTTCAAGTAGAGTCCTGAGAAACACCTAAGCCTAATCAAAGTAAACAGAGTATCCTCTAGACTGGATATAACTTAAAAAAAAAGAAAAAGAAAATTTGAAGATGTATTATTAACATATGTACATGTTAATGCATAATCTGCATGAAGTGTGGGAGGGCTAAAGAGAAGACTTTATCAGCATTTAGTAAGTACTTCTCAAGGGAGATAGAAAAACTGATTCTGGTAGATACATCATTACTAGAACTCTAGTATGGAGCAGAGATAGTTTATAAGGCTTTTACACAACCTAGAAGAATATCCCTCAAAACCATTTGATTTTCCTTGCCTTCCAAAAAAGCTTTTAATTTGGTTTTCCAAAGTCTCTGATGCTAAAAGAAGTGCCTACAATGACAGAAACTAGTATTCAGTACCCTACTATATAATTAACAAACAGATTCTTGATTACAAAAAAAAAAAAAATTCTTATGACTTTGATTAGCATGAGTCAATCCCCCGGAATCTAATGTGTTGAATGAGTAGATAAAACTATATTTTGTGTTCTGCAAAACCTAGGGCCAGATCATAGACTGAAGCAGTCACCAACCTCTTTTTTTGACATCTCTTTCTTTAAAAGGAATATTTGCATTTATAAAGAATATCCTTCACAGAGGGAACACAAAGAAAAACACTACTGAGCCATGGACAAAAGTCTGTGCTAAAAGAGACTTGAGGGGTCTTCTATTTGAGCCTCCTCATTATGCAGATGAGAGGCTAAGTTGCATCTTAAAGCTTAAGTTACCTGCTCAAGGCCTCAAAGTTAACCAGTCAGAGTCAGGCATTTAACACGGGTCCCCTGACTCCCCAAAATCAGTGTTTTCCCCATTGGACTATACTGCCTGCTTCATCACAGAGCAGTGTGTAAGAACAACTCTGAGGTCAGAGACCTATGTTCAAATCCCAGCTCCCACACTGACTAGCTGTGTAACATTGGGGGAGCTATTTAACATCTCTAAGCCTTATTGTACTCATCTGTAACTAGGGGCAATAATATTTTCTATTAAAGAGGTAGGATTAAATGAAAGAATGCATATAAAGTGCTTATCACAGAGCCCAGAAACACAGTTAAGTACTCAATAAATTTTTAAATGGATGAATTAACACATATTACAATTAAGATACATAACACGGTCATTACATAACTCTCTAACACATAAGAATGGCACCATGTTATGATATGCATAATTTGTCAGTACATTCATTTTAATTGTAATTAATTATGTCAGGGAAACATTATAAGGAAAGGAACAGAAAATCATAGAAAAAAAGGAGGCAAAAAAGACTACTGAGATATTTCTAAACCCTTAATTTATCTTATTAGAATATAATTGAACTTACTGTATTTTCAAGTATCATATGTCAAAATGTATCTATCTACTTATAAATAATCCTACATAATTTTGTAAAGTAACTGGATCCTAATCAAGTAAGAAAACTTTCTATAGTCATTCTAAACCATAAATCCTAACTAAATAATAAACGTATTTGCTCAGGAAAACTAATTTAATCACTCTTTAAAACTTTTTATTATAATAAGAGAAAAATTGTAAAGATAGTTTAAAGATGTCGCATGTGTCCTTCGCCCAGCTTCCCCCAGTGGTGACTTATATAACTACAGTACATTGTCAAAACCAAGAAATTGACATGTGAATTGAGATAAAATTCACAACATAAGATTACCATTTTAAAGTGTACAATTCAGAGGTTTTTAGTATATTCCTAGAGTTGTGCAACCATCACCACTATATCACCACCTTTTGAAGTCACCATAACGTATCTCTAAAGACCAGAAAATCTGATATGTTCTTTTTTTTTTTAATAAAGTTATTTGTTTATTTTATTTTTGGCTGCATTGGGTCTTCATTGCTGCGTGCGGGCTTTCTCTAGTTGCGGCGAGTGGGGGCTACTCTTCTTTGTGGTGCACGGGCTTCTCATTGTGGTGGCTTCTCTTGTTGAGAAGCACAGGCTCTAGGCCCGCAGGCTTCAGCAGTTACAGCACGCGGGCTCAGCAGTTGTGGCTCGCGGGCTCCAGAGCACAGGCTAAGTAGTTGCAGCGCACGAGCTCAGTTTCTCTCTGCCACAGGTGGGATCTTCCCAGACCAGGGCTCACCCCCGCGTCCCCTGCGTTGGCAGGATTCTTAACCACTGCACCACCAGGGAAATCCCTGTTCATTTTTAAAAATCTATTTAGTTCAAGTCAGAGGTAACCTTACATTTGCATTATTAATAATCCCCTTTATCAGAGATACCATTTTCATTCATGCACATCTATTATCAACATTTGCTGGGCCCCAACATGAGACCTTACCTACTAACTGTACAAAGATATAATCTGTGCCCTTCCAACAGTTCACAGTCTAGTGAGAGGAAGACATGTGAGTGAACATTTACATTTCAATGTGGTAAGTGCTACAGTAAGGTCCCCCAAGGCACTGCCCAGCAACACTGGGGAGTGAGTCTACCCTGGAATAAGGAGGTAATGAGAGGCTGATGATTCATGCAGCAGGAGAAAATGCATATGGAGGATGATAGGAGACAAGGCTGGAAGGGAGGCAGCAGAGATGATGGAAGACCTCCTATGCCAAGCTGAAAGGCTGTAAGCCAGCAGGCAATGGGAAAAGCTTGAAGGATTTTAAAAAGAAAATGATCAGAGTTGCATTTTGGAAGCATGAGAAAGGTCAGAATTGGTTCACCACTCCGCAGGAGGGTAAAACTTAGACCTTTAGGACCCCACATCTGGCAAGCACAAATGGAGAGCCAGGGAAGGCAATGTAGGAGCTCTGATTCCTGCCATCACTGAGGCTAGAGTCCAAAGAGGAATACTGAACTCATCCAGATCCCTATCTTACCTCAGAAACACCTGAGCTCTTGTGGCCTCTTGGAAGTTCCCATCTCATCCCACCTAACAGAAGAAGCCTGAGGGAGTGAGGAGTGAATTCAGCTTGGTGTGCTATCGATAAGACCATGCCGGTCATTAAAATGTTGAAATCTCTCTCTATCAGTTGGCAAATAGCCTCTGCCCTGAGAGGCTTCTCCCTTCTTCCCTGGGACCAACCCCAACCCCACCTCCCATGATTCAGCACTAAATATTTAGTGTCTGGCGCAGCAGAGGGCGCTAGACCCAACTTCAGTGCTCTCTGGCAGAGTCTTGGTCAGTGAGGTAGGTATTCACCATGACTCATTGATTGTTGAATATTTTAAACATCACCCCCACATGGGGGCCAAGCCCAGAGGCCTCATTTAAACCATTAAGCCTCTTCTATCACATTCAGCTGCAACAACAAATAATATCGGGTTGGCCGAAAAGTTCGTTTGGGTTTTTCCGTAAGATGTTACAGAAAAAACCCGAACGAACTTTTTGGCCAACCCACAGCTCTTCAATATTCTTTCATTATCCCCAACTTTCTTCTCCAGATTCTCCCTCCAAATTCTCACCAGGTATTTCTGCTTAAGGCTCATCTTCTTCTATCCCTACTGTTTCTCTGGTTTTAATCTTTTGTTTCTTCCTTTAGTCAACTATTTTAACTCTCCATCCAGTTTCACTGACTTTAGCTGTCCAGAGTAAAGACTTTCCTGGTCATGCGCAGCCCTACCATGTCCATCCAGTCCCTAAGAATCAGACCTGAAGTCACAGTAAACTTAGAGTCTCATTAGGTCTATTAATCCATTAAGTATAAAAAACTGCAAAAACGTTAATAGAAAACTCTAAACATATAATACTCAGCCCAGCCTCAAGATACCATTTTATACAATACAGACTTTCATTTGTTTGTATTGTCTCAAATTCCAATTAACTAAAATATACAACACTTTTGTGTTAAATAATGAAATTAAAGGATATGGATCACATTATGCCTCAGTGTATATATACATACACTATGATTGTATCTTTTTTTAACACCTCCCCCCACCAACAGAAGGTGTGGCCACCACACAAAGAATTTGACCATAAGCAAAAGGTATAACTTGGCAGTGATACCAGTTAGAAGTGGTGATAAGAGACTGTATTAAATCAATGGCCCAAAGTATAAATCAGCATAAAACAGAGGACATAATAAGAGATGGACAGAAGAGGTATCATGTCAGAAAAAATGGTAGGAAATAAAATTGTGGAAACCAAGAAGAGAAAGTAAAGTTTTTCTACTTCTTTTGTCATTTTCTTTTGACCAGAAGCTAAAGGTATCTTATATGAGATACATTATTAGTAGGAATAGTCCATAATATTTTATAATGGCACACTAAAAGATCTAATTTGCAGCAAGACAATATAATAGCATTCTATCTGTCTCCTTAGAATAATCAGACTGTCTAGTATACCCAAAATCAAAAATTGGAATACAGGTAATATGTGTTCTCCTTTACCATAAAAATTATTAGAAGACAATTCCTAGATGTGCTTTCTGTACTATGGGTATTCATTTAAACAAGCTTGTCTAAATTATCCAAGGTGTATTTAAAAATAAGCAAAGAAAGTGTTGATTAGCTATTCTGCTTATAAAATCTGACATTACAATAGTTAGCTCAGTAACTTATGTCCTACAGCTATACCAAGCAAACTCTCATTCACTTTTGTTTTTAACCTACTTCACATGTACCAGAACCTGAAACTGGACATAGATTGAAGAAGCTGCACTGTAGTACTGGAACTACCTTCTGTTTTGATCAGATTTTTATCTCTCAACAGCCAAATTTCCTGAGTGGCCTCCCAAAGAGCTGATGGGATATTCTGTTGTACAGATGAGTGCATACTGTGAAATTGTAGGTTCAACATGTCTTATAACATCCCACGCATCATTGCCAGTCCATAGGTCCTCCGGACCTACAAACCTCCAATTCCGTAATAACTCCAGGGGCTTTTAGATTTTTCTAGAGGCAAAAATCTGAAAGAGGGCAGGCTGGATGCCTTCTCCAGCCTCAATTATCCCCTAGAAGTACTTGAGATCCTTAGGTGAATTGATTGATTCTGCTTCCTTGTGTTGTGATCAATGTTCTTACCTGCTTGGCTCATGTTTGACAAAACAAGAATCTTAGTAGCACCTCCTCACTAGAGTATCTGGAATCCTCTGGGACTCCTGAAGCCAACTCTTCCACTTAGGTGTCCTCAGAATTAGGCTAGGATCCAGACTAGAGGCCCTTGAGTTAAATCAAGCTATAGAGAAATAAGGCTGTGCACCTGCCTAGAGGCAAAGGATAATTTGCCTGATTATGCAGTGCCTGGATGGAGTACCAGACTGAGAAGATTCCTAATGATTTGGCTCTTTCCTACCACAAATTCAATGAAAGTGGCCAGACATTTGAGTGTGCCCTAGGGCATGCTGTTTTGAGGTACCACTATTTCTTTCAGGCCTTGGGCCTGTGGGCCTTTGCTAATTTAACTGGCTCCCATAATACCATTTCACAGCAAGCCTCCTTAAACTCGCCAACAAAATGGAGTGCTTGTATTGTCAGTCATTCCCCTATTCATCAGCCTTTAGACTATCCTTCCTTATTCTCCTCTTCCAGAGCAAAATAACCTATTAGCATTGGCATTCTGCCGAACATTGATTGCCCAAATGCCAAACAGTGCTTTCTTGGAGGTTCCCATCCCCAAAGCTCCAGCCTGGCACTGTGTTGAGTGCTAAAAGTGCACCCTGTGTAGGGCTGGGAACTTTGGAGCCAGCAGGCAGCGGCTCACAGGAGAATCCAGGGAAGCACGCCTCTCTCCTCCAGAAAAGCTATTTTGGGTGGCCACTTAGGTTTGGGAATAGAGATGCTGAAAAGTGCCTTTTAGGGCTCCATGGGTTACATTTCCTAACTGTTAATGCACAATCTAGGCTACACTGTATCAGTCAAAGGATTTTCAAACAACAGCTGAATGCTGGAATTTGATACCCTCTTTTTTTGTCAGATAACTAAACTGATGCCAGACATGACGTCTCTTGAAAATAAAATTCATACTTAGTTGCTGCAGTCACAGAATTAAGATTGATATCCCAATCTACTTTTTCTTTATATGATGCCATTGCTTTGTGAAGAATCTTAATTTGTGTTACACAGTTTTGGAATTAGATTTAATTCATTGCCAGCTTTATGCATTTATTTTTAGTTTAGACTGATTCCTCTGAGCACGTCAAGAATGATTGAAATTTGCTGACAGTAATTTTTCCTAGGCAAGTAGATTTCTGTCGTTTGACTCAACTGTACCAGAGTAAGTCAAATCAACATAGTAAAGGAAAGACTAAGTATACTTGGCTTTACATTTTTAGCTTTTCTACCTAGAAGTAACCTGCTGTTACCTTAGCCTGGAATGCCCTTTACCCATCCGCACAGCCCATTTTCTGCTTTTGGCAATCTTTCATGACCTAGTTCAAATCTCACCTCCTTTGAGAAATATTTAATTTCAAGTCCCCCACATGCGCACTGCCACAGCATATTACCTTGTCCTAGCCGTGAATTCTGTGATGTTTTATAGTTTGCTATTTACATGTTTATAATCCCTCTCTAGGTTGTAAGTCCTTGGACGACAGGGAGCTTTACTCCTCCTATTCCCCTGTGCTTTAAGTTGTGAAGATTTCTTTGAAAAACAGTATACAAATATGAAATAATCATATTGTTTGTAGGTCAGGAAAGACAAAAAATAAAACTAACCAATAAATATAAGAGTATCAAATTGGAATTATGAACCATCTTTAGAATCCTGCCCACTTGAAGACAGATATGCATATCTGCAAATAACTTTTTACCTTTTAAGGGTATAGAATCAGTTAAGGCCATTCAGAAATAAATCAAAAGTTAGAAATATGAGATTCACTCTTGGCTTCTCCTTCTCCCTCATTTTTTATATCCAGTCAATCAACAATACTCATCAATGTTATCTACTAAATATCTGTGTGGCCAAGTAGTAGCTATTCTCAAACCTCAGCAAGCGTAAGACTCAGCTGAAAGACTTAAACTGATGAGTTCCAGGCCCCAACTTTCCGATTTGCTAGGTCTGCAGTGGGGACAAGAATCTGCATTTCTAACGAGTACCCAGGTGAAACTAATGCTGCTCATCCAGGAACCACACTTTTAAACCACGGAGAAGGTTTAACCCACCCACTCTATTCTCCTAGCTTTTAACAAGGTTCACAATTTCTACAAAAGGAAGAAAACCCCTGAGTTGTGACACAGTAAGATGGCTCAAATAAGGCATAAGAATAGCTAGGTTTGGTCCTGATCCTGAATGGCTTCCCCTGGTGGGCAGTGGTTGCCTAACTTGAAATGATCTTTAACATACAAGAACAAGTCCCAAAGTATTTCTGGAGTGGTCCAGAGTGCCTCTAAATACAGACCAACAGATGAGGTCATGGTAATGCAGGGAGTCAGAAGTAGGGGAGGGGGATGAAAGCTATAATCACTGTCAAAGGGGTGTTTTCTGTAGACAAGTGAATGGAGCTATTGTACACAAACTCAGTGGTTGCCAAGCATGTGGCCCAATTATTTTGCCTGTATGAGCATGGCACGGAAGGATCTCCTTAGAGGACTTGATTCACACAAGTTGATGTTTACTCTGACAGTAGCAAGCGAAAGCCTAGAGAATTTGAACCTAAGATTCCTTACAAGTTCCTACCTTCCAAATCTAGGATATGATGCAATTAAGCTGGAAAGACCACAGAGTAAAACACCATCCTTAGAAACAGTAATTATAATTGGTGAAAGACCAATACAGGGGCCTATCTTGTTCAAAATATTGACAACAGTAATGAGCGTCACGTGATGGCCTTGGGAGGCAAGAGGTCCGTAATTTAAATCTGGGGATTATCCTCCCAGAGAAACTGCTCTCCCTAGTCTATCTTTGGCTCTACTATATGTAAAATGTTTGTAAAAGCTTCAAAAGTTATATTGGCCACCAGGGCCTAGGGTCTTAAAGGAACAGAAGGCCTGCTTCAATGGCTAGGATGGACGTATGACAAGGTGTTTTGCTTTCTTAGGGGAAATACCACTCACTGTACAGCATAGGATGAAGACGCTTCAGTACTCTCCAAATTTCTCAGCTGCATAAGAAAACCATTCAGGTGGTTGGCTTGAGCCCCAAGGATCAAGGCCATAAAACAGAGGGGCAACAACTGCCACTGGGCCTCCTGGAGGGCAGCACCCTCCGCCCTGAGCACCATGTAGGTGAGATACAGAAGCTATAAGCTTGTTGCCAATCCTCCATGATATTCACATCTCTTGTACAAGCTCTGGCTAGGCACAGCTGAGGAATAGTGACCCACAGGAGGCTGCTCCAAGAAACAGGATCTACAGAGTCCAACAGAAGGTTACAGATGAGGCTATCAGAGAGAAGATGAATTCAACTTAAAATAGACATATGGCTTCCCTGGTGGCACAGTGGTTAAGAATCCACCTGCCATGATTTGTGACCACTAGAGGGGTGGGATAGGGAGGGTGGGAGAGAGACGCAAGAGGGAGGGGATATGGGGATATATGTATATGTATAGCTGATTCACTTTGTTATACAGCAGAAACTAACACACCATTGTAAAGCAAGTATACTTCAATAAAGATGTTAAAAAAAAAAGAAAGAAAGAATCCACCTGCCAATGCAGGGGACACAGGTTCAATCCCTGGCCCGGGAAGATCCCACATGCCGTGGAGCAACTAAGCTCGTGTGCCACAACTACTGAGCCTGTGCTCTAGAGCTCGCGAGCCACAACTACTGAGCCCGTGTGCCACAACTACTGAAGCCCCCGTGCCTACAGCCCGTGAGCCACAATTACTGAGCCTGTACTCTAGAGTCCGCGAGCCACAACTACTGAAGCCCGTGCACCTAGAGCCCGTGAGCCACAACAAGAGAAGCCACCGCAATAAGAAGCCTGTGCACGACAACGAAGAGTAGCCCCCACTCTCCGCAGCTAGAGAAAGCCCAAGCACAGCAATGAAGACCCGACACAGCCAAAAATAAAAACAAATAAATAAATTTATTTTTAAAAATAATAAAATAAAATAGACATAATTAGAAGCAGATTGGGAAGCATGGTTCACTTCCTGTCCAGACAACAGGTTAGAAAATGAGGCTGTGAGTAGGCTGCTTTATGTAGTACTGACTTGGAGGAAAGGAGTGCAGGAGGGTTCTGTGGCTGTGGTGAACCGTATGCTCAATATCCTAATTCTGCTAGACCTCTAACGCTCCATGAAGCACTGTACTACACATGATTCATTTGCTGTAAGCCTTCTAAACCTGCAGAGATGGTGGAAGTGAGGGCACCTGAAAGGCTTGAAATCCTACCAGACAAACGAAAAAAATCATAGGAGCTGTGGGCTGAAGCTCCACTAATTCAACAAAGGATAACTGCAAAAAGTTAGCAGGCTTCATAAAATACCACATTTACATACTGTACTTCTCACCAGAGAGAGGGGCTACACAGCAAAATGGTTTGAAATGGGATGGGATGAAACTACAAAAAGGGTTATACAATTGTTACAAAATGTTTATTGTTTTCAGGCAGAAGAAATTTTAAAGTGTTGTAGTTAACACAGCAATCATGTAGCACAAACAAATCAGAAAAAATATTTACTGAACTATGTAAGGCACTGAACTAGGTGCTGTAATTCTTAGGGTTTAAGATTTATAGCTTCCTCTTACTCTCTCTTTTATAAATTCTAAAGTATAATCTATCAGAAAATAAAGTTCCTAAAATAATCCAAAATATTTTAATATAGTAATTATTATATCATTGGTAAATTGCCTCTAAAGCTAATGCCTTGCTACTTATTTTGGATTACACATTTTAAGAATTATACATAAAACACTACAAGCATATGAAAAATGACTGTTTTTTGCCTTCAGGTTGTCTGATTTTATTTTGGCAAACATTTCCTTTTTTAAATATGATATTAATATCACAGACATGATACACGAGTCTCTGGACAATGTATAAACAGAGGACTCAAAATCACATGCTCTGTACACTATGTTGAATTGCCTCATCTAGCATATTCATTCCAAGCATTTAACAGAATGCAAATTCATACAAATACCCTTGAGTAAAATCTGCTGTAGTGATTGCATCTAGGTTTCTCTTGGATGTCACTGACACTTCTTAAACAGGACTTCTTCAAAAAGAAAAAGAATGAAAGCATAAATACACATCTAGAATTTACCTTCTGTACTGAAAAGACTGATTTGCATTAGTTTTATACAATAAATATTTTAATATACAAATTAAGAAACAGAATACTAGTGCTTTTAGGATCCTAGAAGGCTAATTTTGGAACTTAGTTTTAAGAATTAGATTCTAACTGACTTGCTATTGTAACAGAGATCCTGAGACAGCATAATTACTTTTTAAAATAAAGTTTTTAAAAACCAATATTCATGAAAATACAACAGCCTTGTGTTTTTCTCTGTGAATAAAATTATCCTAATTCTCTAAGAACATCCTTTTTGCATTAATGAAACCAAGAATTCCACTTACCAAGAAGCAGAAGTTCTTAGAAAAGACAAATCACGGTCCAAGCAATAAATGCCTCTCTAAAGCCAAAGACTTGGTAGAATAGAAGGAAAGCAAACCTGAACTCTTGATTTTAAAGAAGAGTTCTAATAAAGATTTCAGTTATGCCAGTCTTGGATTTCACAATTTTACTGAAATTAATCAGAAATCATTTTACAGGGACTTACAGCTTAAGTTCAATTATTTTTCTAAAAAAGTAAAACATTTCTCAATTCTATTTCTGAACTGATAGAATAAGGCACAATGTAAGTACAGTATATTAGAGTATTTAAATGTTCCTTATTATTTGTAGTGATATCACCAAATAACTTTCTCTTTACTGCGAAATAAGTATTAAATTTCCATTTTATAGACGAGGAAATTAAGGTACAGACAGGTGAAGTAACTTAAGGAGTCAGAATGGATAGAGGGAACGAAGGTGGGATTTAGAGACAAAAGGGCTGGGATTTAAATACCGTACAGCCACCTACTAGCTTTGAACAAGTTCCTTCATCTGGGACTATCTTTCATCTGTAAAATGAGGATAACACCACCTACCTCTCAACGGCTGATGTAAGGTATAAGCAAAGCACCTAGCACAAAGCCTAGTACATAGTTAGCCATTCGACAAATACAGGCTCTCCCACCAATCCACAATCCCATTTTCTTTAGCTGGTACAATGGGTATAAAATCAATCCATAACACTGATGTGAGGTAAATGAGATAATAATACAGGTGAAGTGCCTGGCAGGTGCAAGGATCAATACATTTGTTCTCTCCCTCAATATTCTCTCCCTTACTCCATGTCCCACAGTTACTAAATGGCTGAGCCACAATCAAATCCACATCTTGGTTCCACTTTAGAACTGCCTCTGCACACACATTTCATTTATGGTTGTACCTTATTTAACTGCAAAAACTAATCTAACCTAGCTGCTTAATCAGTTGTTATTTTAATGTGTTCCCAGTAAAATCAAATTCATTTCTAGGGTAGCTTTACTTTTCAGCAATAACCAAAAAAAAGTGATTAATATTCTGACTTGGCAATATATATTTTTCAATACATATTTCTACTGGCATTTCTGCAATATATTCTTAATATTTTATAAGCTGTTATAACCTGAAAGATAGTTAAAAATCTATTCTTTAGATATTACATGCCTAAGCACCTAAATGACTCCATTCGGAGAGTTCAAAGATAGTAGGTAGCCTTTTCATTTTTCCTCTTTTCTCCCAAATAAAATAACAAAGTAAGGTAGTAAGTGTGATAAGTAAATAAATATGTGCTTAAATGAAACAGATGTGTGAAAAATATGGACCAGATCTGCATTTATGAGGCAATGACCTTCAAAACTGGCAGGGAGCTGTTAACAATGTTCTTCACAGGGGAGCAACTATACTACAACCCTCCTATGTATACTTTCATTTCTCATGGTCTACAACTACATTTGCATATCAGAAAGAATAAAAGAACAGTCTGGTAACTGTGGCAACCTTCATTGAGAAGATATAAGGCATTTTCATTACCTTAATAATCACATCCTAAATGCCAGATCAGTATAACCGCTGCAATATGAAAGGCTAGACCAACACTTTGACAGAATTTCCTACAACTGAAATTTACCAAACGTAGCTATTATGACTCTAACCCAGTGATACATTTCTGATTCTGTAATACCCTAAGTGGTCTCTGATGATCTCAAGAAGCACTGAAATTTTTCTAAAATAAATACCTTATTTAAAGAAAAATATGCCATACAACACTTTTAGGAAAAGGAGGTCAAATTATCACCAGTTTTTTTTTAATATACAGTACTGCAATTCCTAAATGTTGTAAATAGTGCTTTAACCCAATAAGTAGCTCACATACTGATTTAAAAGACCCTGTGCCCAGTGTCCGACAAATAAGCGCATATGTGCTCGCTCTCCCTCTCTCTCTCTCTCTCTCCCCCCCAACACACACACATACACAATAGAAATATACAAGAGGGAAAAGTTGCTAAGAAAAGCTCAATCTCTAATGCTCAAAAAAAGGTGTATGCACAAAATATTAATTTCACATAAAATATTGTCTTACATTCCACATTTCCTCACATGGGTAAAAACAAAAGCAATTCACAATAGTAGTGCCAAAGAATGACAATATTACATATACTTTAGAATTCCTGTGTTTTTTTTAACTTTCATGCAAGAATTACAATGCACAATCATTAACATATCTAGATAGTGAACACTTACTACAGTATGGTCATATTACACCAAGCTTAATTTTTTTAAGTGGCCTAAATTTGTATAACATATTAAATTGTAATAATGTAAAATAAGACCAGCAGGAAAATACATACAACCATAGTAGCATATAGCAAGCATAAATCCAATAAGTCCTGCTTAACTTAAAAATATTTTTCTCAACAGTAATAAAAACCACCCACAAGTATAATACCAATAAGCCTACTGGGTTTTCCACTATCTGGGAAAAATAACTAGTTGCCTTGCTGTGATACCTTAAAACCACAAGGTTATCACTAAATGGAGAGGTGACATGAATTGTTTCATTTGTACTTTATATCTTGGCAAAAGTTAATGATCTGTCCCAAAAATTTTATTTCACCATATACCCCAAAAGTATTTTTAGGACTCATGAAGTCTAAATCTCACACTGCCCTTGATATGCTATTGTGTAAATGCTTTAAATTTTAAAACAAAAGAATAAAGACTTTAAAAGCTCTGCACAATGTATTCAAATGGTAAGGATGTCTACCCAATCCATGTTTTCTCCGAGCCCCCCACCAAAAAACAAAAAAAACTGTACATGACACATAAAGATACAATAGAAACAAAAAGCAGCATGACACTCATTCAGTAAGGAAATAATACACAACATCTCTATATCATATTCAACTACAAAAATCCTTTCACTTGATGGCTAGCATCTTTATGACTGCTTAATCTGTATTTAAGTGGCCTGAAAAAGAGATTCTGTTCTCTTTCTCTACCCTCATAGATCTTTGGCAGCAGTCAGCACTCATGCCCAGAGCTGGTTTTGGGGGTGGGAGAATAAGGAAAGTGGAGAGAAGGCTGACCTGAGCACGGAGTCAGCAGAGAGCAGCTGCTCTCATATACTATCCAGCGCCTTTCTCACCTACCGCTATTTTCCACTATCGGGCATTGTCAGCGAAAAAAATTAATGGGGGAGGGGGGCGGGGAAAGAGACAAAGAGAGTAGGACCCCGGCCGACAGTTTTTGTCTGCCACATCTGAGGTGAGAAGCCCTCTCGGGTTTCTTGCTGCAAAGGCAAGGGATCAGGTGAGACCCTCCGGGTCCAGCTCAATTTGCTTCTCCAGAAAGCAGTTTTCGGCAGTGAGCGCAGGATCCTCCTGGCTGGTGAACTAAACACCGGAGCATTGTTAATGTTTTCTATCTCTTACTTTATTAAAGGAGGAAGAGGGCTGTGACTGCATTCCTGGGAAAGACTACTACTCCTGACGTGCCACACAGCGAGAGGTTGTAAAAATCCCTTCAAAAATACCAGGTTCTGAAGAAATGCTGTGCAGCCTTATCGTATTGTTGGCGTTTTTTTGTAAGTCGCCGATTCTCACCAACGCCAACCCTCAAATCGCTGGGACTTGTTGCTAAATCTTTACCTCACGCCCCCCAGAACTGCCCAACTGAATAAGATTTGGGGAGCGAAAGGGCAGAGGGGGGCCTAAGTCTTTAAAGCCCGGAGGGCTGGTCTCCCTTCAATAGGCCACTCTGCATGGGCTACGCGTTCAATTCTACCTTCTGAGAGCTCTGACTCACAAATGCTGGGCGGGGGGAGCAAATTATGACATACACCATTATCCTTCCAGCCAAAGAGATGTAAGAAAAGCCGCCAGCCGTCCTTGCCGGGCCGGAGAGTCAAAGCCTGCGCCCCCCGACGGGGCGGCCGGGGAAAGAGCCTCCCTCCCGACGCCCGAGGAAGGTGCTCCCCACACCGGCGGGTTCGAGGAGCCAGGGAAGAGCGTCCTCACCTCGCGAGAGGGCAGGGGACGAGGTGGGGGTCCAGGACGCGAGGACTCGCCTCTCAGCAGCGCCGAGCTCCGAGTGCCCAGCCCCGGACTGGGGCTCAGGCAGAGGCGCCCTGAACCGGGGCCGTCCGCCGCAGCCAGGGGTGGACAAAGCGCTGGGGTCTGGAGCGACGCGCGGGCGCGGGCCAAGTTGGCCAGACTCGGGGGACGAGGGGGTCCCGCGGGCGGGGCGGCGCGCACTGACCTGGATGGTGCAGGTGTACTCGCTGTCGTCCAGCAGCCGCACGGTGCAGCTGTACTCGCGCTCCAGGCTCCTGCTGCTGCCGCTCATCAACCTGCTCAGCATCTTCCCGCCCGCCCGCCGCCGGGAGAGACGCGGCGGCGCTGCGGACCCCGGACCAGGCGCCCCTCAGCCGGGCAGCTCCGCACCGGCCCCAAGCACCTGCACCATCACCCCAGCGCGGACACCGCCGCTGCCTCCTGCTGACCCAGCTCCTCCTCCTTCTCCTCCTCCTTCTCCGCCACCGCCTCCCCACAGCCCAGAACAAGCACCCGACTCTCTTTCCTCCGCGCCCTACTGCCCGTGTCCTGCTCGTGGGGCGGGGCCTCTGCCGGAGGGGCCCAATGGAGGTCAGCGCGGCGGAACCGAGTGGCAGACAGTAGAGCCAATAGAAATAGGGCACTGAGATGATGGACAAGCTGGGGAAGCAATCACGGGAAAGCAGTCGGACCGAGCCAAGCCGGACCAGCCCTCTGGCGTCCCAAACGAGGGGCTCCTTTTCTCCCTGCGGTTCCTGTAGCTGCTACTTCCCCGCCCCCGCGCCAGGTGTGGGCACCCGGCTCGATCAATGTCAGCTGTTTGGAATACATTTGGCCTCTGCTTCAGGGGCCAAGTCCCACACTCTGCAACGCCTCGGTTCTCGCCTCTCGGGAGCCGGAGCGGTGAGAGCTCACAATCCCTGCACCTGCAGAATGCAAGCACCTTCGGCTCTGGACCAGGCGGCTACCCCCACCTGCGCTGTATCCCAAGGCAGCCCGACGGTCTCCTCTGCTCCACCCCTCTTATTTTGGAGAACATCTGTTTTACAGGAGCTACTTAAGGAAAACTTAAGGGTTTAACCCCTAGAAAACCCTCCACTCAAACACCCTTTGCCTCCTTCCTTTTATTTTCAGAAGACAAAAGGAAGAGACTGAGACGTGCTCCTTCAGCCGGTATAATACAGAGGAAACGATCAATCCTTTCCTTACACCTTTAGAACTAGAATTATCGTGTCTTCATACTTCCTCAACAAAACGCCAGAGTATGTAAGGAGGTATACATCACAAAGAAAAAAAAATTGTCTCCTGCCTTCTCTGACCTCATATCTAAAGACTACATGTTCTTTATAAAAATTTCACTGAGACAGTATTCTCCCTCAAAAAATTTTGATGGAAGGAAATGTTACAAAAGGATCAAATCAACAAAGAACGTTAATGCTGTAATAAATATATTCATTGAAAATAATGAAATACACATAATTTCCTGTTATTTTCATTTACACTGTTGTTTGTAGGTATAACATAACAAAAATAAAACCCAATGTTAACCGAGAAAAAAAGCCCGACCATTAAAGTATGCTCCTTCCCTAGTGTCTTTGGACTCCAGAATGTATCCTTTTTTTTTGCATGTGACCCACCCTGCCCCCCTTTGTATCTTGGATTGCTTATCACCTCAGTAACCTGGATTGCTCTCCTCATTAGTTACGTTCTCCCTTATGGCATTCAGGAGCCGTAAGAGGAGTTTCTTCTTCTCAGTGCAATCCTGGATGAGTTAGTTTAGAAACTAGAAGCAGTGAGCCAAGTATTCTAGCCATAAAACCAGATGTGAGCTCCTCTATTTCGTAGCTCCAGCAGGTAGCCTGGTGCCTGCAACATAATACTCAATAAATGCTTTTTAAATGAAGTAAATGGAATTGATAGATATTGTACAGCATCTAAACCCCAAGAGAAGAAACTAAGAGAATTTCAGGAAGGTCTTAGAGACAAGTACAATTATTAATGTGTCAAAGTGATATTCTACAGAGTTCAGCTTTGTTGTGTAGTTGGGAGAAGATGATGAAAGATTTCAGACAGGCAGAACTTTTGTTGAAGGAAAAGTTGCTATTTGATGTAAAATCTAAGAGAGCAAGAAAAAATATCCAAAAAGCTAGAGGAAAGCCAGTAATGTGATGATAGGGAGGCCTCTTTAACAAGTTATGCAAATAATCAGCTGTCAGAATAAAAAGACAAAGCACCATGAATCCAGAAAAGCTCTACAGAACTGAATGCAGCCTTTTTTCAAAGTATGACCATAAATACAATCAACAGGGATAAGATTGTGGCTGCTATGCCAATGCATCAAGTAACATTCCTGCTCAGCCTAAGAAAATCATGTCAGCTTAGGTGTTCTCCTCATTGAAAGACCAGTCAGATACTCATCCATGCTTATGCATAATATCCAGAAAAAACTTAAAGCTCTCCCTTACTCTCTGAAACAGAACACTTTGTAAAGAAAACAGAGGATGGACAAATAATGGAAGAAAAGCAAGAATCCATCAGCTTCTGGTTTCTTGTATGCCTCTACAGTAAGACTTGAGAACAGAGGCCTAAGGGGAACTAAAAAGAAAGGGTTCATATAAAATCAAATGGAGGAATACTTTGTTTACCTTTGGTTTTCTCAAGTCTAATGAACAGGAGGCCCAAGATGGAAAGGATTTGTTCAATAAAAGGCCTCATATGCCCTTGAGAATCAGAGTGTCATAGCATTCAAGTTTTTGACTATAAAGGAGGTCATATTTAAAATAAAATCCCCCACCCCAAAAAAAACCCAACTACAATACTTCTGAGTTCCCATCTTCCAAGTTATCAGGATGTCAGCCAGCCCCCTTTAGAGTTTCCCTCCCTTCTCTACTATGGAGGAGTCCCCAGGAGAGGTGCTGTCACCCACATATTCCTGAAATAACTGAACTATTCCTGCCTCTGCTTCAGATGCCCCACACCCTGATGTTCTGGGACACTGAACTCTCTCCAGCCAATGCAATCTTCAGCATTGCCTTGGAATTTGGCAGGAAGGGGCAGTGCCCTCTCTTCCCCAGGACATCACAAACATAAGAATGACATGGCTACTCTCAAAGCCCTTATGGACTAGATCAGGCCTGTCTTACTGTTGAGTTTCCAGCCTGGGTCCATATGTCTGGGTCCATACATCTCCTCTCTCAATCAAGAGTTCCCCTAACCATGTCTTGAGCATCCAGGCCCAACCACTGTAAAGCTCAGAGAAGAAAACAACTCTCCTCACCCAGTTAAAGGTCCACTTTCAAAGTCCCATTTTCTGTCCCAGGTGCAGCTTCTCCCTAGGATGACTGACCATGGGAATATCTACTCCTTCAGAGGAAACCCCACCCTCCATCCCCAGGGGTGTGACCTTGATCTCTGATCCAACTGGGCTATCACCTTAGAACATAACAGTCCAACAGCAGCACATTTCTCACAAAGATTGAGTTATTCAGTCTTTACATGTAGGTCCTCAGTCTTTACAGGTAGAACCTCACCAAAGCCAGTTCAGTACATTTGCATAATTGTTTCTCCAGGAAACAGTAAGGATCATGCCTGTCTTTGCTTTCCTATATCCTTTAGATCTCAGCATCTGTTCTCCTAAGGGCATGGGCTCAAACAAGGATATCCACATCTCTACAGAAACAACAATATATTGACACATACATGGTCTAAATCAACAGGGAGAAAAGAAACAGTTCTGTTCTCTTCTGCATCAATGTCTGGGGAAGCCATGCTCCTGCTCTACACACAAAGATTTACATATCCAAATGGAGCACCGCTTCTCAGCCTAAAGCATCTACATTCAGGTTAATCGTTACTTTATAGTGTTCCAAGAGTAATACATGTATACTTGCTTTAATTTGAGGAACTAAACAATTCACAGAGTTTTCCCAGAGCAGTCTACCTCTGAAGACTTCTCTTTTATCAGGACAGAAAACCACAGTTTAAGAGACAGATTTTCTACCTTCTACCAACCCTTAGGATTTTCAGTTTAGCCCTCATTACTTAAAAGAATTATTTTTATATGGAAATATAAGAAATGCATGTGGTTTTTAAATTCCAAACTACAAACATTTATCTAACATTTACTATGTGTCAGGCACATATTCCGTGACAGTTTTCTAGAATACATAAGACACAGCCCAAAGAATATGGGAAAAGGAAATGTACAAACCACGAAGTTCACAGTCTAGGAGAGTGTGTTCAATATATGTACAATTAGGTATAATATGATACATGGAGCATGAGCGAATTACTGCGGAAGAACAACAAATGGTACAATTATTTACGCATGGGAGACAGCAAAGCCTAACAGAGAAAGCAATGGAGTTGGGTCCTAAGGAATGGAGTAGTGTCATGATGGTTGCAGACAGGAGGAGAAGAGAAGGATATGGGATGAGAAGTGACATTTTAAGTAGAGGAAACAGCATGAGCAAAGATACAGAAGCACAAATGTGTATAGCATGTTCCCAAAATTGCAAGTACCCCTGGATGGATAACATGTGAGGTGAATTGGCTGGAAAGAGATGGACTGAGGCCAGATCATACAGGACCTTCAATGCCATGCTTAGGAATTTGGATTCTGTTTTTCAGACAGTAGGGGAGCATGGGAGGTTTTTAAGGAGAGAAGTGACAGGATCAGATCTTTGTTTGGAAATGATCATTCCTATAGCTGTATGAATGATTAAATTAGAGCAAACGGAGATTATTTACTGGGGGGAAAATGCATTCTGAAAACAATAGAATGTCTTTAATGAGGCATCAGAAGCATTTATAATAGGTCTCTCAGATGTGGGTGACAGGCTTTATCATATTCTCCAATTATAGTTCATTTTCCTTATATTTCCAGCCAGCCATTGTTCTAGCAACAAAATGTATATGAAACAAAGCAAATTAATTCATTTATTCAAAAAAATTTACTAGTGATCTACAATATGCAAGTCCCTATGCCAGGTACTGAGAGAATTCAAAGATGAATAAAACATATTCTCCATCCTCATAGAATTTACAGTCCCATGGAGTCTGCAAAATTACTTCAGCAACATTTATTAAGTATTCAGTTTATGTAGATTAATATTCAATGCACATCGGTTTAAAAAAAAGATATAAAGGGGAATGGCAGCAAAGATATGAGAAATAGCCCAAAAATATGGGCAAAGAAAATATATAAACAAGAAGAAATCAGAATAGCCCATATTTCTTGATTAATAGTGTCGATTGACTACTTGCTCAGAAAATGAAATAATTAACATTATTATACTTCCTCCCACCCTCTGTACTCCAACATCCAATTTTTGTGTCATATTATTTCTATTTTGTCAGGGTTTAACAACTTTTGGCAACCATATTTACTCTAGTTGTTTAGTCTCACTTCTGTATTCAAATCGATTCAGTGCTTACCACCAATCCTTTTATCCTAGCATCATCATTCTGGGTTTTTTATTTTTATTCACATCCTGATAGCTGGAATTTCTTTGCTAAGTAGTTTGTTCAGGAATGCTTAATGGCCACATTCCCTGAGTTCTTTTTTTGTCTGCCTCTTGCCTTGAACAAATACTTGAACAGAAATACTACTTGTGGCTCACATTTTGTTCACGTTCCTTCTCTCAGAATTTTGTAGCCACGGCTCCTATGTCTTTTTCTTTCCTGACATTTGCTATGGAGAAGTCTGAGTTGAGTCAAAATTTTTCCACTATAGGTGATTTTCTTTTCTTCTAAGATGGCTGAAGGCTCTATATAGTTAACCCTGAAGTTCAAGAACTTAATCAGAATATACCTCTATGTTAATTGTTCTAAATCAATTTTCCCTGGTGTAAGGTGGTGGGTTTTTTGGTACAATAGCTCTTATTATTTTTTAATTTGTTGAGTTCTCTTCCTCTGGGACACCAATTAGTCCAATATTGGATTATATTTGACTGTATCTTTCATTTCTTTTAAATTCTTAAATCTCTATGCCTTTTCCCTCTTTATTCATTGTGATTGTCCCAAATCTTTCCTCCATGCTATTAACCTGATATTCAGCCAACTTTATTTTGTTCCTTGCTGTTGAAATTTATTTACATGATCTGCAATGATATTATTTTGGTTCTCAATCATTCTATTGTTTAACATCTCATCTTGGACCTCTTATTGTATTGAATATTATTTCTTACTGAGTCTATGGAACAAAATAGTCTTAAGGAATATGCTTCTTTTCTCTGGGTTATAACAAAGAGTCTGTCCTTGACCAAACTTTAGTCTGGCCCCTATGGATCCCCTTCCTAACCAGGCCTCGACTTTTGGACTTTTTTCCATCTTTTGGACTTTTTTCCATCTTTTGGACTTTTGTCTGTCTTTGTATACCTAATTTTAGCAAGAATCCTGTTAAGTCGGTTTAGCCAGAATCCCCCAAACTCAATATCCAATCATCCTCAACATCTTACCAAATTTCTCATAACCTATCATTCCCCAGATAATGTCTGATCACCTTGGCCTGCCTTCAGCAAGAATACTGTTAGGTTGGTTTAGCTGGAATCCCCCCTTATGCCTGATGCTTCCTCTTAGTAATTTCTCATTCACTGACCCCCAACTCCACCCCCCAATCCCCATCCTGCTCCTTAGCTATAAATTCCCACTTTTCCTTGCTGTATTCAGAATTGAGCCCAGTTCTATACTGAGGACTCTTTTCCTTTATTACAATAGTTTTTCTGAATGAAATCTGTTTTTAAACACTTTAACTACCATCCAGCTCTGGTTTTTTTCTTTAACAGCTGTTTTCATCTAAACTAGATTCTTCACCTCTCTTTCAAAAATCATGTTTCTTTCTACCATGCTTGAATAGTAGTCATGTCCTTATATTTCATCCAGTTCATGCTCAGCATGGACAGACTCTTCAGACTTTCAATTTGCTCTGATATGTGCCTGTTTTTCTTCCCCCAGTTTGGAGTTGTTTTCTAGTCAATTTGCTCTAACACGAAGATGCAGGATAAGGGGAAGAAAAGAGGGAAGTTGGTGCTGAGTGTTGCTCTTATTTTTCTGCTCTCTTGTGAGAGTCAGTAAATGGCTAAACCCAGCCCAATCTAACCAGCCAGGGGTATATTACACTCTTGTGTAATTTGTATCAGTCCTTGTGCTCAGCCCGGTGAGCTGGAAAGTGGAAAGAGGAAGTGGAAAGCTCTGGAGGCCCTTATTGTCACTGCTGAGGTCCCATGGTGGTTTATGGTGGCTTCCATTCTAAAACAGTTTTCTTAGATTCCCCCATTTCTCCACCTTCCCCAAGGTTGCTTATCTACACCCTAAGAATTCTTCTTCACACATTAGTGAAGGCATGAGGGAGAACCTCAGAATGTTGTCAAATCCCCCACCCTCGGGTGGAAGGATAAATTGGGAGATTGGGATTGACATATACACACTACTATATATAAAATAGATAACTAATAAGAACTAACTGTGTAGCACAGGGAACTCTATTCAGTACTCTGTAATGACCTATATGGGAAAAGAATCTAAAAAAGAGTGGGTATATGTATATGTATAACTGATTCACTTTGCTGTACAGCAGAAACTAATACAACATTGTAAATCAACTATACTCCAATAAAAAAAAATAATAAAATAATCCCCCACCCTTTTTTCCTCTCATTCTGCTTCTGAGGAATAGGGGAAGGGTGAGTAACCACACCTGACTGAACCAGAATACTGTTTCTCTTATTGGTCACCTTTAAAATTTTTTTCATTTATGTGTAAGGTTTCATTCTTTACCTTGTTTTAGCTGCTGGTGAATTTTGGACTTTGTAAATGCATTTTTTGTTGTTATTGTTAATTAGGTTGACGGATAGAAAATCTGTGACCCTGCCTAATTCTTCTGTCCTTACTCAGAAATTTGTCATCCAAGCTCAACTAGTTTTGGAGTAGTTACTAATCAAAGATGTTTTCATAAAGAGGTTCAAATACAAGAGAAAGGAAGAATAAACATTCCACAGTGCACATGCTAATTATTCAGTAAATGTCTGCAGAATTAATTTAAAAGTTTCCCTGAACATAGTTCAGTTAATTAAAACTGCAAATCATTATTATATCTTATCATTTCAATTTTTCCATTATAGTAATAAGGGAGCACTTACTACATGCCAGAAGCTCTGCTGGGTACTTTACTTGTATTATCTAATTGAATCCTCACAACACTATGGTGAGGTTGTGCTATTGATATCATCCCCATTCTATAAGTGAGGAATTTTCATTGTAGTGAGACTAAACAATTTGTCAAAAGAGTACAGCTATGAAGAAGCAAAACCTGGACTCATACCCAGGTCTCTGGTGCCAAAGACTGTGCTTTTAACAACTACATTATACAACCTTCTTTTTTAGGAATTTAGTGGAAAGAGCGTTGAACTTGGAGTCAAAAGTCCAGAATGAATACAAGCCCTAGATCTAGCATTATATGCTGTGTAATCCTGACAAGTCATTTGAATTCTGTTTCTCATTTATAAAATGGGGATGATAATGTCTTCCCTGGTTGTTCTCAGAGTCATAAGACTTTTGCTTAAAAATAGCAGGTTGAACACATGCATTTACCTCTACTTTTGCTCCAAATTTGTTAAAACAACAGTAAGGGATTTTTAAAAAACATAAACCTACATGACCAACGTGAATGAAGAGGAACCACAGTAATAACATTTTGGGAGCCAGAAAGCATATGGGTGAGTAATAATTGAGCAGACCCAAGAAAGTTGAATCCATATCCAGCAAAGGAGAAAGGTGAGAAGCAATCTTATTTGCATGTAGAACCCACAAAATATTTAGAAGTTGATGCAACAGGTGCTTTAGGAAGTGGAGACAGAACTGAAAACAGGAAAATTGTTTGAAAGTCCATTTAACAAACAGTTCCCTTCCCTGACTCTAAGCAGCCAAGAGACTTATTTTGTCTATTTAATGGAAGATAATTCTCTGGAGAGAGCAAAATAGAGTTGCTGAACTGGGGGTGGCGTCACCAGAAATTTAAGGAGTTTAAGTAATTCCTCTAACATAAAATGTAGAGACCAAAACAAAAAGGAAACAGGCAACCTGAAGGATGAAAAGACTAAGCAGGAAAAAGAAAATGTTCAAAAAGCAAATTATTAGTAAATATCCTAATAGAGATAGGAGAAGATAAGGCATTCCTGAAATAAGTACCTAAATGCCATTTAGGAAAAAAACACATTCAGATAATTACAAAGAACCTTTATAAATATAAAATAAAATAGGAGACATGAAAAATAAACATGAATAGAAATAAGGAAAAAAAGATGGAGGGCAGGAAATTATCAAAGGCATAATTCAAGAAAATGTTCTAAACTGAAGGACATGAATTTCCGAATTTAGAAGGGAAAAAAGTTATACACAAGCATTAGGATTACATTGGACTTCTCAACAGCAACACTGGAATGAAGAAGTAAATTCTGAGGAAAAATAATTTAAATCTAGGATTCTATATCTAAATTAGCTGTCAATTGGGTAAAAAGACATTTTAGAAATACACGATCTCAACAAATTTAACTCTTATGCACCCTTCCTCAGGAAGCTACTGGAGGATGGTTCTCCAAAAATGTTGGAGCAAACCAAGAAATAGGAACACATAGTAGATTGTGTCATGTGTTCAAAAAATTCCCTGCCCTTCTCTATCAGGGTTATAATTTTACTTCCCATCCCAGTGACATCAAACTTGGCTATTGGTTTGCTTTGAACAATTAAAAGTAAGTGGAAATGATGGATATCATTGCTCTTTTCTCTCCCAAAAGATTGGTGTGGGCCAGATCAGGACTGTTCCTGGGTCCTGAGAAGAAGCCAACATGGAGCAGAGCTGCAGCCAACCTACAGAGGATATCTAATGAAAGTGAGAAATAAATCTTTTTTGTTGTTAGCCACTGAAATTTTGGAATCATTATTGAAGAAGAAAAAAAAAAAAAAGAAAGAAGATAAAAGAAAGAAAAAAGTATCAAAAACTGATTAAGATGTAGGATTCTGGAAATGAGATCTAACACAAGAAAGAGACATGTAATTCTCAGAATAGTGGTCAAGTTTGATCCCAGAATGACAGCTGTGACACGAGTCTACTCGAAGAATCAAAGTTGAAATGGATGGGACTTCCCTGGTGGCACAGTGGTTAAGAATCCGCCTGCTAATGCAGGGAACACGGGTTCGAGCCCTGGTCTGGGAAGATCCCACATGCAGCGGAGCAACTAAGCCCATGTGCCACAACTACTGAGCCTGTGCTCTAGAGCCCACGAGCCACAGCTACTGAAGCCCATGCACCTAGAGCCTGTGCTCTGCAACAAGAGAAAGCCCGTGCACAATAATGAAGGCCCAATGCAGCCAAAAATAAATAAATAAATTTATTTTTTAAAAAATCAAAATGGAGAAAATCAGAAGGCTCTCAGATGTTTCAAAGAAGGTGAAATTTATAGACTACCTAATGTGTCTGACTATATTGAAAAGAAATACACCTTTGGGGGAGAATTTGGTTATGAGGTAGTAATAATTATAATAAAACAAAGTAAGTGAAAAATAAAAACAAAGCATGTATAACTCCATGAAAAACAAAAAAGAAAAGTAATCATAGCATGTAGGCATTTACATAGTCATAATAACATAAATATTGATTTAACTTAACCAACATAATGATATAACTATATTGAAAGAATGGATAGGAAAGTGTGTAGGTGTGTGATTGGGGTAGGCTGGGGTTGAGGTAGTTGAAAGATATCTTTCATAAAACACCTAATTTTAAAAAAATCAACCAGTAGCAATATAAGCATATTATTTAGAAATACTGAGACAAATACCAAAAGAAACAGCAGAAACAGCTGACAGCTATTGCCTCTGGGGGAGGGGACTGAGAAAATTGGGGCCTAGGAAATTGCTGTTTTCTTTAATAGGCCTTATAGAATGTTTTGACTGCAAAACATTGTAACACGGGGCATCTTGAGGCTTAAGAACTCAAAAGATGCAAGAAGAAAATTAATATAATAAACCAAAGTAGTACACATTTACACACATCAAAAAAAGGATGAAGGAAGGGAGGGAGGGAAGGAAACATTTGTAAACTATAAAGCACTGGGAACATTTACAATGACTGGAAACAAGTTAGAAGTCTGAGTAGCGTGGAAGTAGGAGAATGTAATGGGTAACAGCATGTCTCTAGTTTCAGACAGCCCATGGCTCAAATTCTAGCTCTGCTCCATACTAGCTCTGTGACCTTGGGACTTTTGCTAGGCCTCAGTTTCCTCATTTGTAAAACAGGGATAATAGACCCTCTCTTATAGAGTTGCTGTGAGAATGAAATGAAGAAAACACTGGGAAAGTTTTAGCTAACATTAATCTCTTTTGTTCCCTCATCTTCCCTGTGGATTAATAGCCATTAAATGGATGACTAAAGGGCAATCGGTAGAAGGGGACATCTGAAGCAAAAACCTGAGGTGATATACAAACTGGAGAACCAGCCTTTGAATAATTGAAAACAGTGTATTGTAGTCGCTTCAGCAGCAGTAATTGGTAAGCCAGCTGCCATAGGGTTACAGCTGTTTCTTGCCTTTCTCTGTCCCTTTCCCTTTCCTTTTCCTCCTTCATTCCTAACCATTGTCATCATCATTATCTTGTAATGCACACTGAGCATCTCATTCATTCAGAAATGTAAATTGAATACCAAATGCTCTTCTTTTAGTCTCTGATTTCCATGTGCTTGGTTTCTACCTACATAATTTAGGCAACAGGTTATGTTTGTAGCTATGAAAAGGAATTCTTTTCTGCAACAAGAAGTAGTTATGATCAATGATAGTTAGGGAGGCTTATTAACTCAAGAGCAACCACAGGGATATTTGCGCAGCACCCAACTCTCATAGAAGATCATTTTCCTTTGCAACTAGTGCAATTCTGATTCCAAAAGCCATTGTGCTTCCCTAATCTGGTAATCAAAAAATATGAATTTTCAAAGTAGATTTTTATGTCATGCTAAATAAGCCTAGTTCTTCCTTGCATGCTAGGAAGCAGGTATTTTAAGGACATAAGAGAAAGGGAGAGAGAGAGAGAGAGAGAGAGAGAGAGAGGGAAACTTCCAGTCTCTTAGAGTTTATTGCCAGGAGAAGCCTAGTAATTCTGTAGGGAACGTAGTTCTTTTTATTTTTTTCTCCTACCCGTCACTCAGAGATGTTGCCCAGACTGATGTAAGGCATTCTTAAAGACCACCATTCCTTAAGTGAGAAAATATCCAGAAGATCAATGGTGCTTTCTGTGACTAAAAGTTTAGAAGATAAAAGAAACTACCTAAAGGACTCCCTCACTCCTTCATAAACATCCTGGTGTTCTTTTCTCCCTCCCCCTTCCAGCCTTTTTTATCCTTATCCATACGGGTAGACCCATTGGACACGAAGGTTCTACCCAGACCACCCCTAGGACCATCCTAACCAATCTTTGTCCCAACATCCAGTGTAATTTGCCATTGCTGCTATGGTTCCAGTCACACGCTCCAATTCTGACACAGAGTTCTGTCCGATGGGTGAGATCTGGCCCCTACTTCTGGTATCTCAATTCTCTTATGGCTCCTTTAATTAGCTCCCTCATCTCGATACACCGAAAAATCACAGTCCCTCTGAGAAAGGGTTTAATGTATTCTTAATAGTCCCTCCCATTCCAGATGCTGCTATCTGCAAACAGCCCTGATTCAAACAGCAGGCCGCTAGTGGGAAGCAGCTGCATAGCACAGGGAGATCAGCTCAGTGCTTTGTGTCCACCTAGAGGGGTGGGATAGGGAGGGTGGGAGGGAGACGCAAGAGGGAGGAGATATGGGGATATATGTATATGTATAGCTGATTCATTTTGTTACACAGCAGAAACTAACACACCACTGTAAAGCAATTATACTCCAATAAAGATGTTAAAAAAAAAAGACAAACAGCAGGCTGTCTGTCTAGATCTCTGAATAGTCCCTCTCCTGTATTACCTAGCACTGTGATATCCAACTCAGAAAAACTCTCTAACATCGAGTTATTTCTCCTTATTATCAACCGCTTCCCCAAGATACCCTCACTTCCTTATTTCCACGCCCTTCTGATGTGTATCAGTGAGGCAAGGATTTCCTCCCAGAATCTGCAGTTGGGTCCACCTTGTACCTATCTTGACCCAGTGTACCTTGTCTACTTACCATTAACCAGAACATGCTGGCCCTGTCTGAAGATAAGACAGTCATCCAGCCAACCTACTGGGAAGAATGTGTTTCTCATAAGGAAGTAGGAAGCCTGATCTGTGAGATCAAGGCAGCTTATACATGCATGACTCTATACCCCTCCTTACCCACACTGGTCTGCCTGTAAAAAGGCAAACATATGTCTATTTCCCTACTTTTGAGTCACTAACTGGGTTTGAAAGGATATTGCACTAATCGGAATAATTAGTTCCACTAGCTGAAATTTTAGGAAGATATAAGATTTTGCATTTGGGGTTACAATAATGACTAATAACACTTACTGTATGCTAGGCACTGTATTAAGTGCTTCATATAAACTAACTCACTTAATCCTCACAGCTACTCAATGAAGTAGGCACTGTTTTATCCCCACTTCACAAATGAGAATATTAAAGCACATAGAGGTTGAATAACTTACCAAAGGTCACATAGCTAGTAGAATTGGGTGTTGAACCCAAGCAATCCTCAAGGACCATTAAGCTATACTGTCCCTAGGAAACTAAGACAGGTTAGGTAAGGGCTCTAATTTAGATCTTCCTTCAAAATGGACTTTGTAATCCTTAAAATAAAGTCCAAAATGATTTCTCTCTGTGAATCAAGCAACTCCTAGCACATTTGGCTTCATCTTCATAATTCATTTGCTAATGTAAACAGGAAAGTAGCCAATTACTACTAAAGTGTGTTTTGTATTTATTAAACAATACTATAAAATTCTGATGAAAACCCCTATTGTAATTCAGACTTGAGGTTTTTTGTTGGTGTTCAGAAACTGGTCCAGCTGTTTCTCCAGCTGCCTGGTAATTCCACAGGAAGAAAATCAGTGAATTGGTTCAAATTCTAAATTTTGAAAAGGACAGTGCATTTCCTTTTGTCTTCATAAGACACCTACATTTAAATTACAATGCAAAAGAACCAGGCACTGTGTGAGCAAATTTGCATAATTGGTGTCAGGGGTCTAAAGCAGAAGCAAAAGGGGGCTAGAAATTAATGGAACTGATAGAGCTGATTATTCTATCCATCTTAGCATCTTTTCAAACCCTTTATAATGGAGACATTAAATTGCTATGCATATCTCCTTTAAATCTAGCTATATTATTAAGAGCTTAATTAGGTTAAAGAAGGAAAAATGCAACCATAAGGTTTTGCATGTTTGGATCTTTGCCTTTTTGTTTAGAACAAGTATGGTAAAACATGTGCCCATTGTTCCAAAGATTCCATGGCATTCAGCATTTCTTTCTGACCCATTTGCTCACAAAGCCTGCCACATCCGTTATACTAAACAGCCAGTTCATCCATCAGAAGACTAATGTGGATAATTCAAGCAAAATGTTAAGAAGCTGAACGTCTGCAGTAAACGTGGCCTATATCTTTCATAGATTTTAGCTGTTCTTTGTGGAGAAGAAGTCGTAATCAGGGATGATTGCTTGCAAGGAACAGAAACCCACTCAAACTAACTCAAGCACAGGGGGTGATGCTTATTAAAAGGATACAGGAGTATCTAGTGGAACCAAAGCCGGTGGCACAGCCAGGTCTTGACACGGAACTTCACATGCCAAGGGACTCGACATGGAACTTGAAAGTCAGGAACTAAAGGTATTCTTTTCATCTCTTCTAAGCTCAGTAATGTCTTTTGTCTTTGAAGATTGGCTTTCTCTGCTTCAGTATCCCCTTGGTAGAAAATGGCCGTCTAGCCCCAGCTCTTTATCACCTACTAGCTCCATTGCCCAAGGAAAACTAACTAGAGATTGCATCCCAGTTCCAAATATCCAGGAGAGAGAATGTAATTAGCCCAACCTCAGGTCACATGTCTACTCCTTGTCCAATCAGCTATGGCTAGGAGGGCAGCATCATATGACACCGAGCGGCTCTCCCCCCTTTAGTAAGTGGAGCCGGTAGGCATTTTGAAGGGGACTCATTACAACACATTGTTGCCATTCTTCGGAATTAGATGATGATGAACTACAGATCAGTTAGCATTTAAACCTTCTTGGATCCACGTTTTATCCATCTCTGCATCTCAAATCCATCCTTGTCTCTACAGGTAACCTTAAACACTTGATTTTCTCTTTTCTGCCTGTGCCAACATCATCAACAAAGGGTTGACAAGCTAGTTGTGAGCACTTGTCAACTTGCACAACTGATGCTGACTCTCTCCTTCTCATGAAGAACTTCCTAGAGATTTTATTTTCCAGCTTCAAGAGATTTCACAAGAAATGCCTGCATGTATCTCCACCCTTGCCCTTAAACTAGGTACTCAGTGACCAAAAATAACATCAAGAAAGACAACCTACACCTTTTAGTTAGAACCTCCAAATAAATGAGAACAATGTAAACACCATCTCCTGTGAAGATGTGTAAAAGGAAAATATAAAGTCATATACTTGCTAATCAACACATTATAATTTTGACTTCCTGGCTGGAAATGGAGTCACTTCATTAAAATACAGCCATATCAAAAAAAAAAAAAAAGAAAGAAAAAAAATACAGCCATATCATTGTCAATTCCAAGTGACATTTCAGGAAAGAATAAGTGATGATACGTCTAATGACCAAATTCAGCCATGATAACCCTTCGTCACTGTCATTTAGCCACCAAGACCCCTTTCTAAGAAGGAGAAAGTGCTTTATCTTCTTAATTTTTAAAAAAGTTAATTTAAGTTTTAATTTTCACAATCTATGCAAAAGTGTCCCCCTGGCATCTAGAGTTTCCCTAGTTATAGAGGATAAAGAAGGTTCCATGCTGAACAGCTTTTAACTCAGTAAGAATTTTAAACTTTAGGAGCTGAAGATAGAGATGATTTCCAAATTGCATCTGTGCAGAAAATGCTGACTATGGGTACTAGGCCAGGAATAACTACAGCCATATTTTTTCCCTTCTTATGTTTTCCAAATGAGTCATAAAGGACCCTCTGCATTCAAATAGTGCATCATGAAATGGGAAAGATAAAATACAGAAATTGGACATTGCTGTCTCTTCTTGATGAATCCAGCTTTTTGATACCTGGTGTGAGGCCAGAATAGCCCTTCTAAAATAGAAGTGAGTTGTACTCCATGCCAGCCATTTCCAGTGCACTGTGCTATTTCTTTGCTATTTGTGTGGCACCTCTCCCAGGGGAAGCAATGCTGCATTGTCTTCAAGAATGTCTGGTCCAGTGGTTCTTAACCCTGTTTGCAAATTAGAATTACCTGGGAGCTTTAAAAAAAATACCAATGTGTGGATTCTACCAATTAAATTAGAATCTCTGAGAACCACACGTGGGTATCAGTGTTTTTAAAAAGCTCCCCAGGGACTTCCCTGGTGGCACAGTGGTTAAGAATCCACCTGCCAATGCAGGGGACATGGGTTCGATCCCTGGTCCAGGAAGATCCCACATGCCATGGAGCACCTAAGCCCAAGCGCCACAACTACTGAGCCTGCACTCTAGAGCCCACAAGCCACAGTTCCTGAAGCCCACGTGCTCTAGGACCCATGTGCCGCAACTACTGAGCCTGCGTGCTGCAACTACTGAAGCCCACATGCCTAGAGCCCGTGCTCTGCAGCAAGAGAAGCCACTGCAATGAGAAGCCTGCACACCACAATGAAGAGTAGTCCCTACTCGCCGCAACTAGAGAAAGCCCGTGCGCAGCAGCAAAGACCCAGTGCAGCCAAAAATAAACAAAATAATAATAATAAAATGTAATAAATGAAAAGCTCTCCAGGAGCTTCAAACGTGCCACCAGAGTTGAGAACCTCTGGATTAGACTTTATAAAGACAGGCTGACCATTACTTTTTGCCTTAAAGACCAATGTTTCTCAACCATTATTTCATTATTGCCTCCTAATGAGTCTTTTTAGACATTTTTTTCCCTAGGTCTCCCCCACCCCCAGCCCCATGAAAATTTAATACCACAGATATATTGTATACTTGTTACTGCATGTATATCTGTGCTTTATACACAAGAAGAGTGAGGCTCTTTTGCCCTCGAAGAACCAATTTTTGCCCCCTTGGGGGCAGTAGTATTCCCACTGAGAATGTATGTAATAGACTGAACAAATCAATGAAGTTGGATGGGTCAGTTGTGCTGCAGTGACAAACAACCCAAAATCTCAGTGGCTTAAAACAAAAAAATTATACACCTTGCTTGCAACAACATGTGCATTAGAAACCAGGAAAGGAGCCCAGCTCTACATCATGATCTTTACTCCAGCACCCAGGCTGCTGGAGCAACTTCTATCTGGAATATTACCAGTAATCATGGCAGAGGAAAGAGGGGAGCATTTAAAAAAAAGCATGCTCTGGCTCTTAAAACTTATGCCATGATTGCAGATTAGTCTATGCTCATTTAAAGAAAAGATGGACACTATTTTAAAGTGATCTTTAATATATATATATATATATATTTTTTTTTTTTTTTTTTTTTTTTTTTTTTGGTTGCGTTGGGTCTGTTGCTGCGCACGGGCTTTCTCTAGTTGTGGCAAGCGGAGCCTACTCTTCGTTGCGGTGCGCAGGCTTCTCATTGCGGTGGCTTCTCTTGTTGTGGAGCAAGGGCTCTAGGCGCGTGGGCTTCAGTAGTTGTGGCACATGGGCTCAGTAGTTGTGGCTCGCGGGCTCCAGAGCACAGGCTCAGTAGTTGTGGCACACGGGCTTAGTTGCTCCACGGCACGTGGGATCTTCCCAGGCCAGGGCTCGAACCCATGTCCCCTACATTGGCAGGCAGATTCTTAGCCACTGTGCCACTGGGGACGTTCCTAATGTGTTTTTATATAAACAAATTTGAAATACAGTTTACTTTGGTTGTTTTTATATATCAAGTCCCATAAGTCTTGTATTTGTTTCTCATAAGTGTAACCCTGGACCATGACTTAAGGTTATCTTTGTTTTGTCTTTTGGGTGGCCTAACCTACATTAACATGAAGGCTGAACATTTTTAGACTTTTTTTCCTAAAAGCATAGGAATGATTACTTTATTAATAAAGGAAGTCCTGTATTTGAAAAAAAAAACCAACAAACTTATGCCAGAGGAACCCCCAAAGCCTCCACTCACATTTCAATGGCTAGAGTAAGTCACATGGTGACACCTGAGCTCATCAGACTGTAATCCTCCCACAAGAAGGGGAACCAGATATTGATAAGCAATATACCAAGCAGGAAATCCTCTCAGACAATAAGAAAGGGTTACACACGCTCTTATTGATCACTAAGAGCATCTTTCCGGTTACCGTGCACCTGGTTTCAGGGCAAGGAAGGGCATGGCATGGCACTGGCAATGCTATTCCCTTCTTGGTTTTTACATCTATCTTTTACTTGAATTAAGGTGAAATTAAAAGAGCTCAGTGGTCATCTTTAAAAATATTTTTTCATGGTTCTACTAACTCCGTAGCAACGATCATGGCATTCTGCTTGCGTTATTGTCGAGAATCCTTTTAGTGGATACTCCTAATTGTCTTTTGGAGCACATCAGGTTTTCCTCACTGACTTTTGATCAGGTTTCATATTTCCAGTTTGAGGTTTGGGAGTACTCATTAACTACATTATATACCCTGTGCAAAACTTATTGTAGCTTCAAACCCAGAAAATGCAGGTCAACATCTCACTTCTTTTGTTTATCAATCAAATTTCTGCCAGGACTATATAAGATTTCCAAGTCTCATGAAGGAAATGGTCAGAATTACAAACCATGATGACTGGACACGTTGCCAAGTGCCCTAATCTAGAATTAAGTTTGGATACAGTGAAACAAACAAACAAAACCAAAACAAAACAAAAAAGAATATAACTTCATAATTAAAATCAGGCATATCATTTAGATATAGCTAGGGGGCCCTGAAAGGAATAATGCCTGTGGAAAGTAAGGATTTTAACTTGAATTGACATTATGACGAGGAATATTTAACATGATGTCTGTCTTGTTTCTTGTTGCGATTAGGCACGCCAACTGCCATTGGTTACCAAAAGACCTTTTGAACTACAAGTTGGTCTAAGAGTTTGGACGGTTTTAGAGAGTCCTTTGATTAGGAAAGGACTCGGTCCTTGCTCTATGTTCTGTGTTGGAGAATAAACCCTTTACTCCAAAGGATCCCAAATAGATCACTATAGATCTGAAGTTATTAGAGCTTTATCTTGCAAATTCCATCATGTGCTTCCCACATATCTCTTTCTCTTTGGTTTGTCTGGATTCACCTTGGGGACAGAGCTTCCCTCCCATAACCCGTTCTCTCTCATAGTCTGTTCCTTGCCCCAGGCCCCATCCCTGCCTCAACAATCTCAAGGCTTTGAGGACATTAGAAAGAATTTTTCTGGGACTTCCCTGGTGGTCCAGTGGTTAAAACTCCACACTCCCAATGCAGGGAGTTGGGGTTCGATTCCTGGTCAAGGAACTAGATCCCTCATGTCACAAGTAAAAAGATCCCACATACTGCAGCAAAGACCCGGCGAAGCCAAATAAAGAAACACTTTTTTAAAAAAAATAAAGAGTTTTTCTTCCTAAGATCTAATCATTTTATGACTTTCTTCAGTTCTGTCCCCTGCTAGGTCATGGAGAAGCCTATTCCTGAACGTCACAAAGAAGGGTCATTGTCTTAGGATCCCAAAGATGTCACCAGTAATAAACTTTTTATTCTAGTAGATACATTATACCACATAGAAAGTCTAAAAACCATTCTCCTTACATCAAATGTCTCTAGAAGTTAATGACAAAAACCAGAGCATCCGTGATTTTTATCACCTGTTCCTGGCTGGGAATCTACCAGGTTTGGGAAACCCAAACATGATCCCCTCAGCACTTTTTACAAGGACACTTTCAAAAGATCCAGGCTTTTTTCTAGTAGCCCACAGACTCCTGGAGCTGTAGGGATACCATAGAAGCCCTTGACTGGGTCCTAGAGCCTCAGACCAGTTTGTTGTAAAGGGAAAATTTTGTGCATGACAGAGTTGGATGCACATTTTCACAAAACTGGACCCCAGCCTTCCAGTACCTCCACAGAGAGAGGCAACTGGTAGGTTTCCAGACAGCACCTTGCCCTGTGCTTCCACTTGTTTCCTCAGTCCCTGATCTATTCCTAATGTTTCTCCACACAGTTATAGCTCTGTCCGGTGCAGTTCTTTGCTCACATATGCATTTCACTGTGAATCAGGAATCTGGCTTTGATGTGGCATTTTAGTACCAGGGCCTGATTCTGTCTCTGGGAGGATTTGAGTCTTCATAGCCCACCCTGGACAATTAGGAAAGTATTAGGCCTTCAGGGAGATTGTTGAAGAGTAAGCAATACTGCCGCCTTGTGGAAGGTAATGGTTATACTCTTCGTGGAGAAATTATTTTTTAAAAGGTAATTTTGAAAGTGAGATTTGAAGTGGGTTTGGAGATTTGCTTTTCATTTTATATCTTTGTGCATTGTTTGAATTTTTCATTTGAATAATGTATCTTATTTTAAAGTAAGTTTAGTCCATTAGTAAATAAATTAAATTTCTAAAAGTAAAAAGAAGCATTTAGGATATTTTAAAATATCCTGTTGTTTGCCATGTAAAGTTTTTCCTGGCTCTATAACTAACTGTGTAACCTTAATCATTTGAGTATGTTTCATCATTAGTAAAATGTGGGATTTGGATTTGATGACACTTAAATTATAATTGTTCTCTATTATCTTTCAGTTAAATTTTTTCCCAGTCTTCATTTTACCAGATATAGCAATTAATATGTATGGAACTCACATAACAGAAAAATGGAAATTTTTTAGTATTGAAAGTTAAATCAAGGCAGTCATTCTAACCTGGTGGTTCTCAAACCTAGCTGCATATTAGAATCCTTCTGGGAAACTTTAAAAATTCCAATACCTGGACCACACTCCAGACCAATTATATTAGAATCTCTGAGAGTAGGGTCTTGGCAACAGGCATCTTTTAAAAAGCTTCTCAAATGATTCCAATGTGCAACTAAGTTTGAGAACTACTGCTAGTTAAATTGTTACCTGACCTAAAAAAGTCTCCTTTACAGAGTTTAAAATTCCACTACCAAGACACAAGTAAGATTAATGACTGTCCTCTTTTCAAAATTAAATATACTCATAAAGACTAAATTAACCAAATGCTTTGATTCAAATTAGCTTAGTAAGAGTACTTTCTTCCTAACACTTAGCTAAAGTCAGCCCCATGAAGAGGTTGAGAGTTTAAATAAGGTTAGGGGTAAAGATAACTCATTTTGGAATATATCATGAAATACCTTGGGAGCGGTTAGGTATGAAAAGGCTGCAGAAGGAAGCAATGAGCAACCGGAAATCATCATGAGGACACCAGGAATATGGAAGAGGATGAACCAGGGAGTAGCAGAGGAATGAAAAGGAGCAGACAAGTGAACCAAAGACTAATTGCAACTATTTAAAAATTTGTCTAGGTCAAAGGGTACAAACTTACAGTTGTAAGATGAATAAGTTCTGGGGATCTAATGTACAGCATGGTGATTATAGTTAATAATGCTATATTATATACCTGAAAGTTGCTAAGAGAGTAGATCTTAAATGTTCTCACCAGAAAAAAGAAATGGTAATTATGTGATGTGAGGATACTTTTGGCTAAAGCTAAGGTGATAATCATTTTGCAATATATATATGTATCAATCAACACATGTACACCTTAAACTCACGCACAATATTATATATCAATTATATTTCAATAAAGCCAGAAAATTTTTGTCTAAAAATTTCCATTAATCCAAACTGTAATGTAATCATTCCTAATAATATCAAATCTTTCAGGTTGAGTAGAAGAGACTAGCTATGCAGAGCATCTTAGTATGATTTCTATATATTATTTCATTAATCAAATATTTTGTGTACTTTTAAAATATAACATTTAGAGATAGCCTCAACCACCAGAGGGCAGACAGCAGAAGCAAGAAAAACTACAATCCTGCAGCCTGTGGACCAAAAACCACAGTTACAGAAAGATAGACAAGATGAAAAGGCAGAGGGCTATGTACCAGATGAAGGAACAAGAAAAAAACCCCAGAAAAACAACTAAATGAAGTGGAGATAGGCAACCTTCCAGAGAAAGAATTCAGAATAATGATAGTGAAGATGATCCAGGACCTCGGAATAAGAATGGAGGCAAAGATTGAGAAGATGCAAGAAATGATTAACAAAGACCTAGAAGAATTAAAGAACAAACAAACAGAGATGACCAATACAATAACTGAAATGAAAACTACACTAGAAGGAATCAATAGCAGAATAACTGAGGCAGAAGAACGGATAAGTGACCTGGAAGACAGAATGGTGGAATTCACTGCTGCGGAACAGACTAAAGAAAAAAGAATGAAAAGAAATGAAGACAGCCTAAGAGACCTCTGGGACAACATTAAACGCAACAACATTCACATTATAGGGGTCCCAGAAGGAGAAGAGAGAGAGAAAGGACCCGAGAAAATATTTGAAGAGATTATAGTCGAAAACTTCCCTAACATGGGAAAGGAAATAGCCACCCAAGTCCAGGAAGCGCAGAGAGTCCCATACAGGATAAACCCAAGGAGAAACATGCCGAGACACATAGTAATCAAAGTGGCAAAAATTAAAGACAAAGAAAAATTATTGAAAGCAGCAAGGGAAAAACGACAAATAACATACAAGGGAACTCCCATAAGGTTAACAGCTGATTTCTCAGCAGAAACTCTGCAAGCCAGAAGGGAGTGGCATGATATACTTAAAGTGATGAAAGGGAAGAACCTACAACCAAGATTACTCTACCCGGCAAGGATCTCATTTAGATTTGATGGAGAAATCAAAAGCTTTAGAGACAAGCAAAAGCTAAGAGAATTCAGCACCACCAAACCAGCTCTACAACAAATGCTAAAGGAACTTCTCTAAGTGGGAAACACAAGAGAAGAAAAGGACCTACAAAAACAAACCCAAAACAATTAAGAAAATGGTCATAGGAACATACATATCGATAATTACCTTAAACGTGAATGGATTAAATGCCCCAACCAAAAGACATAGACTGGCTGAATGGATACAAAAACAAGACCCATATATATGCTGTCTACAAGAGACCCACTTTAGACCTAGGGACACATACAGACTGAAAGTGAGGGGATGGAAAAAGATATTCCATGCAAATGGAAATCAAAAGAAAGCTGGAGTAGCTATACTCATATCAGATAAAATAGACTTTAAAATAAAGAATGTTACAAGAGACAAGGAAGGACACTACATAATGATCAAGGGATCAATCCAAGAAGAAGATATAACAATTATAAATATATATGCACCCAACACAGGAGCACCTCAATACATAAGGCAACTGCTAACAGCTATAAAAGAGGAAATTGACAGTAACACAATCATAGTGGGGGACTTTAACACCTCACTTACACCAATGGACAGATCATCCAAAATGAAAATAAATAAGGAAACAGAAGCTTCAAATGACACAATAGACCAGATACATTTAATTGATATATATAGGACATTCCATCCAAAAACAGCAGATTACACATTCTTCTCAAGTGCGCACGGAACATTCTCCAGGATAGATCACATCTTGGGTCACAAATCAAGCCTCAGTAAATTTAAGAAAATTGAAATCATATCAAGCATCTTTTCTGACCACAACGCTATGAGATTAGAAATGAATTACAGGGGAAAAAACGTAAAAAAGACAAACACATGGAGGCTAAACAATACGTTACTAAATAACCAAGAGATCACTGAAGAAATCAAAGAGGAAATCAAAAAATACCTAGAGACAAACGACAATGAAAACACGACGACCCAAAGCCTATGGGATGCAGCGAAAGCAGTTCTAAGAGGGAAGTTTATAGCTATACAAGCCTACCTAAAGAAACAAGAAAAATCTCAAGTAAACAATCTAACCTTACACCTAAAGAAACTAGAGAAAGAAGAACAAACAAAACCCAAAGTTAGCAGAAGGAAAGAAATCATAAAGATCAGAGCAGAAATAAATGAAATAGAAACAAAGAAAACAATAGCAAAGATCAATAAAACTAAAAGCTGGTTGTTTGAGAAGATAAACCTAATTGATAAGCCATTAGCCAGACTCATCAAGAAAAATAGGGAGAGGACTCAAATCAATAAAATCAGAAATGAAAAAGGAGAAGTTACAACAGACACCGCAGAAATACAAAGCATCCTAAGAGACTACTACAAGCAACTTTATGCCAATAAAATGGACAACCTGGAAGAAATGGACAAATTTTTAGAAAGGTATAACCTTACAAGACTGAACCAGGAAGAAACAGAAAATATGAACAGACCAATCACAAGTAATGAAATTGAAACTGTGGTTAAAAATCTTCCAACAAACAAAAGTCCAGGACCAGATGGCTTCACAGGTGAATTCTATCAAACATTTAGAGAAGAGCTAACACCTATCCTTCTCAAACTCTTCCAAAAAATTGCAGAGGAAGGAACACTCCCAAACTCGTTCTATGAGGCCACCATCACCCTGATACCAAAACCAGACAAAGACACTACAAAAAAAGAAAATTACAGACCAATATCACTGATGAATATAGATGCAAAAATCCTCAACAAAATACTAGCAAACAGAATCCAACAACACATTAAAAGGATCATATGCCACGATCAAGTGGGATTTATCCCAGGGATGCAAGGATTCTTCAATATACGCAAATCAATCAATGTGATACACCATATTAACAAACTGAAGAATAAAAACCATATGATCATCTCAATAGATGCAGAAAAAGCTTTTGACAAATTTCAACACCCATTTATGATAAAAACTCTCCAGAAAGTGGGCATAGAGGGAACCTACCTCAACATAATAAAGGCCATATATGACAAACCCACAGCAAACATCATTCTCAATGGTGAAAAACTGAAAGCATTTCCTCTAAGATCAGGAACAAGACAAGGATGTCCACTCTCACCACTATTATTCAACATAGTTCTGGAAGTCCTAGCCACGGCAATCAGAGAAGAAAAAGAAATAAAAGGAATACAAATTGGAAAAGGAGAAGTAAAACTGTCACTGTTTGCAGATGACATGATACTATACATAGAGAATCCTAAAACTGCCACCAGAAAACTGCTAGAGCTAATTAATGAATATGGTAAAGTTGCAGGATACAAAATGAATGCACAGAAATCTCTTGCATTCCTATACACTAATGATGAAAAATCTGAAAGAGAAATTATGGAAACACTCCCATTTACCATTGCAACAAAAAGAATAAAATACCTAGGAATAAATCTACCTAGGGAGACAAAAGACCTGTATGCAGAAAACTATAAGACACTGATGAAAGAAGTTAAAGATGATACCAACAGATGGAGAGATATACCATGTTCTTGGATTGGAAGAATCAACATTGTGAAAACGAGTATACTACCCAAAGCAATCTACAGATTCAATGCAATCCCTATCAAATTACCAATGGCATTTTTTACGGAGCTAGAACAAATCATCTTAAAATTTGTATGGAGACACAAAAGACCCCGAATAGCCAAAGCAGTCTTGAGGCAAAAAAATGGAGCTGGAGGAATCAGACTCCCTGACTTCAGACTATACTACAAAGCTACGGTAATCAAGACAATATGGTACTGGCACAAAACAGAAGCATAGATCAATGGAACAAGATAGAAAGCCCAGAGATTAACCCACGCACCTATGGTCAACTAATCTATGACAAAGGAGGCAAAGATATACAATGGAGAAAAGACAGTCTCTTCAATAAGTGGTGCTGGGAAAACTGGACAGCTACATGTAAAAGAATGAAATTAGAACACTCCCTAACACCATACACAAAAATAAACTCAAAATGGATTAGAGACCTAAATATAAGACTGAACACTATAAAACTCTTAGAGGAAAACATAGGAAGAACACTCTTTGACATAAATCACAGCAAGGTCTTTTTTGATCCACCTCCTAGAGTAATGGAAATAAAAACAAAAATAAACAAATGGGACCTAATGAAACTTCAAAGCTTTTGCACAGCAAAGGAAACCATAAACAAGACGAAAAGACAACCCTCAGAATGGGAGAAAATATTTGCAAACAAGTCAATGGACAAAGGATTAATCTCCAAAATATATAAACAGCTCATTCAGCTCAATATTAAAGAAACAAACACCCCAATCCAAAAATGGCCAGAAGACCTAAATAGACATTTCTCCAAAGAAGACATACAGACGGCCACGAAGCACATGAAAAGATGCTCAACATCACTAATTATTAGAGAAATGCAAATCAAAACTACAATGAGGTATCACCTCACTCCTGTTAGAATGGGCATCATCAGAAAATCTACAAACAACAAATGCTGGAGAGGGTGTGGAGAAAAGGGAACCCTCTTGCACTGTTGGTGGGAATGTAAATGGATACAGCCACTATGGAGAACAATATGGAGGTTCCTTAAAAAACTAAAAATAGAATTACCATATGACCCAGCAATCCCACTACTGGGCATATACCCAGAGAAAACCGTAATTCAAAAAGACACATGCACCCGAATGTTCATTGCAGCACTATTTACAATAGCCAGGTCATGGAAGCAACCTAAATGCCCATCAACAGACGAATGGATAATGAAGTTGTGGTACATATATACAATGGAATATTACTCAGCCATAAAAAGGAACGAAATTGAGTCATTTGTTGAGAAGTGGATGGATCTAGAGACTGTCATACAGAGTGAAGTAAGTCAGAAAGAGAAAAACAAATATCGTATATTAATGCATGTATGTGGAACCTAGAAAAATGGTACAGATGAGCCAGTTTTCAGGGCAGAAGTTGAGACACAGATGTAGAGAATGGACATATGGACACCAAGGGGGGAAAACTGTGGTGGGGTGGGGATGGTGGTGTGCTGAATTGGGGGATTGGGATTGACATGTATACACTGATGTGTATAAAACTGATGCCTAATAAGAACCTGCAGTATAAAAAAACAAACAAACAAAACAACTAATACTAAACTTTCATTGGGTTATTTGTATGGAAATATGTTAATATAAATGTTTCAGACTTTACATGAAATTTCTAAAAATCTTATATTTGTATTTGTATGGAAATATGTTAATATAAATGTTTCAGACATTACATGAAATTTCTAAAAATCTTAAAAAAATAAAAAATAAAATAAATAAATAAATAAATAAATAAACTCAAAATGGATTAAAGACCTAAATGTAAGACCAGACACTATCAAAAAAATATATATATATATAACATTTAAAAATTTTAATCCTTTCAATTTCATGAAGTACATATTATTATCCCCATTTTACAGATAAGAACACTGGGTTTGAAGGAGGGATTAACTTTTTTTGTTTTGTCACAATGAAAAGAAACTTAATCAAAAGGTAATTATATTGAAATGCTAGAGAGGGTGTGGAGAAAAGGGAACCCTCTTGTATTGTTGGTGGGAATATAAATCAATACAGCCACTATGGAGAACAGTATAGGGGTTCCTCAAAAAGCTAAAAATAGAATTATCATATGACCCAGCAATCCCACTACTGGGCATATAACCTGAGAAAACCATAATTCAAAAAGACACATGCACCCCAGTGTTCACTGCAGCACTATATACAATAGCCAGGTCATGGAAGCAACCTAAATGTCTACCGAGAGATGAACAGATAAAGAAGATGTGGTACATATATACGATGGAATATTACTCAGCCATGAAACGGACCGAAACTGGGTCATTTGTAGAGACGTGGATGGACCTAGGGACTGTCATACAGAGTGAAGTAAGTCAGAAAGAGAAAAACAAATATCATATATTATTAACGCATATATGTGGAATCTAGAAAAATTGTGCAGATGAACCGGTTTGCAAGGCAGAAATGGAGACACAGATGTAGAGAACAAATGCATGGACACCAAGTGGGGAACGGGGGGGTGGGTGGAGTTGAGAGATTGGGATTGACATATATACACTAATATGTGTAACATAGATAACTAATGAGAACCTGCTGCATAGCACAGGGAACTCCACTTCGCTGTACAGTAGAAACTAACACAACATTGTAAAACAACTATACCACAATAAAAAAAATTATATTGTAATATTTGGTATCTGAAAGCATATAGATATAGGTATAGGTATATCTCCCAGCTGCCCTGAATAATTATGCCTTACATAACTGGCTATTGTCCTCTGATATCTGCTCATCTGATCTTTTCTTTCTAAAAAATATTTAAAATATTTTCTAATATGTTATAATTATGTTCATTTCAAGGTAAAAATGTAACAAAAAAGAATTATCCTTTACTTTTCTTCTTGACTCACACCTATGCATACCCATACACGCTTCCCTTTTTGGTGATAAATGGTTATCTTGAAGTTTTAAAAAGAATTACTAAGCATAAAAAATCTCTGACACAAGATAATCAAATATCACACCTGGACTGATCTTCTAACTTCACAAAAGATTAAAAGCATAAGCTGTTGTTTTTATGCAGTAAGCTAAGGGAGAGATTTTATTTGCATATTTTGAAACATTAGCAACCAAAACAAGAGCCAGCTAATGAGAAAGTATGAGCTTCCTTCCTCGAAGCTGAAAGGAATGTCATTTCCACCAATACTTAACAAGTGACCTTTGCAGGGAAGTTTCCCTTAAAATATGGCTGGCAGTAGCTTAAGCTACAGCATCTTCCTCCTGATACAGAATCTCCAGGAGTCACCTCAGAAGGAATGGTTTGCTCTGGGCTGATCGGACCTGGGGCTCACAGACCTGAGGAGGTCATCTGGAGAAGAATGCCCAACTGTTTGAAATGCCTTCCTGACACTGTCTTGTGGTTTATATGTGATGTGTCAGTTAATTTACTTCAGTTCAAGAAACATTTCTTAACTATACTGGAAACAAGCACTTGTATTCAATATTGTAGGACATAAAAAGATCTAATAATCTAAGTCACCATTTTCTCTTGCCTGGATTATTACAAAAAACAAACAAATAAAACCAGTCCCAACCCCTCCCTTCCCCCCAAAAAAACAAAACAAAAACAAAAAACTGCCCTTCTGGGGCTTCCCTGGTAGCGCAGTGGTTAAGAATCCGCCTGCCAATGCAGGGGACACGGGTTCGAGCCCTGGTCCAGGAAGATCCCACATGCCCCGGAGCAACTAAGCCCGGGAGCCACAACTACTGAGCTTGCGCTCTAGAGCCCACGAGCCACAACTACTGAGTCCGTGTGCCACAACTACTGAAGCTCACGAGCCTAGAGCCCATGCTCCACAACAAGAGAAGCCACCGCAATAAGAAGCCCGTGCACTGCAACAAAGAGTAGCCCCCGCTCACTGCAACTAGAGAAAGCTGCGCACAGCAACAAAGACCCAATGCAGCCAAAAATAAATAATAACTAAATAAATTAAATTTTTAAAAAAACTGGCCTTCCCCCATCTACTCGTGTGTCTCCAATCTATTCTTCATATTGCAGCCAAGCGTGCTTTTTTTTTTATTGGAGTATAATTGCTTTACAATGTTGTGTTAGTTTCTGCCGCATAGCGAAGTGAATCAGCCATATGCATACACATGTCCCCTCCCTTTTGGACTTCCCTCCCCCAATCCATCCCACCCAACTAGGCAATCACAGAGCACCGAGCTGAGCTTGCTGTGCTATATAGCAGGTTCCCACTAGCTATTTTACACATGGTAGTGTATTTATGTCAAACCTAATCTCCCAATTCATCCCACCCTCTCCTTCCCTCCCTGTGTCCACACGTCCATTCTCTACGTCTGCCTTTCTATTCCTGTCCTGCAAGTAGGTTCATCTGTCCCATTTTTCTAGATTCCACATATATGCGTTAATATACGATATTTGTTTTTCTCTTTCTGACTTACTTCACTCTGTATGACAGACTCTAGGTCCATCCACATCTCTACAAATGACCCAATTATTTTTATGGCTGAGTAATATTCCATTATATATATGTACCACATCTTCTTTACCCATTCATCTGTCAATGGACATTTAGGTTGTTTCCATGTCCTGGCTATTGTTAATAGTGCTGCAGTGAACACTGGGGTGCATGTGTCTTTTTGAATTATGGTTTTCTCAGGGTATATGCCCAGTAGTGGGATTGCTGGTTCATATGGTAGTTCTATTTTTAGTTTTTTAAGGAACCTCCATACTGTTCTCCACAGTGGCTGTATCAATTTACATTCCCACTAACAGTGCAAGAGGGTTCCCTTTTCTCCACACCCTCTCCAGCATTTATTGTTTGTAGATTTTCTGATGATGGCCATTCTGACCAGTGTGAGGTGATACTTCATTGCAGTTTTGATTTACATTTCTCTGATAATTAGTGCTGTTGAGCATCTTTTCATGTGCCTCTTGGCCATCTGTATGTCTTCTTTGCTGAAATGTTTATTTAGATCTTCTGCCCATTTTTTGATTAGGTTGTTTGGTTTTTTGATATTGAGCTGCGTGAGCTGTTTGTATATTTTGGAGATTAATCCTTTGTCTGTTGCTTCATTTGCAAATATTTTCTCCCATTCTGTGGGTTGTCTTTTCGTCTTGTTTATGGTTTCCTTTGCTGTGCAAAAGCTTTTAAGTTTAATTAGGTCCCATTTGCTTATTTTTGTTTTTATTTTCATTACTCTAGGAGGTGGGTCATGAAAGATCTTGCTGTGATTTATGTCAAAGAGTTTTTTCCTATGTTTTCCTCTAAGAGTTTTATAGTATCCGGCCTTACATTTAGGTCTTCGCAGATAACATGATACTATACATAGAAAATCCTAAAGATGTCACCAGAAAACTACTAGAACTAATCAATGAATTTGGTAAGGTTGCAGGATACAAAATTAATGAACAGAAATCTCTTGCATTCCTACACACTAACAACAAAAGATCAGAAAGAGAAATTAAGGAAACAATCCCATTTACCATCCCAACAAAAAGAATAAAATACCTAGGAGTAAACCTACTTAAGGAGGCAAAAGACCTGTACTCAGATATCTATAAAACACTGATGAAGGAAATCAAAGATGACACAAACAGATGGAGAGATATACTATGCTCCTGGATTGGAAGAATCAATATTGTGAAAATGACTATACTACCCAAAGCAATCTATAGGTTTAAAGCAATCCTTATCAAATTACCAATGGTATTTTTCACAGAATTAGAACAAAAAAATTATACAATTTTCATGGAAACACAGAAGACCCCGAATAGCCAAAGCAATCTTGAGAAAGAAAAACAGAGCTGGAGGAATCAGGGTCCCTGATTTCAGACTATACTACAAAGCTACAGTAATCAAGACAGTATGGTACTAGCACAAAAACAGAAATGGTACAAGATAGAAAGCCCAGAGATAAAACCACACACCTATGGTCACCTAATCTGTGACAAAGGAGGAAAGAATATACAATGGAAACAAGACAGTCTCTTCAATAAGTGGTGCTGGGAAAACTGGACAGCTACATATAAAAGAATGAAATTAGAACACTACCTAACACCATACACAGAAATAAACTCAAAATGGATTAAAGGCCAAGTGCACTTTTAACAACATAATTCTGACCTCATTCCCCTTATTAAAAACTCCAATTATTTCCTACGCCCCCCAGGATAAAATAATAAATTATTAGGACTGCATGATGAAGCCCCTGCCTACTTCAATCAGCCTCATGACATGCCACACTCCCCCTCATTCATTAAATCTCCATAACCTTGGCTTTTTTCAGTACTTAGAACACATCGTTATTTCTGAAATCTTAGATACTGTTCCCGTCTACTTTTTCAATTCCCTTCTCACTTTCACCTAGCTATTTCCTACTCTCCATTAGAATTCACTTTAAACATTACTTCTTCCAGGAAGCATTCCCTAATTCCCCAGACTAAATTATGTCCCCTTATTGTATGCTCCTGTTAAAACCTGCATTTCTCCATCATTATACTGAACACACTTATAATTATTGGTTAACGTCTGACTTTTCTTTTTCCTTCTTTTTTTTTTTTTTAATTTTCGGCTGTGTTGGGTCTTTGTTGCAGCGAGAAGAGGCTACTCCTTGTTGCGGTGTGCAGGCTTCTCATTGCAGTGGCTTCTCTTGTTGTGAAGCATGGGCTCTAGGTGCACAGGCTTCAGTAGTTGCAGCATGCGGGCTCAGTAGTTGCAGCACACAGGCCCTAGAGCGTGCGGGCTTCAGTAGTCGTGGTGCACAGGCTCAGTAGTTGTGGCGCATGGGCTTAGTTGCTCCACAGCATGTAGGATCTTCCCAGACCAGGGATCAAACCCATGTCCCCTGCATTGGCAGGCGGATTCTCAATGACTGTGCCACCAGGTGAGTCCCAATGTCTGACTTTTCTGATTGACCAGAAGTTTCACTAGTGCATTTAAGACAGTGGCTACCTCCATTCATTATTGAATGAATAAAATTAATTAAAAATTTGTTCACTGCCCTCAGAAGAACCACAGTCTAGTTGAGCAAACATACACACACACACACACACACACACACACACACCACTTTTAATTTTAATATAAGATAAACTAATTGTAGGAGGGACACGACATGCAATGAGAGTGATAGGAAAATAAGGAAGGGAGACATTAACTCTTAGTAAGAGGATGTAAAATAGCACTACTTGAGCTGAGCCATGATGGATGGGAAGAACTCCAACAGGAAGAACAGTGGGAAAGGATTCCACAAGGAAGGAGGAGCCAAGGTATGCAGAGAAGAGACTACAGGTAGATTTGGGCAAAGGCAAGTACTCCACTGTGACTGAGGTATGGCGTGTTTGGAAGGGGGTGGTGCAAGACAAAGCTGGAAAGGTAGGCTGGCTTTATCAAAATGAATATCAGACTGAGGTATTTGTGTGTTATTCCGCAGGCAGGAGGATCAGATCTGGCTTTAGAGGATATTCTCCATCGTATAGAATTAAATAAAAGAGAAGGAGAAAAGAGGAAGAGAGATCACTTAGGGACTGTTTAGAGATCTAGTTCCAGTAGATAGCAGTCTCCCCATGCTCTCAATATGTCTGTAAGCATTTTAAACACACAAGCAATAAAGAAACCTCTGTCCTGCTGCACATAAGGATTTCCAAGGGAATGCAGGTTATCCTGTGGATACTACAGATGATAATTCCAGGAGAAGAAAGGATCTGTTCAGCTAAATTTATGCTGAGAGGTGCAAGTTCCAAAGTTGGAGTGGTTTTCTCAGGTTTTTATTTTTTTCAGCTTTATTGAGGTATAATTGACAAAATCGTAAGATTTAAAGTTTACATTGTGATGATTTGATATATGTGTATATATTGTGAAAGAATTCCCCCCAAAGAGTTAACTGACACATCCATCACCTCACATGTTTGTCTTTTCTTTTTTTCTTTTTCTTTTTCTCTTTTGTGTGTGTGTGTGTGTATGTGTGTGTGTGAGAACGTCTAAGTTGTATGCTTTTAGCAAATTTCAATTGTACAATAGTGTTATCAACTATAGTCACTATGCAATACGTTAGCTCCTCAGGCCTTATTCATCTTATAACTGAAAGTTTGTACCCTTTTACCAACCTCTCCCTGTTTCCCCCACCCCAAAGACCCTGGCAACAACTTTTCTACTCTCACTTTCTATGAGTTTGACTTCTTTTTGGATTCTTCATATAAGTGATACCATGCAGTATTTGAAAAAGATTTTTATCAGGGCTGAATAATATTATCTCCAGTAACAGTGCTGCTCGTTCATTTAAAGAACAAAATGCCTCAATTATGTAAAGAAAAGAAGGTGATCTGGCTTTTTAAAATTATTATTTATTTATTTATGGCTGCATCGGGTCTTCATTGCTGCGCGTGGGCTTTCTCTAGTTGAGGCGAGTGGGGGCTACTCTTCCTTACGGTGCACGGGCTTCTCATTGTGGTGGCTTCTCTTGTTACGTAACACAGGCTCTAGGCGCGCAGGCTTCAGTAGTTGTGGCACATGGGCTCAGTAGTTGTGGTGCGTGGGCTTAGTTGCTCCACAGCATGTGGGATCTTCCAGGGCCAGAGCTCAAACCCATGTCCCCTGCATTGGCAGGTGGATTCTTAACCACTGTGCCACCAGGGAAGTCCCGCTGATCTGGCTTTTGAGTACAAAAATAATAGTAGAAAGTTGAATAATTAAAAACTCTTCCCCTATTTCAGGAAAATGAATTTTCATACACAGCTGGTATAACCACAATCTACCTAAAAAACCAATCTGACAATTAGATTCCTACAAGCAAAAGACAGTTGATAATATTTCTATTTTCTATGGCACAGTGCCTTATGCATGAATTCGTAACACAAGCCTCTCACAACTTTGAAATTTCTTACATCTTTTCTAAAGAATTTGACTTTTTTTTCTTACTTTCAGGTGCTTTATTTGGTGTATGATGGGCATTCCTTTTGCATGCATCTCAGTAACAGAATGTACGCAGTTTCATATATTTGTGGGTATCTTTCTTTCCTAGGTCCTATATAAAGTATTTGCAAGAAACTATGGAATTGTAATTCCTCCAAGGATGAATATTACTCCATTTATATAAAATGTATGTTTCACTGCTGTTTCTGTGCATTTCTGCAGACTTAATAAGCTTTTATTTCAGTTCTGAATCACAATGTAATTATGATTAATTTTAAATGGTAATTAAACTAAATATATGTATTTCAAGTAATACTTATAATTAAAACATCAGTAATATGAATGGTATGACGAAGGTCATGGCCGCATGCACAGGCATTGACAACTATGTTAAGGCTGCCGTTTGGCTGAGAACAATTTTACGACACTACCCTGATTTCAGAGATACATCCTGATTTCAGAGATGCTAATATGTGGGTAAAGGAAATACATCACAGAGTCAATGAAATACGGTAAGTCCTGCCTCCGCAACTAGATTATAAGTCTTTGAAAGTTGGAACCTGCATCCAGGTAGGATGTTCTCTGTAAATAACCTCACCGTGATTCAAACTGACCTAATAAGAAAGTATATTGGCTCACAAAACTGGAAAACCAGAGTGATGTGGGAGAAGCTTTCAGGGTTGGTAAACCCAGTGGAAAAATTATGTGATCAAGAACCCAAGTTCTGGGCTTCCCTGATGGCACAGTTGTTAAGAATCCCCCTGCCAATGCAGGGGACACAAGTTCGAGTCCTGGTCTGGGAAGATCCCACGTGCCGCAAGCAACTAAGCCCGTACGCCACAGCTACTGAGCCTGTGCTCTAGAGCCCACGAGCCACAACTACTGAGCCCGCGTGCCTAGAGCCCGTGCTCCACAACAAGAGAAGCCATCGCAATGAGAAGCCCGCCCACTGCAACAAAGAGTAGCCCCTGCTCAAACCCATGAGAAAGCCCGCACACAGCAACAAAGACCCAACGCAGCCAAAAATAAATAAAAATAAATAAATTTATCTAAAAAAAAAACCTCAAGTTTTTTCCATCTATCTGCTTGTCTTCCTTAATATCAGCTTCATTCTGAGGCTATCCTTTCCTCTTCCTCAGTGGTGTTAAGATAGTTGTCAATAGCTATCGAGGCTACATCCTACCTCTTAACATTCAGCCAGAACAATAAATGTCTTTTTCCAGAAGCTTCCAACAAACATCTATGACTTGTTAGAATTGGTTCACATACCTCTTTTTAAGCCAGTTACCTGAAAAGGGGAGGGATTATCTTGATCAGTTTAGATTAATCAAGTATCCAATATAGAATTGGATTTGTTTCTCCTGAGGCATATGGAAGGGTGAACTCTTGGTCAATATCAGAGTTCTGTTAGTAAGGAAAAACAGAATAATAATTTCTGCCTACTCCAGAAATCCTCCTGAATACTTTTTCAACTCCACTAGTCCCTAGCACATGACACACTAATGGTAATTTCATTAAGACCAAGGACTGTGCCTTACTTATCTTTCCTACTATCTTTAATTTCCTGCACATAGTTGATGCTTAATAAATGTATTATTATTGTGTATAATAGTGGTTGTGTTCCTTGCCAAAAGAATCTCGAAATGACCTATAGTTTTCTTTCTTTATTCAGAGGTGAGGCCCCGTAACAATAGAAAGAAAACAAAAATTTTGCTTGAAAAAAGCAGCCCAGTAAAATTCTTGATATTCTGAAGGATTTCATGGACATAGCAGCTTATCCATGAAAGCAAAGTTGAAGGTGTGTAATAGATGAATAGTGAAACTTTTTTTTTTTAAGAAACAAGATATATTAAACAAAGCTGTTTATTAAGAACTTTAGAAAAGATTCAGGGACAGGAGAAGGTAACCTTATGTCCATATCAAAAGATTGCTTTTTGTGGAACTCTACTCCAAGGAAGACAGAAAGGGTAGCGAGTCTAGCTTTTTATTTTCTTCTTATTCTGATTCTCTTCCAATATGAATCATTTCTTGTTCTAAACTATTCTGATTTCCTTTCCTTTGATCCCCAAGGTCTGAAGACTGAAAAATAGACAAGATCTGTTTGGCTAGCTAATCCTTTTCTCCTAAGTAGTCAGAGCTTCATGCTTAGAGACTTTTTTCTCCTATTCTTCCCACTGTAAATGTCTCAAGGGCACCAGAACATGAGCTCCACAAAGGCAGGGACTTTGTCTTGTTCCTGTATTCACAGTTCCTACTACTGTCTGGCCCAAAGAAGGTGTTCACTAATTTTTTTTTAAATGCAATAAATGAATGAGAAGAATGTCATTAAGAAGAAGAAATGATGTTACTATATAGTGAATTGTGGAATATTAATACTGTATTGTATTTTCCACCTAGAAAATTCTTTTAGAGTTTTAATAAGACATGCTTGGAAAATGTACAATTTAAAATTTCATGGTAATTATTTCCCTATAGAAAATTGATATCTTCAATGCACAGATCTGGAAAAACCTCAAATCTTGATTTTCAACAAAGTAGAAATGTATAACTCAGTTTTACATGTGGTTTATAAAAAGATCTTAGAATTAAATTAACAAATGTCTTGCACAGAGAAGGCATTTCAGTGATTAATTTCATTGTCATAAATTGTCAAGAGTTCAAAAGACAAGTAGATGATTTGTGAAAAGACACTGCCATGCTGAACTGGAGAGTTTTCCTATTCAAATGCCTTTGGTTACTTTTCCACCACATACAGATAATGCCCCAAAATCCCTAGAAGGATTACTATGTGTGTGGCACTTAGCACTTAGATAACAGATAGCAAATAGAGGGGGAAAGTGTTGGAAGAGGACACATCCCTTTCGTTATTCAATAAAATTGAATTATAATTTTAGGAAAAAGGCTGGATACTTAATATTCCCAAAGTGATTTCTGGACTCTGGGAATAGCAGTCTATCAGATGCTCTATAAGCATAATCTCATACACCCTCCTACACCCACAGGAGGAAAACGTCTACTTCTGTGCTGCTTATTATGTATGCTTGAAGGAAGCTTTTGAAAGAGGGTGACCAACTCCTTTCAGTTTGCCAGGACTTTCCCAGTTATACAAGTCATATGTCCTACGAAATCCCCCAGTCTCAGGAAAACTAGGACAGTTGATCATCCTACTTCGAAAACTCCTTTTAAAAAATAATAGAAAAAAAAAAGGGTCATGAAGAACCTAGGGGTAAGACGGGAATAAAGACACAGACCTACTAGAGAATGGACTTGAGGATATGGGGAGGGGGAAGGGTAAGCTGTGACAAAGTGAGAGAGTGGCATGGACATATATACACTACCAAACGTAAAATAGATAGCTAGTGGGAAGCAGCCGCATAGCACAGGGAGATCACCTCGGTGCTTTGTGACCACCTAGAGGGGTGGGATAGGGAGGGTGGGAGGGAGGGAGACGCAAGAGGGAAGAGATATGGGAACATATGTATATGTATAACTGATTCACTTTGTTATAAAGCAGAAACTAACACACCATTGTAAAGCAATTATACTCCAATAAAGATGTTAAAAAAAACACAAAAAAACAAAAAAACAAGTCACTGATGGGGTCAACTTTTACAAACATGGACTTGTATTCCTACTTGGTCAGCATTAATTTGTAACTCAGAAAGTCTTTGTTAAATATTGAAATTAAAATGGCTTTCCTGTGGGGTTAAAAATAATAATAATAATAATAGAAAACTTACTTGGACCTACCCAGGTTTCCTAATGCACTTCTTTTCTCCTTTCTGTCTTTTCCCAATTGCTCTATTACAATTCTAAAATGTTTCTCTCTCGTACCTCTACTGACTTTTTTCCCTTCTGCTTGTAGTGGACTTACAAGCCAAGGTTTGGTTTATAGCTTAATATTGATTATATTTGTTAACTTCTAAGTAGGTAAATGACCTCCATGAATTTTATCTGAGTTTTCAGAAAAGGTGATGTAGGTACATTGAAAGGCCTTCTTTTTTTAGCCCTAACCTTTGTAATGAGGGATCCCAGAATAAAAATGAAAACTAACAAAATTGTGTTTACAGATTTGAAAATAGAAGTGTATGACAGTCTTTGACGGCATAAGGATACCTCTTTTTTGGGATTCTCCCTCAGTTTTTTAAAAAAGTGATTCAATTTAAATTTTCTTCTAGTCTAGTGTATCCCAAGCTGGGGCATGCTGGAGATAATTTTAAATGATATGCAGTGATGACATCATAACTAACTTGGGCAATGAGAAAATTATTTTCCTTTCACTTTTCTTTTAGTAACATTGATTTTGGCACGAACAAAAATTTCATTTTAACATCAATATGTCTTTTTTTAATATTTATTTATTTATTTATGTTGGCTGCGCCGGGTCTTAGTTGCAGTACGTGGGATCTTTAGTTGCGGCATGCGAACTCTTAGTTGTGGCATGCATGTGGCATCTAGTTTCCTGACCAGGGATCAAACCCAGGCCCCCTGCACTGGGAATGCAGAGTCTTAGCCGCTGGACCACCAGGGAAGTCCCATCAATATATGTTAACACCTCTCTAAGATCTACTAATCTTCCTTTGTAACAAAGAGTGAGTCAAGTCTTGGGCTCAGAGACCAAAAGTGTCTAGCTGGAATTTGATGAAAAGGTTTTGTTTTTGTTACATTTATCTTCGTGGTTACATTCTACTTATGAAAATAGAAACCGTTTTTATATTTTCAGGAGTGATATAGAGACATTCTTCTTTTAAGGTAAATGTACGTAAATAAAAATGATCAATTTAAAGGAAAAATAGTTGGTGAAAACCATGAAGGTGAGATAAGGATTACTTAAGTACAGGAAACCTTGTCCAGGTAATTTCCACATACTCAAGGAGAGATAGAGGATAGCCTGAAAGAGGATAGCATCTAAAGCTCCCCCTTTCCCTACACAAATACAGGCACTATTTCCCTAAAGCATAACTGAATAAAACAGTGTAGCACACTATGTCAAGACACAGAACCTCAGATTTCTACCAGGATTTAAAAGGAAAACACTTCATAATCTCTGTTTTTCTTTCTCATAGCAGAATGCCCTTCTTAGCATTCAACAAAAACCACAACTAGCACTGCGGTTGGACTTAACAGATTCCTTTAAATTCTAAGGTCTTGGCATGTCCAGAACCTGGATGCATTATGTGGGAGAGCAGCCATGAGCTCTCCATGGTATTAGTGTTGGAAGGATTGAAATGAACATCCTTGAGTTTACTTGTTGATCTGGCATTTAGAAACAGAAACTTTAAATGGTGTTTGGTTTCTGTAATTTCTCATTCCCTTTTATGAAACATTTTTTAGGTATCACATTCATACAAAAGAGGATAAATCTGTGAGAGAGCTTTCATCAATGGCAAACTTTGTTTTTATTAAAATAAATGATACCATGACATTTTACCTTCTAGTCAATATTAGAGACAATATAATTTGACATTTGATTAAATTATTTGGAAACATCACAGATCTTATCTTGGATTAAGATTTGAGAAAGCTGTGTTTCCCAAAATACCAACTTCATCAGATTAGCTTCTACAATATTAATCATCAAGTGTTTTTGAGCTTCTACTATATACTCAGCTCACGTAGACACAGAAGAACACACAAAGACTTATAACTCATGTATTCTTTTCTTAACAGATGTATGATACAAATAGGCAGACCCTGCTAACTAACCCACATAAAATAATTATATAGTAACAAATTGGAGTAAATCCTTATATGGTAAATAGGATAAAAAAGATTTTATATGGAAGTTATGTAAGTTTACAAGGGAGTTATATGAAGAAGACAGAAATAAATGAAGGTTACGACAGTCCAAGAAAGTTTTGTGATGGGATCCTGTTTTCTTTTTAAAAGATGGATAAATTTTGAAGTAAAAATTAAAAAAAGATAAAGGTGTTTAATGATTGAGATGTTGATTAAAGCAGGATTTGGCATGATATCAGGAGGGCGTGTGAAGGAAAATAGGTAGAACTAGTGCTATCAGCTTGGGATGGAGCATGGAGTTTGTGAGGGGTATTGGTGAGAGAAAATACTGGCATAAGTGGAGTGAGACCAAACTGCGGAAGACCTTGAAAACTAGCCTCAGAGGATAAGTTGATTCCACAAACAGTAGAGAAACCATCTTCATAGGGTTGTTGTGAGAATTAAATGAGGTAATATTTGTGCATAGAAATGGTATTTTAGGAATATTTGTATAGCAGTAACAGGTAAACTATATTAAAATCAAAGAAGAAAATTAGAAAGCCAGATAGAAAGCTATTTCAATATTCTGGACAGAGTCAGTGAGGGTCTGGACTAGGGTGGTATCATTAGAGATAAAGAAAAGAGGCAAATCTAAAACATAAAATTAAAATCTAGTAGTTTTTATTCAATCATCATTCAACATTTATTGAGCAAATATTATGTGTTAGGCACTGAGCCAGGCACATGCAGAATTAATGGAACTCAGGAAGATTCTGTACATAAGAAATTCATGAGCGGTGTCAAAGATTTCTGAACTAGGAGATTAGAAATAAAGGTGGTTCTTGGTAACTCACTGGCAGTCCAGTGGTTAGGACTCGGCCCTTCCAGTGCCGGCAGCCCAGTTTCAATCGAAGTGGTTCTTAACAGAGTCAGGGGAACTGCGATGGGGAGTGGATAATCAGCTCCAATTTGGCATTTGAAATTTGATGAGAATACGGATTGTCCATCACAGTTTATTTACCAAACACTGGGCTAGATGCTAAAGCTACAGGAGGTATAAGACAAGGTCCCTATCTTCAAAGAGCTTACACTTAAACCAGGAAGAGAAGACAAATTAACAAAATGGTAAATGACAATATACAGTGAAATAAGCCAACTGTCAAATAAATGGGACAGATAACAAATGTTACAAACATTCAGAAGCGGGAGGTAAGCACTGTGGGTGGAGCACTGAGGCTGCTTTGTGGAAGATGTAGTATTTGTGCTAAATGCAGAAGATCTGGTGGTAACAACAATGGAATAACTACTATTTCTTAATTGTTTACTTTGTTTATATCATCTTATTCATATATACTACCTCATTTAATCCTCACAGCAATCCTATGATATAGATACAGATGAGGAGATGGCTTGGAGAGTTGAAGTATGTTACAGGAGGTCATACGGTTGGTAAGAAGTAGACTAACCCATGTTTGACTCAAATGACTGTACTCTTAGCCACTTCTCTACAAGGAGAAGAAAGAAGCTGTAGAATTTAAAGTAAGAAATAGATTCAAGGGGCATGCAAGTGGAGACGTACTAAGAGCAGATTAAAAACTTGATCTAGAACATAATAATAATGATAGTTAATACTTATATAGTAGTTACTATGTAACAGGCACTATTCTATGCATATCACAGGAGCCTACTTAATCCTCCAATCCAATGAAGTTAAGTTCTATTATTATCCCCATTTTACAGATAGGGAAATTAGGTGACAATGCTAGTAAGTGGCAGAGCCAGGATTTGAACTCAGACATTCTGACACCAGAATCCATGCTTTTAACCTGCATACTATCATGCCTTTTGAATTAAGCACAGGTTAAAGTTAAGTCTTAGAATTTGGGAGGGGAAGATATAGAAGACTAGGAGGGCATAAAAATGAGCAAGAGAATGAATATAAAGCCAGGCCAAGGACACTGCTTTAGGGGCACACACAAGTGGGGACAAAAGGGGGAAGGCATGCTGACAAAGGAAATAGAGTGATGAACCATCAAATATGGAAACTTCCCTGGCGGTCCAGTGGTTAAGACTCTGAGCTGCCAATGCAGGGGGCATGGGTTCAATCCCTGGTCAGGGAACTAAGATCCTGTATGCTGCACAGCACGGCCAAAAAAAAAAAAGGAGAGAGAGAGAATATGAACTAAATAAAACTGACAGAAAAAAATAACACTGGTTTTCTTACAGAAAGCACTCTTAGGGATGGAAGTCAAAGTCCAGGAAGTTACTAAGAGAACGGGAGAGGAGGAAGAAGGGACAGTGACTATCGACCACACATTTTAGGAGATTGATAGTGAAAGGAGAGAGAGAAAGGGCCTGAGCTAATAGTGTTAGCAAGGTCACTTCTCTTTGCTGCCCTTAGGGACTTGGCCATAGACAGTTACTCCACTCCTTCCAACCGTAAGTTGGAAGAGAATGTCCACAGAAGTTCCTCCTTTAATAAGTCAAATGGAAATGATGCATTAGTAAATGGACAAACAGGATCTCATTGTGAGTTCTTGTGATCCCTTTCAGGGCAAGTCTGTTCTGTACTACTCATTCTAGCCCTTCTTTATAGTCTCTTTTGAGTTGTAGCTTGGATATTGCTACTAGTAGGCTGTTTCATGCCTCTGAGCTTTTCCACTTTGTTGTCTGTTTGTATTCTGCAAGGTTCGACTCAAATGCCACAGTCTTTTTGTGGCTTTCTCTGACCCCAGTCTGAGTGAGACTATATCCCCACAGAACCCCGTTCCCACCCTGTCATAGCACCTGCTTCATTCCCCTACAACTGTTAGCAATTTTATTGGTCTCCACGCATAGATGACAATCTCTTGTGGAAAGAGAGTAAGGTTTTCATTGCTGGCTTCGCAATGCCAAACACAAGCCTGACATAAAGTAGGCACTTGTAAGTGTTCATTGAACAAAGGTGTAAATAAAGGAAAGTAGGATTAGAAAGCATCAGGTAGCACTTCATTTGTCCATTCAGTCCATCAGTCATCCTGTAAGGACAAGCTCAGGACTGGGCTTCCAATAGTCACTTGACTTTATTTATTAATTTTTAATTTAATTTAATTTTTCACTGAAGTATAGTTGATTTACAATATTATATTAGTTCCAAGTATACAACATAGTGATTCAATATTTTTATAGATAACACTTCATTTAAAGTTGTTATAAAATATTGGCTATGTTCCCTGTGCTGTACAATATATCCTGGTAGCTTATTTATCTTATTTACTACTATTTTACACAAAGTAGTTTGTACCTCTTAATCCCTTACCCATATCTTGCCCCCTCTCCCTTTCCCCGACTCATAACCACTAATTTGTTCTCTGTATCTGTAAGTCTCTTTCTGTTTTGTTATATTCATTCGTTTGTTTTATTTTTTAGATTCCACATGCATTTGACTTTTTTAAATTAATTTTTATTGGAGTATAGTTGCTTTCCAATGCTGTGCTAGTTTCTGCTGTACAGCAAAGAGAATCAGCCATACATATACATATATCCCCTCTTTTTCGGATTTCCTTCCCATTTAGGTCCCACAGAGAATTGAGTAGAGTTCCCTGTGCTACGCAGTAGGTTCTCATTAGTTATCTGTTTTATACTTAGTAGTGTATATTTGTCAGTCCCAATCTCCCAGTTCATCCCACCCCCCAGATTCCACATGCATTTGACTTTAATGTGGCATATCACACCAAGTTCCTCACCCATAAGATAAAGTCTGCTTATAATAATAAAATTTAAAAAAAAAAAAGATAAAGTCTGCTTAGTCTCCAGAAGCTGAAAAATAGGGATTTTTAAACCTTGTAACCCCATTTCACTGTATCCTTAAACAGAAGTGGAAGTGGGAATAAGCATTCTTATTCCTTTTCACAGACAAGGAAACTAAGGCAGAAAGCAGAAGAATAATTGCAAGAAGCTCATCTCTTTTATACTTAGGTTCTCAGGGTCTCTCAAGAATTAAATGGTTGCTCAGTCTGTACCAAGTTTCTAGATGAGATTGGCCTGTGACTCTTTCTATTCTCCATCGGTCACCTACAGATACTCATCACCCCATGACAGGCTCCCACTCCCACAACCTAATAGTCTGCCCTGGACAAATCTGTCCCTATGCCAAATACATAGTTACTTGCAAAAGCATTACCCAAACACTATCACAAATCTTCCTATTAGCCAGGGCTCTTCCCCAAATGGGCCCATTCTAGTCTTGCAGATCAGAATCTGAACCACCAAAGGCTAGCCCCTGGTCTTGCAGAAGCTTGTAACAAAGGGTAGAGGGTGTGGGAATCATGAGGTACGAACAAATACCAGCTGGTATTTATTTGATCCATTTTCTTTAATCCACGTGAAATGAGCTAAACAAATTGTTTACCTGGTGTCTGTCCCCTGAGGCCTGAGCATTCAAATACACTAAACAGATGATTCACCATAAAACTCCAGTTCTGTCCATTTGTAAACCCCCAGCAAAGTCAGGTTTTCAGGTTAAGGGGGCTGTCCTCTTTGCTGATTTGTAAGTTTTAAGGCAGTTGGGTGTCTGGCTCCCCTTAGTGCTGAAATGTCATAGTGCAGCCTGGTTCCGTTTTGCCACAGCCACAAAAATCAAGGAAGGGGTGAACTATCGACCACTTTTCTGTTTTAGGCAGATATGTAGCAATCATGTTCAATTTGAGAAGTTTGAAGTTCAAATCCTTCAGTGTTTGTGCTGAAAATAATAAAAAATGCAGACAAGAAATATGAGGCCAGAGTTGCAGTCAAGAGGAGACCCTCTGGCTACTATGTGGTAAACCAGTTTGGGTTCTTGGTCTGTGTTCTTTGCTTTCTAGATAATGCTGCAGATCCTTTCAAAATCACTGTCCTCATGCCATTCCTAAGACTTCATGGGAGAGGGAATAGGGCGCAAAGTGAGGCTAGAATCAGAAGCTGGAGGTTTTCAATAGCATCACTGTATTAGCCCCAATTTTTAGTTTACCACATACAAAAGATTAGATGGTATATTACTGGGTTATTTTAGATTTACTAAACCATCAGGGGGCACTGTGTGCTTCTAATAAACATGTTTAAAGGATTAATAATGTTCTATGTTGAATTTCTTTCAAACACTGCACCATAAAACACTTATTTGATCTTCAGTGTCATTCTCTGTCCATCAAGAATTTGGTCAAGTCAGGGGTTTCCCTGGTGGCGCGGTGGTTAAGAATTCGCCTGCCAGTGCAGGGGACGCAGGTTCGAGCCCTGGTCTGGGAAGATCCCACATGCCGCGAAACAACTAAGCCCGTGCACCACAACCACTGAGTCCGCGCCCTAGAGCCCATGCTCCGCAACAAGGGAAGCCACTGCAATGAGAAAACCACGCACCGCAACAAAGAGGAGCCCCGGCTCGCCGCAGCTAGAGAAAGCCCGCGCACAGCAATGAAGACCCAACGCAGTCTTTATTTATTTATTTAAAAATTAATTAATTAATTTAAAAAAAGTCTCACTGACTGATGAACAGGTGGGTGATAGCTCTGAGCAAACAATCAGATTCCACAACTTGAATTGCTTCCGTATGATGTTTTATATTGGTTGAGGAAACATATTGCATGGCTTTGGAAAAAAAATCATTTGATCCTGACATAGTTTTATTTTAATAAGGACAAAGGCTTCATTTTATGTCTGAAAGACAGAGGGGTCATGCTTATTACTAGTATAATCCTCGGGTTTTCCGAATGAATAGAGTTATAGAAATGAGATTGCATCTGAGTAAATACATTAATCTGGTTCCAGGCACATTTTTTTTTTTGGCTAGTACAATTTCAATTGTTCATTATTCTCACTTGAATGGACCTCTCTGTGTAATCATAAAAACATTTTCTTAACAACCAGTACCAAATAATTAAAAGGATAGGATACAGTGCCCTTGTGCTATGATACAGAGATAACTCTATAACCTTTATATAAAACTTTATAAATAACAAGGTACTTTTTTATCTTAAGACCCAACTCATCTAGATACTTATTTATTTATTTAGGCTGCACCAGAATCTTCGTTGTGGCACGTGGGATCTAGTTCCCCGACCAGGGATCGAACCGGGGTCCCCTGCATTGGGAGCGCAGAGTCTCACCCACTGGACCACCAGGGAAGTCCTGACACTTAACTCATCTAATCTTTATGACTCTGCACAGTAAATATTAGTACTATCATCACCATTTTATAGATGAGTAAACTGAGACTTAGAGAGGTTGGGCAACTTGCCCACGACCGTAAATAAAGGAAGGAATAGGAAAGCAAGCCCTGTCCACATAGATCTCACCCTCTTTCCCTTCTCAGTGTATTTTCCACACCTTGACCTTTCAGTGTAATTTGGGATATTCATAATGTTTGAATGATAAGAGTAAGGAAAGAAAAAAAGGTAAAATGTCAACCAAGGAAGAAATTAATAAGTACTTAACAAAAAGATAGCCTCCTAAATGACAGTGTCTATTAGGTTTACATAAAAATTGCATACACAGTGCCAGAAAGTAAGGAAGGGCTCCCCCACAAAAAAGGAAAAAAGATAGGAGCATGTCAAAAGGACACAGAAGTGACCTAAAAGAGCTTCCAGTGGCCAGAGCTGGAAGAATTTGATCAAACAAAGTAAATAATAACAGCATTATATTATAACCTGAAGAAGAGAATAAATATCCATGAGTCCACACTGATATAAATAAATGATTAAATAAGTAAATAAATAAATGGGGGAGAAGGAACAATTCTTCCTCACAGAAGAATTCCAATTAATGATGTAGAAAAAATGAGGCAAATAGAAAGTCACCATTAGAACACCACAGTAACAATTGCTACAGGCAAGATCAATCAAATGTTAAAATCACTGAGTGAAACAGTAAAATCCAAATAAAGTATGGAGTTCAGTCAATAGTAATGTATCAATGTTGGCTCAATAGCTGTGACAAATGTATATGTAAGATGTTAACAATAGGGGGAAATGGGTATATGGGAACCCTCCCTATGTACTATCTTTGCAATCTTCCTGTAAATTAAAAACTACTCTTAAATATTTGTGGAATATTACAAAGACAAAATTCCAATTCTCAATTACAATGAGAAAAAAGTAGTAACATTGCAGTGGAGAAACCTGGCAGACAGCACCTTAACCGAATGATCAAGGTTAATATCACCGGTAATTAGACATGTCAATATCATGTACCCCTGATAAAGGATGTGCTGAGGACATTGTCTCTGTGAAATTTTTCTCAAAAATTTATAACCTCAATCTAATAATGAGAAAACATCAGAAAAACCTAAATTGAGGGACAGTTTACAAATTTCTTGACCTGTAATACTTAAAAGTGTCAAGGTCATGAAAGACAAGGAAGGATTGAAGAACTATCAGAGATTAGAGGAGACTAAAAGAGACATGACAGCTAAATGCAATGTAGGAGCCTAGGTCAGATCCTGGAACAGAAAAAGGGTATTAGTGAAAAACTGCTGATATCCAGATTAAGTCTATGTTTAGTTAATACTATGTACCAATGTTAATTTCCCAGTTTTGATAAATGTACCATGGCTACATGCCAACATTAGAGGAACCTAGGAAAAGGGTATATAGGAAATCTTATATAGGTGTATAGGAAGGGTGTAAGGAATATAGATTTGTGCTATCTTTGCAACTCTTCTGTAAGCCTAAAATTATTTTGTATTTAATTTAAAAAGTAAAAGCTGTATGTAAATAATACACAAATTAGTTCTCTTCTGCTTCCTACGGCTGAAGGAAAGTCCTATTAAGTTTTAATACTCTGTGTGGTATAACTTAACAAACACAATCACTACGTATGAAATCTTCCCTTCAGAAAGACAAATACTATTAGATCATAAGCTCCTTGAGAACAGGGACCATATTTTATTCATCCTGCATCTTTGATGCCTGGCACATAGTAAGTACTTAATAAATGCCTACTGAACTGAACTATGCTATATAGATGCATGTATAGATGTATATTACATATACACATACACACACAGATACATATGCATATATCAAGGTAAGGGGGAAGCAAAAGATTACAATCATAAAGACATGTGTTCCTGAAACTGAAGAGCCAAATTCAAAAATAAAACATCCCATGAATTAATTGAGCATGTTGTATAAGCTCAGATGCTATAAACACATCAGTCTTTTCCTCTCTGATAAGCTTTTGGGCTATTTGACAGAACACGTTTACCTTTGCCACCTGGCGACAGGATGGCAATAATAGCAGTGGCTGACAGCCTCTCCACTTTTCTCCTATGAGACACCTCCCACAAAATGTTCAGAGTTCCCTGCATAACCATAAAAGAGAGTCTCTTGATGGTTTCTGTCAGCTGACAGCAGCATGGCATGACTGAAAAGGGAAATCATGCAGTGGGAAATAACAGACTGTCTTTTTGCACACCCACTTTGTCTCCCACCCAGCATGAATAAGAGAATAGGGACTAAAAGAGGGAAACGAGTACAAGACTGAACATTTTACGCAATTTTTCAGTGATAGATAGAAAGGGCAGATGGTAGCTGGATAAGGTAAGAGTTGTTTTTATCTTGTTTTTTCTAGATCCTTTTCTTTGTGTGTGTCTGAATACATATGTGTGTGAGAAAGAGAAAGAGAGATACAGAGAAAGGGGGGAGACTGGGATTCATTTCTCAATGTGTGTAAGAGGCCATATGCAGCCACAGTTACACACAGACACTTAGAGGTGTAGATAGAATTGGAGACAAAACTGCCTGCTTGCCAATTTTTCTAAATAAATATGTTCACAGATATCATAGCATTAATGAACTGAAAAATAACCACATATTGAAGCTGGATGCAGCTGTCTACACTAAGTTTGAGAATATTTTAAGTGAATATTAAACTAATAATAGAGACTTCCCTGGCGGTCCAGTGGTTAAGACTCCGCGCTTCCACTGCAGGGGGCGAGGGTTCCATCCCTGGTGGGGGAACTGAGATCCTGCGTACCACGCAGTGCAGCCAGAAAAATAGAAATAAAATAAAAAGGAAGTCTTCATTTAAAATAAACAAATAGGGCTTCCCTGGTGGCGCAGTGGTTGAGAATCTGCCTGCCAATGCAGGGGACACGGGTTCGAGCCCTGTTCTGGGAAGATCCCACATGCCGCGGAGCAACTAGGCCCGTGAGCCACAATTACTGAGCCTGCGCATCTGGAGCCTGTGCTCCGCAACAGGAGAGGCCGCGATAATGAGAGGCCTGCGCACCGCGATGAAGAGTGGCCCCCACTTGCCACAACTAGAGAAAGCCCTTGCACAGAAACGAAGACCCAAACACATCCATAAATAAATAAATAAGTTAAAAAAAATAAAATAAAATAAAATAAACAAATAAATAAACTAATAATAGAAATTAGAGAGACCAAGTTCTCAAAGATGCTTGAGTAAGCAGCCAGTTAACATAATAGAGGAGGAGTACATAGTTTGGATATCAGATGTTAGATTCATGGGTATTCATCGTAACTTTATAATTTCAATATATGATATATATGTCTTGTGAGTCAAAATGTATGTCCTGGGAGTATGGTAAAAAGATAATATGAGGGCTTCCCTGGTGGCGCAGTGGTTGAGGGTCTGCCTGCTAATGCAGGAGACACGGGTTCGAGCCCTGGTCTGGGAGGATCCCACATGCCGCGGAGCAACTAGGCCCATGGGCCACAACTACTGAGCCTGCGCGTCTGGAGCCTGTGCTCCGCAACAAGAGAGGCCACGACAGTGAAAGGCCCGCGCACCGCGATGAAGAGTGGCCCCCACTTGCCACAACTAGAGAAAGCCCTCGCACAGAAATGAAGACCCAACACAGCCATAAATGAATAAATTTAAAAATAAAAAATAAAGAAATAAAGGCAGAAAAAAAATTTTTTTTAAAAAAGATAATATGAAAAAAATTTTAATTGGTTTATAAGCAACTACGAATGTTTAAATTTAAAAAGTCGACGTGCAAGCTACAGTTATGATACATGAGTAATGATGCTCAGAGTTGACTGATACGATGTCTGCAGCATTGCTGTGACAGCTTTGACACATTCGTGAGCTGGGCTGAGAAATATTTATCATGATGTCAACAAACCTGTGCAGTGTTGAATTTTAATAGTAATTTTAGTAATAAAGATGTTTTTGTTACCGTGGACTACAAATAACAGATGGTTGATCAAGACAGACAAAAACTAGCCCAAACCCTCTAATGGCCCAACTAAGAGAGAGTGGCAGGGATAAACTCCAGCTCAAGTCAGACTCCACAGCCCATGTTTGTTCCACTATATCATATCCTTTAAAAGTGCTAGTGCCAGTAAAGCTCTAACTAAACATCATCCCAGGGAAACTTAGCTGAAAGTCAGCCTTATGAGAGAAATGAAAGCGCCGCTTGACACATTGATTCTAAAAGCTATATAGAAAGGCAAAGTAGCAAAAACAGCCAAGGCCCTTGTGAAGAACCGGAAAAGAGAATTTAATCTCCTGGATATAAAGACACAGTATAAAACTTTAGGAATTAAGACAGTGTGGTGTTGGTGCGAGGATAGACAAATAGAATGGAATATAGAGCTCATGCATTGATCAACATTTGATTTTAACAAAGGTGCTACTGCAGAGCAGTGCAGAAAGAACAGTCTTTTCAATAAATGATGCTTGAATCTTGGGGAGAAAAAAAGAAACTTAACCTTTAACTCATACCATACATAAAAATTAATTCAAGGTGGATTGTAGATCTAAATTTAAAAGTCAAAAAATGTTTCTAGAGAATAATACAGCACATTTTCATGATTTTGGTGTAAGGAAACACCAAAAACAAGACACATAAATTTAAAAGTTGATACATTTGACTCAAATTAAAATTAAGAACTTCTGTTCATCAAAAGACATTATTAAGAGAATGAAGAAACAATCGGCATAAAGAAAAAGAACTTTACAATGTATATAACTGACAGAGGGCTTGTATCCAGAGTACATAAAGGACTACTAGAAATCAATAAGAAAATGGTAAACAATCCAGTTGAAAAGTATGCAGGAGATTTGAGCAGGCATTTCACAAAAGAGGATATCAAATAGCCAATAAACATATTAAATTTGCCCAACCTCATTAGTAATCAGGAAAATGCAAATTAAAACTGCAATTGGATAATACTACATATTCACTAGAATAGCTAAACTTAAATAGACTGACCGTAACAACTGTTGGCAAGGAGGTGAAGCTCTAAGAACTCTCATACTCTGTTAGGAGAAGTGATACAACCACAATTTGACTTTACTAAAGTTAAGGACATATCCCATGACCCAGCAATTCAACACTCTGATACCCAGTAGAAATGTGTGCACATATATACCAAAGAGACATGTACATAAATGTTCATGCAAGTATTATTTGTAACCTCTCCAAACTGGAAACAACCCAAATATGACATCAGCAGTGGAATGGATAAAAATGTAATGTGATATATTTGTACAATGGAATGATGTACAGCAAATGAAAACAAACAGACTATACCTACGTTAAGGATAAATCTCACAAACATAAGGATGAGTAAAAGAAACTAGATACCAAAGAATACATAATGTGTTATTCCATTTGTAGAAAGTTTGAAAAAAACAGGCAAGACTGAACAACAGTGTTTTAGAGCACATGCTTAGAGAAGTCAAGAGAGAACAAATGAGATAGTAATTGAGAGAGAGTTGCTGGTGATGTTCTTTTTCTTGAGCTGGGCAGTGGTTACATGGGTGTTTATTTTGGGATAATTTGCTGAGCTATTCATTTTTGTATTGTGCACTTTGCTAAATGAGAGTTCTATTTCACAACAAAAAAGGTTTTAAAAAAAGCAGGATCTTTTTAATCCCCATTATATTCCACAGAGGGGAGAAAAGTATTGACCGCTTATATGTTAGGTTTGGTGCTCCTTTTCTGAAGCCAAGGGAAGAATGGCATACAAAGATGCATGTCATGATTCCTGCCCTTAAGAAGCTTATAATCTTATGAGGATGAGAGATACATAAAGTATTACAAGGTAGGATTAAATGAGCAGCAAATAAAGATACCATTCTGCTATTTGCATTAGTTGGGTTCCTACTAAATGTTATATTATCTAAAAAGTGCATTATAAAAGTGATTGTCTCCACTCCTGGGTATGTAACTGAAAAACACTAAGTTGAAAAGATACATGTACCCCAGTGTTCATAGCAGCATTATTTACAATTGCCAAGATAGGGAAGCAATCTAAGTGTCCATCAACAGATGAATGGACAAAGAAGATATGGTATATATACGTATGTATATACACACACACACACACACACACACACACAATGGAATACTACTCAGCCATAGAAAAGAATGAAATTTTGCCATTTGCAGCAACATGGATGGACTTGGAGGGTATTATGCTAAGTGAAATAAGTCAGACAGAGAAAGACAAATACTGTATGATACCACTTCTATGTGGTATCTAAAAAATACAACAAACTAGTGAATATAACAAAAAAGAAGCAGACTCACAGATATAGAGGACAAACTAGTGGTTACCAGTGGGGAGAGGGAAGGGAGAAGGGGCTATATAGGGGTAGGGGATTAAGAGGTACAAACTATTATGTATAAAATAAGCTACAAGGATGTATTGTACCATATGGGGAATATAGCCAATATTTTATAATAACTATAAATGGAGTAAAACCTTTAAAAATTATGAATCACTATATTGTACACCTGTAACTTATATAATACTGTACATCAACTATATTTCAATAAAAAATTTTAAGTGATTGCCTCAGTGGGAAGAATTGAGATATAACAAAGAAAAATAATAAAGTTATTTTTCTTCAGTATTTTCAGCAATGGAGATGTTTTTGTTATTGTGGCCTAAAAATAACAGATTGGTTGATCAAAACAGACAAAAACAAGCCTGAGCCTTTCTCATGGCCCTTTAACTTCACACACTGAAGCTTTTCCATTTCTGTTATCATCTTTGGCCCTGAAATTTTCCAAGCACTTATGTTCCAGAGATAATTTTTAAAATCTTATTAACATTTACTCTAATGATATGAAATCCAGCAGCTCTAATGACATTGCATATCTTTTCAAAGAATTTATTACCCTTGACTTTTGCATAAGTCATGGCCTTTATTTTCCTAGCTCTACACAATATTATCATTAACCAGGACTTCTTATACACACTGTTATCACCTTTATTACCCATTGTAATGAAAGATATGAGACACAAGTGAAATAAGATGCAAAATAAATTCCAGCTCAGTTCACAAAATGAGCCGCCAGCCATTCATTCAGCCTTACGTTTCTATAGCAACAAGCAGCAGCAGTTCCATAGCACCATCATGTTATAGAACCTGCAGCCAGTCTAGGCACTGCAATTCATGTTCTCTATGTATTTAATTACATCCAGTTTGCAATATGAAAACCAACTGTAGGTGAAATGCCTGTGTATGTAAGTTGCTATGGAAATATGGAGAGCGAAATGTTTAATTCGTTCTTGGAGGGAAATTGAAGTTCAGGGAAGGTTTCACATTTGATCTGTGTTTTAAGTAAAGAGAAGGTGTCCGCAGGTGTTGAAGAGGGGGAGGCACCTCCAGGTCAGGATGCAGTGAGAACAAAGCCAGGAAACACTGCTGCGAAAGCCCGGAGAACAGAAATTAAACTGCATGGTTGAAATAGGGTTTTTTGAAAGTGAGTCTTCAAAATCTTTTAAAACACTGCAAATGTATATCCATCTCACTGTGTAGAACTAGTATATCTTATTTCCTCAGAACAGAAGCTGTTGCTCCTCAGTCACTTCTCAATGACATATTTAGATGATTTCACTCCAGTTAATCTGCATTCATTTTCTTCCCATTAGACACTTTCCCCCTCTATAAAAATGACTATAATTCACAAAAGGCACTGGCAGTCTCTGATAAAAATATATCTCTATGGACAGGCTTTAGAGTGATTTGGCAACATGAATACTGAACTCTAAGCAGGATATCTCGGTCCTGATCCCCCTAGGAGCATGTCCTTCAAGGAGCTCCGTGATCCTGCTTAAGTCACTGAACCTGTTTTGACCTCAACTTTATTTACCTGTAAAACAAGATGATCTCCAAGATCCCTTCTATTATAATGGCCCTTTCAGATGGTGAACCATAAGCTAATCAGCAGCCTAATGTCCTAATCTGATGCTAGGAGATCTGCCTCAGATACCTGGCACAAAACAGATATTAAAATATTTGCTTCCTAAGAAATGGGCTTTCAGATAGAGTTCCTCAGACAACGCTAAGGCAAGGGAAAGAACCTCAGTCCAGGTACGTGACAAACTATACTATAATGCTCATCTGTCATTAAAGTTTAGTTCAATTAGATTCAGAAATCTCTATACTTGACCAATGCTATGCTTTTTAAAAAAACTGTAGTAAAATATGCATAACATGAAGTTCGCCTTTTAAACCATTTTTAAGTGAACAATTCAGTGGCATGATATACATTATCAATGTTGAATAACCTTCACAGCTATTTATTAACGCTATGCTTTTGTGTTTTGCTTTCTCCCCCAGAGTTTCCTTAGAAAATATTATTTTAATTACATTTTCTCTTTCTCTCAGCTGAATTAAAAGGTAAAGGACATTTCACGCCTCTATCACAGTGGTTCTCAAATTGGGGGCCATCTTCCCCCCTCAGGGGATATTTGGCAATGTCTGGAGACATTTTTGGTTGTCACAACTGAGGAGATGCTATTGACATCTAGCAGGTACAGGCTAGGAATACTGCTAAACATCCCACAGTGCACAGGACAGCCCCACACACAGACTTAACTGTCCCAAAATGTCATTAGGGTCACTTTTAAGAATCCTTGCTCTTTCAGAATCAATATGGGACTCAATGTCTCTCACTCTCAGCGATGGAGACGCGTGGTAGCAGCAAGATTGGGAAAGTTTTGAAACCTAACGGAAAACAGCAAGGCTTGGGCAGATAAAGTGTAGAAACCAAGTAAGGATGAGCTGTGAACATTTCCGCGTGGTGATGCCCTCACTGTCCTGCTCTCTGATTCTGTGGTAATGGTCATTTAATAACCCTTCCTGTAGTACAAGGTTTATCAGTGGTACAAGTATAATATTTAAAAGGCCAGTCCAAAAGGCAAGAGGTCTAAACTGAGAAAGGCAGTGTTTAATGACTTCTTCCTTTGGGATGAGTTCTTTCTAAGAGGCAATCTCTCCTTGAAATCTGGCTTCTATTGCACCTTGATTACTCCCATCTCATCTCATCCTTAATTTACTGGAAATATGTGTGGCTCTGATTTTGACTTGTTTGAGATCTTTTTTCAAAGAGGACTACTAGCTTGGTTAAACCCAGCTGAGCTCACTACCAGAAAAAGTAAGTAGTAGTTCCTTTTATAACCTCATTGCATTCTAATATGTTTTCATGAATTGGAAATAAAGGGATAGAATTGCAGCTTGTCTGGCAATTGCAGATAACCCTAGAAGACTGTCACATCAGTGATCATCATCCTTCACGTGTGCCGAAGAACAACAACAACGAAAAAGATGAGAACAATTGGCTTATTAGAAAAATTTAGCAGTGTTGTAAACGAAACATAATTAGAAAGGTAAATTTGCTATAGTAAAGAATATGCATTGTAATCAGCTTTCAATAGTATTATATAACCTGCTTTTAGAATTTATATCCCTGTTCTTTTAGAAAAGATATGATTTAAAGTAATCTAACCTCTGGAGTTTATAGCTCTACTTTGGCCACCGTGTACACTGTCAGTTCAGTTCATCCACATTTCCTTTAAGAGTGATCTGTTAGATCAGTTTTTAAATTTCAGGACTTTGACTACTCATTTAAAGAGCATAAATCATTTTGACCCTAGGTAGGTATACATTAGAAATTAACTGAACTGTCCTAGGACACAAATATAAGGAAATGGCCAGGTTGTTAGGTTCTGTATTTGATGTTTTATGAAGACTCAAATGATTGTTGCTGGGAAAAGATCACAGCTTTTGACCCAAAGAGAAGTAATTAGGTCATGGAATGATGTTAAAAACAGAGGTAACTAGAGCAGCATTTCCTAAGGTATGCTCCATGGGACATTAATTCCAAGGAAGTTGGCGATTGATATGGCAAAAAAAAAGAGGAGGATTTTTAAACCAAGACCCAAATTAATTAGTAGGTTCAGTAAATGAAAATGTCAGTTCTCGAAGAGGCAGGCATCAGTTAAAATGATTTTTAAACATAGTTCCCTGATTCTTTTTTTTACTCAAGAGAGCATTAAGTAATAACTGGGTATTACCCACACTGGTTTTTTAGCCACCTGCTCCTGGTGATCTTTCTCCTGGAAAGCAGAGCTAGAGATTGACCCCACGTTTTCCTTAAGACATGACCTGGCTACTGCAGCCTCCCGGGTGACCTGCCTTCTTCTCTTTTAATCAAGATTGACAGTGAAGACATCCAACCACTACTTCTTCCTTCTCATTTGGAGCACTAAAAAGATAGGTTTCCTCTCTTCTCTACTAGAAATATTATAAAGTGGTAAGTATGCAAACATTTTTGTAACATTATAGTACATCTGATATATTCTTTCCTTCCCTTTGATGTAATTTATATACATTATTTTGTGGAAGAAGAACAACCTAAGCCTAAGCTAATACAATATTTTCCCAGTGACAGCTTAGCTCATCAAATGACAGTTTATGATGTCTAAATACTCACAGGCATATGGCTACAGTCTCATCTTGCTATTCAACACATGCAAAGTTAATAGGTTTCCTTGTACATGAATGTTTATAGCAGCATTATTTGTAAATAATAAATAAAAAATAATGAAGTACTGATGCAGGCTACAAACATGTATGAACCTCAAACCTTATGTTAAGAAGACAGCTAAGAAAGAAGACAGCTAGGACTTCCCAGGTGGCACAGTGGTTAAGAATCCGCCTGCCAATGCAGGGGACACAGGTTTGAGCCCTGGTCTGGGAAGATCCCACATGTCGCGGACAAACTAAGCCCATGCACCACAACTACTGAGTCTGCGCTCTAGAGTCCGCAAGCCACAACTACTGAGCCCACACGTCGCAACTACCGAAGCCCGCGCGCCTAGAGCCCATGTTCTGCAACAAGAGAAGCCACTGCAATGAGAAGCCCGCGCACCACGGGCGTAGACCCGTGTGTAGCCCCCACTCGCTGCAACTAGATAAAGCCCACATGCAGCAACGAAGACCCAACACAGCCAAAAAAAATTTAAAAAAAGAAGACAGCTAAGTGAACCTTAGGCTAAGTGAAAGAAGACAGTCACAAAGGACCACATAATGTATGAGTCCCTCTATATGAAATGCCCAGAAAAGGCAAACCTGTAGAAAAAGAAAATAACCCTAGACCTTGTGGGGCAGGAGGATGGGGAGTGACATCTTATGCGTTTCTTTTGAGATAATGAAAATGATCTGAAATTAGTGGTGATGGTTGCAAAACTCTGAAAATACACCAAAATCACTGAATTATACATTTTAAATGGGTGAACTTTATGGTAAGTAAATTGTATCTCAATGAAACTGTTTAAAAAGTTAATAGGTTTCTTTACTATAAAACTTCTCAGGACTTTTAATATCTTGATGTAATTTGTGAATCTTCAAGAGGAAGGTTGAGAATGAAGTGCTTACCAAAATGATTTGCCCCATGGACCCATGCTCCCCAACCCCAACTACTTTTTGAGCATTCCCATGGAATTGGTGTTTCTATGTATCCATTAAGAAAACTCTAAACTAGGACATATAAACAATCTTTAAAGAAGTTCTAAGCAAGAGGTAAATACTTGTTAATCCTTGGATAACGATTTGAAGGAATAATTCAATGGATTTAGGTGAGATGGGTCAGGTCTTGCTACTTTAGCCAAAGTTATATGTAAATAATACTATAGCTAAGACTTATATTCTACTCTTGCTCTTACCCCAAGGGCAGAGAAGCAATAAAACATTTATTCTAACAAGCAGTGTTTCAAGTTAGTAAATTCTTAGACTTAATTTGCTCCCATTCAAAAATTACCCTTCAGTGGAAGAGGAAAAGGAAGAAAGGCAGTGGAGAGAGGTCTCCTGCTGCAAGCATGATGGAGAACCGGCCATCAGTCTTGCTCGTATAGGTCCTGCTTGGGGAATAAAAGGCAGATGCGAGGAGCACCAGGAATAATGAAACTTTCCAGGTGCTACTTACTATTCCCCTCCTGGACTAACGGAGCTTTTTGTCTTGTTAACTAAGTTAGCTGACTAAACCAGAAACCTTGTTTCCTTTTCCTGTGGAATTCATTTCTCAAAGCCTCAGTCAGCCATCCCTAATATTTCCTAGAAGTGAAGAACAGCCTGGACAGATGTTTCCTCCAAAACAGCCTCCCAGACAGTGAAAAAAAAAGAAGAAGAAGAAGAAATAAGGGGGCACAGGGATGACCACACTTTATGAGTTCATTATCAGAAGAAAATTTTAGTACTTTTTCTTATGTATCTCTTACACACTGGCAGGAAGAGGTGAAAGGTATGACATGGTATTCAGTCAAGAAAATTGATTTCATTATGATAGAGGATAAAGCCAGAGGAGTGAAAGTGAGATTCACAGCTTAAAACTGAAGACAACTACATCCCCATACAGCTCTTGCATAGATTTGAGAAAATAGAAAGATCTGAGGTTGTCAGGTGGAGATCTTCAAGGAGGTGGTGGAGATCTTCAAGGAGGTAGTGAAGCGATGTGCAGTTTTTCTCTACAGCTGAAAAAATTTCTGCAGCTATAAAAATGGCTATAAGTTAATTTACAAAGAAACTTCTGACCATTTCTCCAGGGTTCCCTATTTCAGTGAATGGCCCAGGAGTGATCCAGTTGCCGAAATTAAAAACTGTTTCCCTGACTCTATCATTTCTCACCTGAATTATTGCAACAGTCTCCTAATTGGCCCTCTATATACCGTCTATATACTTGAGGCACAATCACACTTGGCTGGAAAAGTCCTTCTAAATCATAAATCTGATTGCATCATTCTCTCTTAAAACTTTTTCTTGGCTTCTTATTACTCTTAGGTAAAAATCCAGATGCCTTAATATGAACTTCTCCATAATCTGGCCCTCACTTATCTCTTCATCTTCATCTCTTGCCACTTCTTTTTCTAGTCTCTACACCAGGGGATCCAAAGTGGAGTGAGTGTACAAGACCATCCTTTGGGTGTGGGATGAAAATACTTGAACTTCTACAGATTGAGAAGCAGGAACAGAAGCTGAAGAAATGGCATACATTAAGAGTCTGGAGTGAGCCAAGCCATAACTACGTGCCAGTGGAAGTTTAGAGGAAGCAAACACTCTGAGGAAGAAGGGACTATTAGGGAATTATGGGGAAAAGAAAGATAGAGGCACCAGAAAGAGAAGGTGGTTCCTAGAGCTCTATTCCTGATAGATGCACTTCTGGTTCTACTTCCAATCTATATACATCCTTATAATACACCCTCCTTTTCCTTGAGAAAAGGTTCTTATTTTTGGAAGAGTGGTATTTGTTCCATGCAACCATAAGAATCTACCTAAAAAACTTGGTGTCCATCTATAGGGATTGGTTAAAGAAAATAAAATATATCTTTCTATGCATTTACCAAAAGTGAATATGTAGGCCCTCTGCTTCTTTGCGCCCGACTTGCATCCTGCGGTTCCGGAATGGCGGGGGAAGATGCGGTCCTTGGACATCGCGGAGCTGGCAGAGCTGGAGGAGGTGGAGGTGATGGAGCCCGAGGAGGACTTTGAGCAGTTCCTGCTCCCGGTCATCAACGAGATGCGCGAGGACATTGCGGCGTTCACCCGCGAGCATGGGAGAGCCTACCTGCAGAACGGGAGCAAGCTGTGGGAGATGGACAGTATGCTCGTCCAGATCAAGACGCAGGTGGAGGCCTCAGAGGAGAGCGCGCTCAACCATCTGCAGAATGTGGACAATGGAGTCGAGGGCAGAGGGACCAAATGGTGCAAGAAGGCAGAGGAGAAGGCCAAGGAGATCGCGAAGATAGCAGAGATGCTGCTGGAGCTGCTCTGGGGGATAGAGAAGAGTGAGTCATCCTGAAGGAGGGTCAGCGGTTTACAGCCAATGGATTCTGGTCAACTGATGGAGATTGGCTGACACCCTGGAGAAGCTGAAACCAGAGAGCCTTTTGTTTTCTCTTTTTTTCTCTGTCTACGCTCTGTCCTCACTTACACTACGTTTCTATGGTCTGTGGTTAATGCCCTCAATGTGAGTTTTGACTGTTAAATGTTTTTCTTTGGGGAGGTAACTTTTATTTGGAAAATGCTCTCACAAGAATTAGGGCCTAGATTGTAAGCTCTTGCAGCAGTCACATCTGTTCCTGGGCTTTCGTTATTCCTAAGTTTTTGAGGTGCTTTGCTCTTCTTGTGTGACCTGATAGCTCCCTGGAACTTTGAGTCTGTGTGTAACAGATAAGACTCAGAGGTGGAGTTCTCCAGCTCTGAAGGTGCTGAAGGAGCTGCATTATTTCTAGAAGACGACTCCATGAAGCGATTGCTAAAGAAGCTGAAGAAGGGATTAGACTTCAACTGGGAATGTGAATGGGGCTGATCTGGCTAGGACTGATGAATCAGAAGAAGGGCTGCAGGATGGTATTGTATTTGGGGACTTTAATTTCTCTGTGAGAACAAAGGAAGAGAGATGTATTTTGTTCAAATTTTAAGTTTTATGCGGCACACTGATGTAACCTGTCTGGTCATATTGTTTGGACAACCTAACTTAGCTTTATGTGACATGGAACCTAGAATAGGAGACAAGATAGATCTTGGTATTCTGTGTAATCGATGTAATACCCTGATGCATTTCAGGGGATTCTGGACATAAAATGAAAGAGATATTTGCAAAGGCCCTTGAGGGTCTGGGGAAGAAAAGCAAGGGCTGTCTGTTTTGGACCCTAAACTGAACAGGGACGAGGTATCTTCAAGATTCATAAATTGTCTAGCTGTAAGTTCATTTCAGTAGCAGACCTGACAAGTATTTGAGGTCAAAACTCTACCGTGTGTTTAAAAAAATATTTACCATGTTAATAAAAGTATTCATTTGCTTAAAAAGACAAGACCTAAAAAAAAAAAAAAGTGAATATGTAGTGCTAATTTGATTAACATGGAAAGTTGCTTCCAAGGTATTTTTAAGTGAAAAAGCAGGTCACAAAAATTTTGTTTAATATTTTGTGTGTGTATGTATGTAGACAGAAAAAAATCAGGAAAGATCTATACTAAAATGTTAGTAGTGGTTACATTTGGATGGGTGGAATTGTGGGCAATTTTCACTTTTTGTTTTTCCTTTCTGATTATCTGATTTGTTGTTGTTTTGAGCATGCATTAGTTTCAGAAACATGAAGGTAAACTATTAAATTTTTTTCATTTCTATGAAGAGAAAATATTAAATTATTTCCATTCTTTAAAAAAAACAAGAAAAATTTAGACTTTTAGGATTCTCCTTATATGTGGTAGAGTGACTAAGGATGAGCCAACTACATCCAGAGGGAATAAATCTTTTTCATTCATTCATTAAACATAATATATGTGAGACACAGCACTAGATGATGGAAAGATAAATGGGACAAAATTCTCATCTTTAAGGATCTCACAGTCTAACAAGATGATAAATATGTAAACTAATAGCTGTAATACACGTATAATAAGTGTAATATCATGTAAGTTAGGTGTAGCAGGACACAAGGAAGGAATCGTTGGGGAAGAGACATTCAAACAGGATCACAAAAGGCTTAGAGAATGAGAAGGGAGTGCTTTCAAGGGAAGAGAATGAGAAGGGTGTGCGTTCAAGGCACGAAGGCATGAAATAGCACAGGGTACACAGGGCGTCATCTAATCACATATCATTTGACATAAGTTACTTGGCTATGGAAATGAACAGATTTTCTTTAAAATATCAATGATTTTTAATATAGATTTTAAACAACCCTAATAACGCCCAGATGTCAAAAGAAAGAACATTGTGTACACTGATATAATGTTAATAAGAAAGTGTTCACAGACATATTTCAAAACATATTAGTATTTCAAAGTTACTACACTACTCTGCTGAAAAATGTGTTCTTTTGCAAACACTGGCTTCTGTTCTGTCTTGGGATGTCATGTGCTACCTCTCCAAGATACTGACAAATCAAAATAGTACCTGGACAGGAAGAGCGAAGTGAGTTCAATCCATCATCATGTTTATTTGATATAGATCAGGGGACTGCACTGCTGAAAACAACACAAACAACATGCTGAAACTAACATATTCAGTGAAAAATTATGTAGGTTAAAAAAAAAGCTTTTAGCTTCTACTTAAAGCTCAGACAATGGATAAACAAGGATCCCTTAAAGGGCACTATATGACACATGACTAGCTCTCCTCACAGCTGTGTCTTCTGCCTGAACATCAGTGCAAGAGGATTTATTGTGGTACCATACTAGCATCAGCAGCAAGTACACTGTTTCAGGGAACCAAAATTAACAAATAAAGGTTTGGAAAATTACAGGATGATCACTTGAAATTAGCCCCACATAAAGTTCCACTACATTAAATGGGGCCATATTTAATTGGGTCATTACAGAACAATGTCTAGCAGAGAAAGCCACCAAGAGCTAGAAGATTAGATGAAATGCAGTACAAACAAAAAAAAAATAGGGCAGAAACCTTGGGTTTTCTGCCAAGTCCAGAAAAAAATACATTGCAGCAGACTGTGCAGAGGCATGACCGTCTTTTCATTGGTTACCGAGAATCTAAGTCTGGTTTTTAAAACTTACAAAGGAAATAGAAGTGAAATGTTAAGGAACAAGACCCACTATATTTTGGAAAGGTATGTGAGAAGTAGTGATTGATTAGTAAAAATATTTACTGAATTCCTACTATGTGTCTACTATCTACTGTGCTACCTGCTAAGAAGAGAGAAAATAAAAGTGACACAATGTGTGCTTTTTGGAGTTCATAGCTAACTGGCCAGGCAAGATACACCAATGTGAAAGAGTAGAGTAACAATGTAAGGTTAAATGATTATTGTCAAAGTGATGCAGTTTGTGGACAATTAGTGCATAATTCAGAAGAGAAAGACATGAGCTGAGCTGGAACTTGAAGATCTCAGAGCGAGAGAGAGAGAAGATTTATACTAGATCTTGAAGAAAGCTTGGATTCTAATCCAAGGTTGGTCTTTAACCATTAGAATGATTTTGAGCAAGTCACACTATTTCTCTGGATTTTCATCTTCACTTATAAACTGGAAGTTTTAAATCAGGCAGTCTCTAAAATCTCTTCCTATTCTAAAATTCCATAATTCCAGAACATTTTTTTAAAAGGTGAAATGGTTAAGAGAGTATTCAGAAAGTGTTTTAGACAAATCCAAAGAAACTGGGAAGAAAGAAGTGAGCAATCATTGGAGAAGGGGAAGAAAGCCTAATGATGTGAGGTCAAAACAAAATCACAGCCTACTCCATACTATCAGTTAATATGGTCCTTCAGAAAAACACCTACTAAAAGTCTAGTAGGAGGCAGATATGTCACAGAAAAATAAACTGCTATGGTAGAAATCTAAAGAACATCGTGGAGGCACAATAAGATAGTGGTCATTTCTACTTGGGAGCAGCAAGGCATGGGAGGTGTCAAAAGGAGGTGTTTTAAAGGAGGTAGACTGAGTAGTTTCCTTGTTGTGTATTGGTAAAGGAAGAAGAGACTGAAAGATTCAGGAGGACATTTCTGTCTCTGCTGTATGCTCTGCAACTCCTCCTACCTGCAACAATATCTGGTACACAGCAGGCACTCAAATAATATTTAATTAATTAATTAGTCAATTTTAATTAATGCACACTTTATGATATAAAGCCTTGAACAAAGTAGGATTCCAGTAACATAGTGCCACAATAGTGAAGTTTTAAATTTTTCATTTAATTCCAGGCTCTTGGATTAGGAAGAATTAATATTGTTAAAACAGCCATACTGGGACTTCCCTGGTGGTGCAGTGATTAAGAATCCGCCTGCCAATGCAGGGGACACGGGTTCGGGCTCTGGTCCGGGAAGACCCCACATGACGTGGAGCAACTAAGCCCGTGCACCACAACTACTGAGGCTGCACTCTACAGCCCACAAGCCACAACTACTGAGCCCACATGTCGCAACTACTGAAGCCCGTGTGCCTAGAGCCTGTGCTCTGCAGCAAGAGAAGCCACTGCAATGAGAAGCATGCACACTGCAACGAAGAAGCCCCCACTCTCCACAACTAGAGAAAGCCTGTGTGCAGCAGTGAAGACCCAACGCAGCCAAAAAAAAAAAAAAAAAAAAAGCCATACTACCCAAAGCAACCTACAGATTTAATGCAATCCCTATCAAAATACCCATGACATTTTTCACAGAACTAGAACAAACAATCCTAAAATTTATATGGAACTACAAAAGGCCCAGAATTGCCAAAGCAATCCTAAGGAAAAAGAACAAAGCTGGAGGGATAACCCGTCTAGACTTTAGACTATACTACAAAGCTGCAGTAATCAAAACAGTGTGGTATTGGTACAAAAAACAGATATATGGATCAATGTAACAGAATAGAAGGCCTAGAAATAGACCTGTGCACCTATGGTCAATTAATCTATGACAAAGGAGGCAAGAATATACAATGGAGAAAAGACCATCTCTTCAACAAGTGGTGTTGGAAAAGCTGGATAGCTGCATGTAAATCAATTAAATTAGAACACTTCTTCAGACCATATACAAAAATAAACTCAAAATGGTTTAAAGACCAAAATATAAGACATGACACCATAAAACTCCTAGAAGAGAACATAGGCAAAACATTCTCTGATGCAAATCATAGAAATATTTTCTTAGATCAGTCTCCCAGAGCAAATAAATAAATAAATAAAAGCAAAAATAACAAATGGGGCCTATTCAAAATTTAAAGCTTTTGTACAGCAAAGGAAACCATCAACAAAATGAAAAGACAACCTACAGTATTGGAAAAAATATTTGCAAATGATGCAACTGACAAGAGGTTAATATCCAAAATATACAAATGGCTCATACAACTCAATATCGAAAAAACAAACAACCCAATCAAAAAATAGGCAGAAGATCTAAATAGACACTTTTCCAAAGAAGACATACAGATGGCCAACAGGCACATGAAAAGATGCTCAACTTTGCTAATTATTAGAGAAATACAAATCAAAACCACAATGAGGTATGACCTCACACCAGTCAAAATGGCTATCCTCAAAAAGTCTACAAATAATAAATGCTGGAGAGGGTGTGGAGAAAGAGAACCCTTGTATACTGTTGGTGGGAATGTAAGTTGGTGCAGCCACTATGGAAAATAGTATGAAGTTCCTTAAAAAACTAAAAATAGAGCTACTGTATGATCCAGCAATCCCACCCCTGGATATATATCTAGAAAAAATAAAAACTCTAATTTGAAAAGAAATGCGCACCCCAATGTTCACAGCAGCACTATTTACAATAGCGAAGACATGAAATCAAACCAAGTGCCCATCAACAGATGATTGGCTTAAGAAGATGTGGTATATATATTTGTATGTATACAATGGAATATTACTCAGCCATAATAAATGAAATATTGCCATTTGCAGCAACATGGATGGACCTAGGGAATATTATACTTAGTGAAGTTGGACAGAGAAAGACAAACACTATATGATATCATTTATATGTGGAATCTAAAAAATAATACAAATGAATCTATATATAAAATAAAGACTTATAGAAAGCAAATTTATGGTTACCAAAGTGGAGAGGAAAGGAGGGACAAATTAGGAACATGGGATTAATAGATACAAACTACTATACACGAAATAAATAAGCAATAAGGATTTACTGTATAACACAGGGAATTACATTCAATATCTTGTAATAACCTATAATGTAATATAATCTGAAATACATATATTGATATAATTGAATCACTTTGCTGTGTACCTTAAACCAACACAATACTGTAAATCAGCTATACTTCAATTAAAAAAAACAAGCATTGCTCACTTCATAATAAACTTTTCAATTAAGTATTTTCTCAATCAACTATTATAGTAATAATATAATTGTGATCACATGGGTATCTGAGATATTTGTAACATTGTTATTAATAATGAAGAAATTAATGAATAAATGGTAGTGAAAAAAGAAAGTTAGGGAAGCTTTCCAATATGGAATAGTCAAACAAAGCATCAGAGACATAAGATAGCCTGAAAAACAGGATATCCTTAGAGCTAGGGCATTAGATATAGGGAAAAAAATAAGGCTGGAAAGGCTGATAGATGCTGGGTTGCAGTCCTACCAAAACCATGGCCCTTTAGTCCCGAAATTACCAATATTTTGACTCTAAGAACTTCTTTTTTAATGTCAGAAACTGTACAGATACTCATGTGACAGTAATTATACTTTCAGTGTCCACTGATTAAGAAAATATATAATGGAAAAGGTTATGAAGTCACTAGTAATTTAAAGTAAGTTTTTATTTTATTCATCACAATAGCATCTCAGAATTTTTTTTAAAAAAGTAGTGAGATTTTATAGAAATTATTTATTCAATATATAGACAAAGGTTAGTGAACATATAGATTCATTCATGCCCCCACCACAAACTGAGAACCACTGTTATAGTAACAGCAGCAGTAGTAGCCACATTTATTGAATACTTGCTAAGTGCCTGTTCTAAGCACTGCACATGTATTAACTCATTTAATTCACACAACAACCATATGAGATAAGCATTATGATTACCCCCCTTTGTGACAGAGTTTGTTTTTGCTTCCTTATACTTTTTCTTCCCTTTTCCTTCACTAAAAGACCTTAATTTTCAAATGAGGACATTGCTGCTGTAAGATATATTTCCTTGCCTCCTTGGTCTCAGGGTGGTGACTGTGTGACTAGCTTCAGAGCAATGAGAAGTGGAAATGTACATTTGGAGAAGTCTTCTTAATAGTTGGAGAAGGGCATACCCTTTCTCCTTCCTGCTTCCTGGACCAAGAATGTCATGTCTGGAAGTGAAGATGAGGTCCATACTGTAGGGATGACAGAGCAGTGAGCTGGAAAGAGCCTGCCATACCAGTCCCGGATGGCCTGCTTCTCAATTTATTTTATGTGAGAAAGGAGAAAACCCTATCTTGTTTATTATTTTTTCCCCTTATATGGAGCCAAACTTTATCCTAACTAACTAACTAACCTAATAGGTCATTTTGGAAATAAGAACACTGAGGTTCTGAGTTTAAGTAGCTGGCTTGATGTTACAAACTTATTAAGAGGCAAAGAGAGACTTTTAATTCACACATTCTTACTCCAGAGCCCACATTACCCCTTACAGCATACTGCCTCTTGCTATACAACTGTAGGAAATAGGTTTGATGTAGAGAAGTAACTTAACAACTGTGTTTTCTCTTGACTAGTACTGGCTGCCATGGGAAGGGGGCATTCTCTTCACAAGGTAACCCTTTTCAGCTGAGGTAATTCTGAAGGTGGCTGATAGCTGAGGGCTATCTGTTGACAGCACTCCCGGCAGCTGGGGGAAAAAGTCCTTCATTCCTGAAATGGGATCTGAGTGGCACATCATAGCATCCATCTCCATGCACGACATCATACCCCTTCCTGTGACTGTGACTTTTCCCCCTAGCCATCCAAAACCTGGTTGATCTGGGGGTATAAAGGTCTGGACCCCTCCAACACAGGACAGCTGTGAAGGGACATCCCAGCTTCAGAGCTCTTCAGGGAGTTGGCTGAGGCTTTCACTGAGACTTTATAGCAGCCCAACTTCTCCCTCTGCCCATCCTGTTTTCCTCCCTTCCCTTCCCTTCTCTTCTATGGGTGGTGATCCCAGGAACACTCCCTTAAAAAAACCTTCCTAACTTCCATCTCAGAGTTTGTTTCCTGGGGAACCCAACTTGTGACACTATGTCTTTATTCAGTCACTGACTGTTCTTAATTGGAAGGGAAGTAATACATGTCAAGAAAAAGAAAACTGTGGGAATTTCCTGGTGGTCCATTGGTTAGGACTCAGTGCTTTCACTGCTGGGGCCCCGGGTTCAATCCCTGTGGGATTGGGTTCCCTGTGGGAACTAAGATCCCACAAGCCACGACATTATTTGTTTAGTTCTACCCAACACTCTTTCTGTTTCTTGGTATCAGACTGCCTACTGGCAATAGAGGAGTGTCCTATGTTGGGCCAATCATAATCCCCCAACTCCCTGGGCACAGTGATAGGTACAAGTGGCGTGCACACGATCAGGCTTGGACAACCAGAATCTTTCCTTGGTCATTTTTGTACTGACAGCTAGAAAACTGAACTCCTTTGCTTCTCAGATCATGGAACTGGCAGGATGTGTCCCTATGGATGCTGGGGCCACATTTCCCGTCTACAAGGAAAAGGGCCATCTGAAGTAGGAGAGAATAAAGCCAAGAAGAGGGCGGAAACAGAAAGACCTCAGTTCCTGGTGCTCTTCCAATAGTACTGTAAATTACCCTAGTATCTATCTATCTATGCACCCACCCACACACACACACACACACACACATATATAATTTTACTTATTTATTGCTTAAACCAGTTTAGGTTGGTTTTTTTTTTCATTTACAATGGAAAAACTTGCCTACGCATCTCTGTATTTTCTATTTCTACAAGCTGCTACCTTCTCTAACCTAGTCCTACTCAATGTCCTAAATATTGAAGAATAAGCTATAAAATAATTACTCCTCTGCTCAAATCCAGGAAGTCAAATTTTTTATGAGTCAACATATATTGAAGACAATATATGCCAAACAGTAATTTGAGCTCAAGAAAATGAGCTCCATATAAAAGCAAAATTCCTATGATTTAACCTCACTTGCCACTGGGTAATAGATTCTTACGCTTCAATTAAATCTTTTTTTTTTTTAGAAAGGGTTTTTTTTTTGGCTGCGTTGGGTCTTCGTTGCCGCTCACTGGCTTTCTCTAGTTGCGGTGAGCGGGAGCTACTCTTTGTTGTGCTGCGCAAGCTTCTCATTGCAGTGGCTTCTCTTGCTGCAGAGCACGGGCTCTAGGCACAGGGGCTTCAATAGTTGTGGCACGCGGGCTCAGTAGTTGTGGCTCACAGGCTCTACAGCGCAGGCTCAGTAGTTGTGGTGCACAGCCTTAGTTGCTCCACGGCATGTGGGATCTTCCCGGACAGGGGCTCGAACCCATGTCCTCTACATTGTTAGGTGGATTCTTAACCACTGTGCCACCAGGGACGTCATCTTTTAAATCTTAAAACATTATTTATCTGTGATTATACTGCCTTTCCAATTATATGAATATATTTATATCCATACTTGATATCATAAAAGATATCCTCCCAAATAGGAACTTTTATAACTAATTTTTAAAATTTTAGAACAGTTTTAGAAATACAGAAAACCTGTAAAAATATTACAGAGTTCCTATATACCCTACATCTAGTCTCCCTCATTACTAACATCCTAGCTTAGTGTGGTACCTTTGTGACAATCAATCAGTAATAAAAACATTATTATTAATTAAAGTCCAAGTTTATTCAAATTTCCTTAGTTTTTACCTAATGTATTTTTTCCGTTCTAGGATCCTATCTAGGATACCACATTATTCTTTTGGCTGTGAAAAGTTTTCAGACTTTCCTTGTTTTTGAGGACCTTCATAGTGTGTAGGATTACTGTTCAGGCATTTTGTAGAATGTCCCTCAATTGGGATTTGTCTGATGTTTTCCTCATGATTAGATAGGTTATGAGTTTTGGGGAGGAAAACCACAGAGTGCTACTTCCATCACATCCTATCAAAGGTACATGCTAACAACATGACTTACCACTGTTGTTGTTAACCTCGATCATCTGATTTAAGGAATTGACTTTTACCTCAATTAGTTTAAAGCCTAATCCAGAACCATCCATAGGAGAGCACTTATACACTGTCTTCATGATATCTGGATTGGGTTTCTTAGTAGAGGGAAGAACTCGAAGAGGTAACCATCAAAACAGATAAAAAAATTTTCTCCCCGGGGGAAGAGTGGAAAGAGGATTGTTTTTCAAGCTTCAGCCCTGCCACTTACTAGATGTATAACTTTGGGCAAGTTACTTCCACATCTGTAAAATGGAATAATGGTACCAAATAGTTCTTTTAAGCATCTGATGAAACAAGTGTATGTGAATGTGTTTTGTACAATAATATTATACTTCTACATGCTAGAATCCCACATAAAAATGAAAACACTTTTGGAAAGATCATCTGAAACATCTTAAGCAGTTTAACGTCACTTTATAGTTTCAACTGCTGACTAAGCAAAGCAAAGTCAATATGAAATTGAGGAAAGGATAGGTGGATCCATTATAGACGAGGAATTCCCATTTTTGCCTTGCTCCCTTTTGCCAAGGTCTGCTTGTCCTTTGAGACTGGAGGGGATTTCTTAGATCTTATGAAGCCAGAGCAAAGGGCTCAAGTTTGATGTGGACTAAATATTAATAATTTTGGTGGTTTTTTTCTGTTATTTGTGAGAGAGAAATCATCACTCTTTCAGGGTGCAATAATTCTTCCAGGCTACTCTAGGACTACTAGGCAAGAAACTTTATTTTTGAAATGGACAGGAAACATAGAATAATTATTCAAAGATAACAAGTCTTCTTACTACAAAATCATACCACTCTGATTTGAATGAAAATACCAAAGTTTTTGCGTTTCGTTGGTTTATGTTCATTCTTGAATCTGAGGTCTGAAAAATAAAGCAACTCCATCTTCTCCTTAGGATAGAGCCAAATAACTTTTAAAACTTCTATGCGAAAGATGTTAAAAAAAAACTTTTATGCGAGGACAAATGAAATATGCAGAAAACACAAAAGAGGTGAAGGCTTTTTCTTCATCACTGTAATTAATGCCGAACATATAGCAACAGTTAGCCTGGTATAATGCAAAGAGCAATGATGTTAGAGACCAATGACCCGAATTCAAGCCTAATTCTGTCTCAAACAAGATATGGGACTTTGAGAAAGTTTCTGGTACATCTTTGTGTCTTGGATTCCTCATCTGTAAAACTGTGTTGCTGAGAGGATAATATGAGACTAAATATGCAAAAACAATTTGTAAGGGATCTACTATATCTAACCCAGACCGTGCTTGCTGTCAGTAACAGCATAAGTTATCATTCATTGTGGGCAGCTTCTGGACTTTCTACTTGGAAGCCCAGTTCAAGGCAAAAGCAGCAGTGAGTTTAGGAACAGGGGCTCATACATTCTGAAGTTCTTTCCATTAGTGAAAGCAGTAACCTTGGAAACCAGGCTGGCACCACCTCTTTCAGTCATAAAGCTTAGTTTCTCTTGCTTTCCTCCGTAATGTTTGGGGCACCACAATTTCACGGTCGTTTTCTTTCTGGTTATTGTTTTCTCTCCACATCGTTAGCACAAGCAAGAAAACCTACTGAAGCAAATACAAAATCTTTCTAGTCGCCCCTTCTGCCCGCAGCTCACCTAAGTTTTCCTTACATAGCGGTCGCAACCTCAGATGTCCTCAAAAACAAAAACTTTCACGAGGGCCATGGCATGGTAGGCACTCCCTAGACCGTGGGTCAAGGGGCTCGAGCAGGTAAAAGCCGAAGGGACTCCGGTTCAGGTATACAAGAGCTAACCCAGACCGCCAAAATCACAACACTCTTCTGTACAGAGATAACCCTCGCGAGATAAGACTGCGAAGAGCGGGAGAAGCCCACTTTCTCGCGAGAAGAGGGGTGGGTGTTGGCGGAAACTAGGAAATGACCCCCTTGGCGACCCAGACCCAGCCAATGGGCGGGGCCAGAGCTAAATCCACCCCCTTCCGCCTCTTTTCCCCGCCCCCTAACCCTGAAGTATTGGACCTGGGGTTCGGGCAGCTGGGTTCTCCTGGTTCCGCCCAGCTGGTGCGGGGTCTAGTTCAGCGCCTGCGGAACGCGCTGTGGCAGGATTTGAGGGGGGGGCGGGGAGGGGCCTGCGGCTTGCGGCCCCGCCCCCTTCTCCGGCTCGCGGGCGGGCTAATCGGCCCGCCTCCGGCTTCAGCCGGCCCTGGGGCTGCGTCCCCCAGGCAATTCAGCCACCTCGGCCTGAGCGTCTGCCCGCAGCGTCGGCGCCGAGGCACCGGGGTACAGCCTGGTTCGGCCCCATGGTGGGTTTCGGGGCGAACAGGCGGGCCGGCCGCCTGCCCTCCTTCGTGCTGGTGGTCCTGCTGGTAGTGATCGCGGTCCTCGCCTTCAACTACTGGAGCATCTCCTCCCGCCACGTCCTGCTTCAGGAGGAGGTGGCCGAGCTGCAGGGCCAGGTCCAGCGCACCGAGGTGGCTCGCGGGCGCCTGGAGAAGCGCAATTCGGACCTCCTGCTCTTGGTGGACTCGCACAAGAAACAGATTGACCAGAAAGAGGCCGATTACGGCCGGCTCAGCAGCCGGCTGCAGGCCAGGGAGGGCCTGGGGAAAAGATGCGAGGATGACAAGGTAAGGACGAGCCCTCTCCCCTCAACCCCCATAGCTTTTTTCAGCTCCGCGGTGGGGATGTTCGCCCAGCCGTGGCTGCCTTATTGCCTTCCAGAATTGCAGCCTCGGAGGCTCCCCTTACCGCTAACAACCCTATTTCTGTCGGACTTTAACCGGTTTAATCACTGCCACATTTTCCAGTCCCTGCCAGATGAAACTGGCTGTTAAGTTTTGGTTCTCAAGAGTGGCCTGTGTGTGGATGCCGCCTCTTCTCCAAGCTCAGCTGCTGAGCTGGCAGTAGTAATCATCTGGCCTATGTGGTCGGCCGCCTTACGTTTACAGATACACAAATCTGGAGGCTGCGGGATTTGGTGTGTTAACCTTATCCTTTATTCCGTGCACACTGATTATTATTAATTTATTTATTTAAAGAATGGGGCCTCCTCTAACTCCTCTACTTATGGTGGTCACCATATGTTTTTTAAAGCAGTCTGAGTTTTCTTACATCTCTATAGGGCTATGTATTAAGCAAAGAGTCGGATATTACTGCCTTTTTTGTGATGAAAATGTTATGATAGATGGGCTCTGGAGCCATATATGAGCCACTTGTGACTTGGACATAGATAATCCAAAATTATGTACTCAGTTTGAATGGTCAGTGAAATAGTCGAAAAGGTAGAGCCTAGAAATAAGTTCTAAGCAACAGAATCTCATGTCATTGTCCTCACTGATCTTGAAAGGAAATAAAAATGAAATTTTGTGTGCTTAACTCTTAGGGTTGGTGTTGGAAAGCCATACTAAGTTTAAATTTTAAAAGTTTAAAGCTAGACTGTAACTAGACCCGCCGCTGAATAGTCTTTGTTCTCACCAGCATATTGGGAACTATGTTATTAACTTATGACCTATGCAACTTCTGTTGATTTACCACAGTAAATTTCTGGGTGGGATAAGTAGATGCCTTTCTTTCTGGACCCTCTTTTGGTAGTCTTCACACTTTTTTTGTGTGTGTTCCTATTATAAGTTTTTATTTTGTATATTAAAATTATTTGTAATAAGTCATTATAAATTAAAATCTCCTGAGCTCCCAACTTCCTTATTGTCACCAACCTCTACCTTGTTTCTTATTTCATGAAGATTGAAGCCCTTAGGTAAGTGCTTTTCTGTAACCTACACCTTCACCATAACATAGACAGCTTCTGAGAGGAGCAAGAGTTCAGCAAACTTACAAACATACTACATACTGAACTCTATAGACTGAAAAATTCTCTTGGGTGGAATAGGCAAAAATCCATGAAATTTTGTAGTATTAAAACAAGGTCTTCAGTCTTGGAATGGTTAGGCATACTATTCAAATTCTCTCCAATCTGGAAAGAAAGATAAGTCTTTTTTAGTAATTTATACTCAGGATTCCATTTCTTCCATCTACTGGACTGTAATTATCAGTTTCTTTCAGTAGATTTTCACTTTTACCTTCAACCATATGTAGGTGTTCGCTGTTCTAAAATTTTTTTATTCTTCCATATACTCCCTTCTCCCAATCAACCAATGTCTTTTTAAATTTTCACTGCTGAACTCCGGTTATGGGTGGTCTATAAATGTTTCATCTATTTCTTTTTTCATCCCCATCCTAATTTTTTTTATTCTGTATGCCATCCTTCTTTCCTCATCTTTTCTGAAGCTATTCTCTTGAAGGTCACAGGTGTCAGTTTTCCTGGTCAAATCCAAAAACACATTTTTATTCTCATTCTATTTAATTTCTCAATAATTGATTGTCTCTAGCTTTTTGGAAACTATCTCCTTTCTCGCTTCTGTATCATTGAACTCTCCGGATTTGCTTCCTGCCTTCTTCACTATATTCTTGGCTGGATTTTTTTTTCCCCCTCCAACAGCCTAACAGTAATGGACTTTATTCCTGGGCCTTTGCTTTCCCCTTACAGCAGTATTTCTCAAGGTGGTGTTAAACAGAATGCTGTCCTAGAAATTGTTTGTAGATGGTCAGGAGAAAAGAGGAAAACCTTCTTTTTGGAGGGAAATATTAAATAGTATAAGCAGTATATCCTCCTCTTGGAATTCATAATGCCTGCTAGCATATAAATGCTCTGAGAAATGTATTAGTAAAGAAGCCTATTTAATTTTGTTTAACTTAGTCTCTATCAGTTAATTTGATCACCGACTACTGTTTTCTTGGCCTACTTGTTACCATGGTACAGAAGAATGTAGCAAAGCACACTAGTTTGGGAAATGTTGCCCCAGGTATCTTAACTATTATTTGGCTAATATTCTATGCAGCTGGCTCACAAATCTATACCTCTTCTTTGCATGTCAATTTTATATTTTGAACTAGCTATAGCATCTTTGTTGGACAGCTTGTGAGTGTATGTTCCTGGGGTTAATGAGGAGGCTTTGAGTTGCTAATAGAAAGGGTTGTCTTGGTCTAGATGAACTATAGATGAAATTTGTCTTTCAGAGGTGTTTCCTTTATTCCTGCTACTCCCTCAATAGCTGAGAGGAGGGACTTATTTTCTATAAATGATCTAAAATCCCTTTGGGTGGTGATAGTGTTGAAGTAAAATTGACAATTAAAAGTGTCTTCCATTTTAAAATAGACTTGTTTTAATGTTTAATCATATTAATGTAGTCTCTTTAAAGTAAAGGCTCTCTCTGCCTTTCAGGGTTTTTACCTATAGTACACACTGGTGCTGGCCCCCTCAATAATCATTTATACCCCCTTTGTTTGGTATATATCCTTCTCTGTGACTCAGGGCTAAGTCCTGATTGGTTTAAACTGATTATGGTAATTTCATTATTCCCAGTGATTAGTTTAGGAAGGGGCTGGCTAGTGAGTTGTGAAGGGAAGTTTCCTTGCTCCTTAAAAGAGTCACACTTGCACCTCTGTGGTTATCTGACCGCAAATCAAAAATCTCCAGTCTAATCATAAGAAAGCATCAGACAAACTCATATTCAGGGACATTCAGGGACAAAGTACCTGAGCAGTACTCTTCAAAATGAAGAGATGGTCTCTTCTGCCAGATACTGTTGCTTCTGCACATGATAGCTGAAATTGAGGCAACCGGAGTGCTGGGAGAGTTAGCTAAGGAATGGCTGAGGCACTGAAGATGGCAGAGTGGAGTGTTACAATAGAATATTGGCACTCGTTATGTGAGATAAAACAATTTCCGTATTGTTTAAGCCAGTCAAGTTGAGAGTTCCTTAGTTGCAGCCTAAGTAAGGTATCCTGACTGTTAATATTCTCATTGTCACCGTAGTATCTGAGATGGAGGTTAAATCTTATATGTCCCCAGGACAATGAGGGCAGTGACCTCAAATCTGCACGTGGTTTTGGGGTTCCTCAAGGGTCTTTATCTTAAGTATCAACAGTGGTGTTTGGACGCCTGACTAGGTACTTGCTTCACAGTTTTTTGGAGATCAGCATCTTATGGCGGCATCACCTCCCTATATACCCTTCCCCACTCCACTCCATAGATGTTCCACACCAAAGATCCCTTTGCCCTGATGAGCTCGCTGCCTTAGGTATGATGTGTTTTGAGGGGGTGTTGGCAAGGCAGTCCTTGCTCCGGCTACCTTTTTTTTTTTTAACTGTTATTTTAGAACATTTTAGATCTATGGAATTATTGCAAAGATAGTACAAACAGTTTCCTCATACCCCACACCTAATTTCCCCTGTTATTAACATCTTACATTAATATGGTACATTTGTCATAATTAATGAATCCCTATTGATACATTACTAATAACTGAAGTCCATACTTCATTTTGATTTTCTCAGTTTTTCTCTAATGCCCTTTTTCTGTTCCAGGATCCCATCCAGGTTTCCACAGTACATTTAGTTGTCATGTCTCTTTAGTCTTCTTTTAGTTGTGACAGTTTTTTCAGACTTTGTTTTTTATGATATTGAAAGTTTTGAGGATCACTGGTCAGGTGTTTTGTAGAATGTCCCTCAGTTGGGATTTGTTTGATGCTTTTCTCAGGATTAGACTCAGGTAATGGTTTTGGGGAGGACGACCACAGAGATAAAGTGCCATACTCATCGTATCAAGGGAACATCTCCCAAAATGACTTATCACTAGATGTTAACCTTGATCACCTGGCTTGAGGTAGTGTTTATCAGCTTTCTCCACTGTAAAGTTACTCTCTTTTTCTCCTTTTCCATGCCATACTCTTTGGAAGGAAGTTACTATGTGCAGCCAACACTTAATGAATTGGGAGTTAGGTTCTATCTCCTTAAGGGCAGAGTATCTATATAAATTACTTGGAATTCTTCTGCATACAAATTACTTGGACCTTTATCTCCTCTCCCTTATTTATTCAGTCATTTATTTATATCAGTATGGATTCATGGATATTTACTTTATACTTTAGGTTATAATCCAATGCTACTTTATTTTGTTGCTCAAATCGTTCCAACTTTGGCCATTGGGAGCTCTTTCATTTGCCTCCTGTATCCCTCTGACATAATACCCCATCATTGTGATAAACCCCTACTTTCTGGCACTACAAGATGCTTCTGGCTTATCTTGTATACTTCCTGCCCCAGTCCTAGACTCCTTCTCCACGGAGCCCTAGTTCCTTTTATTGGAAAATGGTATTAGACACCAAAGTCTAGGTGCTAGATGTACTCATTGCAACTGTCAGGCTATCTTTGGGAATCTAGGAATCCCTGCTCCACAAGAATTGGAAAGGTGACATTGGACATCTAATTTATTATTCTATCCTGCCATTTTCAATCTGTTATCTGGGCTGTTAGAACACAGAAATTCTTTAAGGGAGCTTGAAATTGTTCATGGAAGTGAGAAACAAGTTCCACTTCTTTGGGATTCCCCCCACATTTACCTTATTTTTTTGCCTTCCTCCCTAAGGAGTTTCAGCCTAGAGGGGTGTATTAGTTGGTTATGGCTGCCGTACAAAATACCACAGACTGGTTGGCTAAAAACAACAGAAATTTATGTTCTGATGTAACATAAGCTCTGATGGAGTCTAGAAGTCCAAGGTTGAAGTACCAGCAGGTTGGTTTCTTCTGGAGCCTCTCTCCTTGGCTTACAGATGGCCACCTTCTTGCTGCTTTTTCATCTCATGGTTGCCCTTCTGTGCTCCTGCCTCCCTGGGGTCTCTTCCTCTTCTTATAAGGACACCAGTCGTATTGGATTAGGGTCCCACCCTAATGGCCTCATTTTAACTTAATTACCTCTTTAAAGACCTTATTTCCAAATAGGTTTCATTCTGAGGTACTGGGCGTTGAGACTTCAGTATATGGGTTTTGGAGGAATACAGTTCAGCCCATAACAAGGGGGAATCTGTGACACACACACTGCTTTTTCTTTCTTCTTTCTGTGAGAAAGACCCTTTCTTCTATTTCCTAGGTGTTGGTTATTTCTCTTATCCTAACTTGAATTCTTCCTGCCTGTATCTTGTACCAAAGTTATGTGATCCAGGTGGGCCAAGTCAAGCTCTTGATAAATAAAAGAAGCTGTTAGAATGTAGAAAAATACCTTCCCAAAACTGTTGTTTTATTACAGATGAAAAAAAAAAGTCAGTTTTTAGGTTTGAAGCTGAACAGTAAATGACCTCTTTTTCCCTTTAACAACCATAATCCTCCTTGATGGCAGTAATATATTGTACCTTTGCTTGAATAGGGGAAAGGTCATGTGCCAGAAAGGAGGGTGGGTAACATATTACTCTTTTTTTTCCAAAAAAATCATTGTTGCGTTTGTGTGTGTACACAACACTCATACACATACCAAGTAAGTATATGTAAAAACCCTGGCACAGAGTAGATGTTCATTACCATGGTCTCAAATCCTGGCCTGCCATTTGCTATGTGTAGAACCCCGGGCAAATCACTTAACTTCTCTGTGCCTTGGTTCCGCATCTATAAAATAAGGACAGTAATACTTAGCTCTCTCACTCTTGTGAAGTTTAAGTGAATAAATTCATTTAAATGCTTAGAACAATGCCTACCACATAGTAAAAAAAAAGAAATGTTTAATAAGTGTTATGTTAGCTATTATTATTCCACAACCTCTTCCTTATTTCTGTCCTGCCTTCTTTCCAGGATGGGATTCTGTCCGGGTTCCTGCTTAAGATCCGTCCCAGCTCTAGCCAACCTGCCTCACCCTTTGCTCCTGGTTGTCTGACTCCACCCCTGCCACCTTTCCTGGTCCACTTCTAATTAGGCTTAGTTAACTCCTCTCATACTTGTCTCAGCTGACTCCCTGAAGCCTGCCTATCCCTCTGTAATTTGAAGATCAGCCTTGTACAGTTCTTTAATATGCTGCACATGAAAATTCCTGCCTTTGCCTCTGCCTCCCCCCTCATAATCTGGCCAAATTCTAGCTGTTGTTTAATTGCTACCTCAAATTATTCATAAGCCATACAAAACTCATACCTCCTCTCCAAACTATATATCCCTTTCCTACCTTCTTGGTCCTTATAAAGCTCATGCAACTGTTATTAAGATGGAGGTTAGAAATTTTGGTGTCATCTTTGATTCCTTCAGCATCTCATATTCAGTGAAGGTGCAGAGGAGTTACTTGATCAAATTGAGTTTAAAAAAACATCACTCTGGTTGCAGAACAGAGAATTGATTGGAAAGGAAGCAGGAGCTTCCTAACTAGCCTCCTTGCCCTGGACTCTATTTCTTTCAGTTAGTTCTCCCCCTTAAGCAAACCTGATCTTCCTCAAACCTTACTTTCAGAGTAGTTGTTATCACTCACTGTGTCAAATCAGAATTCTGCTGTCTAACCTTTAAGGTCTTCCTTGGAGTGCCTCCATCTACCTTCGTCTCCCACTGTCTCCTGACCCAAACTGTGTTCCAGACGTGTTGCTTTGCTTACCTTTGTCCCCCCACCTGCCTTTCTGTGTCATGTTAATTTCTGTTTCTGTACCTTTGTTCCTGTTAATGACTCTTACCTCTTGCCTCTTTTCTGTTTCTCTGTTATACTAATCTTTTGGTACTTCGACCATGAAGCCCTCTGGGACTTCTGACCTGGAGTATGCTTTTTTTTCTTTGTACACAAGTAACATTTATTGTTTGAGCCACACTAATTTATTTTGTTTTTCATTTTTCACTAATAGTTTCTTAGGTGTTGACTTTGTCTTCTCAACAAAATTTTAAGTTGCTTGAGGAAGGACCATATTTAAAAATTTTTCCAATGAGTTCTTGATAGTCCTTAGAGCTGATACAAAGTGTTATGGGTCACTGGATTAGAGTGGACCCTAATCCAATTTCTTGTGTCCTTATAAGAAGAGGAAATCTGGATACATAAAGAAATACAGGGAAGAAGCCCATGTGGAGATGGAGGCCTTGATTGGAGTGATGCATTTATAAGTCAAGGAATGCCAAGGATTGTCAGCAACTACTAGAAGCTAAGAAAGAGGCAAGGAAGGATCCTCCTTTAGGGCCTTCAAATAGAAAGCATGGCCCTACAGACAACTTAATTTTGGACTTTTAGCCTCCAGAATTGTGAGAGAAAATTTTTGGTTGTTTTAGTCACTGGGTTTGTGGTACGTTGTTATAATGGCTCTAGAACAGTGGTCCCCAACCTTTTTGGCACCAGGGACCACATTCGTGGAAGACAGTTTTTCCACAGATGGGCGGGGGGCGGGGTATGGTTCAGGTGGTAATGTGAGCGATGCGGAGCAGGAGATGAAGCTTCGCTTGCTCACCTGCTGCTCACCTGCTATGTGGCCTGGTTCCTAACAGGCCGTGGACCAGTAATGGTCCGTGCCCCAGGGGTTGGGGACCCCTGCTGTAGAAAACTAATATAAGATTCAATAAAAACTCTGGCGGACTTTTAAAAGTTATTTTATTTTTTTGTAGAAACTGACAAGCTGTTTCTAAAATGTATATGGAAATGCAAATAACCTAGAATAGCCAAAACAATTTTAAAAAGAACAAAGTAGGAGGACTTATACTCCCTGATTTCATGACTTATTATAAAGATATAGTAATCAAGACAGTGTGGAATTATTGAAAAAAAATAGGCATATAAATCACTGGAACGGAATAGAGTGCAGAAATAGACCCACAGATATATGGTCAATTGATTTTTGGCAAAAGTGCCAAGACAATTTAATGGGGAAACATTTCAATGAAAGATGTTAAAGCAACTGGATATCTTTACGGTGGTGGGGTAGGTGGTGGTGTTGTATACTGCTGTGCTGCTTCACAACATATACAAAATTAACTTGAAATGAATCATGGACCTAAACGTAAAAGGTGAAACTATAAATCTTATAGAAGACAACACAGGAGAATATTTGTGACTTTGGATAGGCATGGATTTTGAGGGCGCAAAAAGCATGAACCATAAAGAAAAAAACAGATAAATTTGATTATCAAAATTAAAAACTTTCCTCCTCAAAAGGCACTATTTAAAAAAAGAAAGAAAGAAAAAGCAAGTCATGGGTTGGAAGAAATATTCACAATACATTTATCTGATAGAAGAATTGTATCAAGGCAGTCTCCTGTACCAGGACCCAGCCCACCCACCAACAGGGCAACACCAGCTCCAAGACCCCCAAGGCCCTACAACCAGAGACCCGGGAACTCCGCTCAGCCCACTAGCAAGTCAGCACTAGCCCCCGGGACCCCCTGGGCCCCAAACCCACCCACCAGCAGGCTGATACCACCTTGGACCCCTTAGCCAGCTACCCCAGGATCCAGCCCCACTCACCAGTGGGCCAGCACCAGCTTTGGGACACCCTGGACCCTGCAGCCAGCTGTGTCAGGAATTGGCCCCACCCACCAGTGGGCCAACACTAGTCCTAGGACCCCAGGGCCCTCAGCTAGTAGCCTGTGATCCAGCCTCACCAACCAGTGGCCAGCAGCCTCCACACAAGGCACAGCCTGGTAGCCAACAGGGCTGGGGGCCAGCTACACCTACCAGACTGCCTGCAGTAGACAGACCGCCACAACAGAAGGGCCCATGTAGCCCACATAGGGGGCACCCCTAGAGCATATAGCTCTGGTGACCAGAGGGGGGTGTGCTGCTGGGACGCATAGGACATCTACAAAAGTCCACTTTTCCGAGGTTGGGAAATGAAACCAACCTACCAGATACTTAGAAATAAAAACAGTAAATTAGGCAAAATGAGGCAACAGAGGAATATCTTCCAAATGAAGGAACAAGATAAAACCCCAAAAGAGATAAGTGAAAAAAAAGAGATAAGTGAAGTGGAGATAGGCAATCTACCCAACAGAGTTCAAGGTAATGATTGTAAAGATGTTCAAAGAACTTGGGAGAAGATTGGATGAGCAGATATTTGAAGTTTTTAACAAGACTTAGAAAATATAAAGAAGAATCAAACACAGATGAAGAATACAATAACTGAAATGAAAAATACACTGGAAGGAATGAACAGTAGATTAGATGATACAGAGGTATGGATCAGTGAGCTGGAAGACAGAGTAGTGAAAATTACTGAAGCCGAACAGAAAAAAGAAAAAAAAAAAAAAAAAGGACAGTTTAAGAGACCTCTGAGGGCTTCCCTGGTGGCGCAGTGGTTGAGAATCTGCCTGCCAATGCAGGGGACACGGGTTCAAGCCCTGTGGTCTGGGAAGATCCCACATGCCGCGGAGCAACTAGGCCCGTGTGCCACAAGTACTGAGCCTGCGCGTCTGGAGCCTGTGCTCCATAACGAGAGAGGCCGCGACAGTGAGAGGCCTGCGCACCGCGATGAAGAGTGGCCCCCACTTGCCGCAACTAGAGAAAGCCCTCGCACAGAAACGAAGACCCAACACAGCCAAAAATAAATATAAAAAAATTTTAAAATAAATAAATAAATAAATAAATAAAAATGCAATAAAATTAAAAAAAAAAAAAAAAAGAGACCTCTGAGACAACATCAAGCATACTAACATTCACGTTGTGTGGGTCCCAGAAGGAGAAGAGAGAGAGAAGGGGACAGAAAACATAATTGAAGACATTATAGCTGAAAATTTCCCTAACCTGGGAAAGGAAACAGACATCCAGGTCCAGTAAGCACAGAGAGTCCCAAACAGGATCAACCCAATGAGGACCACACCAAAACACATTGTAATTAAAGTGGCAAAAATTAAAGATAAAGAAAGAATATTAAAAGCAGCAAGGGACACGCCAGTCAGAATGGCCATCATCAAAAAATCTACAAACAATAAATGCTGGAGAGGGTGTGGAGAAAAGGGAGCCCTCTTGCACTGTGGGTGGGAATGTAAACTGATAAAGCCACTATGGAGATCAGTATGGAGGTTCCTTAAAAAACTAAAAATAGAATTACCATATGATCCAGCAATCCCACTACTGGGCATATACCCAGAGAAAACCATAATTCAAAAAGACACATGCACCCCAATGTTCATTGCAGCACTGTTTACAATAGCCAGGTAATGGAAGCAACCTAAATGCACATCGACAGACGAATGGATAAAGAAGATGTGGTACATATATACAATGGAATATTACTCAGCCATAAAAAGGAACGAAATTGGGTCATTTGTAGAGACGTGGATGCATCTAGAGACTGTCGTACAGAGTGAAGTAAGTCAGAAAGAGAAAAACAAATATCGTATATTAACACATATATGTGGAACCTAGAAAATGGTACAGATGAACTGGTTTGCAGGGCAGAAATTGAGACACAGATGTTGAGAAAAAAACGTATGGACACCAAGGGGGGAAAGCGGCGGGGGTGGGGGGGTGATGAATTGGGAGATTGGGATTGACATGTATACACTGATGTGTATAAAATGGATGACTAATAAGAACCTGCTATATAAAAAAATAAATTAAATTAAAAAAAAATAATAATGCTTATGCAGTGAAACCTCAATTAAAAACTATGAACAGTGAAGTTCGGGGAGGTTCCTCATTGATGAGTATACTGATGTACTGGAGGGCACCCTGACTCCACAGGGATGGATGCTCTTGCACCCTCCTCTCCCCCATCCTGTTGCCCTAAGTACCTCTTCATCTGGCTATTCATTTGGATCCTCTATAATAAAAGGGCAATCACAAGTGTACTGCTTTTCTTGAGTTCTGTGAGGTATTCTAAAAAATTTCTGAACCTGAGGAGGTCATGCCAATCCCCCAATTTATAGACGGCCAGGCAGAAGTGTGGGTTTCTTGGAGATACCTGAAAATTGTGGCTGGGGTCTGATATGGGAAGGGGTAATCCTGTGGGACTGTGTCCTTAACTTTTGGGGACTGTGTTAACTCTGGGTAGTTGGGTAGTTAGTGTCAGAACTGAATCAACCCAGTCAGCATCAGAGAATTGGTGTTGAAATGTAATCACACATTCCAGCCTTCCCCACCCACCCATGTCACCAAGGATACAGTACACCTCACAACTGACCTGAGTTCAGTTCTGTCCAACAAAGCTTTCTTGAACACCCAGACATACCAGGAGCTGGGAGGCATGCTGAAAATAAAAAGATTAATCAGCCACAGTTCCTTCCCTTAAGGAGCTCATGGCCTAGCGTGAGAGAAGACAACATGTAATTTCAATATAAGTAAAGTCATAGGATATGGGTAGAAGAGTGCAATGTATGGGGCTATAGAGATACATCTCTAAAAAGCACAGCTATCAATTTAAAAATGGGCCAAGGAGCTTAACAGACACCTTACTAAAAAAGATACACAGATGACAAATAAGCATATGAAAAGATGCTCCATATCACATGTCATCAGGAAACGCAAATTAAAACAACAATGAGATACCACTACATACCTATTAGAATGGCCAAAATCTGGAACACTGATAACACCAAATGCTGGTGAGGACATGGAGCAACAGGAACTCTCATTCATTGCTGCTAGAAATCCAAAATGGTACAGATACTTTGGAAGACAGTTTGGAGGTTTCTTACATTTGTACCATCGTACCATCCCAGCAATCGTGTTCCTTGCTATTTACCAAGAGGAGTTGAAAACTTATGCCCAGACAAAAACCTGCACACATACGTTTATATCATTTCACTCATAATTGCCACAACTTGGAAGCAAACAAGATGTCCTTAAGTAGGTAAATGGATAAATAAACTGTGGTACATTTAGACAATGGAAGAATATTAATCAATTAAAAAGAAATGAAACTTAAATGCACATTACTAAGTGAAAGAAGCCAATCTGTAAAGGATGCATACTATATGATTCCACCATATGATATTCTAAAAAAGGCAAGACTACAGAGAGAATAAAAAGATCAGTGGTTCAATATTCATTGCAACACTATTTACAATAGCCAGGGCATGGAAGCAACCTAAGTGTCCATCGACAGATGAATGGATAAAGAAGATGTGGCACATATATACAGTGGAATATTACTCAGACATAAAAAGAAACAAAATTGAGTTATTTGTAGTGAGGTGGATGGACCTAGAGTCTGTCATACAGAGTGAAATAAGTCAGAAAGAGAAAAACAAATACCGTATGCTAACGCACATATATGGGATCTAAAAAAAAATGGTTCTGATGAACCTAGGGGCAGGGCAGGAATGAAGACGCAGACGTAGAGAATGGACTTGAGGACACGGGGTGGGGGGAAGGATAAGATGGGACGAAGTGAGAGAGTAGCAGTGACATATATACACTGCTAAATGTAAAATAGATAGCTAGTGGGAAGCAGCTGCATAGCACAGGGAGATCAGCTCCGTGCTTTGTGACCACCTAAAGGGGTAGGATAGGGAGGGTGGGAGGGAGACGCAAGAGGGAGGAGATATGGGGATATATGTATATGTATAGCTGATTCACTTTGTTGTACAGCAGAAACTAACACACCATTGTAAAGCAATTATACTCCAATAAAGATTTTTAAAAAAAAGAATAAAAAAAAAGAGGGCGGGGATATGGGGATATATGTTTACGTATAGCTGATTCACTTTGTTGTACAGCAGAAACTGACACAACATTGTAAAGCAATTATACTCCAATAAAGATGCTAAAAAAAAAAAAGGTCATGAAGAACCTAGGGGCAGGACGAGAATAAAGACGCAGACCTACTAGAGGATGGACTTGAGGACACGGGGAGAGGGAAGGGTAAGCTGGGACAAAGTGAGAGAGTGGCATGGACATACACTACCAAATGTAAAACCGATAGCTAGTGGGAAGCAGCCACATAGCACAGGGAGATCACCTCGGTGCTTTGTGACCACCTAGAGGGGTGGGATAGGAAGGGTGGGAGGGATGGAGATGCAAGAGGGAAGAGATATGGGGATATATGTATATGTATAACTGATTCACTTTGTTATAAAGCAGAAACTATCACACCATTGTAAAGCAATTATACTCCAGTAAAGATGTTAAAAAATAAAATAAAAGCAACAGGGGAAAAGCAACAAGTTATATACAAGGGAACTCCCATAAGAGCTGACTTTTCAGCAGAAACTCTGCAGGCCAGAAGGCAGTGGCACGATGTATTTAAAGTGATGAAAGGGAAAGATGTACAACCAAGAATACTCTCTCTGGCAAGGCTTTCATTCAGATTTGATGAAGAGATCAGAAGTTTTACAGACAAGAAGAAACCTTGAAGAGTTCAGTACCACCAAACTAGCTTTACAGAAAAGTGTTAAAGGGACTTTTCTAAGTGAAAAAAGACCACCACTAGAAACCTGAAAATTACAAAAGGAGAAGTCTCTTTATAAAGGCAAATACACCATAATGGTAGTAAATCAGTCATGTATGAAGCTAGTAGGAAGGTTAAAAGACAAAAGTAGTAAAATCATACATATCTGTAATAAGCAGTTTAAGGGATACACAAAAGAAAGAGATGTAAAATATGATGTCAAAACCAGTGAATGTTGGGGGCAGGGAGTAAAAATGCTGGGTTGTTAAAATGTGATTGAACTTAAGAGATCAGCAACTTAAAATAATCATATCTATACATAGATATAGATTTCTATGTACAGTGAGAAGAATATAGTAAATAACTATGTGTTATCTTTGTATGGTGACATATTCTAAGTAGCCTTATTGTGGTGATCATTTTGAAATGTATAGAAATGCCACATCACTGTGTTGTGCAACAGGAGCTAACATAGTGTTGTAGGTCATTTATACTTCAAAAACAAGCAAACAAACTCATAGTAAAAGAGATCAGATTTGTGGTTACCAGAGGGAGGGGGTGGGGGGAGGGGAAATTGGATGAAGGTGGTCAAAAGATCAAAATTAACTTCCAGGTATAATATAAATATGTACTAGGGATGTAATGTATAACATGATAAATATCAGTAACACTGCTCTATGTTATATATATGAACATTGTTAAGAGAGTAAATACTAAGTTCTCATCACAAAAAAAATTTTTTTTCTATTTCTTTCATTTTATATCTATATGAGATGATGGATACTCACTAACTTATTGTGATAATCACTTCATGATGTATGTAAGTCAAATCATGCTGTACACCTTAAACTTATACAGTGCTGTATGTCAATTATATCTCACTAAAACTGGAAGAAAAAAATTGTACCAGAGTATATAAAAAGCCTTTACAACTCAATAATAAGACAACCCAATTTTTTAAAATGAGAAGAAATTTGAACAGACATTTCATCAAAGATTTATGAATAGCAAATAAGCACATGAAAAGATGCTCAATAAAATTAGTCATCAAGAAAATGCAAATTAAAGCTGCAATGAGACACCACTACATACCCATTACAATGACTAATACAAAAAGACTGACAATACCAAGTGTTAGTGTGGACGTAGAGTAGCTACAACTCTCATGTACTGCTGGTGGGAGTATAAAATGGTGCAACCACTTTAGCAAACTACTTAGCAGTTTCTTATAAAGTTAAATATAACTTTAAAGTTAAGTATTTATGTTATAAATATGACCCAGCCATTTCACTCCTAGGTATTTGCCGAAGAGAAATGAAAACATGACCACACAAAGACTTATACACAAATACCCATAGTCGCTATATTCACAAAAATCAAAAACTGGAAAAACCCAAATGTTCATCAGCAGGTGAATGTATAAACAAATTGTGATAAATTCATACAGCAGAATATTACTCAACAATAAAAAGGAATGAATTATTGATACACTCAGCAACATAGATGAATCTCAAAACATTATGCTGAGTGAAAGAAGACCAATGTAAAAGAGTACGTACTTGTGATTCCATTTATATAATTGTGTAGAAAAAGCAAACTAATCCATAATAGTAGAAAATAGAACAGTTGTTGCTTTAGGCCAGAGGTGGAGGGAGGGAAGACAAAGGGGCAAGAGGAAACTTTGAGGGGGTGGTAAAAATGTGCTATATCTTGATTGTAGTGGTGGTTACACAGATGTATAAAGTTATCAAAAGCCATCAAATTGCATACTTTAAATAGATGCAGTATATTGTATGTAAATTATACAACAACTAAGTTGTTAAAAAATAAAAATTAAAACATGCAGTAGAACTGTGGGCAAGCCAATCAATGGCTTCCTATTGCCCTTAACATAGCTCACAAATATTTTCACAGTATGACTTCAGCCTTGAAGTCCAGTATCAAATATTATTATTCTTTTAGCTCCCTCCACACCACATACTGAATTTTCAGATCTTCAAACTTTCCATGCTTTTCCCTATTCTGTGCTTTGAAACATAGTGCCCTACACTCAGAACCCTCTTCTCATCTCTCCCAAGCTCCTTATTCCTTCAAACCTCTCACTAATTCTTTACCTCACTAAAGCTTAATCATTTTTAGGACTCAACTAAAACTCTCTTTCTCAGAAATGTCTTCCCCAACCCCTTAAGCGATGTTAGGACCTCCCCTCATATTCCCTGCTGGATTGTAAACTCCATAGGTATACTGTATCTGTCTCATTCACTTGGTCACTGCTGTATCCACAGCATGTAGCATAGGAACTGACCCCAAATAGAGGCTCAAACATATCTGATGAATAAAGAAATGAAATTGGGGTTAAAAATGGAAGCACAGGATATATAAACATTGAGTGGGAGAGGGATCAGATGAGAGGAAATGGGTGTTATTGAAGCTAAGGAGAAAAGTTTCAAGAAGGAGGGACCGGAGAGATCAACTGTACAAAATGCTAAAGATAGTGAAGTTTAAGAGTGGAAAATGTTAGTGGATTAGGCCTTTGTTAATCATCAAATGAGAAGAATTTTTGTCCCAAGTTGACTTAAATTAGATATGTAGGTTTGAAATTGTAAAGAGAAAATAAATTATTTCATATTAGATAGAAAAGTCTTCCTAGAGATAAGTTTTGAAGTCATCCTTAGGGGAAGGACGTAGTTTGGCAGAGAGGAAGAATGGGACATGGAAGGCAACTGATCAAAATCTCTGAGGAAACATTGTTCAAAAGGAGCTACCTGGCCAGGAAAAAATAAAGCAAGAAAGTTAGATAAAGTTTTAAGAATCAGAAAGAGAAAATTGAAGCACTGTGAGAAACTAAAATTACTGCATGCCTTGCCTGTGCCAAGATGGACAAAAACTTTAGTCAAAGGGAGCGTTAATTCTCTTCCAAGTAAGAAGCCAAAATGCGGAAACCTTAGGTCTTCATTCACAAAAAACAGTTTTTGCTTTATGAAGTCACAGTTAAACAAATACTCCCTGCTGCTTCAGAGGACATATACTACATTGCCACATTATAGAATATGAATTGTTTCTTTTCCTCTATGCAGTGGGTGGAAGGAATCTCCTTGAATGTTCTTTTAGGTTTTCTCTGCATAACTGAATCCTAGCCAACATTTTTCAAGAATCAGTTAGTTTTATGATCTCCATGAAACCTCCTGGGATTACTCTGACCCTTATCATGGGAACAAGAAAAGGCAGAGAAATATGGAAATAAGAAAGGAAGCCAAAAAAAGAAAAGCGGGGACATGTTTCTAAGAACTTTGTAGTACAGAGTACATTATGTTATCAATATATTTTTGTCAGTTAATATATTAGGGTTTTAATACAAGACCAGGGAATTCCCTGGCAGTCCAGTAGTTAGGATAACATGCTTCCACTGAAGGGGGCACGGGTTCCACCCCTGGTTCGGGAACTAAGATCCTGCAAGCTGCGTGGCGTGGCCAAAAAAAAAAAAAGACCAAATTTCTTCAAGATTAACTATACCAATGCACCCAGGAAATAAAGGAACTAACATTATTAAATGTCAAAATCTGTACTAGAGGGCTTCCCTGGTGGCGCAGTGGTTAAGAATCCGCCTGCCAATGCAGGGGACATGGGTTCGAGCCCTGGTCTGGGGAGATCCCACATGCTGTGGAGCAACTAAGCCTGTGCGCCACAACTACTGAAGCCCGTGTGCCTAGAGCCTGTGCTCTGCAACAAGAAAAGCCACCACAATGAGAAGCCCGCGCACCGCAACGAAGAGTAGCCCCCGCTCTCCGCAACTAGAGAAAGCCCGTGCACAGCAACAAAGACCCAACGCAACCAAAAATAAATAAATTTATTAAAAAAAAAAAACAATCTGTACTGGACAGGCTTTTATGTATTTCCATTAATCCTTCTCATTTTATGGTTGAAGAAACAGGCAGGTGAGAGAATGGCAGAATTCTAAACTCAAAGGTCCGTTTGATTCCCAAAGTCCTTTCCAATAAACTATATTGCCACACATTATGTATCTATATCTGTATTGTTTTAAAATATATAAAATTATATATTATTATATAAGAGTAGTTATCTTGCCGACAAATCAGATAACTTTTGAGTATTCACTATGTGTATTAGTTGCCTAGGGCTGCGGTAACAAAGCACCACAAACTGGATGGCTTAAAATAATAGAAATTTATTATCTCACGGTTTTGGAGAGTAGAAGTCCAAAATTAAGGTGTTGGCAGGGCTGTGCTCTCACTGGAGCCTCTAGGAGAAGATTCTTCTAGCTTCTGATAACTACAAGCGTTCTTTGGCTTATGGCAGCATAACTTCAGTGTCTGTTTCCATCTTCCATGGCTGTCTTCCCAACACGTCTGTGTGTCTTTGTCTCTACACATGGTGTTCTCTTCCCTAATTCTGTTTTCTTTTCTAATAAGGATACTGGTCATGGTGGATTAAGGCCTACCCTAATCCAGTGTGACTTCATTTTAACTTGATTACATCTACAGTGACGCTATTTCTAAGTAAGGTCACATTCACAGGTATTGGGGGGGGGTTAGGACTCAAACATATCTTTTGGGGGATACAACTCAACCCATAATAAGTCTATAAATCAATTTGGAGTGAACTGAGTCTTAACCATATTGAATCTTCCAATCCGTGAACGTGGTATATCTATGTTTACGTCTTCTTTAAATTCTTGCAGCAACATTTTATAATTTTCAGTGTTCCAGACTCACATATTTTATTATGTTTATCCCCAAGTATTTCATGTATTTGATGCTATCAAAAATGGAATTGTGTCTTTTATTCCATTTTCCACTTCTTCTTTGCAGGTGTATAGAAGTGCTATTAATTTTTATATATTGGTCATTTCCTTGCACTAGAACTTATTAGTTCTAGCACTAATGGAATCTAAGGATTCTACAAAAAGCCATTAGAAGTCATTAGTAGTAGCTTTTTTGGTAGATACTTTTAAATTATTTCTGGACAGGATCATGTCATCTGCAAATAAAGACAGTTTTTTCCCCCTTTCCAGTTGGATGCTTTTTATTTTATTTTTCCTTGCCTTATTGTACTGGCTAGGACCTCCAGTACAACGTTAAATAGAAGTAGGATTGGATATCCTTGCAGAGAGAGCATTTAACAAAATTTAACACTCATTCATGATAAAAAACTCTCAGCAGAATAGGAATAGAAGGAAACTTCCTCATATTCATCAGGGATGTCTATCAAAACCCCACAGCTAACATTATATTTAATGGCAAAAGACTAAATGCTTTCTCCTAAGATCAGAAACATTGAAGGATTTTAAGTAGAGAATTACTTGAGCAAATTGAGCTTAAAACTCTACTCTGGCTGCAGAATAGAGAATTGACTAGAAGGGAGAAAAAGTAGATGTAGGGAAAATAAATAAAAGATTTTTATTAAAGAATTTTTTTTAGTAGTACAGATGAGAGATAATGGAGTCTTCAGGTAAGCACAGTATAATTCTTAACTTGGGCAATACCAGCCTCAGGAGGCATTTTTGTTAGTACTGACTGGGGAGTGTTAATGGCATTTAGGTGTGGAGCCAGGAATGCTAGATGTTCTGTATTGCAGAATAGAGCCCTAACAGTGAAGGACTGTTTCACTCCAAAAGCCAGTGGCACCTTGATGGAGAAAATACTGGGTCATTAAGGCACAGAAATGGAGAGACATAGAATTAACAGAACTTTGTAATACATTTGTTGTGTGATGGGGAGGCAAAGATGAATCCTGTGGTACTGGTGATACTGGTGGTGGTGCCATGACCTGAGGTAGGAACCTTAGATTAGAAGTTAGTTTGAGAACAGTGCAATTTTAGGTTAGTCGAGTTTGAGGAATCTATGAAATATCTAGTAGGCTGTTGAAAATACACTTCTGGAACTCAGTAGAAAGGACAAGCTAGGAAAAGATTTTGGTTGTTGAAGTCATAGGAATGGTCTAGGTTATAGAGTGAGATGATGAATATATGTAAGACAGAGCTTTGCAGCATATAAGGGTATAGTAGAGGAGGAGCAGGTTTAAATGACTGAGAAAGAGTAGCCAGAGAGAGGAAGAAAAAGCTGGATACTGTGGTGGCATGTAGGTCAAGGGAAAGAGTTTTGAGGAAGAGTCACCAGTGTTAATTGCTGTAATTATTTACTTATGATTGTCTCTCCATAACTAGACTGTGGGCCAAATAGGGCTGTATGTTTTGTTCATCTTTGTATTCCCACAGTCCCTGTCATAACATTGCTTAATAAATGTTTAAGATTCTTGAGGAAGAGTCCATATTTCTTAATCTGCATATGTTTTAAGTACCTGGTTTATACCCAGTTAATAAATAACTGTTGAGTGAATAACAGTATCTGAACATTTATACTGGATCTGTTTTTTCATGTCTTCCAATTTTATATTGTGAATTTCTTGACTACAAAAATCTAGTCTAAACTTTGTAAACACTTAACATATTTGGTACTATGCCCTATGTGTGGACTCAGTAAATATTTGATGATTGATTCAGCAGTTTGCACTGGCTCTTAAACTTACTTTTTTTAAAAAAAATTTTTGGCTGCGTTGGGTCTTCGTTGCTGTACGCGAGCTTTCTCTAGTTGTGGTGAACAGGGGCTACTCTTCGTTGCGGTGCACGGGCTTCTCATTGAGGTGGCTTCTCGTTGCAGAGCACGGGCTCTAGGCGCGCGGGCTTCAGTAGTTGCAGCATACAGGCTCAGTGGTTGCGGCACGCAGGCCATAAAGTGCATGGGCTTCAGTAGTTGTGGCTCGCAGGCTTCAGTAGTTGTGGCTTGCGGGCTTTAGAGTGCAGGCTCAGTAGTTGTGGTGCATGGGGCTTAGTTGCTCCGCAGCATGTGGGATCTTCCCGGACCAGGGCTTGAACCTGTGTCCCCTGCATTGGCAGGCGGATTCTTAACCACTGCGCAACCAGGGAAGCCCCTGCACTGGCTCTTAAAGCATGCGTAAATATGTGCTGGGGCTACCACGGATATTATCCACATATCTGATTACACTACTTTTCTGGAAGACATAATCAAAATATTCTGATGTAAAGGCACTCATTATCAACTCATTATCTTTCTGGCATACATAGAATGTATCCTTTTTTTGAAACATATGATAGTACATCTAGATTAGTATTTTGTTCATTTAGAAACTCAAAAGTATTCTCCTGGTTCAATTTAGCATTTATATGAAGAGAAGAAGACCTAATGGGAGCATAATGAAAAAATTGAGTTGTCTTATATACTGCATATCATCAGGGACTTGTTGCATAAACTGGAAACTAACTTAAAATAAATTCACAAAGGGTAAAATGAAATAAGTCCTTTTCCTGATATAGTGCTTTGTGATTTTTCAAAGCACATTATATGCATAAGTCATTTATATGGGAAAGTTGAGTATTTACCATGTGCTAGGTGCTAGGGATAGAAAAATAAGATTCAATACTAGTCCTCAATAGTGGATATGTAAATCAGCTATACTTCAATTTAAAAAAAAAGAATATTAAAAAAAATTACTAGTCCTCAAGGAACTTTATCTAATGGGGGAGATACACAAGAGAAATAATTCGAAATGCATGATTAAATGCCACAGTAGAACTGTTTACCAAGGGATTTGAAAGTATTAAGGAACAATTGATTAACTGCTTCAGGAAGTCAGGAAAGAAAGGATTCACTGAAGATGAATCCTAATGGATGAAGAGTAGTTCACCGAACTTAGAAAGGGGTAAGGGCAGAAGGAACATAAATGAAGCCAGGAAAGCTTGAAAGTATGTTGTACCTTCACAGGTCAAGCAGTTCAATAGGAGAGTGGCATGCAAGGTACATGTTGGTGAGAAGGAAGGGAATTTGTGGCTGCAGATAAAGCTGTTTAGGGCCAGACTCTTTATTATTAATTTTTTTATTGTGGTAAAATTTATGTAACATAAAATTTACTGTTTTAACCATTTTTAAGTTTACAGTTTAGTGGCATTCACAACATTGTATAATCATCACCACTATCTATTTCCAGAACTTTTTCACCATCCCAAGGAGAAACTCTGTACCCATTAAGCAATAACTGCCCCCCTCTCCCAGCCCCTGGTAACCTCTATTTTACTTTTTGTCTCTATGAATTTGTCTATTCTGGATACTTCATATAAATGGAATCATACCACATTTGTCCTTTGTGTATGGCTTATTGCACTTAGCATAATGTTTTCAAGGTTTATCTATGTTGTAGCATGTATCAGAGCTTCATTCCTCTTTACGATTGAATAACATTCCATTGTATGTATATACCACATTCTGTTTTCCATCCTTCTGTTGATAGACACTTGAGTTGTTTCCACCTTTTAGCTATTGTGAATAATACTTCTTTGAACACTGGTGTATAAGTCTGTCTGAATCTCTGTTTTCTGTTCTTTTGGGTATATACCTAGGAGTGAAACGCTGGGTCATATGGTAATTCTATGTTTAACTTTTTGAGAAAGCACCAAACTGTTTTCCACAGTGGCTGCACCATTTTACACTCGCACCAGCAATGCACAGTGGTTCCAGTTTCTTCCCTTTTTTTTTAAAATAATAGCCCATCCTGGTGGTATCCCATTGGTGGTTTTGATTTGCATTTCTCTAATGACTAATGATGTTTAATATTTTTTCATGTGTTTCTTGGCCATTTTTATCTTCTTTGGAGAAATCTCTATTCAAGTCCTTTGCTCATTTTTGATGTGTTTTCTGTTGAGTTGTAGGAGTTCTTTATGTAGTCTTGATATTAAATCCTTGTCAGATATATGATTTGCAAATATTTTCTCCTTTCTGTGGGTTGTCTTTTCACTCTGTTGATAGTGTCCTTTGATGTACAAAAGTTTTAAATTTTGATAAAGTATAGTTTTATTTTTTTCTTTTGTTGCCTGTGCTTTTTGTGTCATATTTAAAAAACCATTACCAAATCGAAGGTCATGAAGATTTTCCCCTATGTTTTCTTCTAAGAGTTTTATAGTTTTAGCTCTTGAATTTAGGTTTTTGATCCATTTGCGTTAATCTTCCTGTATGGTGCAAGGTAAGGGTCCAACTTCATTCTTTTGCATGTGGTTATCTAGTTGTCTCAGCAGCATTTGTTGAAGAGACTCTTCTTTCCCATTAAATGGTCTTAGCATTGAAAAATCAGTTGACCAAATGACATAAATACACTACCATGTGTGAAATAGCTAGCTAGTGGGAACCTTCTGTACAGCACAGGGAGCTCAGCTTGGTGCTCTGTGATGATATAGATGGGTGGGATGGGGGGGAGGGATGTCCAAGAGGGAGGGGATATATGTATACATATAGCTGATTCACTTCATTGTACAGCAGAAACTAACACAACATAGTAAAGCAATTATACTCCAATAAAAAAAATAAGTATCTTGCACCATAAAAAAGAAAATCCGTTGACCATATATGTGGGGGTTTATTTCTGGGCTGTCTACAGTCAGACTCTTAGAATCTTTATATGCCATACTAAGGAGTTTAATTTCACCTTCTTGGCGATGCGGAACAATATAATCAAATTTGTATTTTGAAAATATAATTATGGGCATAGTATGGAGAATAATTGTAGAGAAAAGAAATTGAAGTCAAGATCAGTTAGGAAATATGTTACTGCAGAATTTTAGGCAAGAACTATGGGCCTAAATTTAGAACAATGGCAGCAAGAATAGAGGATAATAGATCTGAAAGGCTGGTTAATTTGATATTTACAATGAAATCATAAGGTAGATAGGGCTTGCAGTTCCCATTTTATAGATAAAACTAAAGCTTTTAAAAGTGATTTTCCTCTGGTCTCATACCTAATGTTGGAATTAAAACCTAGGTCTTCTGATTTCTAATCCAGTATTTTTTCCACTGTACCATGGTTACTTTCTCGGAGAATAATAAACAGTGGAGGACAAGAGATCATTTTTGCAACTGGTCATATTTAGCATTTTTAATGAATGATTTAGAAAAAGTTCACAGTGTACAGATGGTACTATTGAAGGGGATAAACCACAGAAAGATCATTAACTATGCATTGGGGGAAAAAATTGAAGCTTCAGTGGAAGCATGTAGGAGAAAATAATCCACAGTGTACTTACTTATAGGATAATTAGCTCTGAGCTATCAAAAAAGGAAGTGGGGATAAAGTAATATATTGGGAAATTCTGTGAAATTTCCATATACTACTTTAGACAAAAAGGCTAAATTTTGGGGACTGCTGTGCTAGGTCCTGGGAACAGTAAAGAAGACATTCTACTCTTTTACGTAATAATAGCTAACATTTATGAAGAACTTACTACGTGCGAGGGGAGGAGGAGATATTGTAAACATTTGTTTGTCTCCGATGAGGCAGATAATATTCTCATTTTACAGATGAGGAAACTGAAGCGCAGAGAAGTTAAGCAGTACGTCTAAGGTAATAGAGCCAATGAGTCATGGATTCAGAATTCAGACTCAGGCAGTTTAACCTTAGAGCTTGTTCTTTTAAGCAATATGCTATTGGGCCTCTGTATAATCACAGTCTTTCCTTACCTGCAAAACTTTGTTCAGTATTCATTACATGATTTAAGTTTTAAGAAAGATCCAGAGAAGAGCAACTAAAATCAAGGGATGAAAGAGAGTTCCAACTAAAAAGACCTGGGAAAAAACTTGAAAGACTATATGACTAAAGAATATAGATATAAACTTTCATACAAAATTCTGCAAGGTAGTTTAGTACTTATACATATTCTGCTTATAAATAACCCATTCTTATAGCTTATGCTGCTGCCCTAATGCTGTACAGTATCTCTTACTTTAACTGAAGGAAAGGAGGAAACTATATTACAGCTTAGTGAGAAGTTTCTTAACAGGTTTTGCTTCCTTAAATGGTGCCCCTCCCCCAAACAAAACACATTTTACTCCTCAAATATTGTTCTGGTACCTGCAATGCCTCCAATTAGAGATTTATTTGACGGCAGGATATGATGTCTGTAAAAGAATTTTTTAAATTGTGATTTAAAAACCACACATAGGGGCTTCCCTGGTGGCGCAGTGATGAAGAGTCTGCTTGCCAGTGCGGGGGACACGGGTTCGGGCCCTGGTCTGGGAGGATCCCACGTGCCGCGGAGCAGCTGGGCCCGTGGGCCACAATTGCTGAGCCTGCGCGTCTGGAGCCTGTGCTCCACAACAGGAGAGGCTGCGATGGTGAGAGGCCCGCGGACCGCGATGAGGAGTGGCCCCCACTTGCCACAAATAGAGAAAGCCCTCGCACAGAAACGAAGACCCAACACAGCCATAAATAAATTAATTAATTAATTTAAAAAACCCCCACATAATATAAAATTTACCATCTTAATCATTTTTAAGTGCACAGTAATGTTAGCTATATGCATATTGTTGTGCAACAGATCCCTAGAATTTTTTCATCTTGCAGAACTGAAATGCTATACCCAATGAACAAAACTCCCCTTTTCCCCTTGTCCCAGCCCCCTGGCTGAAAATGAATTTCTTTTTTTTTTAAAGGAACTCCTTTATTATTTATTTATTTATTTATTTATTTTTGGCTGTGTTGGGTCTTCGTTTCTGTGCGAGGGCTTTCTCCAGTTGCGGCACGCGGGGGCCACTCTTCATCGCGGTGCGCGGGCCTCTCCCTATCGCGGCCTCTCTTGTTGCGGAGCACAGGCTCCAGACGCGCAGGCTCAGTAGTTGTGGCTCACGGGCCTAGTTGCTCCGCGGCATGTGGGATCTTCCCAGACCCGGGCTCGAACCCGTGTCCCCTGCATTGGCAGGCAGATTCTCAACCACTGCGCCACCAGGGAAGCCCCTTTTTTTAAAAAATAAATTTATTTATTTTATTTATTTAATTTTGGTTGTGTTGGGTCTTTGTTGCAGCACGTGGCTTCTCTTTTTATGGAACACGAGCTCTAGAGCGCAGGCTCAGTAGTTGTGGCGCATGGGCTTAGTTGCTCCGCGGCATGTGGGATCTTCCTGGACCAGGGCTCCAACCCATGTCTCCAGCATTGGCAGGGGGACTCTTAACCACTGTGCCACGAGGGAAGTCCCCTGAATTTCTTTTTTATTTGAGAAAAAATTTTAATATGAAAACTCTTGGATGGCAAGTATAGTTTTGGACTTAACCTGTCCAAAGCCAAACCCCTGATCTTTCCCGTACCCCAGCTCTTCTACTCACAGCCATCCCCAACGAAGTTGATGGCAACTCCTTCCTTTATCAGGCCAGAAACTTTGGAGTTTTTCTTGACTCCTTCTTTTTCAACCCCACTTCCAACTTACCAGCAAATTCTGTTGGCCCAGGTTACAACACATATATCCAGAATCCAAACACTTCTCCCTACCCCCATTACTACCACCCCAGTCTGAATTACCATTATCTCTTGCCTAGAGTATTGGTGATGGCTTATCTGGCCTCCTTCTCTCCTTGCTTCCACTTCAATGCATTTTCAACACAGTATCATGTTAAAATGTCAATTAGATCATGCTCCTTATCTGCCCAAGATGCTTCTGGTGCCTTCCATCTCAATTGCAGAAAAAGCTCAAGTCTTTACAGTGGTCCACAGGCCCCATACCATCTGCTTTGCTCACAGTTCTCCGACCTTGTCTTTTACTACCCTTGTTGCTCACAACATTCACACCACACTGGCCCTTTTGTTGTTCTGTGAAATAGAAATCATTCTCCTGTGATAGGACTTTGTACCCTCTGGCTAGGACACTCTTTCTCCAGAGAACTACATGGTAATTCTCACTCTTGCAAGTCTTTGTTCAAATAACACCATTTTGTTGAGGCCTTCCCCACTCTTCTCCATCTCTAATGTATTTCTTCCACAGCAGTTATCAGTTTCTAATGTGTTGTGCAACTTCTTTGTTTATTGTAGCCACCCCCATCAACAAGAGCAGGAATTTTTTTCTATTTTTGATTTGCTGTATCCCCAGTGCTTAGAACAGTGACTTACGCAAAATAGATACTCAATAAATATATACTGAATAATCAACATAGGAAGAAATTAAATGTGCCCTCAAGACCTAAAACAGGATTTGGCAACAGTAGTGGGTAGTCTTGGCAGGAGGTAGCTGGACATGACTAAATTAGAGGGGACCTGGAAGTGGAAGGTATGAATAGGGCCTAATAGCATAAAAAATTGGGAGCTTGTTGGAAGGATGGGGGACAGTGAATGTAATGACATTTTTATCTGTAAAAACTAACATCATGCTACTGTAGAATCAATTTAAGTTTTGGTTCTGATTTTAAAGGAGGCAATGTAATTTGTAGTAGTAAAAAGGAAAGGGAAGGACACTCCATTTGCTAATGATAAATGGGCATAGGAAAGAGGAATTTAAGTATTAGAGATGGTTAAAACTAACTTGACTATGTCAAAGTGACCATTTCTGATAACTGGCTAGAGAAAGTGGTGCCCACCTTATGGAAGGCATTAAATCCTCAGTAGAAGAATTTTATAGTCTATGCTAGGGTCAGTAGTATTCTATTGTTAGATCTTGACTAGAAGAAAGATGATGGAAAACAAAGTTTTTCCAAAGATGTTTCTCACTATGGTTAGGAAATAAATAAAAGTGGGAAAAGACAAGTGATAGATTAGATATCTTCATTTATTTATTCAGTAATAATGTTGAGTGCCTGCAGTATTCCAGGGGATACAGGGGTGACCAAACAAGTAAGTTCTCTGCTCTTATGGAGCTTATATTCTAGTGCAGCTAGCTGAGAATACTCCATGTAGGTGGTTGCCATGAACACAGAATAAGTTAAGGGTCAGATCTGAGAGAAACTGCAGAAGAATTGGCAGGACTTGGTGATAGCTTTTATTTATTTTATTTATTTATTTATTTTGGCCATGCTGCACAGGCTTGTGGGATCTTAGTTCCCTGACCCGGGCCCACGGCAGTGAAAGTGCTGAGTCTTAACCACTGGACCGCCAGGGAATTCCCCCGACTTGGTGATAACTTGTGCAGCATATGAAGGCATGTAGTTGTAGGCACTAATGGACTGGTGAACAGGATGAGAAGAGGTAAGAGGCAGGAGAGCCAAAAGGATGATGATGCCACTGAAAGTAATGGGAAAGTTGAGAAAGGGTGCTAATTTGTGGAGAAACTCTTTTGATTTTTTTACATTTCAAGTTTCAGGGATTAGTGGATGTGCAAATGGAAATGTCTTATGGGCTGGATATGGCAGGTGGGGAGGAGACTCTTGCTCTCATACTTTCCAGGTCTGCCTTGCTTTCCCTTCCAAATCTGCCTTGATTTCCCTACCTATCTCTCATTCTCTCCTTCCCTTTCATAGTCCTCCATCTGCATCCTCTTACATGGCTTAAAATTGATCACTCATTCATCCTGCCCTTTGTGGGTCTACTGGAGGCATTGCTCTGTGTCTGTCCTTTTACGACCCTAGAGGACTGAGCAGCCGCCATCTGAAACATTGGTGGCTTTGGTAGAATGAGAGAGTAGTGAACTGTGCTCCCTATAATTGCTTATGCCTGGAAGCGATTCCTGTCATTTTGCTCACATTTCATTGCCCCTCCGTTAACCCAATTTCGGAAGAATGGGGAGGAGCAATCCTACAAAGTGCCTGGGATGAGAGCTAGAAACATTTGCCAACATTAATGACTACCAAAGGCCTTGATTATTAATTCATTGTAACATGAACCTGACATAAGATTTCAAATCCTTGAAACTGAAAGTTTGTGAACCTCAAACATGCATATTCTTGGGAGAATATATTAAAAAAAAAAAGGATTAGAACTGCCGAACAAACTATACTTGTTTTTCAACTTCACCTAGACTGCTGATCCTTTTCTTCTTCCTTTCCAGTATCCCTGTTCATTCTTTACTTTCCTCTCTATACAGCTAAGATTCAATGGTCTATTGTTTTAGTTTCTTGCCATTATTCTTTTACATGACTATTTCAAGTGCAGCTGGAGAAGTTCATATAACCAGACTGGTACTTACAGAAATTTATGATCAGCTACCCCAACTGGGTTTTCAACAGCACCTTACAAATTACATATGTCTAGTCAACACACTCATTCCAACAACTTTCAAACTTCTACCCTCCTCAGACCCTGCCTCCCTTTAAACTCCTCTTCTCCTTGAGCTCAACAGATGATCTTGTTTCCCGCTTGACCAAGAATTGAACAGGAACTACTGCACTACCAAATCTGCAGGCATACCTACATCTCCACCCATATGTCTTTCCTCCTTGTTAGAATAAAGAAGGGTTCATCCTTTCTCCAGGACCAGCCTCTCCACCTGTTCTCAGGGTCCAATCTCCTCTACCTTTTCAAAGACCTCGTCCTGTTATTAATCCAGTCTCCCTCTTATATTCAATCCCTTTACCTATACTTGCTCCTCTGCACTTAAAATATACTTGAGTCTTTCTTCCCCTTCCCAATCACATTTCTTGAACAGAGAATTGTCTTTGTTCACATTTGCATTTTTCTCTCCCTATTCCTAGTTTCTCAGCATCTTTTTACCTAGCACTGTGCTCCTGGCTTCCATCATGCTAGACTCTCCCGTTTTTCTTCTCTCAGTTCTTAGTCTCCCTTACTGGCTTCTCTCCTATTCATCATTAAGTGTTATAGTTCATAGTTTTCTATTTGAGATCCTCTTCTCATTCTACTCTCTTCCTAAGTAATCATAATCACTCAGAAAACTTCACTTACGCTGATGACTCCAAAATGTGTATCCTTTATCCAGACCTCTCTCCTGTTTCTTGTATATTGCTGTATTTCTAGGCCTTCTACACTTTCACTTAGTAGGTGTTCGATTAATGCTTTCCTTATGACTGGCTGACAGAATGAATGAATAAACAAACTTTAGTGATTTTTTGTGACTCTTCTTAACAGACCAAAACCAAATACTTCATATCTTCAGGCCTAGCACATAGTGCATATTCAGTAAATGTATTATAAATGACTTACCAAAAAAAAAAAAAAAAAAGGAGTGAATAAAAAACCTTTGTAGTGATTCATTGTAGCCAACCAAGACCAAAGACCTTGCTTATCTTATTCTCTTTAAAAATGTAACTGGGTATAGCTTAAGCTAAAACTTGCTTCAAGAGAGACTAATTCTTTGACAGATCAACTAAAAGTTGCAAGTGTGTTTGGAATGTTGACTGAATTATATATGTGCAATGTAGGAGGAATAAGAAAAAAAGGTTATAGACACCTACTAACTACTGATCTAGTATATGCATGATGATCATGAGCACAGACTTTGGTCTGGGACTACTTGGGAGAGTATCCAGAATCTACCATAGGCATATGATATAGAGCACGGTTTCCTCATCTGTGAAATGGAGAGTCCATCTCAGAGGTGGTTGTGGGGACTAAATGCAATAATATTTGATTAGCACTTAGCACAAGGCCTGGCACAGAATAAGCATTTAATACTTAGTTATTATTAATGATACTCCATTTTTTTTTAATATTAATTAATTTATTTATTTAGGCTGTGTTGGGTCTTCGTTTCTGTGCGAGGGCTTTCTCTAGTTGCGGCAAGTGGGGGCCACTCTTCATCACGGTGCGCGGGCCTCTCACTATCGTGGCCTCTCTTGTTGCGGAGCACAGGCTCCAGACGCGCAGGCTCAGTAGTTGTGGCTCACCGGCCTAATTGCTCCGCGGCATGTGGGATCTTCCCAGACCAGGGCTGGAACCCGTGTCCCCTGCATTGGCAGGCAGATTCTCAACCACTGCGCCACCAGGGAAGCCCAATGATACTCCATTTTGATCCAGCTGGTATAGGTGCCAGCCAGAGACATACTATAGATGAGTAATTGCTAAACATGGCTGCTTATCAGAATCACTTTAGCTTTTTAGAAAAAAAGATTCCTGGACTCATCCCCAGACTGCTGAATTGGACTGGAGTGGGGTTGGGGAGGCAAGGATATATATTTATTAAAGCTCCCCAGGTGATTCTGAGCATCAGCCAGGTTTGGCAATTATATTACAGAAAATAGAATTGTTTCCAGAAATCATCTGAGTATGAGATATAATCAGGAAAAATGTTTCTAGTGTGGAGAAAAAGGAGCCAGAAATGACATCTCTAAAAAGCCAATTGTATATAATCTTTGGGATCAGTGGTCATAGTTGTGCTGATTGCCTGAGAACAGGTCATAATGAAAGTGAAGCGTGCACAGCTGAGCCATTTTCAAGGTCCCAGAATGAAAAGAAAAGCAGAGCAAGTGAGCTGGTAACAGCTGCCAAACTTAATTCACAGTAGCCGTGTGGGATGGGGAAAGCATTAAGAGAGCTTCAGAAAGAGGGGGTAGAAATATAAAGATTAAGTTTTAGGTATTAGAGGAACAAAGATTAGAGGAAAATAGATGAAGTAGCTGAGGGTGAGCTCTAAGAAGTGCTATAGGAAAATATCAGGAGAGGATAATTCTTACTGAAAAAAAGAGATAAAGAACACATGCCTCAGAAGAAGAAGGAAAAAAGAGGTTGCAGGAAGGATCATAAACACATTTGGAGAGATTAACATGGAAAAGGCCAAAAGAAGCATGGATAATCGGCCTATTATAGATGGACTCCAAATCCCGGAGAAACAAGTATTACAGAAGGAGAGAGGGAAAGTAAAGCCTAACTACAGCAGTGAAGTTGATAACAAAGGGAAATAAATGAGGGAGTTCAGAAGTATTGAAGGATAATTAGAATTATACAAATAAGGATAAAGTACAGCTTCAGGTAGGAGAGCATGTAGTACAAAGAATATGGAACACAAAAGTCTAAGGAGCCATTCAGCAAACACTTATTGAGTGTTTATTGCAGTCAGGCTGTATGCCGGACACTGGACACAGGGATGAACGAGAGACAGTTTCTGTTCCCATGGAGTTCTCATTTCTGATAAACCTTGGGTGTAGAAAAGAGACAAAGTGACATTCTGGTTGGAAATAGGGCTGCATGTGATAAAAGAATGTTTTGTTTTTGAAAGGACTGAATATGAGCTTTCCCCAGTAGACTCTGAAGCCAGGCAAGGCCTTTTGAGCATTGCGGGGGTTTGGAGGATATATTCGAATCTGGGTTGGAGTCTGTCTGACCATAGATGTAAATTAGGCAGAGAGATGGGGCTGTGTTTGTGAATGTATGTGTGTGTGTGTGTCTGTCTAAACACATCTATCTCTCACCCCAAAGAAATTTAAAAAGAAAATGATTATTTGGTGTCTTTCTTGCATATTATAAATAAGGATATTATGGGAAAAGTCTGAAAGTAACCAAGAAAGGACCTAAGAAGCCAATGAGAATCCATTTATAAAATAAGGATTAAATAATACTTCTTAGGGTTTATATACTGTTACTTGTCTGTAATATACTTAGAAAGAAAAGAAAGTATAGTTGTCCCTCGGTACCGAAGGGATTGGTTCCAGGAGCCCCTGTGCAGAGATGTATGCTCAAGTTCCTTATATAAAATGGTGGGTGCAGAGGACCATCTGTATTTTGTAGCATTGCCAGTTCAACAGAGCATATATGTGGTAAAGTGAAATACCTTTTTTCCAATCATGCAGTAGTGAGAACTCAAATTAATTTCTCAACAGCTCGGAAGTTTTGATAGAGTAATTTAGAACATAAGCAAATTCCTGATAGAACACAAGGAAATTAAAACTATGAGGAGGAATGATCAGCTTCCTTTTGAAGGCGAGGAGGTGGTGGAAGTATTAAAAGAAATGAAGGATCTCAGAGGGTTGAACCCAAAGAAGTTAAAGAACTAAAGAGACCTATCTATATGCAGAAATGATTAATGAAAAGCATAAAAGTAAAGAAAAACAGGTTGAAGACATTGAAGGAAGCATTAAAAATCAGAAACCAAGTGGAAGAAGTCTTTAAACAGATCCAAGATGGTAGAAAACATAAGATTAAAGCCAAAATTAAGTCATTGCTTTACATTCTTAGATTTTGCAAAAATACAAGGGAGTGCCATGGTAGGTAAAAACACATTCAGATTGCCTTAAAAGGATAAGATTGAAAGAGGAATTCTTTGTCAAACGGTTTTAGGAGCTAGATAAGAATTTTGGGGATTGGGTTGTGTATGTGGAGAGAAGAGATATCAGATGCCTGTAATATTGTGGTGTCAAAAAGATGAACAGATAATTTAGTAGTAGACATCTGATTCTAAAACTGAGCAACATAATAAAATTATTGTAGAAGGAAGAAAACTTCTGGGTTTAATGATCTACCAGAGATCTATGAGCAAATCTGTGATGCCTCTGTTCAAAGGCATATGGAAGGTGAGATAACCAGCGCAATGAAACTAGTGTTAATAGGAAGTGAGAGAAATTGGGAACTGGTACCTGCTGATAATACTGAACACCGAATATAAGATTTTTGTGCGAAGAAAGACTGACAGGAATAATAGAGAACATGAGATGCCAAGGAAACAATATGCCATAAAGTGGGTCTGAGAAGCTAACTGGAAGATCCTTGCATGGCAAAAGAATGAGGTGGGAAATAAATTCATTCTATTTGGATTAAGAAAGGCTTTTATTTAGACAAGCTGTGATTTTCTCTTCAATACCATGTAAAATATATTGTTCCAGGGCAGCTTTTGAAATGTGAGGACTTTATATGTGAGCCATTGGGATCAGCGTCTCCATTCTCAATTAAAAAGATTGAGGAGAAAATTAAAGTGATAAGAATAAAGTAGTACTGCTCATAATATCCTTTACTATTTTTGTAGTCTGTAGATTGAACTCCCCCTCCTCCATTAAAAAATTTTTTTAAGAGTATAAGGATATAGGGGACTTCCCTGGTGGTCCGGTGGCTAAGACGCCATGCTCCCAATGCAGGGGGCCCGGGTTCAATCCCTGGTTAGGGAACTAGATCCCACATGCATGCCGCAACTAACAGTTCGCGTGCCAAGACTAAAGATCTCGCATGCCGCAACTAAGACCCAGCACAGCCAAAATTAATTAATTAATTAATAATTTAAAAAAAGAAAAAGAATAGCATCTCTAGCTTTTTCAAAAGTAAATTTAAAATAGAGTACAGGAAGCTGGAAGAGCATCATAAAAATGGATAAAAAACAAAGTAATGCAAACTTGTTGAAAACAAAAATAAAGGATGGCTATGTTCTTTGGAGGGGCAAAAAATGCAAAAAGAAATTGGATCATGAAAATACAATAATCCCCTCTTATCCACGGGGGATGCATACCAAGACCCCCAGTTTATACCTGAAACCATGGATAGCACTAAACCCTATATATACTCTGTTTTTTACATACATATATACATACCTATGATAAAGTTTAATTTCTAAATAAGGCACAGTAGGAGATTAACAACAATAATAAAATAGAACAATTATAACAATATACTATAATCAAAGTTACATGAATGTGGTCTCTCTCTCAAAATATAATATCTTGTACTTTACTCACCCTTCTTTTGAGGATGTGAGATAATAAGATGCCTACATGGTGAGATGAAATGAGATGAATGACGTAGCATTAAACTACTATTGACTTTTTTGGTGATAGGTTAGAAGGAGGATCACTTACTTTGGGTGATCTTGGATCATCGAGCCATGGCACTGTGAGTGGTTGGATGTTAGGAGCAGGTGATGTTGATGGTTAGGGATCCCAGGCAGGACGGAGCATGTCACCCCAGATTTCATCACGTTACTCGTAACAGCACGCAATTTAAAACTTATGAATTGTTTATTTCTGGAATTTTCAGACTGCTGGTAACTGAAACCACAGAAAGCAAAACCACGGATTGGGGTGGGTGGGGGACTACTGTAAAAGAAACAGGAAAGAAAATAGACATAGGCTAATTAGAAGTTATTAGAGAGCAGTTCTTAGTAGTCAGCAGATCACATAGCTGTTGGTATCAGTTTTTCCTGCTGCCTCTTGCAGCTTTTCGTCAGTGATCTCACTCCCATGGCTTTAATCGCCATCCGTATGCGAATAACTCTCAAATCATGTATGCCCAAGCTCTAAACCTATATGTCCAACTTCCTACTAAAGATATCTTGGGTGTGTCACAAGTGCCTCAAATTCAGTAGGTCCAAGTCTGAAAAAGAATCATGTCCCCACTTCTCCCTCCCATCCCAAGTCTGTTTCTCCTGTGTTTCCCTATTGTGGAGTATTGCAGTCTTACCTTAGTCCCCTTACTCTAGAAATTTAAACATCATCCTTAATGTTTCTTCTTTTACTCCTCTATCTAATCAATCAGTTAGACTATTCATTGTTCCCCTTTAATATCTCTCACATGTATTTATCTCTCTGTTCTCATTCTGTTAGTTTGGACCAGGGATCGGCAAACTTTTTCTATAAAGGGCCAGATAGTAAATACTTCAGGCTTTGCAGTCCATATGATCTTTTCTGCAATCACTGCAGCTCCAAAGCAGCCATAAGACAATATAGAAATGAATGGGTGGGGCTATTTCCCATAAAACTTTATAGACACTGAAATTTGAATTTCATATAATTCATGAAATATTCTTTTGGCTTTTCTCTCCAACCATTTAAAAATGTAAAAACCATCCTTTGTTTGCCATCCATACAAAAGCAGGCAGCAGGCCAGATTTGGCTCACAGGCCATAATTTGCCCACCCCTGGCTTAAAGGAACATTTTCTCTCACTTGAAAAACAACAGTAGTCCCCCATTCTCCTACTATCTTACCTGGTCTCTCTAGTCTTGTCTCTCTGGTCCACTCATCATACTGAAGCCAGATTGACTTTTTAAAATGCAAATTGGGTTTCATTACGTTGTTTGAAGTCCTTTAAAATTTGACCATAGCCAGTGGAATGTATCCCCATTCCTTGGCAAGGCGCTTCGTAATGTGGACCTTGCTTATCTTTCTAGACATACTTCTTGTCATTTCCCCCTAACTCTCTGTTCCAGCTTAAAACTGCTTAGAACTGCTTGCAGTTTCTGTGATGTGCAGTGTTTTTCACTTCTAAGTTTTGACACATATTTCCTTACCCTCTCCCTACTTCCACCTGGCTAGCCACTCTTCTTCCTGCTGGACTTATTTCAGTTATCATCATCTCCAGAAACCTCCTCTCATTCCCCCAAGGCTGGATTTAAATGCTTTTACTAAGTTCTGCCATCTGCAGAATCCAATAATAGCACTTATTTTACTATAATTGCCTGTTTACCTGACTGTGTCTTCTAAATAGTAAACTTGAGTGCCTAGTGTTTATCCATTATTTTATCCCCAGTTTCCTATATGGTGCCCCATAGTACCCTCAGCATTTTTATTTTTATTTTTTGCATTAAAATATTGATATGATTTATAAAATATTGATATAATTGATATAATTAAAATATTGATATAATTCAAAGACCATGAAATTTGCCCTTTTTAAGTGTGCAATTCAGCGGTTTTTAGTATACTCACAAAGTTGTGCAGCCATCTCCCTATTTAATTCCAGAACATTTTTATCACCCCAAAAAGAAACACCACGCCCATTAGGAGGTCACCCTTCATTCCTCCTCCCTTCAGCCCCTGGCAGCCACTAATTACTTTTTGTCTCTATAGATTTGCCTAGTCTGGACATTTCATGTCAGTGGAAGGGCCCTCCAGTCTTTTTTTTCCCAACCTTCTTCATTATTATAGTTTTCCCTGTATCATGTGCTTTAGCCAAACAGTGCTTTGGTGGGGTCTTCATATATGTCTCATGCTTTCTTATATCTTTTCTTATGCCACCTCCTCTATCTGAAATGCTTTTTTCTACTTATTTAGAGTTTTACCTAGCCTTCAATGCCTAATTCGGATAAGACCCCTTCCAAGAAACTTTCCTGATCATATTAGGTAGGAATCATCTCTGAAATCCTACAGTAATTATACTAGTTTAGGTGCTACCTTGCCTACTGATTCTTTGAGACTGCTCTCATGTTTTCTAATTGTTTTATACTCTCCCATCCAGTACCTTGGCACAATAAGTTCTTAGAACGTAGTTGAAAATGTCATGGACACTCTGGAAAATAGCATGACAGTTTCTTTAAAAACTAAACATAGACTTACCATACAACCCAGCAGTCTCACTCCTGGGCATTTACTCCAGAGAAATAAAAACTAATATTCATGTAAAAATCTGTACACAGTTTTTCATAGCAGCTGTATTTGTGATAGCCAAAAACTAGAAACCACCAAAATGTTCTAAAGTAGTTGAATGCTTAAACAAACTATTGTACATTCATATCGGAATACTACTCAGCAATAAAAAGGAATGAACTATTGATGTATACAACTATGCGTTATGCTGATTGAAAAACATCTCAGAAGGTCACATACTATATGATTCCATTTATATAACATTCTTGAAATGACAAAATTACAGAGTGGAGAACAAATTAGTGGTTACCAGGGATCAGGTATAGTGGGGAAGGAGGATAGGTTTGACTATAAAGGATAGCATGAGGGAGATATTTGTGATGATGGAATAGTTCTGTATCTTGATTTTGATGGTGTTTACATGAATCTATACATATGATAAAATGGCATAGAACTATATACATACACATTGTACCAATGTCAGTTTCCTGATTTTGATGTCATATAGTTGTATAACATGTACCCAATTGGGGGAAATTGTGTGAAGGGTATATGGGATTCATCTGTGTTATCTTTGCAATTTCCTATGAACCTATAATTATTTCAAGATGAAAAGTTAAAGTTTTTTTCTTTAGAGATTGAAGTGGTATTTAGCATAATCATTTTGCCACTCATGGTGCTGCTTTTGATCAGTATGAATCAGTCTGCACCTTTCAAAATAATGTTACTCTTGAGGTTGACAAGAGAACCTGTTTGTAGTGATATTTTGCATTTTACAATTAGGTGAAACCTGTTTAAGCAAGAACTGAGACACAGTAGTTCTTTGATATCCTGGCTATCCAAGGCCTTGTCTTACTTTTTAAATTAAGTGGTAAGCCTTAAATTGAGTCATATTTTGGTACACGTTTAAGTTCCTGGTGCTCTTGTATACTGGCCCCTAGAGGACAGTGACTACAGCAATGGGTCCTGTGTAGTATCTGTCATCCTGTGGGAGCTTGATAAACAATAATTATTTTTGACTTGGCATTAATTGATTCAGACAATTCTTTTCTTAATACAGAGTTGAAAATCTTCTGGTAAGATTTCGAAAAAACATACTATTAAGCAATATTCAACTCAAACTTAAAAACTTTTGAAAATTGTTATACTATATATTAAGTAAAATGAATATTCTTGTGCAAATTTAAAATGAGTATTACAAAATCAGAACTTATTTCTAATTCTTTTTGGAAAGTGGTGTGGTATGCATAACTTAAGGATTTTTCTTTTGTACTTATGATCAAGCGCAAAGTGAATATGAGGGAAAAAATGTAAATATGAGCAAAACTACATATTCTTTAGTAAAATGAAAATGATTTTTTTTTCAGGTTAAACTGCAGAACAACATATCATATCAGATGGCAGACATACATCATTTAAAGGGTAAGAAACTTAATTACAGATTAAATATAAAGGTCACTAAATGTCTAAAATCCTGAAGAATTAAGAAGTCCTCAAGTTAAACAGCTAAATGAGATAGAATTTTTGAACAAAGCTCCTCTGATGGCAAAACATTTATCCTTTTGTCTTAAGATATAATGAAAAATTTTTAATATTGCTTTATATATAATAAGTGCAAGTTAATATTTGAGGTCTGCATTTTAATCTTGTGCTGTAGACAGAGTTCATGCAATGACATGTTAGAAGAATCCTCAAAGAAAATTGAGGTGTAGCTTTGGAGACTGTCAGATTTCTAGGGAAAAGGTTAGGGATGATTCCTCTGTACTGTGTCCAATCTGCTAAAATAATCCATTCAGATCTAGGGATGCTTTGGACAGATCCTCCAAACTTAATGTTTCAGATACCCCGGGATCAAAGAAACCTGCAACAAAAACTGGGAAGAAACCTGGAGACAGATTTGATAGATAGGTAGGTAGGTAGGTAGGTAGATAGAAAGAAAGTAAGAAGACAGATTTTTTTTCACTTAGATGAAGTGATAGGAGATGACTAAAGCTCTTATGAAAAATAATAGGTAAAGAGAACAAGCTCTATCGTCTGCTTACATTACTGCACACTATCACTGGCCTTTGGAGTTTGGGGTCTGAGGACTATCCCGCTTCTCCCTCATACCCTTTGATTACAACACTATATATTTTAAACTTTGCATGCAGTGACTCTAAGTTTGTATATGTGGGTAATACTTGCTCTCTAATTTCATAAATATATCTTTATAACCATTTTAAACCTATTTAGATAGAATTAGGTAATATATACATATATTTTTAAAATTTATTTTTATTTATTTATCTATCTATCTATCTATTTATTTATTTATTGGATGCGTTGGGTCTTCGTTGCTGCACGCGGGCTTTCTCTAGTTGCCATGAGCGGGGGCTACCCTTCATTGCAGTGTGTGGGCTTCTCATTGCGGTGGCTTCTCTTGTTGTGGAGCACGGGCTCTAGGCACGCGGACTTCAGTAGTTGCAGCACACGGGCTCAGTAGTTACAGCATGCGGGCCCTAGAGTTCACGGGCTTCAGTAGTTGGGGTGCACAGGATCAGTAGTTGTGGCTTGCGGACTCTAGAGTGCAGGCTCAGTAGTTGTGGCGCACGGGCTTAGTTGCTCCGTGGCACGTGGGATCTTCCCGGACCAGGGATCAAACCTGTGCCCCCTGCATTGGCAGGCAGGTTCTTATCCACTGCACCGCCAGGGAAATCCCAGGTAATATATTTTTAACATCCTCTTGAAGAAGCCAACCTAAGTTGACTTTGTAATTTATGTAAGTTTTGCTTCTCACCTAGCAAATCCATTAGGAAGTATCATTTGTGTGTTATAACCCAAACATAGGAATTATTAATTTTTTACTATCTATGATTTAGAACAGCTTTGATTTTCTGTTAAAAATTTACTTTTGGGCTTCCCTGGTGGCACAGTGGTTAAGAATCCGCCTACCAATGCAGGGGACATGGGTTCGACCCCTGGTCCGGGAAGATCCCACATGCCGCGGAGCAATTAAGCCCGTGCACCACAACTACTGAGCCTGAGCTCTAGAACCTGTGACCCACAACTGCTGAAGCCCGCACACTTAGAGCCCGTGCTCCACAACAAGAGAAGCCACCGCAATGAGAGGCCCGCGCACCACAATGAAGAGTAGCCCCCACTGCAACTAGAGAAAGCCCGCGTGCAGCAACAAAGACCCAACTCAGCCAATAAATAAATTAATTAATTAATTAAAAATTAAAAAATCCTTTAAAAAAAAATTTACTTTCTGGTTGGCCACATTTATTGTTGTTGCATTTGTGTCCATATTCTACTCTTTTTGACTCACTGGAGTGCACAGGATGACACAGAAGATGGCACACTGTCAGTGCTGCTTCCAGCTTGCAATTTTTACAAATGATTTTGCTTGTCATCAAAGTATATTTCTTATTAAATAGTAATAGATCAGTTGAATAAGAAGTCCTATGGCTTTTGCTAGTACATGTCAGAGAAAATGACAGCCTATGTTACTGAGTAAAAATCTTTATTTTGCTGTATGTGTTGAAGTAGATCTTGAGATGTTTTGAAATTTTGATGATAATCTTTAGCAGAGAAAAAAGCTTTGATTTGAACTCATACCGTGCAACTTTTGGTTTTAGTGCAGTTACTGAAGCTTGGATGCTTGAGATTGAATTTCATTAATGTGACTTTTGCACCCTGGGAACTATTTCTACTGAAGCAAACTTCTTGACAAGTTGACAGTAAAATCCGTATTTGACTATTTTCATTGACATTAATGTCGGATATAATGGAATTAATACACATCAAGATCCTAAAAAAAATCTTTTAATATTTTCTTGGAAATAAAAGGATTAGGGTTGGTTTTTAATGCCTGAGAAAGTAAATTAACATTCTAGTATACACTTATTTTGAATAGGTTACCTTATTTTTATTCCTATTACTGAAAGAAAATTTGCAATAAAAAATTTCCAGAAGTAAATATATTTTTTTTGGCTTTAAAAGATCATCCTAGAAGTTAAATTGAGAGATTATGGCCATATCTTTCTATAGCATACCCTGATACTACTGTCAGAGCTAGACTACCCTGCACAATCGACCTTGGACCTGATCTCATATTAAGTTACTCTGGGGACTTTCCTGGTGGTGCAGTGGTTAAGAGTCCCCCTGCCAATTTAGGGGACACAGGTTTGATCCTTGGTCCAGGAAGATCCCACATGCCGCGGAGCAACTAAGCCCATGCACCACAACTACTGAGCCTGCGCTCTAGAGCCCGCGAGCCACGACTACTGAGCCCACGTGCCACAACTACTGAAGCCTGCAAGCCTAGAGCCCGTGCTCCGCAGCAGGAGAAGCTACCACAATGAGAAGCCTGTGCACTGAAACGAAGAGTAGCCCCCCTTGCGGCAACTAGAGAAAGCCCACGTGCAGCAACGAAGACCCAACGCAGCCAAAAATTAAAAAAAAAAAAAAAGTTACTCTGAGCATCCTGCTGTGGTGACCTAGAGCAGCCACACTAGACACAGAGTATCTCTGGGTTCAAAATGAAGAAAACACATGGCAATCAGTTGAAGGTAAAATTGTGATATAGGAAAATTTTGTCTTTAGTTTTGCTTTCTGATCTATTTACTCCCCTCCCCCCCGTTTTTTTGGCCACGCCACGCGGCTTGCGGGATCTCAATTTCCCAACCAGGGATTGAATCCTGGCCACTGCAGTGAAAGCACTGAATCCTAAACACTATACCACCAGAGAACTCTACTTGTCCCCTTTCAAGTCTTTATTTTGGCCCACTCAAAGCACCAATCTGCTGCATGCTTTATAATCCTTTCCCTGTATTCAAATAGGTTAGAATCTGATATTTTACATGGACTGGAACTCACTCATACTGATGTTTTATTTTTCTGTCAATTGAATTTTAAGCCTTTTATCTCCATTTAAATGTGAAAACTTTATTTCCTGATAAAGGTATTTCAAATATTGTTAGTGAGAAACTTTGTGGGGAGGCAGAGAAGCCATCCCAAATCTTAAAATCATACTAAGCCTCAGGTTCATTCTGAAGGTAAACTTAGCTGCTTCAGTTAGTTTAATGTGTAGGAAAAAGAAGCCTGAATGAGTCCTGACCACCAGTTGAGGTCCATTCCCTAGTAGCTACTAGGTAGTGCTGATTTGATTTTTCTTTTTTTTTTTTTTAACGTAGTAACTTTCAGTTCTAAAATATTTCCTTCTTGAGTACAGCTTCAGGGAACTGACTAACACTGTCTGTAAACTACAAGGCTTTTTGTCACTGCCTCCTGCTGGGATCTCATTGTTTCTGTAGACTCAACATCCATAGCTGAGGCCAGAGTTCTGCTACCTCTAGCCCTCTATTTCTTAATAGATGGGACCAGGGATCAGATAGCAAGCTGAATGTGTTATTCAGGGATACCTGACCTCAGATTTGTTACTTTTATCTAGGGTGGGAGTAATGTGAAAAACTACAGAAATCAACCGTGTTTGTATATTGGAGAATTAATAGAGTAAGAAGAGAAATTTAAAATGTGACTTGACTAAACTCATAGACACAGAGTAGAATGGTGGTTACCAGGGGCTGGGAGGTGTGTGGGGAAAATGAGATGTTGGTCAAAGGGTACAAACTGTTATAAGATGAATAAGTTTTGGTGATCTATATACAGCATGGTGATTATAGTTAACAAGACTGTATTATATACTTGAAAGCTGCTAAGACAGTAGATCTTAAATGTTCTCACCACAAAAAAAGTGGTAATTATGTGAGATGGTGGACATGTTGGCTAATGCTATGATGGTAATCATTTCACAATATGTGAGTGAATCAAATCAACATGTTGTACACCTTGAACTTACACAATGTTATATCTCAATTAAAATAAAAATAATAGGGCTTCCCTGGTGGCGCAGTGGTTAAGAATCCACCTGCCAATGCAGGGGACACGGGTTCAATCCCTGGTCTGGGAAGATCCCACATGCTGCAAAGCAACTAAGCCCATGCACCACAACTACTGAGCCTGTGCTCTAGGGCCCGTGTGCCACAACTACTGAGCCCACATGCCACAAGTACTGAAGCCCGTGTGCCTAGAGCCTGTGCTCCGCAACAAGAGATGCCACCGCAGTGAGAAGCCCGTGCACCGCAACAAAGAGTAGCTCCCACGCGCCGCAACTAGAGAAAGACCGCACGCAGCAAGGAAGACCCAGCACAGCCATAAATAAATAAATAAATAAATAAATAAATAAATAAATAAATTTAAAAAATTTAAAAAATAAATTTAAAAAATAATAATAAAAATGTGGCTTGAATAGGCAAGCATATTTATTACCTATAAGCATTTTATATAAATCATTTACTTTTCATATTTGGTTATTAATACTATACAATAGCTATTGTTATGCGTATTGTTAAACTTTATATACTTCAGCAAACGTTCATGTGACTTTAACATTTTTACTTTTTGTCATCACCATAGTTATGATTCCCCAATAAAATTTAGAAAGTAGAGGAAAAAATATGCTCAGAATCCCACCACTAAGTGTAATCACTGGTAGCATTTTGATATATTTTTATTCTCATCTGTTTTTTTTACATGGATATATTTTATATTATAAATATATGCTTATATCTGCTTTTTAAAAACTTACATCACAAGCATTTTTTGAGTGCCTTTAAAGTAACAAGGTTAATTCTGTAAGCCCTCTATGAAAAGTAGATGTTATGTTATAGTTATAATATTGTACATTATGGTTAGATATTATACTTTAGTCTTAATAAGTAGTTATTGCTTATACAGAATAGACCTCTGTTCCCATTTATAAAAATTAAAACTTTCTTAACTATTACTTTTGCTTAGCTGCTAAGGCTGTTGGCTAATTTTTTAATCCTCTATCCAAGAAACTGACATTTCTCTTCTCTGGCTGAATTTCTTTTATTTGTAGGGTTAGATGAAGAGGGAGTGACTAGAAAATGTGGGGCCAGTGATTATGGATTAAAGGTTCCCAAAGCGGATCTGGTCCAGCTTTTAATTTACTATCCAGTTTGAAATTTCATGTTATTCATTACAGCTAAAACTTTTAGCTCTAGTCTGGAGGTTATAAGCTTTGAAAATGGAATTTTGGTATATGTGGACCTAAACCTCAGTAGCAGAACTAGAAATGAGATCTAAAATGATTGGTACTTAATTTGGGAATCAAGTATGATTTAGAATGAATTGAATTCTGTACCTATAGCCAATACATCTAAAAAATATGATTTTTTTCCCTACTTTTATAAAGCAGTAAGGTTTAGAGAGATAGGTAGTTCTTTTTGTACTATTTCCACAACTTAGCATACTGTCTACCTAATGTGAAAAGATGTGTAATTTTTTAATATTTCTGATTTATGTGAAAGCCATTGAGGCTATCTTGTTTTATTGCCCATGCATGTGTATGAAAGGCAGTTAAATGTGGTACTTATTATATAAATTTAACTTCCTGTATATAATTTTTGAAAATCCCATACCTTCTCAATGGGAAGCAATAAAGTAAACTTCATTCCTTTGATTTTTACCTTCGGTGGATAGAGCAACTCGCTGAGCTTCGTCAGGAGTTTCTTCGACAGGAAGACCAGCTCCAGGACTATAGGAAGAACAATACTTACCTTGTGAAGAGGTTAGAATATGAGAGGTAAGAGGCTACATGCAACAAATATTTATGAATCTTGAATATTTGTCCAACTTTCAATTAATTTCTTCCTTTCTGGCTTCTGTTTTTCTTCTCTTCTTTCATTTCACGAGGTCTTTTAAATCCCTTTTCTGTTATCTTTCTATGCCTCTTTGAAATCACTCTCTTTTATTTTGATATGTTGAACAACATGAAAATATCTCTTACAAGGCATGTTGAATCTGCCCATGTAGTAGAGTTCATTGTGAGACAGAAAATCTTTCAAGGTCTGAGTTTTATTGAATTAGATGTGGCAAAGACTGAAAGAAGATTCTGTGGTTCTTTTCGAGGGTCAATCCAGAAGATAAAGCTGGCACTGGAAGATGTCCCCAGAATAGCTGAGGGACTAAGCACCAGCTGCTTCTCCTGTTCTGCACTTCAGTCCCCTTGCTTACACCTCTGCACTGTTGGTGATGCGGTTGGGAAACCTCTTAGGGGCCTTTCTAGAATTACTCTTTAAAAGGGTTTATTGTGTATTAAATCAGTTTTACAGTTAAAGGTATTTTTGGGTCTACATACCAAAAATTAGAAAGATTCACTGTATCTTAAACTGTTTATTCATTTCTGAGTTCTTACTCTTGTAGGTTATCAATATGCATCTACTTACATATATGTATTTTAATCTAATAGTATTCAATAATTTTACATATATCTTTAGGATTAAATAAATATTATTCCAGCATGTTAGTGTACCAAAGCTTGTTTAATCTCTCCCAACTGCTGGACCATTGTAGGAGTTTTCCTTTTCTCACTGTTATGACTATCAACTATAAAAATCTTTGTGCAAAAAGCATTTTCTCCCTCTTACATTATTTCACTGGTTATATTCTCAAATATAGAACTTCTGAGGTGGAATGTTTTATTGATTTTGTTGCTCTTATCACATATATGAAAGATTGCTTTGTAAAATGACTATACTAATTTATAATGTAAATGTTTCCCTGGAGCCCCACCAACATTGGCTTTTATAATTCTAACTTAATTTTGCTAGTATAGTAATAAGATAGTACTATATATACATATAAGAAGTTTAATTTGCATTTTAAATGGTGGAAGATAACATTTGTCTGTGTATGTATTCTTTGTTTCTTTTTGCATGAATGATCTGTTTGTTTTTGACTACTTGTCCAGTGGAAATTCACAATCTTTATGTGTTTTGTTCCTTCACATTTTCTCTTGCTGGTTGCATTCTCTCTTCTTTATTAGTTTCTTCCATTCTTGCTCTTCTTATGGTTTAGGCTTTTATTATTGTGTTGAAAGTACTAACTATTTGATGAATCATCTGCTGCCACTCCTTATCAACTCTTATAATTCTAGCTTTTCTTATCTATTACTATATTATTGGTCTTACAGTTTTCTCTTTTAAAGTGTTTTTCTCTTCTGTGATTGAAGTTGACTTTGACAGTTGTTTCTTTATAAATACAACTTATAAAAATAAATTTTCATCTTTCTAATTTCTGTTTTTGAATTAGTTTTATCAATATTTTTATCCTCTATTAAAGATTCAAATATTGTAAGAATTTTGACTGTGAGCTATTTTTATGTCTGCTCTTTGTCCTTCCCTACCCACTCCCCTGCTAACTGAATGCTTTATCCTTATAAATGTATGTTTTCAACTTCTAGACATCTTTGAGAATCAATCCAAAATAATAGTCTAAAAGGATGACTTGTAATTTAGTTTTCAGTGTGGACAACAGATCAAGGAATTAAGAGCACAGCATGAAGAAAATATTAAAAAGTTAGCAGACCAGTTTTTGCAGGAACAAAAGGTAAATTTTAAAAATACTTAAAATATGTTCTTGTTATAAATCTTAAAATTTAGAAGTTAAAATTTGTATTTTTGTTATAAAACATTATATTTTTAAGTATTTTAGCCTGCCTAATTTTAAAAGTGACTTGCAGTGGCTTTACTGCTGAGTAAATTAGACATTTACAAAAGTATAACCTCAACTCTTAAAACTAATTTTGAGCTAAATATCTTTTACCTGACTTTTAAAAATAATTTTTGCTATTTATTTCTCAGGTTGTAAAGTGGATGATCATTTTACTGGAAAATCAATTACTTCCTATTTTATGCTTTTGAGAAATAGAAAAAAATTGAGAAAAATTTTCCATAATTATCAGTCTTTGTTATTCTGAATTCCTTTCTTAAAACACAGAAATGAAACACTAGCCACTACTTTGATTCATATTTTGGGGGTGGCAAATTCTTTTAGTTCATACAATTCCAGTTGATATATATTATGAAAGTCCTGCTAGAAATGGAGGGAATTTGTCTGAAGTTTACTAGTCATTAGGACATTCATTTTTTTATACACAATAATCTAATCTGACTAGCTGTGGTTTGTATAAAGTCTTGTGATTTATTAGAGTTAAGAGAGATTGATTAGTGAAAAATATTTTTCTTGGTCTTCGGCAGCATCTCATCTAAAGGACTAGAAGTTAAGGAAACCAGGTTTTCATTCTTCGCTCTTTCACTATTTTGCAGCATGATATTGAGGGCATCATTGTTTGAATCTATAAAGTGGAATGGCTGCTGCCTATCTGCAGTCTTCCTTGAAGAGACATGGGGATAGATTGCTGGAAGATGGCAGGCCTGAGTGAGCTACCTTGGTGGCATTTAGGGCAGTCAGAAGGTATTATTGAAACACTGGATGGTTAGAGGAGCATAGTAGAACACGGAAGGAAGGGGACAAGGGGCTTGCTGTTGCAATTGTGTTATTACAAGCCCAGTATATAAATAATGGGATGAATTTGCTCTCTTCTCTTCTCCCAAGAAGCATGTATATAAGCTTTTTCTTTTTTCCTGCCTAGTGTAGTTCTCCCTTTCTGCTCTTCTGTATTAGGCTATTTTTATATTATTAATTAGCTAATATCTACTCCAGTTCTTCTTTGCACTTATCCTGCCCTAAATGGAGCAAGGTGGGAAGGAATGGAGATGCTTAAGAGAATTTCTCCTTTCTAGGGTGACATACCAGCTGCCTAATTCTACTCCTCATCCTCATTCTCTGTTCTTCAACTACTATGACTAGTTGATTCTGTGAAATTTCAGTTGTTTTTCATAGGAATAAATCCATTGTAAGCTATATGAAACAAGCATAAGTTGTATTGAGGGATTTTTTTTTTTTTTTTAACTAAGTACATTCCTGTCTTGGAAATTACTCTGGGGAAGGGGTCAGCAAACTAAATCCAACCTCCTGCCTGTTTTTAACTGCCCATCAGCAAAAAACGGTCATTACATTTAAAAATGGTTAAAAACTCAAAAGAATATTTTATGATATGGGAAAGTTGTAAGAAATTCAAGTCTTAGTGTCTACAAATACAATTTTATTAGAACACAGCCACACTCATTTGTTTATTGCTTTCATGCTACAAAGGTAAATTGTTATAAACCAGAGGAGACTAAGAAGACCTGAGTACTTAAATGCAATGTAGTAAAAAATTAAATAAAGTAAAAAAATAAAATAAATGCAGTGTAGTATCCTGGATTGGATCCTGGAACAGAAAAAGGTCTTAATGGAAAAAGTGATGAAATCTAAGTAAGTCTGGAGTTTAGTTAATGTACTAATGTTGGTTTCTTAGTTTTGCAAATGTACTGTGCTAATGTGATGTTAACATTAAGGGAAATTGAGAAATGGGTAATTACTTTTCTATAAATCTAAATTATTTCAGAGTAAGAAGTTTATTTAAAAAACAATTAGGGGGACTTCCCTGGTGTTGCAGTGGTTAAGAATCCGCCTGTCAGTGCAGGGGACATGGGTTAGAGCCCTGGTTTGGGAAGATCCCATATGCCGCGGACCAACTAAGCCCGTGTGCCGCAGCTACTGAGCCTGCACTCTAGAGCCAGCGAGCCACAACTACTGAAGCCTGCGCATCTAGAGCCCACACTCTGCAACAAGAGAAGCCACTGCAATGAGAAGCCCGCACACCGCAACGAAGAGTAGCCCCCACTCTCCGCAACTAGAGAAAAGCCCTCGCGCAGCGATGAAGACCCAACACAGCCAAAAATAAAATAAACAAATAAATTTATTAAAAAACAAAAAAACAATTAGATGGTCCCCTTACCAAATCAACAATACTGCGTTTAGAAAGCCATCTTATTTTGTTAATAGTATTTAATATCGTCCATTCACATAAAGGTATTGCCGTTAATCATCAAAGGGACAACATCTTTATTAACTGTTTTAAATGGAAAAGTATTTTTGACCAGTAGTTTGTTGACTTTTAAGTTTTGTTTATTATTGTTTGTTTTATCCACATCAAAAAGCAGTGGAATATTATGGAAGTAGCCTTATGATGTAGCATTATAGCAAAAATGCACAGAGATGAAGGATGACTGCTCAGGTTGTACCTCGTCGATTTTCTCACCTTTGGCCTTCATACTGACATGTTCAGAAATTTCAGTTTATCGTTTCACTCATCAGCAATTAAGCTCTCAGAATTGGCTGTCGCTTACCAAGTTCCCAGAAACTGTGGGAATGAGAAAGACTGTGGTTTGAATCCCTTTTCCATACTTCTCTAGCTTTGTAATCTTGAACAAGCTGCTTAAACTTCTTTAAGCCTCAGTTTTATTTTGTTTATCCCAAAACTGTTCGTTTGTCTCCACTAAAGGATAGACTTGAAAACAATTTGTAAACTATGAAACGTGGTGCAAATGTTTGTTGTTGATTTTATCTGCCAGGTACACTGGAATACCTACACCTGATTGTCAAAGCACCCTTTCTTCTTTATTGTGACAAATTCTTACAATTTGGCTCCTATTTTTCTAGATTTTCTGTAGATTTTTTAGTAGATTTTTTTTAAAGTAGATTTTTTATAATGTTACCAATGATTGCATTGCATAGTGCTTTAGAGTTGACAGAACATTTAATGTTAATATTATTATGCATTAAATATTAATATGGCAACCCAAGCATGTGTACTTGACTCCTTGCCTCTCCCAGTTTTCCACTGAGGCAACTCAACCAATATAAAAGAGAAAACTGGCCCCCCACAGAATTGAGTCAGACCTAATCATAAACCTGAAGATTCAAGTTTCCAAGGAGGAGATATGGTTAGTTGAAGCAGGTTACAGGGAGCACTGACTTGTGCATTGTTCTGCCATTCCTTGCTATGCTTGAGTGGCCAGTGCACCTGGGAAGAAGTTTGCCTGTTTTCCACCCTTGCTGTTTCTACTTGGGGAAAAGCCTGACAATGTCAGTAGCCATCTATCACACTTGAGGGGGCACCTGTGTGCCAACCTCCTGCTCTCTGCTATCCTGCTCGATTACAACATATGCCTATACAGAACCCACTCTGCCCACAGCACCCAGGACTGTGCCAAACTGTAGGCCTCCACAGCAACCCACAGTGCTCAGCAAGACTGTCTTCTCACAGAATCACCAAAGAGAATTATCAGCATAGCCAAAGAGAATTATATCTGCCTAAAATTTTAGACCATTTATGATAGAGACTTTTAAAAAATATTACTTATTCTCTGACTTCATATCAGGTATAAAAACTGAACAGAAAATAATATATCCCACATCTCTAAGTGTTTAGAATTTAGACCCATGGTATGTATTTCAAAAAAATGAACTGTTTCAGAATATTAAGTTAATAGTTGTGTCAATAGTTTCACATTTTGAACTGAAAAATACTTACTGTTACCAAATCTTAATCTAACAGCAAGAGGCCCACAAGTTTGAATCAAAAGATGGAAATGAATTGGATATAAACCATCATGCAATACCTAAAAACGTTCCAAAAGTTGCTGAGAATGCTGCAGGCAAGCATGAAGAACCCTCGAGCAATCATATTCCACATGGGAAAGGTATTACTATTATTTTGTGTTAATAGGATATTGACTTTTCTCATTTTGAAGTGGACATTTTCAGTCATAAAGAATATTGTTTGATTTTACTTCCGTTATGATTAGGTGTCTGTTTCAAATTTGGATCCTTTAATAGAGAAGAAAAAACAGTAAGTTTATAGAGTTACAACTATGTCCAAAGCAAGATATAAAGATATTCATTTGATATAGCCTGTTGCTCTACAAACTGATTGTTACATTCCTTCAAAATATTTTCAATTTATGTAATGAAAAATATAAAATTATATTTTTTGTTACTTGGGCAGAACAAATCAAACGAGGTGGTGATGCAGGAATGCCTGGAATAGAAGAGAATGACCTTGCAAAAGCTGAAGATCTTCCCATTGGTAAGTAAAAGTTATTAGAATATTTAACTGAAGTGATCATGTTATTTTTCATGTGACTCTATTGTTGTTTTTTTTTAAAATAAATTTATTTATTTATTTATTTATTTATTTATTTTGGGCTGCGTTGGGTCTTCGTTGCCGTGCGTGGGCTTTCTCTAGTTGTGGCAAGTTGGGGCTACTCTTCGTTGCAGTGCATGGACTTCTTATTGCGGTGGCTTCTCTTGTTGCAGAGCACGGGCTCTAGGCACGCAGGCTTCAGTAGTTGTGGCATATGGGCTCAGTAGTTGTGGCTCGCGGGCTCTAGAGCACAGGCTCAGTAGTTGTGGTGCACGGGCTTAGTTGCTCCACGGCATGTGGGATCTTCCCAGACAGGGGCTCGAACCCGTGTCCTCTGCACTGGCAGGCAGATTCTTAACCACTGCACCACCAGGGAAGCCCATCATGTGACTGTTGTTTTTTTGAGTAACACCTGAGAAAAGTCACAGTATCTGGATGATTGATATTTCCAGTTAACTAACTCCCCATTAGTTGCCAAGATATAATTGTTTTGGATATATTTTTATGAAAAATTTTGCTAAAATGTATAAAGTACTTGTTTTTGCCTTAACAGTCAAGCATAAAGAAAAAAAGTGTCAAACACATTTGAACTTTTTCTTGATGACTCAGTTATTTCTCATGACAGTTATGCTATGTTACAGCTATTTATGTTTACTAAAAGTATGTGTGGCTTATTTCTTTCAGGCTCAATGTTCCTAGATTGCTGTGTTGTTGATGTGCTTTAATATGGCATAGTAATACCCTTATATAGGTTTTTACGACTTGGCGTTTCTTTTCAGTTAATCACCCTACACTTTAAATAGCTTATTCACTTTTTTCCCTTGTTTTATGGCTACTTCTGTTCAGTGTATATCTTTCTCTCCATTAATGTGTCTACTTCTTACCCATTTCCACTTGGTCTGTATCACTGCTGCTATCCTAATCACATTCAGTTTTTTTCTATTTTTCTTGGCTATCATAGGTACCCATCCCTGCTGACTGCAATATATTATGGTGGACAGTAGAAAGAAACAGCACATCTTTGGTCCTTCTTATCTGTTTTTATTCCTTTTCAATCTCTGTGATCACTTCTGTGGTTATAGCTCATTGTATGTGGCTGAAATTGCTGAGTGTCTGAGGTCCAAATGCATGAAGTATTAGTCCTTTCATTTGTATAGTTTTTTTATCTTCTCAAATTCTTTCGTATCTATTATAATCTTTTGAGTTTCCAATTCACAGTATATTCCCTTGAAATAAAGGTCGGGACAAGAGCAAGAACATGAGTTTAAAAATAAAGAGTAAGGATGAGCATGATTTGTTTATAAGGCAATGAAATTATCCAGTGATTCTTAAAGTGTAGTCCTTGGACTAGCAGTATCAGCATTACCCAGGAGTTTGTTAGACACACGAATTCTTAGGTCCCATCCCAGACCTGCTGCATAAGAAATTCTTGAGATATAGCCCAGCAGTTCGTGGTTTAACAAGCTCTCCAGGTGATTTTGATCTTTGCTAAATAAAGTTTTAGAACCACTGGCTTAGATGTAAATTTAAAGAAATGTTGAAAGCAAGGACCATGTATTCTGAATTTTTGCAGTACTTACTCTAGTCCTAGGCTCACCGAGTTTTAGATTGATTTTTCTCTTTATGTTGTGCTTACTTTTTCTAATTGAATGAAAGATTCTTTAAATTCTGTAGTGCTTCACAATTTTCAAAAGTTTCACACACATGATTTCATATAATCCCATAATAACCCCTTTTTTTCCCCCTACCCTTATATCGCTCCTCCCCTCTCCCCTCTCCCCACGGGTAACCACTTGTTTGTTCTCTATATCTGTGAGTCTGCTTCTTTTTTGTTTTATTCATTAGTTTGTTGTGTATTTTAGATTCCACATGTAAGTGATATCATATAGTATTTGTCTTTCTCTGTCTGACTTATTTCATTTAGCATAATTCCCTCCAAGTCCGTACACGTTGATACAAATGGCAAAAGTTCACACTTTTTTATGACTGAGTAGTATTCTATCTCTGTACTTACATTGCCTATACCACATCTTCTTTATCCATTCATCTGTTGATGGACACTTAGGTTGCTTCTATATCTTGGTAATTGTAAATAATGCTGCTAGGAACATTGGGGTATGTGTATCTTTTCAAATTAGTGGTATTTTTTTTTTGGATACTTACACTGGAGTGGAATTGTTGGATCATATGATAGTTCTGTTTTTAGTTTTTTGAGAAACCTCCATACTGTTTTCCACAGTGGCTGCACCAATTTACATTCCCACCAACAGTGTACAAGTGGATTAATTTTTTTTTTATCTTTGATTTTCTGTAATTTGAAAAAGATATACTGTGAAGCAGTTTTTTTGTTTATTTTTTGTTTGTTTGTTTTGGCATTTATCCTGCTTGGTGTTCCCTGAGCTTCCTTGATCTGTAGTTTGGGGTTTGACATTAATTTGGGGAAATTCTCAGTCATTATGATTTCAAATATTTCTTCTGTTCTTTTCTCTCTTCTCCTTCTGGTATTCTCATTATGCATATGTTACACCTTTTGTACTTGTCTTAGGTATTTGGTTCTGTTTTTTTCCAGTCTTTGTCCTCTTTGCTTTTCAGTTTTTGAGGATACTATTGATATAGCCTTTAGCTCAGAGCTTCTTTCCTCAGCCTTCTCCAGTCTACTAATAAACCCATCAAAGGCACTCTTCATTTCTGTTACAGTGTTTTTGATCTCTAGTATTTCTTTTTGATTCTTTCTAGGATTTCTGTCTCTGTACTTATATTGCCTATCTATTCTTGCATGCTGTCTGCTTTATCCATTAGAGTTCTTAGCATATTAATTACAGTTTTAAATTCCTGGTCTGTTAATTGCAACATTTCTGCTGTGTGTGGTTCTGAAGCTTACTCTCTCTTTTCAAATTGCATTTTTCGCCTTTCAGTGTGCCTTGTAATTTTTCCTTGATACCTTAACATGATATACCAGGGAAAAGAAACTGTTGTAAATAGGTCTTTAGTAATGTGGTGGTGAGGTGTGGGGGAGGGAAAGCATTCTGTAGTCTTATGTTAGGTCTCAGGCTTTTAGCGAGCCTGTCTCTGGACTCTGAACTTCACAAGTGTTTCTCAGTTTTTTTCCGACCCCCTTAGGTGAGACAGGGTGGCTAGAGTGGGCTGGAGTTGGGTATTTCCCTTCCCCAGGTCACTTAGACGCTGATAATGCCCTAGCAGGTTAGGCGCTGTTTAACTAGTTTCTGCGGAGGGCAGACAGAGAACTGAGGGCTTTGGTGTATTTCAAAAATGGTTCCTTTTGCCCTCCCCCTGCCCGAGGGGATGTTTCTCCGGTATTTACTATGGGAACCTAGTTGAGCTCCTGGAGATAAATTTCACAGCTTTGTGGGAGCCCCCTCTGTGACTGAGTCCCCCTAGAGTTTTAACTATGAGTTGCCCATACTGAGCCTCTGGCAATTAATTAGTTACAGTTCAGGTTTTGGTAACCTGGCACTGCCTTCTATGGCAGTTTCTGTTCATTAGTCTCTCCTGTAAGCCAAGACTCCCATATTTGCCTGTCTCTCTAATCATGGTGGTAGTAGTTTGACCTGTGTCCTACTCTTTCTTATGGGCCCAAGAAGAGTTGTTGATTTTTCAGACTGTTTAGCTTTTTTCTTGTTGTTAGGATAGAGTGGCAACTTCTGAGCTCCTTATATGCAGAACCAGAAACCAGAAGTCCTCTGGATTAATTTTTGAACCTCTTTGAACTGTTGGTGCTTTGCTTTGAAAATCATTGTTCATAACAGTTATCCTTAATTATTTAGAGAAGTGTTTTGAGTATAAAAATTATTTTGATATAGTCACTGGTGAAAAGAAACTTTGAGCTGTAGAGTCTAGTTAGACGCAAACGCAAAGGAAAGCCATGTTGTATCTTCGTACCTTGAGCTCCCAGTGTGGTCATGCCTTGCACATGGCAAGGTCCCAGTAAATGTGTATGGTCGAATTACCAGAATATCGTTAGCAGTGGGGCAATGGTCTCTAGAGTCAAACTGGTGGATTCAAACCATTGGCTCTATCTTTTAACAGGCATGGGATCATTTATTTGCCCTTATCCTTATCAGTGAAATAGGATAACAGTTTCAACCTCATAGGGTGGATGTGAGGTTTAAATGTAAAGCACCAAGAAGAGTGCCTGGCATATAGCCCGTGCTATATAAATCTTAGCTGCCGTTGTTATTACCATGATTATTTTATATTATTAGAAACATATTTTTATCTCCTTGTCACTCCTTTTACTGAGTATTGTCTTTTCTCCCTGAAGTAATCTGTGTCATAATTCTTAATGCCAGTACAAGTTCTGGTGTGTATGTGGGGTCCCTAATGACTCTATAGAGGCAATAATCCCACAGAGGAAGTAGAGGGAAGAACACATCCTTGTATTTTTTTTTCCATCCTTGTAATTTAAAAACAGACCCTTATGTGTTAATAGCAGTTTTGTTTACGATAGCCAAGACTGTACTAGAAACTATAGCAGAGCAGTGCTGAACTATCTTAAAATACAGCTCTGAAACAGTCAAGGGGTGTATAGCATGCGCCTATGGTTAGCATGATGCTTCAGCTTCTCAGCTTCCAAAGCCATAGAGCTAAACCTTAATGGGTTTTGTTTGTTTTTAATGTTGATTTGGAGCTAGCCACAAGATTTTACAAGAGTCTTGTAGTTTAACGCATTACCTTCTTGACCTGGATATTTTAGGCACCTGTGATGTTAGGCAGTTACATATTTATATAACTAGTTTTTAAACTTTTTTAGATTTAGAAACATTACAAACTTACAGAAAAGATAGAAAATAACATAATGAATAGTCAAGTATCCACTGCCCTTTAAAAAAAACACACAAAAATAATGTAACATTTTGCCACGTTAGTTTCAGATATTTCTGTTATTGATGTTATTGTTAAAGAAATAAAACATTACTGATAAACTGAAGCCTCCCTGTGTACCCTCCAGATCTCAATCCTGTCTCTTCTTCCCCAGAGGTAACTACTGTGCTGAGATTGGTGTGTATCCATTTCCATACATGTTTTTCGACTTTTACTGCACTTGTAAACATCTGTAAAACTGTAAAGTATTGTTTTGTTTGCTTTCTTAAACTTTAAATAAATGATGTCTTATTATGTATTAATGTATTATGCTATTGAGACTTACCTGCGTTATACCTGTGGCTTTTTAACAGTTATAATTATTTCACTGTATAAATATACCATAATTTATCTATTCATATATAATAAACAATTAGGCCACTTCCAGGTGTTTTTTGTTGTTGTTATTTCAAACAAATACTACAGTGGACATTCTCATATATATCTTCTTGTGCACCTGAGAGTCTCTGGATACTTCTAGTATTTGATTAGTACATTGAGATTAAAAGGTGAGCTTGTTGCTGACTAGAGGACAGGCCTAGAGATCTAGCTGTCCCACGTCCTACCCAGTCACTGAGGGTTGAGGAGACCAATAGCTCAACACACTGGTAATCTGTAAACAATTCCCAGCGCAGTGGTTGCAAAGCTATGCACAAGGATATGAACTTAAAAGTAGAATTCTTGCATTATAGAGTATCTTCAGCTTTACTATACTTGTATCAGTTTACACTTTTGCTAGTAATATATGACAGTTTTTGTTTATCCACATCCTCAACTAATATTTGGGTTTGCTATACTTTAAACTTTTTGCCAATCTGAAATGGTACCTTAAATTTGCCTTGGTATGAGTGACGTTAAACATCTCTTCATATGTTTATTGGCCATTTTTGTTGCCTTCTTCTGTGATTTGCCTGGTAATCATTTTTGCCCATTTTTCTATTGGATTGCTGGTATTTTCCTTATTGATTTTTAAGAGTTCCTTAATAGTATGTAATGCAAATACCTTTTCCATATCATGCATATCAACAGAGAGGAAAATTTTATTTCTTACTTGGAAACTTCTTTCTAGTTTTAAGATCTAGTCAATCTCAGTAAAAATTGCCTCTAATGATTTACTTTGGGGAAAACTTCATAAAGATTTTTATGTACCTAAGCAGTCAGAAGTTCTTTTATAATTAATAATTTATAAAGAAAAACTTTTTGGTTTTCTAAAAGTTTGGTTTTCTTTCTAGGTAGAGCTACTCTATTTATAAGATACTTAATTTTCTAGAACAGAAGATTTCTACCTTGGCCATATATTGGAATCACTGGGAAGTTAAAAAAAAAAAAAAACCCGATGCCTGAGTCCCACTCCAGAGATTTTTATATATTTGATCTGAGTTGCGGCTAGGGCTCTGAATGTTTAAATGCTTCTTAAGTGATTGTATTATGTAGCCAACCTAGAAAACCACTGCTCTCAGAGGATTCTCTAGATCTGCACTGCCTAATATCAATACATTAGCCGCTGGTCACATGTAGCTATTTAAATTCATTAAACTTAAATAAAACTAAAATTTCAGTTCCTTGGTCAAACTAGCCACACTTCAAGGGCTTAATAGTCACCGTGGCTACTGGCTGTTGTATTGGACAGCACAGATATAGAATGTTTCCATCATTGCAGAAAGTCCTATTGGATAGTGCTGCTTTAATTGAAACTGGTAATAGGGTTTGTTTCTGGGGAAGAAGACTGAGGATAGAGATGAAAAGGGGACTTTTCATTATATAACCTTTTGAATGTTGGTTTCAAAATTTTATAAGGTAATTTTATTAAATACCTATTCAAAAATAAATATTTTTTAAAAAATTAAAGAGAGATCATTACAGTGATATTTGAGAGGAGAAAAAAGAAGATTATGTTTTAAAGAAGCAGTGTAGTTAATCTTTTTTGGGGGGGCAAAGATTCTTTAAAGTTTAGAGCTTTTAGAGGAAAAATTATCTAAATTTATAAAAATAAACATTAAAATATTTTAACAAATTAAATCATTGTAAATAGACTTTTAGGCATCTTGTAAAACAGAAATTGGCAAACTACAGCTTGGTTGCCTGTTTTAATAAATAGTTTTACTGAAACATTACCATGCTCATTTGTTGTGTATTGTCAATGACTGCTTTTGTGCCAGAACAGCAGAGTTGAGTATGGACTACAAGCTTAAAATATTCACTATCTAGCCCTTTAAGAAAAAGTTTTCAAAGATCCCTGTTATAGGAGAAACAAATCAGGTAAAATTGGGCATTTTTTATTGTTGTAGGGGAGAAATACTAGCACAATATCAAATTGTACATATTCCTGGAAACTGCTACTAAAGGTACATAATTACATAAACTTCTAATGATACATTTGGTTTATAATTGAAAGACATTTCTTTCACTGTCATATTTTATGGGGCCACAATTTATATTGGCCACAATTAAGAAAAAAGGAATCAAAATAGTCTTGAACCAGCAAGTATCATCCAGGGAGAATAGGATAGAATAGGACTCAGTGAGTTTGAGGGTTTAATTGGTGCCTGTTTCTCTCACTTTCTAAAAACTATACTTCTAAAATATTGTGTTTTAGTGGTTATTCTAGGGATTACTATATGAATCCTATATGTATCATGGTATACTTAGAAATAGTATTGTACTACTTCATGTAAAATGTTAGAACCTTACAGAGATATAATTCCATTTACTTTGCCTCATTCTTTGTGCGGTTGTTATCATATATGATATTTCTATATGTTAAAAATCCCAGTGTTTTCATTATTACTTTGGTTTAAAAAACCTGTAAGGGCTTCCCTGGTGGTGCAGTGGTTAAGAATCTGCCTGCCAATGCAGGGGACATGGGTTCGAGCCCTGGTCCGGGAAGATCCCACACGCCGCGGAGCAACTAAGCCCGTGCACAACAACTACTGAGCCTGTGCTCTAGAGCCCGCGAGCCACAACTACTGAAACCCGCATGCCTAGAGCCCTTGCTCTGCAACAAGAGAAGCCACCGCAATGAGAAACCCGCGCACTGCAACAAAGAGTAGCCCCCACTCGCTGCAACTAGAGAAAAGCCCGCGCGCAGCAACAAAGACCTAAGGCAGCCAAAATTATAAATAAGTAAGTTTAAAAAAAAAAAACCTTTTAAGAAAATGGGAGAAGAAAATATTATGGTCTCTTATATTTACCACATACATACTTTCTTTATATGCTTAGTAACTTTATCGTGACTGTATGAATGGATTTTGTTGTCTTCTTTTAAAGGGTGCTGAGTTTTGTTCTTGCAGACAGTTAAATTACTGGTGGATCTTCTTGATTCTGTTAGGCTTGGTTTTATGCTTTTTTTGGGCAGGTCAATGTTGATTTTGTTCTTAGTCTGAGGACATGGCCCTTAACTCTAAGGTGTGATCCCTACTTTTAAAGTAGAGTTTTAGCATTTCATTTGAATGCCCAAGATGCTCAGTGAAGATTCTGTACTGTGGGCCAGAGATCCAGTTGTCTCCAAGTGCTACATGACCTCTGTTTTTTTTTGTTCAGCTCTCAGCCCTGCAGTAGGTGCTGTGTGTTAGGCCCCACAGAGTTTCATCCTATGTATACACAGCCCAGGTCTTGGCCAGAGACCCAAGGGGAATATCCATGCAGATTTCTGTCCCCCATTTCACACAGCTCCTTTTTCTATAGTATTCTGTCCTACAAATTCCAGCCACCTCAGCAGCCCAATCTGCTTCCTCTGCTCACTGAGACTGTTCATCTCATGTATATCGCTTCTTTCAAGAATTGGTCTTGTACTCTGGTTGTCCAATGCTTTATCTATTTTGTCCATATTAAAAATTGTTTAGGATGTGAGAGAGGGTAAGTCCAGTACTGGTTATTATGTCATGGCTAGCACTGGAAGTCCATGTTATTCTTTTTAAATTATATAAATGGATTTTTAAGTATGAAGGAATTTCAGTTCACAGACCAGGTCTTAGGAGCCATATGAGAACATCATTTTAATAGTCTCTATAGACATGTACCTATATTTCTTAGAGGGCTGAGATGGCTCCACTGGTCAATATTTGAGCAGCTACAAGCATGTTACATCTGTTTATGTATGCAGAACAAAATAACATAAGAATGTTACATCATTGTTTTGTATTGAGTGTTCATGCTTCTGAATGATTACTATTTTAATGGGTAATTACTGATCAGAGTTTCGTGAACTTCCAAAAACATTACTATAAGTAAACATTCATCAGGATTCCTAAGTGTGAGCAAACTGTGTAATCAGGAGGCTCAATAAATTGGTTAGGGCTGGTAGTTTTACATTTAAATGTTTTTGTTTCCTCAACCTGAATCTTGGATTCTTTTTTCATTTTAGTGATAAATGCTTAACTTTGACAACTCTAAATACTTAGTATATGTTGAACACCTACTATTTTCTACGCATCTATCATAATCTATTAGCAAATGTTCTCACTTATTCCCCACATTGATCATGCAGGGCAGATGGCATTATCCCTGTTTTTCAGATGAAGACTGAGGCTTCAAGAAATTAGGCACTAAAGTCTTACAGTTAATAAATTACAGAGCCATGATTTGAGCCCTGGTCTGACTCTAAAGCCCATGGTTTTTATTCTGTCTTTTATTCTCTTAGCTGTGCAACAGAACCACCTTTGGAGCTTTTAATAAATACAGATACCTAGGTACCATCCCGATATTCAGTATGTCCGGGGTGGTATCTGTAAAACTGAAGTGTTGCCAGATTTGAGCACCACTGTTTACTAGTGCCATATTCCTTCTCCATCGTCACAGGCACTGGATTGTGAAGCCCTGTAAGGCAGAAAACTAGGAATGTGAACATTTTAAAGATTGTAGCTGTCACTGAAATAAGAAAATGAGAGTGAAAGGCAAGGATACTTCTTTTTTGGTTCTCAGGGTAAGGGCTGCAGCTGAGGGCTAATAGAGAAGTTGAGGAGGATTAACCCTAAACTTCCTGTTACCTTTTGTAAGCATATCAGCCAGGTTCTTCAGAAATGACTACTTTGAATTTTTAAGTCAAGTGAGAGGTATGTCTCATCTCTACTGTCATGAGTTTCAGTTCCTCATCTGTGAAAGGGGATATCTATCTCAAATAGATTTGAGAGTGACATGAGATTATGGCCTGGTTCATACTAAGTATTCAGAAAGTGGGAGCTACTATTATTATAATTAGTACTATTACTGCTTCCTTTGGAATTACCAGTTTAGTACCAGCCCTCAGCCCCCTAACTACCTATCCTAACATTTTTTATTGTTCATTGTCTCTAATATGGCCCCTTCTCTCCTCTCTGACATCATTTCTATGCTTTCCCCTCACTGCTTTCTTTGCATTTCCTCAGATATGCTGTGCATGTTCCTGTCTCAAGGCCTTTGTACTTACTGGTCTCTGCCTGAATAGTCTTCCTCCACATTTCATTCATACCTCTGCTCAAATATGTCTTCTTCAGAAATGCCTCCCCTGACCAACCAACTAAAATAGAATGTCCCACTACTCTCTATCACACGTCCCTATTTTACTTTATGCATAACATTTTCACTCTGACATTTATATTATATTCTGTACATACTTTTTTTTAAGTAGCATTTAATTAATTTATTTATTTATTGAAGTGTGGTTGATTTACAATATTATATTAGTTTCAAGTGTAAAGTAGCATTTTAATACAATAGAAATAAATAAAGGGCTGATTGGATCTGGTGAATATAGTTAAAAATGTATTGCCTTTAACATGAAAAGATGCTCAACATCACCAGTCATTAGAGAAATGCAAATCAAAACCACAATGAGGTATCACCCCACACCGGTCAGAACGGCCATCATCAAAAAGTCTACAAACAACAAACGCTGAAGAAGGTGTGGAGAAAAGGGGACCCTCCTATGCTGTTGGTGGGAATGTAAATTGGTACAGCCACTTTGGAGAACAGTATGGAGGTTCCCCCAAAAACCAAAACTAGAGCTACCATACAATCCAGCAATCCCACTCCTGGGCACACACCCAGAGAAAAACATGGTTCAAAAGGATACATGCACCCCAGTGTTCACTGCAGCACCATTCACAACAGCCAAGACATGGAAGCAACCCAAATGTCCACTGACAGACGAATGGACAAAGAAGATGCAGTACATACCAATGGAATATTATTCAGCCATTAAAAAGAAAGAAATAATACCATTTGCAGTAACATGGATGGACCCAGAGACTATCATACTAAGTGAAGCAACTCAGGCATGGAGAGACAAATATCATATATCGCTTATATGTGGAATCTGCTAGTGTTGGAGGGTCTCCTGCAGAGGTGGGGGGCTGCCGTGGCTCACCGTGAGGACAAGGAAACCGGCAGTAGAAGTTCCGGGAAGCACCCCCCAGCGTGAGCCCTCCCAGAGTCCGCAACCAGCCCCACCAAAGAGCCCAGGCAGGCTCCAGTGTTGGGTCACCCCATATACATACTTTTTTTTTTTTTTAAACATCTTTATTGAAGTATAATTGCTTTACAATGGTGTGTTAGTTTCTGCTTTATAACAAAGTGAATCAGTTATACATATACATATGTTCCCATATCTCTTCCCTCTTGCATCTCCCTCCCTCCCACCCTCCTCATCCCACCCCTCTAGGTGGTCACAAAGCACCGAGCTGATCTCCCTGTGCTATGCGTCTGCTTTTTAATTTACTTGTTGTTATATAACTTGGTCTGTTCTGTCCACCGCTGAATCTCCAGCTTTTTAGAACAGTGCTTAGCATATAGTACGTGCTTAATAAGTATTGCTGAAAGATTGAATTTCCAAATTTGATAGCTCTCCTTTATAAAAAAGACAAAACCCAGTATCATAGTGGTAGGATAAAAGCTATGTGCTCTAGTGTATCCGGTATTTTGTCTTTATGTTAAATAGGTTTTACCATTTTATGTTTGGTAATTTTCCTTAATAATGGCTTTATCAATGATATATATTTTAACAGCCTAGTTATTAATGATATTATCTGACAGCAGCATGCTATTCTCTGTTGACTTGTAGGTTTTCCCCTGGCTCTCAGTGGTCGTCAATGGAGAGGACCTGAGTAAAATATATCACAAATCATAACTTTAATATCATACATAATTGTTTGCATTCTTTTCAGTGTCTAATTCTTTCCCAGACTTCAGTTGTCTTTGAGCTCACATTTATTTAGTTTCTCTTAATTTGTTTAAGAAGTACACATAGTCATTGACCTAGTGTTTAGTACTTCCCTGAGAATTCACTCTATCATGTAGTTACAAAAATGCTCACCATAAAATTATTTATAATGATAAATTGAAAACCATATAAATGTTATAGGTAAGCTTATTAGTTCATTAAATGTGTTCTATCCATAAATGTGATATGTAGTCATTAAAAAAGATAGTGTTGAGCTGTTTTTATTAACATATACATATATCTATGATTTTTTTTTTTTTTTTGGCCGCGCCATGTGGCTTGTGGGATCTTAGTTCCCCAACCAGGGATTGAACCTGGGCCCTCAGCAATGAAAGTGCAGAGTCCTAACCACTGGGCTGCCAGGGAATTCCCAATATACCTATGATTTTTTTAATGAGAAAAGCAGGTTACAAGGAAGCACATACAATATAATCTCATTTTTGTGGAGGAAAAGTTAGATACTTGTATATGTATAGAAAAAAAGTCTGAAGAATCCTATCCAAAATTGGAGAGCAAGATTAGCAGTCTTAGTTTGTGTCCAAGTCCAGTAGTAATTTTCCGGATCTTCATTTGTTTTGGTACCACTAACTGTAACTATTAATTCTGGCCCCTGGGAAAGCCTCTGTCTTGTCCTGGATATAAATAAATCACCTCTCACCTTAGTTCAACAGAAAAAAAAGGCTGGAGTTTTTTTTAAAGGATCTTTTCTAGGAAAATAAACAAAAAGTCACAATGAAAGCATAGAAACCAAAGTGTTTACAGAACACACATTACTTTTTCCTAAGTAGTAAAAGTCTATCCACCAGCTAGCTTAGCTGATGCAGTTTATGGCACTCTAAAGTCCTTGTGGCAATTCTTTACCCAGATCTTTCTAGCCAAACCTAGTAAGTTGGAAGTTTTGATTCAGTACTACCATTTAGGAATGTTGTAGAAGAAAATGGGATGGCATAGAAAAATGTTTATAAAATATTAAATAAAAAATCAGATTATAAAATAGTATATATGATGGTATCCTAATTTTGTGTAAGGTATATGGTGTAATGTACAGAAAAAAACAAACAAAACAGATAATCTTGAAATGGTAGCAGTGGTTATCTTTAAGTGGTGGAATTACAGCTCATTTTAAATTTCTTTCTGCTTCTCTATTTTTCTAAATTTTTACAGAAATGTAGTAATTCACGTCAAACTTATAAGGCTTCATATTACCACAGTCACGTCCTCAGGTTCCTCCTTGGTGGATTCAACCAGCCTCAGATTGTATACTATATTTGCACTCCGTGGTTGTTTGAATCCTCAGATGCAGAACCATGGATAAGGAGGACTGACTAAGGGACTTGAGCATGCGGGTAGGGTGGGGTGTCCTGGAACCAGTCCCCCATGCATGTCAAGGCTTGACTGTATAGTTTCTACTACAGACACGCCGTGTTTTATTGTGCTTAGCTTTACAGTACTTCACAGATCGTGTTTTTTACAAATTGAAGGTTTGTGGCAATCCTGTGTCAAGCAAATCTATCAGTGCCGTTTTCCCAACAACATTTGCTCTTTTCATTGTCTCTGTGTCACATTTCGGTAATTCTGGCAATATTTCAAACCTTCCACCAGCAAAAAGATTACGACTTGCTAAAGGCTCAGGTAATGTTTAGTATTTTTTAACAGTGAAGTATTTTTAAATTAAGGTGTATACATTGGTTTTTTAGATGTAATGCTACTGTACACTTAATAGACTACTGTATAGTGTAAACATAATTTTTATATGCACTGGGAAACCAAAAAAATGCATGCAACTCGCTTTATCGTGATATTCACTTTATTGCAGTGGTCTAGAACTGAACCTGCAATATCAAAGGTATGCCTGTATATCAGTTCTAAACTCCTCTGGATGTTTTATAAAGGCTCTTTCTTTTTTTCTTTTTGGCTGCACCACATGGCATGTGGGATCTTAGTTGCCCAACCAGGGATCGAACCCGTATATAAAGGCTCTTTTTAATCCAGCTTTTTCTACCTATCTAAATCTTCATAGTTTTGCCTCTGAATAGTCACCTTGTTCTTGGGCAGGAGGCATTATTAAATAAAGCTAAGAACATGTACGATCACTTCTTTTTTTTTTTTTTTTAATTATAAAGACAGCTTTCCATCTTTTTTTTAATTTATTTTTTATTTATTTTTTAATTTTTATTTTATGGCTGTGTTGGGTCTTCGTTTCTGTGCGAGGGCTTTCTCTAGTTGCGGCAAGTGGGGACCACTCTTCATCGCGGTGGGCGGGCCTCTCACCATCGCGGCCTCTCTTGTTGCGGAACACAGGCTCCAGACGCGCAGGCTCAGCAATTGTGGCTCACGGGCCTAGTCGCTCCGCGGCATGTGGGATCTTCCCAGACCAGGGCTCGAACCCGTGTCCCCTGCATTGGCAGGCAGATTCTCAACCACTGTGCCACCAGGGAAACCCTGATCACTTCTTGTTTAGTATTGAAAGTACCCTCTCTTGTCTTTTGGTTTATATAGTGCTGGAGCTAGCTAGGGTCCAACAGTGATCCACAAATTTGTACATTGTGACTGACTTCTCTTTCCAGTGTATCTACCAGATGCTTAGTTGTCCTCAGAGTCTGTTAGCAAATCAAAATGGTGTTAAACCTGGGAAAGTACTGCTCTTTAAAGATGTTAGCTGATTGTTGTTATTTAGCTGTCTATTATGTGCAGTGGTGGGTGTTGGGCATTGCAGCTGGCAATATGAACAAGGAAATGGGGGAACACAGTAAGATATAGAAAACCTCAACTTTCTGTAAATTTGAATGGGTTGCTTTCTTACAGTGAATTTTAAAGTTCTTGGGTCCTTAAGTTTAGAAATCTATATAATAATAAATGAAATACAGTCACCGAAATAAACTTTGAGGATTATAAAAATAACCCAAGTATACTAGTTAGGACCGACGAGGCTGTTATGTATTAACAAATAATCCCCAAATTGCAATTGCTTAAAGCAATAAAGTTTCATTTATTGTTCACATTACAGACTGATGCAGGTTGCATGTTTCTCTTTGCAGCTCTCTCTAAGCAGTGTCCTCTTCCATTATTTGATGCCACCATCTTCATATGTAGCCTCCTAATTTGTGACAGAAGGGAAGAGAGATTGTAGGTGATTTGCACAGAAGATTTTATTGGCATAGTTGGAAGTGGCTCATTCAGTTTCACTTACATTCTTATGGTTAGAAACCAGTTTCGTGGCACATAAAAGTAAGGAAGGCTGATCTTCCTCTGTGCCTAGGAAAAATATGAAATGGGGTCACAAAGCATCGTGTCTGCCACACCAAAGTTTTAGAAGAATAAAATGTGCCACTAACCATATCTTATAGATGGGCTCTCTGTTTTTTTTCTCTTTATCTGTTTGCCTTCTCTCTAGTTTCCTTCTTGCTCTCTGCCTTTCTGTCACATTAAGCTGCCCAAGGTTGCAGTGGAGTGAGTGAAAAATGATCTCTTTCCCTATTGCCTTTATTTCTTAAGGGAGAAGAAAGTCCCAACTGTAAGTAAGTACATCTTGCTAGTAAAGCTTTTTGTACAAAACTTTAAACTTCCCTCTTCAAAAATAAAATCTGAACTTGTTGAATCAATCATATTTAGTTTTTATTTAAAATCTGAGCAACTTAGAGTAGCATATTCTCATAGCTTTGCCTAATCTATAAATGTTAATTTTTATTTATACTATCCATATAAAAAGGTCTCACTGTATCTGAAGAGATTCATTTCTTTATTCATTCATCAAATTTTAGTTGAGCTCCTGTTATATGCCAGGCACTATTCTAGGTATTGGGGATATAGTGATGAACAAGACAGAATTCCTATCTTGTATTCTGGTCAAATTTATTGATCATCAAGATCTGTGATGGATGGTGCAATGTATCAATTAGTAACCATAAATTAATTAGTTAACATACCAACTATAAGGATTACAAAATTAGAGTAAGCATCATAGGATTAGTGCAATGTAAACAGATTCATGGTGGTTGGTATTTAGAAACCATAATATCACAGGGAATAATATGGATCTGTTTTTTCTTTTAGCTTTAAAGAAACCCCCTGTTTCCTTTTCTCAATATGAAAGTCATCAGGTAATCTCCCATCTTCCAACTGGACAACCTCTCTCCCCAAATATGGTTCCAGGTATGAAGTCTTATTCTTAAAATTCCATTTGAAAATCAATTTTCTGGTCATGTATTGTTACATAGTGAATAAAACATGTCATTTAGCAGCACAGTGAAGTATCATTCATTATTCTAGTTAACTTTGTATATTATCAAATGACTGATAAAAGCTCAGGGGGAAATCATTACAAAATGAACTTTGTCTAATGGACTGTTAAGAGTGGAAGAATTATTTGTTCTGCCACTCTGGACTACATTCCCTTTCATCACTACCAGTATATATGTATTTACCTTCTCCAAAATGTGTTCAAGTTTATCTCACAGAGGTCTTCTATAAAATGAGATCCGCCTGTATTAAACTCCCTACTCTGTACTTATCTGTGTGTTTTCTACTGAATACCTACTCAATTTTACAGAAATGTTCCCCTAAAATGAGAATTGATGTGATTAAAATTAATTGTAATAAAAATCTAAATCGAGGCTTTGATGAGTTAAAAAGGGAGGTGGGGGAAAGAAAAGTTATATCCAGGGGATACTAATGAGAAAGAATCAAGAGTTAACAGTTGTGTTGCTGTGTAGATGAAAATGACTTCAAGACTAGAAATTCTAAAAGCCTTATTGGATTTTGGAGATTTCAGACAGCAATATAGAATTTGGAGGGAAGAAAAGTTACAGGTATCACTGCCATTTTAATCTTCGGGTTTCTACTATTGATATATATTCCATTGATGAATAGGTTTATAATCAATACTAAAGATACCCACCTGGGAATGATTAGTAAACTTCACACAACTAAAATCACATTGGTTATGAGATTTGATTAAAGAAATAAAATAAAGCTTTAAAAAAAAGCTACCTGACTACCCAGTATCAGATAACAGTGTGTCTTACCTTTTCTCAAGTAGGTCTTATGAAATTCTTCTGCAAAATATGACCTTAATTTGATGTTTTTATGCCATAGATTCTCATGTAAACCACAATGGAAACCCCAGAACTTCAAAACAGAACCCTTCCAATCCTCTTCAACATTTAATTCCAGGCCCTAACTTGGAGAGTGAACCCAGAATTCAAGCAGATATTCTAAAGCAGGCTACCAAGGATCGAGCCGGTGATCTCCATAAATTGAAGCAAAGTAAGAATCAGTTGATGAATATTATGCTGAAAAGATTTCTTTAAATATATTTATTTACAAGTCTCAATTAAGGTCTTCATTATTATAATCTCTAACTAATGGATGTATAGTGAAGTTATATACATATAAAGAGAAAGTATGACAGTTGTAAAATTTAAAAGAAAAGTAGGTTTTAAATGGATAGAGATATTTTAAAGAACACTTTCAAAAACTTCTCTTGTTCTGCAGTGTTAAAAAATAAATTTCAGGTGAGTTGATTTTAAAAAATGCTATTAGTTCTTATGAATGTAAAATTTTTCTGAGAAGTGAGAGAAGATATATTTTGTTAGGCTAACATATGAAAACTTTGATTAGAAAGGAGGGAAGATAAAGAGTTTTGAAAAATGAGTTCTGGAAGAAATAAAGACTGCCATGGTAGAAAGTTCAATGCTGTTTCCTTTTCCATTCCCTCCAATTGCAATTTGCTTCATTTAGGTGTTAGAAGTGAAAGAAGTTGAACAAATTCATAGTACTGTGTAATAATGTTTGACTGCTTAATTGTTTCAGAGGTATTGATTATGATAAATGGACAATACCTGTTAATCTGCATAATTTTCTAATTGGTAGATTTTCAAGATGTATAAGAAAAAATTCTGGTAGTAGACAGAATTGGGGACAGGACAGCGGCTCTTAGACCAGCTCTCTTAAACTGTACTTTTCACTGCTTCTGCTTTTTAAGGCTTCTTCCCTTCAACTTCTGAATAGACAGAATGTCTGAAAGCTCCAGTTTGCTTTTGTTTACTTTTAATGATGGCTTCTATGGCAACAACTCTTCAGAGCAGTGTTTAGGCCTTTACTTGTACACAGGTTGTTTGTACTGTGATAACTGCACAGTGTTACATTTTTAATTGGTCTTATGACAGTTATTCGTATTTCTGCATCTATATGAATGTATAGTTTGTGTACATTTAATTGACTTTCCTTCATTGACATTTTAAAGCATATCCATGTATCTTGACTGAAGTATTATATAAAAAATGTTTTTATTTACAAAAATATGGTTAACATTTTAAATACAGTGAAAAAATATTTCCTCCAAATCTTGTTGGGGAATTGGCTTCAAAACTTTTATCTCAACAAAAAGAGGTTTATAATAAGGTCAGAATCTTACTAAGATAAAATATCTTAATTTGATCACAAGATTTTCTTCTACGTATAGTTTATTCTATAAAAATTGTTATTGTTGTCTTACCTCTCTTTTTTTTAACCAGTCTTTGGGTAAAGAATGTGATTGGAAAATGATCACCAGGAAATTATTACTTTACACAATTTTTTGTTTTTTTTGGCTGTGCCGTGTGGCATGTAGGTTCCTAGTTCCCCAACCAGGGATCAAACCTGTGCCCCCTGCAGTGGGAGCATGGAGTCCTAACCACTGGACCACCAGGGAATTTCCTACAATTTATTTTTAAAAGAGCCTATTGAGTTTTAAAATCTTACTCCGAATTCTTTTCAATGTATATATAGAGTTGAAATCAATGTGAGCACTATTTTGTGATTTACTTTGGCATTATTTCTTACATGCATTTTAACCTATCAAATAGTTATGTAGTTGTCATTTAAAAATATACATATATACATATACACACACGTAGACATATGCATATATTCCATTGTGTTTAGGCAATAATAGTAGTTCATTTAGCTCTACTCTTTGATTATTTAAATTATTTCGTATTTTCTTATGTTAGATGTCATGATTATGAATATCTTTTTTTCAAATTATTTCCTGCTTCTCCTACTTTGGGTGTTCCTTTAAAAGTGTAGTCCCCTAACTGAATTTATTAGGTCAAAGTACTTGACTAACTTTATAGCTCCTGTTACATGATGTCAGATTGTTCTCTAGGACAGTTTCACAATGTCACTAGAGATGTTTACATTTATTTATTTCCCTAAGGCCTGGCCACATTTGCTTTTTAACTCTTTTGTAAGGCATTTAGAATATAATGATTCCTTAAGGGTGTTTTAATAGGCATTTACTTTCTGGTGGCCTGTCCATTTTTATGTGAGGAATTATACTATAATTATATCTTGGTATATAATCTGTGCATCAGTTTTGACCACTGAGCCTGATAACTTTGGAGATTGATCCTATACCTTTCTGTCAAATCTTTATCAATAATTCAGATGCTAACCTTTGATAAATTAACTTTACTACAGTTTCCTCTTCTGCCTTTTGTGATATGAGACTTTATTATATCATGCAAATGATTTTTTTAGAAATTAAAAATAAGTTTAAAATTGTGGTAAAATACATATAAAATTCACCAAAGTGCACAATTCAGCAGTATTTAGTACATTTATGATGTTGTGCAATCATTACAACTGTCTAGTTCCAGAAAGTATTCATCACTACAAAAGAAAACCCTGTACCCATTAAGCAGTCACTCCCCATTTTCTCCTACCCACAGTCCTTGGCAATGACTAACCTATTTTCTGACTCTATGGATTCACCTGGAATCCTGGATATTTCATGTAAATGGAATCATACAATATGTAGCCTTTTGTGTCTGGCTTCTTTTTCTTAGCGTACTGTTTTCAGAGTTCAGCCATGTTGTCACAGGTATCAGTACTTTATTCCTCTTTTGGCTGGATAATATTCAGTTGTATGAATACATTTTGTTTATCCATTCATCTGTAGATAGGCATTTGGATTGTTTCCACTTTTTGGCTATTGTGAATAGTGCTGCGATGAACATTCATTTACAAGCTTTTGTTGAACACTTGTTTTCAATCCTTTAAGTGTATACCTAGATGTAGAATTGATGGGTTATATGGTAATTCTATGTTTAGCTTTATAGGAAAGTGCCAAACTATTTTCCACAGCAGCTGCACCATTTTACGGTTCCATCAGCAATGCACGAGAGTTCCAGTTTCTCGACATCCCTGTCAACAGTATCAGTATTTTCCACTGTTGCTGTTGTTTTTACTGTTGCCATCCTAGCGCGTGTGAAGTGGTATCTCATTGTGATTTTCATTTGCATTTCCCTAATGGCTAATGACATTGAGCATCTTTTCATGTACTTGTTGGCCATTTGTATATCTTCTTTAGAGAAATGTATATTCAAGTCCTTTGCCCATTTTAAAATTGGGTTGTTTGTCTTTGCTGTTGAGTTTTAAGCATTATTTGTGTATTCTGAATACTAGACCCTCATCAGATGTATGATATGCAAATATTTTTACCCATTCTATCATTTGTTTTTTCACTCTCTGATAGTGTCCCATGATGCAAGTTTTCAATTTTGATGAAGTCCAATTTATCTATTTTTCTTTTGTTGTTCATGCTTTTGGTGTCATATCTAAGAAACCTTTGCCAAATCAAAAAGGTCGTGTTTTCTTCTAAGAACCTCATAGTTTTCGCTCTTTTTTTAACTTGAGGTGTAATTGATTAAAATATTATATTAGTTTCAGGTGTACAACATAATGATTCAGTGTTTGTATACATTGCAAAATGGTCACAACAATAATAGTTTTAGCTCTTATATGTAAGTTTTTGATCTATTTTAAGTTAATATTTATATACAGTATGAGGTAAGGATCCAACTATATTCTTCTGTGCATCGGTATTCAGTTGTCCTAGCACTATTTGTTGAAGACACCTTCTTTCTCCATTGAACAGTCTTGGTATCCTTGTTGAAAATCAGTTGACCACACACATGTGGGTTTATTCTGGATTCTTAATTCTGTTCCATTGAGACCAGATGCCAGGAGCACACTGTTTTGATTACTGTCACTTTGTAGTAAGTTTTGAAATTGGGAAGTGTGAGTCTTCCAACTTTGCCCTTCTTTATAAGATTATTTTGACTGTTTGGCGTCTCTTACAATTCCATGTGAATTTTAGGATCTGCTTGTCTATTTCTACTAAAGAGACAGTTGGGATTTTAATAGGAATTACATTAAATCTTTAGATTGCTTTGGGGAGTATTATCATTTGAACAATATTAGGTCTTCCAATCCATGAAGATGGGATGTCTTTCCATTTATTTAGGGTACCTTTAATTTTCTTCAGCAGTTTTTGTAGTTTTCAGTGTACAAGTCTTTCGCCTCCTTGGTTAAATTTATTCCTAAACATTTAATTATTTTTTATGTTATTGTAAATCAAATTGTTCTCTTAATTTCCTTTTCAGATTGTTCATTGCTAGTGCATAGAAATATGACTGATTTATTTGTTTCCTTGGCTTTTGGTTTTAAAAATTTTAATGCAAATGTCTAAGAATATGCTAATATTTGGGTTCATCTTAGAATGGTATTTTATTTTCACTCTTTTAGAAATAATAGTGTTTTTAAATATACTGTAAAAATATACCTATGTCATATACATTAGCATATACATAAACATATGTGTATATATATATATATATAAAAAGTCAATATTTTGAATATGATTCAAAAATTTTATGAGTATTTTACATCAACTACATTTTTTTTTCTTTTTACCTTTTGACGTCCCTTCACCCATTTCTCCCATGTCCCCACCCCCAACCTCTGCCAACCACCAATCTGTTCTCTGTATCTATGAGCTTGATTTTTTTTTTTTTTTCTTTTTGGCTGCAGTGGGTCTTTGTTGCTGTGGGCTTTCTCTAATTGTGGCAAGCGGGGGCTACTCTTCGTTGCGGCATGCGGGCTTCTCATTGCAGTGGCTTCTCTTGTTGCGGACCACGGGCTCTAGACACACGAGCTTCAGTAGTTGCAGCACATGGGCTCAGTAGTTGCGGCACGTGGGCCCTAGAGCACGCAGGACTCAGTAGTTGCGGCACGCGGGCTTGCGGGCTGGGCTCTAGGGCACGCAGGCTTCAGTAGTTGTGGCTTGTGGGCTCTAGAGCACAAGCTCAGTAGTTGTAGCTCACGGGCTTAGTTGCTTCATGGCATATGGGATCTTCCCGGACCAGGGATCAAACCTATGTCCCCTGCATTGGCAGGCGGATTCTTAACCACTGTGCCACCAGGGAAGTCCCTATGAGCTTGATTTTTATTTGTTTGTTTTACTTTTTCTTAGATTCTACATATAAAAGAGATCATATGGTACTTACTTATTTCACTTGGCATAATACCATCAAGGTTCAACCATGTTGTTGCAAATAGCAAGATTTCATTCCTTTTTGTTGCTAAATAATATTTCATTGCATATATATACCACACTTTCTTTGTCCATTCATCCACCAATGGACACTTAGGTTGTTGCCATATCTTGGCTATTGTAAATAATGCTGCAGTGAACATGGGGGTACCTGTTTCAAGTTAGTGTTTTCATTTTCTTCAGATAAATACCCAAAATGGAATTTCTGGATCATATGGTAATTATATTTTTAATTTTTTGAGGAACCTTCATACTGTTTTCTGTAGTGGTTGCACCAATTTACATTACAAAGAGCATAAGCGTTCCCTTTCCTCCACATTTCTCCAATTATGACTGATTTTTATTTGTTGATCTTGTATCCTGCAATTTAGCTGAATTTAACACAATAGGTTTTTATTTGTGTATATTCCAGCATATCCATCTTGACTCTTATGACAACTTTCATTTCTTTTATTGAAAATCATCTGTCCTTTTTCTGGCCGTAAATATACTACTCAATTTTCATTTATTTTTTTTTTTACCATGAATGGATTATTTGACCTCTTTGGAATATTCAGTGATCCAAATTTAGTTTTCTCTATCTTGATAACCACTTGTCCCAGGATTATTATTTATTTTCCCTTTGTGATATTTACTTCTGGTTTATCTTGTACACCCATAAACTCACATTAACTTATTTCACTATTTTTATCTCTCTCTAGAATTTCCATTTTTTTCCATTTCTTGTCTTTATCTGTAGCATATGGTATGATTCTGATACCAATTCCAATGTGTGTGGGTTTTTCCCACACCACTAAGCAATTCTCTAACACCAGCTGGGTATCTACAGTTTAACTCAATTCTGACACTATCTACCTGGAGATAGCCTCAGATCTCACAGGTTAAGGGCTCAGTCCTCCCCCACTTCAGATGCCAATTACAAGTCCAGATTGTTGCCTATATTTCTGACTGACTGGATGAAGATCTAAGGTACCAACAGCCCCTTCCTTGGGTGCAGTTAATTTGCTGGAGCAGCTTGCAGAACTCGGAGAAACATTTTACTTACTAGATTACCAGCTTATAAAAAATATAACTCAGGAGGAGCCATATGGAAGAGTTGCATAGGACAGCACAGAGCTTCCATGCCTGTTCCAAGCATGCTAATCTCCCCAAATCTCCATGGGTTTTTATGGAGGCTTCATTACATAGGCAATACGCATTCATTACATTGCTTTATAATAATCTGAACCTACCTTAAAATTTTTAAAAAACTAAATTTTTCTCTATTCTTCCAGAAGTGTCAGTTTATCAAGTTCTATGACTAGCCTCAAATGTAGTTTTAATTACAATTTCATCCTTTTTTTTAATCCTTACTGTTTTCTTCTTTGGTTTTATCCTCCTCAAAATCATATTTGCCTAAAAGTTTCTATATAGTAGAAGAATTATTTAAAATAAACATTTGGGACTTCCCTGGCAGTCCAGCAGTTAAGACTCCGTGCTTCCACTGCAGGGGTTGCGGGTTCCATCCCTGGTCGGGGAACTAAGATTCTGCATGCTGCGCAGAGTGACTAAAAAGGAAAAATAAAATAGAATAGAATAGAAAACAAATATTTAAGGTATATACAAGGAACTGTTACCAGAAGGGGGACCCCTTCCAGGGCCCTAGAGTGGGCTCTTGTCTAACACTTGGAAATGAATTGTCCGTGGAGACGCATTTACTGACAAAGCAAAAGACTTTATTGGAAAGGAGCGCTCGAGCAGAGAGCAGCAAGGTAAGGGAACCCAGGATAATTGCTCTGCCACGTGGCTTGCAGTCTCAGGTTTTATGGTAATAAGGTTAGCTTTCTGGGTTGTCTCTGGCCAATCATCTTGCCTGTGCCCATATTTGGTCCTATTCAAGGCCCTTCCTGATGGCGTGTGCATCTCTCAGTCAAGATGGTTTCCAGCAGGAGGGTTTCTGGAAGGTTGGCAGGACATATTATGGACTGGTGTCTCCTCCCTTCTTTGGGAACCAAATTCTCCCAGTTGGTTTGTGGTGGCAGCACTGTGTTCATTATCAGGACCTCCTGTTGTGAGACTACTCATGCAGGTGGTTATTATGATGTCTGGCCAAGGTGGGTGGTTTTGGTCAATGGTTTCCTAACAGAACCATTAGAGATAATCTAATGCCCTGTTACTCACTACTCTGGACTAGCAGCATCCACATCACCTGTGATTGTTAAGAAGATTTCAGACCCTACCCTAGACCTTATTTATATTTACATTAAAGTTTGAGACTCCACTATTATGTGATTTCTTCATTTTACAGACAAGAAAATTTAGATCCAGAGTGTTTAATTTACTTGAGGCAAATAGTGGAACAACCGGGACTGTTATCTAGGTCCCTTATCTTCAGGTTCACTGCTTTTTCACTGTATCACACTACCTCCTCTATACTTTTAAAGTTTTGGAAAAATTCTTTAATAGTTCCTTTTCTTGTTCTATTTCTGGCAAACTCCTAATCGTACTTTAAAGCTGTGCTCTGCTGGCATCTATTTGATAAAGCCCTTCTCATATCCCTACTGTCTTGACCAAATCAATCATTCCCTTCTCAATGTATAGTTGACCCTTGAACAACATAGATTTGAACTGCATGGGTCCACTTATATGTGGATTTTTTTCACTAGTAAATACTACAGTACTACGCAGTCTGCAGTTGATTGAATATGAGGATGTGGTTGCTGCATGTATGGAGGTGCAACTTTAAATTATATGTAGATCTTTGACTGTGTGGAGGGTCAGTACCCCTAACCCCCATGTTGTTCAAGGGTCAACTGTACTTCAATCCATTGAACATATTATCATTAGTGTATATACCGCATCATTTTGTAATTAACTGTTGAAGGGGAGGAAAAAATTTTCCATGACCTTTTTAGGATCCCTGGCTGGGTCTGAAAATTAAACTGAGAAAGATTAACAGGAAAAAAAACCTACAAATTTATTTAACATGACACAGGTCCCTTCATAAGGAAAAGGAGACCCAAATAAATGGTTAAACCTGAATTTTTATTTTTAAAAAAATTTAAACAGTAAGTATATATGGGAAATAATTACTGTAGTAGTACAGAAAATTTATCTAATCATTTTACATTATAAAAATGATGTATGCAGAAGTGGTTTAGTTTAGAGAAATTGGCATTATTATTACTGACATCATTTGGATATAACTGAGAAAAAATATAAGATGAATAAAAAGTTTTTGGAACATGATATCCAAGAAAGTTTTTAATCTTCGTTTTGTTTTCAGTCAGTGTCAAGGTGACTCTCTCCAGGTCATTGTGCAATAAGCTATTGGTACAAACCAAAACATGATTATGGAAATACTGTATGAGTTTACCCACCCTTTTACTGAGAATTTCCTCTCTATTGTCTCCTCCCCTTAGTGAAATAATTTCAAATTCCCTAATTTCAACATATTCCATAATAATATGTCTAACTATAAAATTATATATTTACATAATATGTATATGTAAAATATATATACATACACACAACACTTAATACTCATGCAAATATTAGAGAAAAGTAAGAGATTCTTTAAGATACATTTTTAAAGGCAGGAAGAAAGAGGCAGAGGGAGAGATATCCATTCAGTTTAAACAGAGAAAGGCAGAAGACAGATCACATATTTCATTGAATCTGAAAGTCATTAATTTTAAGTTCAACACTTTTTTTTAATTTTTGGCCACGCCATACGGCTTGCAGGATCTTAGTTCCCTGACCAGGGATCAAACCCGTGTCCCCTGCAAAGGAAGAGTGGAGTCTTAGCCACTGGACCGCCAGGGAAATCCCAACACGTTTTTTTTTTTTTTTTTTACCCCCAAGAAAGGAAAAAAGTTGCTGCCAGTTACACTATGACACATCACTGATTTGAAGATGTATGCTGATGTTACCAGTATTAAATGTGAAAAAGTCCATCTTAGAATCAATGAAATGTATATGTAGTATTTTTTGTCTTTTTTCTCTTTTGAGTGATATCTTCTTTCTTAAAAATCCATTTTCAAGATTAATATTTTAGATTAACATTAGGGTAAGTTTTACCTCCAAGTAACTGAAACGGTAAATGAGAATGTCAGTATGCTGCAAAAGTTTCCTTTTTTTTTTTTAAATTTATTTATTTTATTCATTTATTTTTGGCTGCGTTGGGTCTTAGTTGCTGCGTGTGGGCTTTCTCTAGTTGCCGTGAGCAGGTGCGGGCTTCTCATTACCGTGGCTTCTCTTGTTGCGGAGCACGGGCTCTGGGCGTGCGGGCTTCAGTATTGCGGCACGCGGACTCAGTAGTTATGGCTCGTGGGCTCAAGAGCGCAGGCTCAGTAGTTGTGGCGCACGGGCTTAGTTGCTCCGCGGCATGTGGGATCTTCCCGGACCAGGGCTCGAACCCGTGTCCCCTGCATTGGCAGGCGGATTCTTAACCACTGCGCCACCAGGGAGGCCCAAAAGTTTCCTTTTTTAATGAATTATCTCTGAAGTCTAAAACGTGTTTAGTGACCCGTTCATAAAGAAAAGGTTTCCTTTGCCAATAAACAAGTTATAGGTTTGATACAAATGAGTGATCATTATTCATGTCTGGAACTTCATGGGCTCAGCCCTCCTAGTTAATAATTAATGCAGAATTGGGAACATATTTGCCTACTTTTTGTTTCTTCTAGATTAGTGTTCGAAGTGCAAATCTATATTATTAGGCTAATTTCCCCTTCCAATTTATTATTTTTTTTAATTAATTTTTATTGGAGTGTAGTTGCTTTACAATGTCGTGTTAGTTTCTACCATACAGCAAAATGAATCAGCTATACGTATACATATATGTCCTCTTTTTTGGATTTCCTTCCCGTTTAGTTCACCACAGAGCACTGAGTAGAGTTCCCTGTGCTATACGGTAGGTTCTCATTAGTTATCTACTTTATACATAGTATCAATAGTGTATATAAGTCAATCCCAATCTCCCAATTCCTCCTACCTCTCCCTTCCCCCTTGGTATCCATACATTTGTTCTCTACATCTGTGTCTATTTCTGCTTTGCAAATAAGGTCATCTATACCATTTTTCTAGATTCCACATATATGCGTTAATATACAATATTTGTTTTTCTCTTTCTGACTTACTTCACTCTGTATGACAGTCTCTAGGTCCATCCATGTCTCTACAAATGACCCATTTTCATTCCTTTTTATGGCTGAATAATATTCCATTTCCCCCTCCACTTGCGAACCCTTCAACAAATTTGTTATTCAGTCTTCAAAAGAAATGTATTTGTCTTGCCCAAATTAATGGGAGTCTTAGACAGCTGAATATTCCTTCCAAATTCTTAGTTTGTTTGTTTTTTTATTAGCTGTTACATAATTAAATAGTGCAATCTGGTATCTCACTATGGTACAGATTTTAGGACCAACTATTCCTTTTCCAATCAATGCTAAATACTTAGCATTGAATGTTTTTATAATAGGCTTGATGAAGAGTGGAAAGATATGATAGGACAAAGGATATGAAGTAAGTGTAGTAAACTGGGAGAAATTTAGCAAGGCTCATTTGTTCAGGTTCTTCTTGATGTCCTTCTGTCTTGGATATAAGGATATTCCTTTACTCCAGGTATAGGGAGGGTACCACTCACATGAGGGTTTTATGACCTGCTTCAGGGGAAGGTCAGAAAGTCCTTTCTGCACATGCCATTTCTCAAATTCCTTCAGCTTGAAATATTTAATATTTCAAGGTGCTATATTTTCAGGTTGCATGTCGTGAAACCTGTCATTCCCCTGTCTGAAACTTCCATATGAAGTTTCACAATCCAGAAACTGAGTTGTTAGCTTGCTCCATAACCCATTGAACTAGTCTCAGTCCTGGGTATTTCAAGGGAAACATAAGAAAAACAAAGGTTAATGGTTGGTACAAACTGTAAACTCGGTTTTTTAGTCCAGAAGACAGTCAATCAAGAAGATTTTCTAGATGTTGGACTTGAAGCATCTTCAGATGCTTCATATTGCATTGGCAATATGACAGCTTTTCCTTGAATATCTGGTGATGTCATCAGGTGATCTGTTGAACTTTCTAAGTGGCCTAAATGGCAACAGGCACAAAGGTTGTCCATACATGAACTGTTGTGGTGATTTCTCTGAAGTTTATATCAAACTGTCCATCTTCAGCTTGCAAGGCTTTGGGAAAAGGACAATTTTAAGTTTTAATGATTCAAAGTTAGAAGGGGTGAGAAAAATTGGAAACTTTAATTTGGAGAGTTGCAGCCAGATATTGAAGGAAACTAAAAGGATTCAGCATCTAGTCTAGTTTGCAGGTAGGTAACAAGATCTTAAAGACAATAAATAGGACTAGTATTTAATAGCCAGAAGGGTTTACTGTCATTTTCTATTGAAGCATCATTTTTCTCTCTATAGTCACCCCATTTCTATCAAAGATAATCAAAGACTATTTTTCAAAATAAGTCTAGTCTCATTAAACTTGGCCTGATTATTTATGTGAGTGCAAGAATAGTGATTGACCACATAGGTCTTTTGAGTTTTTTTTGCTGGAACTTTTCATAAGGATTCTCAGATTGGATCTTTAAAAGCCTCTGGAGGCGAGGAAGCCAAGCCAGAGACTCGCCTTCAGACTTCGCCTGCAGTACCTAGAGACAATTCCTATCTTCTTGAGGTTCACAAGATATCCTGAAGTTCCTGGGCCTGCCAGGAAGTGACCTTCCTTATTCATCTGTAAGGCTGGGAACTTTGTATACCAGGTATAAACTGGTTTTTTTCGAGGGAGGATGGGGGCACTTTATAAGTATTGACACTTTAATCTCAGCCCTAGTTCCATGAAGCTGTCTGGTCATATCTGATTTTATGCATCATTCTCAAATATGACATTCTAGTCAGAGCCTTGGTAATATAGCCAAAGTTTCCAACTGTGTTCTATTACAAGGAGAGCAGATTCTTACTGAACTTAAAATAACTATATTGCCATGAAAACAAGCTTTCTGACTAAGAGTTCCTGCATTCTGGAGGGATTAGGTAGGGAGAAAAAGTAGTTGTTTTATCTTTAGTCACAAAAGTATACTTTTGTGAATAAAAATAAATAACACCAAATTGCTGTGTTATAGATAGTTTAAGAGATAAGAGGAAAAGGTTTCCTTAAATCTGGAAAACAAAAGATTAAAGTACCTCAATGTTGGGTAGTGTGTCCTGAATCCTATAACTGTTTGTATACATGTCCTCTCTGTTAGAGTGGTAACTCACAAGGGCAGAAACTGTGTCTTCTTCTTTTTTATTTTCCCAGCCTTGCATGTACATAGTAAACATTTGTTAAACTTACTGCATTACTTTTGGAATTTTATATTTCTGTAGTTAGTCACACAATCAAAATGATTACTTGGTCATAAATTATATTATACATGAGAAGTTCCCTACTTTTAATTTCTTTATTCTAAAATTCTTAGTCCTGAAACTTTTATAGTCTCTCTCTTTTTTTAAATTGTAGTTTATGGATTGTTTAAATTTTTTTTATTTTCAAAAAACCCAACTACTAATTTTGCCACTTTTTAATTTTCAATCTGCCTTTTATTTTATTCTTTGCTATTTGTGACTTGTCACTTTATTCCCCTTTTAAGTTTTTGGACAGATACTTAATTCTTCACACTTAATTCTTTCTTACTAATATATTAACTTATAAACAAATTTTATCAAACGCCTGTTAGGCAAAACACTATGCATTTGTAAACACAATTTTTCCTCTGTTGTTTCGTTGTGTGTATTAAGTTTTTATATACTAAATTTCCATTTCTATTGTCTTTTAAAAATTTTTGCCATTTTATTCTGACTTTATTCTTCATGAATAAGCATTAAGGGCATTTTTTTTTCTCTATAGTTTTAATTGTTTTTGTTTGTTTGTTTGGCCATGCTGTGTGGCTTGCAGAATCTTAGTGCCCCAACCAGGGATTGAACCTGGGCCCTCAGCAGTGAAAGCATGGAGTTCTAACCACTGGACTGACAGGGAATTCCCTCTATAGTTTTAATTGTTAACTTCACTTTTCCATCTGCATTCAAAATAGGTAAAAGAGAACGTTTAGAATAGCAGATGAGGGATAAGTGTATTTGTTCATTAGGGAGATTAAGGCTTATAGGAATGTCCAGGCTTTAGTGGAACTAGAAGAAAGTGATCTTGTGTTAGGCTAGATCTATATGTTCTGTTTCCAAAACTTTGTTAAATAGCAAAAATAATTCTTTGCAGAGATTGAAAACTGATGACACTTCACCATATCCAGCTAGCATATTAGTTTTGTTCAGTCCACACAGTGATTTTTAAAAATCTGAAATAGTTGCCAGTATTTAAAAGTCAAGAGATTTCATGTAAAATTCGAAGCCTCTAATTCTCTTAAACCAGATTGTTTGACATAATCACTGGGACTGATTATGACTATTCTGTTTAGAATGAGACTTGCCTTGTCCCATTTCTCATAATCCCACTTTGACGTATTACATCCAATTATCTTGCTTGTCTGATACTTGGAGGCATTTGAGTTTGTGGCCCCTTTCTATAACATGAGAATATAGAATAGAAACCTTGTAGTTGATCCAGGGCAGGGGCTTAGCTGTTAGGAATCCATGGCAGTATAGAAAGGTACATGAGGTTAGACTGGGCTTGAGAGGGAAGTATTACCTGAAAGTTAGCGAGCAAGGGGCATTAGACTGAGAAGTAATATTGAAAAATGGTAAATGAGGAGATGGTAGTCTTGAGAAAAAAGGTACTGCATTGAAAATGCCAGAGACAGAACACTGTTATCATAATGAGGCCTTATTGATAAATGGAAAGTACGAAGTAGGAGTAGGAAGAAAGTGTCTGAGTATGTGAAGAAATATCTTTTTCTGTCCCGACTCCTTTTACATCATGGAGACAGTTACAATCTCAGTCCATATCGTCATCTAATTTTACTTCATCTAGAGACCAAAGGTATATAGAGAGACCAATAAGTACAAATAATACAAGTATAACTAAGTAATGAATATAAAAGTATTTGATTCTGTAGGTACTAAATGATATGCTGTTAGAACAAGTTGAAAATTTTGTTGAAACTGACTACTGGACATGGGGGAAAAAATCTTAGATATTATACAATGACCACAAAAATTTTTTTGACAGTTTTAAATTTAGTATATTTTATAACTTAATATATCATACTTATATTGATACATTTTTTGTAAATTTAATTTTGTCTTGCCACATCATGCAAAAATGGCTAGGTAATTTGTTGGCACGTTTTGCCATTATTTAGAAAATATATTTGGGTTGGTTTAATTTAAAATGTAGAATGTAGTCTATATGGTGACACAAAATATAGTTTAGGGGATACTTCAGAGTATCCTGGAGGCACACTTCAAAGAAATAGTCAGACATCCTCCAAAGTAGTTGAAACGGAGAATTCATGGAAGACCCACCTGTTTGCCAATTAGGAGGGCTGTACTCTATATATTTAGATGCCTTGAATTGAGAAAACAGTTCATTTCAAATGTCAGCCCTGTACTGAAAGTCACAAGGACTTTCAAAACAGTAGATGGTGATTGTTGATCAATATGGGCTTTTCTGTATGCCTGCTCCAGGGTGAGTAGCAACAGAAATTCATTTATTTAACTTGGTTAATGATTCCCCTGAACAACTTGGTGAGACAAGCTAGTGTATCAGAGAGTACATGATTTTATGTATGGATTTTTTTAAAAGTATTTTTCAACCTCTGATCTAGATGGCTTAGTGAGTTTATCACCTTTGAGATATCCACTCTGCTCACACAGATAACAATAGATAAAATGTAAAAAGAGAGAACTAAAAGGATATTGATAATCTCAAAAACATGTTAAAAATTACTGTGGTCAAGAAATGAAACAAAAATACACGATGATGAAAGGAAATGAATGATTAGACCTATTAGGTTCCAGGTCTGGAAATAAGGCTTCAAGGAATTTGACTCTTAAGAGCAAAAGAATATAATGGGAGCCAGGCTTATTGTTTAATGCCAGGATTTAAATAAGGCCCCATCTTCCTTGGCAGAGGAAGCAGAAAATAAATGTTGCTGACTGCCATCAAGAACTACAGTGTTTAGCAACCTGAAGGCTTATGGAGCCAGAAACCTGCAGATGCAGCCTTATGACCACGCTGCATGGTCATACCACATCACTATTAGTTCTGTAATGAATCTGTGCTATCCCAAATAGCATCATGATATAGAAACTCTGAAATGTGATTTAAAAATCTTATCCTAGACTGGGGAACTGGGACATCTCTAAAATGAATACATAATAAAATAAAACAATTTTATTTTAAATAAAATAAAATAAAATGAATAGATAATATAGGTGAACACAGAGAGGGTAGAAGAGAAAAAACACAAATACCCCGCCTCCCATACACACATCCACACTGAAAATTAATCAGCAAACCAAAACCCCCAAATATATGAAAAATGTTAATGCTAAGAGAGCCAACATATCAACAATTGAAACATGAAAATTATTTTTGTGTTTAAGGGTCCTCAAAGAGAGATGAAGAAATAACTTATTCAAAAAAAGAAGAGATTAAGAAACAGGCAGAAATAAAACAAAAACAGCTAGCTATAAAAACCAGTTATACATTTTAGAAATGAAAAGTATAATCATTGAAATAAAAATTCAGCTTATGAGATAGACCATGAACATAGTTGACTGACTGATTAGGAATCTTGTACTGAGATATTCAACAAGAATGTAGCACAGAGTAGCAAAGACATAGATAGATATAGAGATAAGTATATATCATATGTATATGTGACAGAGATGTTAAGAGAGACAGAAGATATATGTGTGTCTAATAGGAGTTTTGAATAGAGTAAATGGTAGATAATCAATACTTGAAAAGAAATTTGAAAACTTTAAAGCGCTCAGAATTTTCTGAGGTTGAAGAAAGACATGAATTGTTAGATATGCCTGGGATAAATGAAGAAAGTCTTTGCTTTTAGGCATTGTAGGAAAACCTCAGAGTATCTAAAAATAATGGGAAAAATCTTAAATGATACCAGAAAATATAGATTATTTCCAGGGAATGACAATTATATTGACAGCAGATTTTTCATCAGCAAATTAAATGCCAGACAATAATAGAATAGTATCTTCATTGTGATGAGTAGAAGATAACTACCAACATAGAATATTATACCAGCTAATGAGGACAGCAAGGACAAAATGAAGACGTACTCAGTAGGTAGAGGCGGAATAGGAGATAATATTGAAAGAAAGGAAGAAGAAAATTCAAAGAAAGGCATCTAAACAGTAAAATCAAAGAAATAAGATCAAATACTACAAAAGCCATGATAAATATAAACAGATTAAAGTTACCTGTTATAAGAGATGATAAAAGGATATGCAAATCAAATCCAGCTATATATAGTGTTTACAACTAAATCTTAAACACAAACACGTAGAAAACATGAAAATAAAAAGACTATAAAAGAGGCTTCTCACTTCTGGGTATATACCCAAAAGAATTGAAAACAGGGACTTGAACAGGTATTTGTACATTCATATTCATAACAGCATTATTCACAATAGCCAAAAGGTGGAAGCAACCCAAGTATTTCAACAAATGAATGGATAAACAAAATATGGCATATATGTACAATGGAATATTATTCAGCTTTAAAAAGGAATGAAATTCTGACACATGCTACAACATAGATGAACCTTCAAAACGTTATGATAGGGCTTCCCTGGTGGCACAGTGGTTGAGAATCTGCCTGCCAATGCAGGGGACACGGGTTCGAGCCCTGGTCTGGGAAGATCCCACATGCCGCGGAGCAACTAGGCCCGTGAGCCACAACTACTGAGCCTGCGCGTCTGGAGCCTGTGCTCCGCAACAAGAGAGGCCACGATAGTGAGAGGCCCGCGCACCGCGATGAAGAGTGGCCCCCGCTTGCCGCAACTAGAGAAAGCCCTCGCACAGAAACAAAGACCCAACACAGCCAAAAATAAATAAATAAATTAATTAATTAATTAATTAAAATATTTTAAAAAAAACGTTATGATAAGTGAAATAAGCCAGTCACAAAAGGCAAATACTGTTGTGATTCCACTTATATGAGGTACCTAGAGTAGTAAAATTTCATAGAAACAGAATGGTGGTTGCCAGGGGCTGGGTGGAGAAGGGGGTATTGTTTAATGCATACAAAGTTTCAGTTTGGGAAGATGAAAAAAGTTCTGAACATAGATGGTGGTGATGGTTATAGTAAACACTGTCAATGTATTTAATGACCACAACACTGTCAATGTATTTAATGCCACTGAACTATACACTTAAAAATGGTTAAGATGGTAAATCTTATGTAATGTATATTTTGCTATAATGTAAGAAAAAAAGATATTCCTTGGAGAAATAATAATCAAAAGAAAGCTGATGTAAAGTATTAGCAAATAACAATAGATTTTAAGGAAAAAAGAAAAAGGATTCTCCATAGTAACAAGAGGAACAATCTCCTAAAAAGAGGGAATCCTCATCTAAATACATAGCCGGGAAATAGGAAGACAAAAAGCTGATGCAATTTCAAGGAGTAATTGGTGACTACATAATTAATGGGAAACGTTTTAATATACTTCTTTCAAAACTTATAAATCACCAAGACTATAGAAATTTTGAAGCAAAAACTATCGTTTATTCAAATATATATAAATGTATACAGATCCCACTGCTTAATGAAGAGAAAAACATTTTTCAAGTACTCATGGAATAATTACAGAGGTTGCCTAGATACTAGGTCATAGGGAGTCTTAGTAAATGTCACACAATTTATATCATGAATATTATTTTAAAACTCCTGTATTATAAACTATAAAGAGTCAATCCTCAACTCTATTTTGGGGGGATTTGTAATGGGCATTTCAAATTTTACAGAACTGAATGATACAATAATATAAGTACCACACATATCAAAATGTGAGGGATACATCTGAAATAGTATTTACAGCTAAATTTATGGCCTCAAAAGCATTAAGGAAAAAAACCTAAAAATTAAATGAGTTGAATTCAACCCCAAAACAGTAGTAGTAATAGTAGTAGTGGTGGTAGTAAGTGTACTTCTACTGTTATAATGATGGTGGTACTAAGTTCCCTGACCAAGGATCGAACCCGTGCCCCCTGCAGTGGAAGCGCAGAGTCTTAACCACTGGGCCACCAAGGAAGTCCCACAAGGAAGTTTCATAACACTTTCAAGACTACTTAGCTAGTAAGTAGCTAAGTTGGGGTTAGAAACTAAGCAAATCTAGCTCAGAGAAAGAGGGAGCAAAAAAATCACAAAGGAAACCTAAAGAATGTAGAAGGGAGGAAAAAATAAAAGACAAGAGCAGTTATAAATGAAATGGAAAATGAAGACTAATTAGGAGCAAAAAGGAAAACCACAAAAAACTTAAGATAAACGTACCCCTACTAATATTAATGAAGAAAAATAGAAGAGATAAAATAAATAATATTCTAAAAACTTTGACAATGAATTTGAAAACTTAGATCAAATGAATAGTTTCCTGGAAAATTAATTACAAAAATTAGCTCAAGAAGGTTTGAAAATTTTAGTAAACCGGTAACTATTAAATAAGTTGAATAGGTAATCAAAAGTCTCACCACATCCCAAAAGAGATGCTGTTTTAAATAATAAGAAAGTTTAGCTGGATTACTAAATTCAGGATCACTGTATAAAATTGATAATTAAATCAACAAAACCAAGAACTGCTTCTTTGAAAAGACTAGTGAAAATAAGACCCCTAGCACAGATCAAGACAGAAAGAGATGGCACAAATTAACAATATCAGGAATGAAAAAGAGAGCATCAATATAGAGCCTACAAATAACAATATTAGAAGATATTTAGTGAAGTAATATGAATTAGTGTTTGAAACACTAATTGAAAATGAAACATTTGAAAATTTAGAAGAAATGGACAATATCCTAGAAGAACACCTGTATACAAAACTAGCTCAAGAAGGTCAGGAAAATCTGAATAGTCCCATGTCTATTTAAAATATTGAATCTGTAATTTAAAACTTTCCCTTAATGAAATTTTCATGCCCATATGGTTTCACTGGTGAATTCTTACAAACATTTAAGGAAGAAATGCAACCAATCTAACATGAACTCTTTCAGAGAGTTGAAAAGGTGGACACACTTCCCAACTCATTTTATGAAGCTAGCCATAAATTGGATAGCAAAACTAAGGATGCTATGAAAAAAGAAAATTATACGACAGTCCCTCTTATTGACATAGATATAAAAAATCTTAAAAAATGTTAGTAAATCAAGTCCAAAGATAGATAAAAATTATATACATAATGCCCATGTTGGATTTATTCTCAGAATGCAAGGTTATTTAATATTTGAAAAGCAGTCTATGTAATTTACCACATTCACCAAATATGAGAAAAATCAAATAATCATCTCAATACATGCAAAGAAAGCATTCGAGGAAATTCAACATATATTCCTTAAAAACAACAAACTCTAAGCAAAGTAGGATTAGAAGGTAATTTTCTTAATCTGATAAAGAGTATCTGCCAAGATCCTATCACAAACATCATACTTAATGGTGAACTATCAAAAACTTTCCCCTGAAATCCAGAAGAAGACTAGGATAACCATTATTATCACTTTTATTTAGCTTTTCACTGTAGGTCCTAGTCAATGAAATAAAGTACAAGAAAAGAAAATAAACAGTGTAGAGATTAGAAAGGAAGAAATAAAACTGATATTAAGATGATTTTTTATATAGAAAATTCAAAAACAATTTACAAACTATTAAATAAATATATTTAGCAAAGTTATTAGATATAGGATTAATATAAAAATTAATTGCATTTATATATGTCAGCAGTAAACATATAAAATGAAATTTTTAAAAAGAAACTTTGTTTTAGCTTTTTGCAGGTGACTTTTTTTATTTGACGTATAGTTGATTTACAGTGTTGTGTTACTTTCAGGTATACAGCAAAGTGATTCAGCTATACATATATATGTCTTGCTAAGAATAGCCAAGACAATCTATAAGGAGAACAAAACTTATTGATGTCCACTACCAGGTATCAAGACTTATTATAAAAACTGTTATTGATAAAGTAATTCAGACAGTGTGGTATTTGCACAAGAATGGACAAATGGACCAATGGAACAGAACAGAGAATACGGGAACTGACTACATATATATGATCACTTGATTTATGACAGAGTTGATACTGCAGTGCAATGGGGGGAAGGATAGTCTTTTCAATAAATAGTACTGGGTCAGTTGGATAGCCAAGTGGAAAAATAATAACCTTGGCCCCCCTATCTCACATAATACACAGAATTAAATTCAAGATAGATTGCAGATTTAAAATTTTAAGCTAATAAAACTTCTGGAGGAAAACAGGAGAATATATTCATGATGTGGAGTAGGCAAAGATTTCTAAAACCAGGTAAGCCCCCAAGAAAGCTAACCATAAATGAAAAAGATGATAAATTGGGCTTTATTAAAATTAAGAATTTTGTTAATCAAAAGATTGATCATAAGAGTGAGAAGATGTACATACCATGCAATTTGGCACCTAATATGTTACCTACAAACGTTTTTATATATAAGGAGGCATGTACAAGAATATTTATTGTTTATTACATTGAAAATTGAAAACAAATACTCATCAGTATGATAATATCAAGGTGTATGTACCAGACATACAGTGGAATCACATAGGAGTTAAAATAAATGAATAAAGCTACATTTATCAACATGGATAAATCTCAGAAGCATAATGTGGAGGGAATAAAGCAAGTTGCAGAACAGATATATTAAGATGCTTTGTTGGGAGTCCCCCAGGACCACCCTGAGGCTTGATGATTCAATAGAAGAGTTCACAGGACCCAGAGGAGTTATAATACTCACAGTTATAGTTTAGTACAGCAGAAGGACAGAGATTAAAATTGGTAAATGGAAAGGCTCATGGAGCGAGGTCCAGGGAAAAGCAGATGTAAGCTTCCAGGTGTCTCCTTCCAGTCTCCAGCAAAGAAGTGTGACAAAACACATGTGAAGTGTTGCCAACCAGGGAAGCTCATGTGATCCTTGGTGTCCAGGGTTTTTATTGGGGGTCATTCATGTAGTATCCTCATGTAGTCATGTAGTGCCCACGTGACTGAGGTCAGCTATTCAGACTCTAGACCTGCCTGCCTCCACCTAGCAAAAACAAATATTCACCATGAATCACTTCATTAGGATAAATTTGTCCAATCAAACTGGTAAGCATGGCTCAAGGGCTCAGAAGTTATCTCCCACAAACAAGCCAAGGACCAGTCCTGAAGACAAGCCTTTCTTTGCAATGTACAATGACCTTATGAAGTAGATATAGGAAGCCTTTTAAAATCTCTGACTTTAAAGGTCTTCCATAATTATTCCCAATTCAAACTTCATCTTTCAAACTTCATCTTTCTGCTTTCTAATATAAATCCAGTCAAATTAATCTCTTTACTGTCTCCTGAATACTCCATCTTCGTTCTTATTTGAATGCTCCTTTCCTTCTCTCTGTCATGGTCCAATATATTTGCCTCTTTTTTGTGAGGCAAACATGATAACCACTACACTATAGAAACCTGATTGCCTCTTTTTTGAAACCTTCCTTTCTAGCTCTAACCCACACTGATTTCTCCCTTGTATAATTTTTTGCAAATATGATGCCTAATAATTAGATAATTTAGCAGTCTGTTATATTGATCAGCATCATGCATTTTATTTATATAGCCATATTCATTCACTGTCTACTGTGAAGTTTGATATCCCCAACTTGACTGGCAATTTTATGTAGTTGGCTCTGTTTTTTGTCTCTTGTTGTCTATTGTACTGTATGAATTACTATTGTGGTCATCCATTCTTGTTAGTGATTTTCTTATTATCTCTGTAGGTCACTGTAATTGTAGTATGGAAATTTTATGACTGAATTCAGGCTAGTCAGAACACCAAACACCTTTAAAAAAAAGAGAAGAAACTTTGTAAATTGTTTGTTGGAATATTATAATAGGTACAGGTCAACCATTTCTTTGATTAATATACCATGTCTTATAATATTAGTTAAATTAACTATATTTTGCAATAACTTTTTTAGACTAATTTTTTGGTCTTCTATATTTCATAATTCTCATAAAAAATGAAAATATTTTCTTGGAGGAAATAGTGTATCTTGAGAAACTCACTAGTAACTACCATATTAAAATGTTTATATATTTAAAACAGCAATTTCACATTGTATAAAGATGATTTAACTGCTCCAGGTATTTTGTCCATAATATTGCATATTAAAAAAAGAAAATATAGATTTCTATAAATCTCCCTTTTTTCTTTTTACATTGACATCAGTTATTTTATCATAAGAGAAACAGATAATAATGACATCAAAATGTTTTGTTTTGTATTACTATCATTAGGAGACAGGGTCTTTCTCACAAATAGCTTACCTATTCTTCTCTTGTTACTCTTTTTCCTTCTTAACTCTTGTACATCCATTTCTTTTCTCTAACTCTGTTTTATCAACTTTTCCATTTATTTATTGTACATAGCCAACTCTATTCTAGAATAGATTTAAGATGACTTTATGCTCTTTTTTATTATCCCCATTTACTTCAGTCTCCTGTTGTAAACTGCCCCCCTGCCAAAAAAAAGCCTATGTGAGTATGATTTGTTCTTTAACTATTTTCCTGATTGACTATTTTTTTTATTGCAGTATAGCTGATTTACAATATTACATTATTTTCAGGTGTACAACATGGTTATTCAAAATTTTTATAGATTATGCTCCATTTAACATTATTATAAAATGTTGGCTCTATTCCCGCTGTTGGACAATATATCCTTATAGCTTATTTATTCTATATATAGTACTTTGTACTTCTTAATCCCCTACCCCTATCTTGCACCTCCCCCCTTTTCTCTCCCCACTGGTAACCACTAGTTTGTTTGGGTTTTTTTAATTAATTTATTTATTTTTGGCTGCGTTGGGTCTTCGTTGTTGCTAGTTTGTTCTTTGTATCTGCAAGTCTGTTTCTGTTTTGTTATATTCATTAGTTTGTTTTATTTTTTAGATTCCACGTATAAGTGATAACATACAGTATGTATCTTTCTCTGTCTGACTTATTTCACTAAGCATAATACCCTCTCTGTCCATCCATGTTGTTGCAAATGGCAAAATTTTCATTCTTTTTTATGGTTAAGTAGTATTCCATTGTATATATATACCACATCTTCTTTATCCATTCATCTATTGATGGACACTTAGATTGCTTCCATATCTTGGCTATTGTAAATAATACTGCTATGAACATTGGGGGGTACATGTATCTTTTTGAATTAGTATTTGCATTTTCTTCAGATATATACCCAAGACTGAAATTGCTGGATTATATGGTAGTTTTTTGTTTTTCTTTTAGGCCACACTGTGCCAAATGTGGGATCTTAGTTCCCCAACCAGGGATGAAACCTGTGCCCCCTGCATTGGGAGTGCAGAATCTTAACCACTGGACTGCCAGGGAAGTCCCTATTTTTAGGGGGGTTTTTTGTTTTGTTTTATTTTTTAAAGTTATTTTAGGCTGCCTTGGGTCTTTGTTGCTGCGCGCGGGCTTTCTTTAGTTGCGGTGAGCAAGGGGTACTCTTCGTTGCGGTGTGCAGGCTTCTCATTGCAGTGGCGTCTCTTGTTGCAGAGCACGGGCTCTAGGTGCACAGGCTTCAGTAGTTGTGGCACGTGGGCTCAGTAGTTGTGGCTCGTGGGCTCTAGAGCGCAGGCTCAGTAGTTGTGGCACACAGGCTTAGTTGCTCCACGGCATGTGGGATCTTCCCGGACCAGGGCTCGAACCCGTGTCCCCTGCATTGGCATGTGGATTCTTAACCACTGTGCCATCAGGGAAGCCCTATTTTTAGTTTTTTAGGGAACTTCCATGCTGTTTTCCACAGTGGCTGCACCAATTTACATTCCCACCAACAGTGCACAACAATTCCCTTTTCTCCACACCCTTTCCAGCATTTATTATTTATAGACTTTTTGATGATAGCCATTCTGATCGGTGTGAGGTAATACCTCATTGTGGTTTTGATTTACATTTCTCTAATAATTAGCATTGTTGAGCATCTTTTCATGTGCCTGTTGGCCATCTTTATGTCTTCTTTGGAAAAATGTTTATTCAGCCCATTTTTTAATCAGGTTGTTTGTGTTTTTGATATTGAGTTGTATAAGCTGTGTATATATTTTGATATTTCCTGAATGACTCTTTACACAGCAATTAGAAATATATTGGCCTGATGATGTGGTGAGCCATCTGTAGAATTGACCAATACCTCCATAATTCTTTCTCTTTGTACTTAACTTTTCTTTCCAAGCAGAGGAAGCTTGTCTCATTGCAATGTGAATTTTAAAAATATAATTCCAAAAATTTTAAACCTATCATAGAAAGTGTTTATAATTTCTAAAAAAGTCTTAAATTCTTACATTATCAGTAAGTTAATGTTATTCATATTTTAGGGATTTACTAAAATTTACATAAAATTTACTTTTTTGCCACTTCAGTGTCAAAGTAGTTTAACTTGTGTTGTGAGTCACACCTTAGTTTGCCTAGCATTTTTATTTTCAATGTCCATTTGTTGAATATTGTTGAATAGCTTTCTACAGTAGGTGTTATGTCTGTTGCTCTTCTTGATTTCTAATTGCTATGAATGTGTATAATATAACAGCCTCATGTCGGTCAACTTTCTTAAGCTTCCTCTGTCATTGACTTTTAGAAATATGGTTCAGGAAATGAGAAAGAATAAATCAGAATTACTTGGGATGTTTTTCAAAACACATACCACTAGGGATTCTGATAGTTTACTCTCTTTGCCATCCCTCCTTGGTAATCCATGACTATAGTGAATCACTGTTAGTGAAGAAACTTAAAGTAGCCCTCCAGTATGTTAGTTTGTCTTATTTTCCAAAAGGAAACTAGCCTACACGGTACTCATTTATGCTGATAAGAAAAGTTATCAAAATTATTCGTGGAAAGTGATATTTCACAAAGCAGTAAATGACTACAGATTTCAAATATGTATTGTATCTAGTAATAAAATTATTTATTCTTCTCCTAAAGTGTTAAATTAGACAAATACTTCTATCAGAGAAGTTGTTGGTTATTAGGAAAACAATTCTGAAAATTGTGCCCTTTTCTTTAAGAAAACATTCAAACCTTAAGCAGCAAGTACTGGAATTAACACAAAAGAGAAATTCTTAAATAAAATTATTTTCTGTCTTCATTCTTATTTCCTTTTATCTTGGATAACCTTCAGAAAGTGTATCTTTTTTTTATAACCAGTATCCTGAAAATTGCCAGGTTTCACTTGTCTACTTTCTGGTCTACCTCCAGTATAGGTCCCTTCTTTTCTTCTCTCTTCACTCTTGAATTAATCCTCTACCTACTTCACAGGCCGATTCTTTGATGAGAATGAATCCCCTGTTGATCCGCAGCATGGCTCTAAACTGGCGGATTATAATGGGGATGATGGTAACGTAGGTGAGTATGAGGCAGACAAGCAGGCTGAGCTGGCTTACAATGAGGAAGAAGATGGTGATGGTGGAGAGGAAGACGTCCAAGGTGAGCGTGGGCCTGGCCTCCATGCTGTGACCGTGAAACCCACCTCTAAGTTTTTTGGTTGAATTTGTGTAGAATTTTCCCCACTTAATAGCAGTACAGTCTTAATACAGAGAGGTTCTGTGCAGTTTTTCAATTTTATTTTGAAAACAATTTTATGATAGTGGTATTTGTAGACCTTTAAATAAATCATTTTAATTTTTTTCATTTTTATTTATTATGTGATATGTATTAGTGTTTATAGTTACAATTTGAAATTCAGACTCTTCAGAAATTTTAGAATTAAATTGTTTAAAATGGCTCTAGACTTTACCTAAGGCAAATACTCCCAGAAAAAAATCTTTTCCAATTTCTCATCTGAAAGCATTTCATCATTCTAAGTACAGATATTAACCAGACAGCCACAAAGGGAATGGTCTTGTCCACACTGAAGATAAGATTATTTCACTAATGATTCAGCATAGGAAGGCTGTTTTTGAAATTTGTTCTGAGAGGCTTAAAATTTATACTAAACAATCAGTTTGTGAAGATTTGTCTGTTTTGTGTTTAATACACAGATTCAACATATTTTCCTTGTTAACTGTGTTCCTTCTGAACTTTTAACTTAGTGAAAGTTCAGAATCTACTTGTGTGCATGCACCCCTACCCACGCATGCATATCAGAGTATGTTGCTTTATTGCAAGTTCTTAGGCCTGTTTTCTGCCTGCTTATATCATTTAGTAGCATTTATGGAGCTTTTTCTCTTTTCTATAAAAATTGATTATGAACTTAATGTGTGAAGTATTCAATTTTATAATACATTGCATGAAATATTTTTCAATGTAACCTGTCTTGATTTCTTCCTTAACTCTTTTTAAAGTAATTAAATTTTATTTAGGTTCCTGACAAGAATTGTTTCTGTAAAACTCAGAAGAAAATATAGTTGTCCTAGAATACTACATAGTTAATAGAAAAAGGAAAACTAGAGACTCTGACTTCCACCTAGGCATTATTTTGTTAGCACATTCTAGTTTTGGAAGAATGGTTATTGGATTAGAAAGAGATTAATAAATGCTAGGAGTTATATATGGATATGTTAATGAGAAATTCTCAAACACTTTTTGGTATCAATGAAAAAGTTGTACTCATCCGTTTTTCTACAATCTCATCCATTTTTCATAAATCTTACCATTTCTTTCTCATTGCTTTTGTAATTTGTTTGGATTATATTTATTTGCAATTATTTATAACTTAGTTTTAAGGCTTTTTCATGCATGCATATCGTATCACCAATTAGATTGTAAGCTCTTGGAGGGCAGGAATTTTCATTTATTTTGCCTTCTATTTTGTTTGTATCCTTTCCTACCTTCATATTCAGCCCCCACCCCCGCAGTAGTCCTTAGCATACCTAGGGCCCTCGATAAATACTGTTAACTGATCATTTTATGCCTTTCTCATTGAGTTTTTATTCTTGTGACTAGGTTAATAACCCATTAACTTCTGGTCTTATAATCTTGCTTGGTTTACACTTTAAACATTCTCTGTTTTTCTTTCATAGAAACTTCTATCATCTCATTGGATAATTTTGAGGTTTTTATTAGAACAATTAATTTCAGTGATATTGAAAATTATTTCTTATATTTTGGCTATCTTAATGTTGATGACTTTTATCACAAAATTCTCGTTTGATATTTTTATGATTTTTATCCATAATAGATACATTTATCTTCAGTGCCTTCTCTCTCTCTTTCCTATGCTCTTCTCCCTCTCCCACCCCTAGTTCTCATTGCCACTTTCTACTTTAGGTCCCCAGTACCCTCATGCAACCCCTCCTTTTCCTTTCACAAGAGAATAAATCCATTGATTCTAAGGAATATAAGGAAATGACCTAAGATGATATTCTCAATGATGTAGGGAGGGGATGGTTACATTTGGGGGTTTCCTCATTTGCAAGTGAATCTTACTTGAGCTGGAGGTTGCCATTTAACATTTTTTTATCCCATTTTGAGGTTCACTAGATGATAGCAGCAGAAGGATAGTGCAGCTACCAAGGGACTCCTTTATCATAGGGAACAGAAAGATGTAAGAACATCTGCTCCAGCAAATACAGAGAGAGAAGTTTGGGTGAACTGACTAAAAAGGAATACTGGAGACTTGGATTTTTTTTTTTTTTTGGAGACTTGGATATTTAATACCAAATAATTTTAAACATGTTTTCAGAGATTCTTTAGGTATAGTATTAACTGTCTAAAAAGTGGGGAGGGAGAATTATGGTTCTTCCCTAGTTTATCAACAATATGTATTCCAAATGTTTATTATTAAGTTAGAGTATTTAAAAGCATTTCTTCATAGCTTCAGTGTAAAAATACTGGTTGGGTTCCTAGGTCAGTTTGCACTTGCAGCCAAAGCAGGCAGTAGAGTGGAAAAAACCATTAGCCTTAGAATTAGGAGACCAGCTGTGTATTGCTTTTCTAGTCACTTATACTCTCTGGGCCACCATTTCTTCATCTGTAATGTAAGGGTGTTGAACTAGAATACATAGATTGTCCTTCTTAGTTCTAAAATTTTGTGGTCACATTCGTAGTGGATTCACTGTAACACAAGTATTAGGGACAAATGTGTTTCATATTTCAGCACGCCTAAAATAACATCTTCCCCCAAACCCTAGAAAGAAAAGTGGAAACTTTATGCTCCCATTGAAACTCTGCAGCCAGAGATTTCAAAAATTGAAGCATGCACTTCAGAAGCACTTTAATGTTTCTACCAGTAGGGGCTCTGCTCTGCTCTCCCTGGTATTAGAAGCAGTTGTGTTTTTTTGTTTTGTTTTTTCTCAAGCTGTTGGGTCCCTTGTATTAGGCATTCCAACTACAGGACTGAGGTTCTAGCTTCAGCTAAAGACACTGACTTTGGTCTCCGAAATTCTGGATTATGAAATGGAGGCTTTGACAGTATCTCTGCCAATAGGGAGCTAAAGAATTCCAGCTTTATCTCTGATGCCTGTTTGTGCATATTGATCATTTGGGTCAGTACTGCCTGCAGAGTGTTTTCTGTAGAATTAAGTGAAGCCCTGTTTTTCCTGTGTTTACAATCCTGGTTTATTTTGATTTTTAATTCCTGGTTTCCTGAAGCATCCTAAAAGAAATATTATTTTATTTACATTGGTGTAAACATTTTTTCCCTGACTTCTGCTAGTGATCCAATGAAAAGGTTAACTAAAAGATTAACTCTGGAAACACTACACATCTGATAGATATATCTTTTAATTCATTCTTTATTATAAAAAGGATATGGATGTTTACAAATTCCCTTTACTCTTATCTTTAATCCCATAGAAGTTCCAAGTTTGTTTAATAGAATATGAAATGCACATTACTAAGTACACCTATGGAAGGAAGTTTAGCATAGTGCCTAAGTGCTTGGATTCTGGAGCCAGACTGCCTAGATTTTAATCCTAGCTCCACCACTTACTAGCTCTGTGACTTTGTGAATTACCTATACCTCTATGCCTTGAAATCCTCATCTGTAAAATAGGGATAAATATAGTTACCTAACTCAATAATTGTTATGTGGATTATATGATTTAAATATTTATTCAGCACTTAGAACAGGATCTTTCACACTGTAAGCACTGTGTTAAGTGTTGAATGAAATAATTTTTTAAAAAATAAAAGCAAGTATAGAGTTTTTTCCCTGGGTTGCCTGCTTTAGAGGACAGTTGCACTTTGGCCTGTGGATTAATTTGTACATTTTAATGGAGGCTCACTGCCTTATTTCCCCAAGGCATTCTTGCTTGGTAGAGCTTGCTTTATGGAGGTGGTCCTTTCTTGACTTAAGAGGGAATTTAGAAATTATTTGATAAATTATAAATATCTTTATATTTAATAGTCACTTTATGTTGATGAGTTATTTACAGATTTTGCTTCTTTGTAAAATGAAATAAAATATTAGTCCATATAATTATATTTAGTCACTGTTATTGTATATCAGATTTGGTTAGGTAATTTTGTCATAGATAAATGCAAAGAGGTTGTTGGTAGAAACTTGAATTCTGTTTAGAATAGCTACACTGAAAGTGGACTCTAGTTAATGTAAATGATAGCTCAATGTAAGAAAAAGGCAATCAGAAGTCCTATGAAATTATGAAAAAGCAATGTGAAGGCACCATATTAAAACTTTGCTAAAGAGCATAAATTAATAAAACCAACAAACTCCTCCTTATATTTATAGAGGACTTTGGAAGTAAAGACTGCCTTCCTATGCATTAATTTACTTTGAAGTTGGAAAAATAGTTGTTACCCTAGTCTACCGAGAAGGTAATTAGAAGTCTAAAGAGATTCAGGAACTAGATCATGTTTGGTAAGTGCCTGAGCCAGGACTAGGGTTCTGTTTTTCTGTTCCTAGACCTTTGCTGTTATCTTATTTTCTCTTTACAATTATTTATTTAAAAATCTCAAAAAGTAACATCATTTTTTCCTTTGAATAACTTTCCTGTTAAATTTCTAGAAATTCTCCTTTATATAGTAGCTTTTCCCACTGCTCCATGGTGATTGTCTTCATTTAATTACTAAAGTCCTAAAAGATGTGTTTATAACCATATGGTGAGGTCCCATAACATGGGTCCTAAGGAGAGCTTTCTGGAGAGGTGCCAGTGGTTATTTTCCTTTTTAAAACCAAGATAATTTTTTAAAGTATGAAGAGTTCTTTGATAAGAGAATGATTAGTATATTTTCGAAATACAAATGTGATTATGGATGTAATTTCAGCCTTTGCACCTAAAGGTTTGGGGTTATCATTGCTATTGAATTACAGTGTTAAAAATATGAGATCAATTTGCTAGAATATGAAGAATGATTGCATGCAATTCTAAAAGAGAATTTCTATAAATTTAACAGGAAAGTTATTGAAAGGTGAGAGAAAGTTGGTTTGTTTGGCATTTCTAATAACTAAATGTAAAGAAGAAATAAGAACACGTCATTATGGAAAGTTAATACATAGTACATACACTACATGGTACATACAAATATACGTACAGAGTACATACACCACATGGCATCTTTCTTGAACAAAATGTTACCATAGAATATACTAGAGAAGCTGAGAGTGGAAAACCTATCAAACCTAAAAGAATAGATTGGAGATAGCTATAGTATACATATGAATTTGGAATCCAACCCCTCTTTAAAATATATACCCAGACAGTTATGATAGTAATACTTCAATCTATCAAAAACTAACCTATTGGGTAATTGTAACTGTGAACCAGAAAGTAACAAAAGTTATTTTTAAGGCTGTGGAGGAGCCAAAAGATGTCATTAAAAACCATGTACTAAAAAGGGAGCCTCTTAAGCTCTAATTAAAATACTAATTTTAATACTCTGAGCAGTCTTATTTCAAAACTTGAAGATAGAAATAACTATAAAATTAGAAAGGAAGAGAAGAATTGTTGTTGGTAGTTAAGCTGAGAGTAGTGAAGTGACAGGTGATAGCCAAGAAGGACCCAGAAAAACCTGTCAATAGCCAAATAAGTCGAACTCTGAAGCACTATATGGAGTCGTTTAGCATAGCTACTCAAAGTGACTTTGAGGATGTTAGTGTCTAATAATATTGTGTGATAGTTTTTTTCTTTTCGGTAAAGAAAAGGTTCTTTTTTAACATACTCCATTTAGGAAGTTGCTGGTAAGCTATTTGCAGAATAGCAAAGAAATTCACTAAAACGCTAAATTTGGGGATCATGAGTAACTTTTATTTTTCTTTTATTTTCTAATTTTTACTTGATGACTATGGATTACTTTTACTATTAGAAAAATGTTTGGTTTTTAAAGGCATGAAAATGTATAAAGAACGATTTCTACCAAAGCTTTAATTTAAAGGACTAACTTTCATCTATATAGAAATAATATATTTACATAAAAGGATCAATTCCTCAGTGCTTGTGGAATTCTAAAGCTTTGCTAACTATCTAGCCCTACTTGTTTCTTTCATCCTCTTTCTTTTCTTTTCCCTTCTTCCTTTCTTTCTTCTTTCCTTTCTCTCTCTCCCCCCCCCCACTTTTCTTCTTTTCTTCCTTCCCTTCTTTCTTTTTTCTCTATCATCAAAAGATTTGTTAAAATTAAGTGATTTTCCAAAACAGTTACAGACTTTTCACTCATTTGCCAAGGAACTAAGAAACAGAACAGCATTTACAGAAGGTGTAAGATAACGAGTAGAGAACTACATTAAGGCTGAAGGAAAAAAAAAAGAGAGAGAGATTATTTGATTGGATTTCTGTAAGTGATTTAAAAATAATATTCTTGATACCTGATTATTTTCCTTACAGATGATGAAGAACAAGAACTTCAAATGGATCCTGCAGACTATGGAAAGCAACGTTTCAATGATGCCCTTTAAGCCGTAAAGGAAAACTTCAGAAAACCTAAAGTGCTGTAAAATGGAATCATTTCTACTTTGTCGATTTTGACTTTTGTTGTAAAGATCAGTTGTATCAGTTGTAAAGGTACATTGAGATAGATTTAAGGAAAATTTTAAATGAAAGAATGTACCCATGTACATATGTGAACTTTTCATATTGTATTATTAAAGCAGAGACTTTGGGGTTATGTTACAGTTGAGCCAAAAGCAAAGTAAGCAAAACTGTAATCTTTGCATTTAAAGCAAACTAATGTATATTTTACATTTTATTGAGCCTAATTCTTTCCACAAATAGACAAACAGGAAAAATGATTGTACAGTTTATATGTTGCACATAGCATAACCACAATGAGAACAATTATTCAACTGGAAAACGTTTTATACACTAATATATGCTTGTTAGCTTGTTAACAGGTGTTCTGTTCTATCCACCCCTCATCTCATGCTGTTCAAGGAATCATACCTAGAATAGTTGCATGAAAGAGAGGGGAACCTGGAAGCCAAACACTGGGCAGCAATGTGCAAAATCACTTCCCTACTCTTTTTATTTCACATGAGTAATGATGTATTTTGGCAGATAAGCTTTCAGCTGAGGCCTGATGGAAGCTGAGATAACCTGCAAAGGCATAACAGTATTTATGAGTTATACCTTACTTAGTTCATGAAATTGTGAAATGCATGATTGATGATGTATTTTCAATTTTTATTTTTTCAGGTAATACCAGTACTGTTTAACCGTTACTGGCTAAAATTTTTATATTTTCAGAGTTAAAGTTGGTGAAGATATTAATGATTTAAATGCCAGATTCTGAAAGAGGCTAAATCAACCTTGAAATGAATTTGCAATCAGTATTTCAAAGCGTCTCTGGTAGTTTTAGTGATCTTATTTGACTAGACTTTTTCAGAAGTATTAAATAAGCAATTTTAACAGATTTGTATTAATGCACAGATAAGTAGAAGTACAGTGAGATCTACAGCCATTTTATTAAAATAGCTTAAAAGTTTGTAATAAAGATGAAGAACCTTTGTATTTACTTAATATGTTAGTTAAGAACCCATAAACCTCGTATTTGCTAGACTTACAAAATTATTTTAAATGCATTTGTCTTTTTTGACACTCTTCAGTAGAACGTGTAAGCTAGCTAATCCTTGTTTTCTGATTGAAAGAACTTTTAAATCTTATCCCCCTCCCCCCAAATAAAAGGTTTTGATCATGAGAAATTTAAGCTTGTTAACTCTGTGTTTCAGAAGGGCTACTGTTAATTGCACATGAACATGAGATGCTTTTTTTCCCCCCTGTACTCAGGTTCTAGTCAAAATTCAAACTTACAGAGATTAAAAAAAAAAAAAAAGAAGGTTGTTCACTTATTGGAGGTGCAAAAATTCTTAGACTTCAGTTTAAAATTATTTAGCAACCCAGAAAAGATGTAGTGATTTACTAAAATTGTTTTTTCTGCCACATCAGAGTTAGTAATTCATGGTTTTGCTGTGAGTAGAGTCAGGCCTATAATGAATAGGTATGATAGTTCACAGAATTTTTTTAAGTGGAGTTAAAGGGAATTGATGTACACCTTTTGGAAGTTAGGGTGGGAAGATGAATCTAAAACAAATTCCTAGTAATACTTTATATTTAATACTGTAAAATCTTTACAAATGAAAACCATGAAATTTCCTGCCTTAGTTCCTTTGTCATAAAAACAGTCACTTGGTTATATGGTAGCTATTACTTACACAGCAAAATTTCTTCAATTAGCAGTCTAGACATTTTATAAACTGAGAAATCTTGGATCAATTGATAATATTTTTGACTGTATTAACATTTTAGTGCTATAAAATACTATGTGAATCTCTTAAAGTTCTGACATTCTACAGTCTGTATTAGACATGCTAGTTTTATAACGTTTTACTTCTGCCTTAAGATTTACGTTTTTTAAATGTATTTTTGCCCTGAATTAAGTGTTAATTTGATGAAAACTCTGCTTTTAAAACCATCACTTACTGGGTTCTAATAAATTAAAAATTAAACTTGTTTTACTATTTTGCTGATTCTGATACATATACACACATCACACTCATGTGATGCAAATAGTTAGATTTTAACACTAAAATTTGAGTAAATTTAGAATTCATTTTAAGCTAAGCTAAACTAGAATGGCAGAAATTTTTACACTAGCACTGTTTACTGTAATGCTAGTTTATTCAACCAATTTTTAGTGCTTCCTATGTGCCCAGCGTTGTTCTAGGTAGTAAGAATACTGTAGTAAATAAGGTAGACGAGGTTTCTGTTCTCATGGAGCTTACATTCAAGTGGGAGCAGTCAGACAATATACAGGTAAATACATGAATCAGATAATTTTAAATAGTGATAAGTGCTATTATAAATAAAGTTCCAAGGTTCCAAGGTCTATAAAGTTCCAAATAATCAGGTTTTCACATAACTGAAACATTGCACTTGTGAGGCTAGGGTATCATGAGCAAGGAGAAGAGAAATGAGGCTAAAGAGGTATGGAAGGGGTAAGATTAGGGAGAACCTCATAAGTTTAGGTTGTTACTGACCCATAAAGAGAATATGCAGAATATAAAATATACATGGGAAGATGGTTCCAGGGAATATGTAAGTATGACTTCAAAGTCATTTCTCAAACATATCCCTTTGTTTAAAAAAATAAGATTGTGTGACTTTTTGACTTCTCATTTGTATCATCCTGTAACAACAAAATTTGCTAGAATATGAGGGCAGAGAATGTTAAAAAAAAAAAAAAAAACATGAGGGAGGTAGTCACTTCCCATAATGGCTGACCTTGGAAACTTCCGTTCTTTCACATGTCTTACCGTATGGTTTTAACAGTGTGACACGAATACATTTCCAAAGTTTAGGTTACTGAGTCTTAACATCACATGTGGGCCATCAACATTCAGTTCTAATTAGACTACATCTAGTTCCTTTTAAAAGATTCTCCTCGCTAAGGGTTCCAAATGAAAATTAAACCAACTATCCCAAAAAAAAAGGGGGGGAATTTAATGGTCCATGTAAGCAAACTGCATATAGGGCAGGTGTCTCCTGGACTTAAGGACAATTGAAACAAGGACTTGAATGCTGCCAACTTGTTTCACCAACTCCCATTTCTGCTTCCCTCTACTTGTTCTTCATTCTCTCAGACCAGCTCCCCTGCTCAAAGCTCTAACCAAGATTTCTAGCAGGTCATGTTTTCCTAGTTTTACCACCTGAGGGGGGCTGCTCCTCTTTCCTTAGTTCCACTTCAGAAAATCTGAGGGAAGGGAGACTTCTGCTTCTGGCTATGATTTAGTAACTTACCTAGCCCTCCTGGATTAGGAGCAACTATAAAACTGAACAAGATATATGAAGCAACTGTTTTCAGGTAGCACAAAACTGAAATTTCTGAGATAAGGGAAACTTAAGCAGTTGATCCCCACAATCACCCTGCTTTCTCTGGTGTAAAGAGGCTGGAGTGCTAAGCCAGGAAGATAGAGATCACAGTGGGGAGCAGCTGAAATATTGGAAATTACGGGATGGGGCATTAAGAGAAGGAAGCAATTCAGAGAGGTGGCCCCAGAAATCCATATAGGGGTCCCCATAAGTCCATGGCTGAGGACAGGCTGTATATAACCATAGCAAAACCACCTGATGCGTACCGAATAGCAGTTGCGACAAACTTGAGAATGGAACAGATACCAGAGGTCAAGCAGTGTTGGCATAAAAACAGTGCTAAGGGACATTGGGTGTCTGGGCCTACCAAGATGGAAATCTCCTTAACAACTGTAGCATCCAGTTGAAACACTAGAAAGGTTGCACCTTAGGAGTAAAGACCATGCCCTAGAGTAAGACCTACTGTAGACTGCCCTAACATGCTCCGACACCATTGACATGAGAGACAGAGTATGGAGATTTGAGTCCTGCCAAGTTAGAACTTATGAAACTCCTTGGGCTTTCCACAGATATGAACTAACAGCATAAAACCAAGCCTACACACACACAAAAAAAACAAAAAACCAAGCCTACGCTAGTTTAAGGTGACCACTCAGTAACTGAAGTACCTGCTAAAACAAGAATCATCACTTTTCAGAAGAAGATAACACAATTCAGAATTTCTACAAGATATACACAATATCTGGTATTCAATGGGAAACTACTAGAAGTACAAAGACACAAGAAATTGTGATCCATATTTAGAAAAATTGAGATGGCCTTGGTATTAAAACTATGTTCAAAGATTAAATTAAAATATGAGTGAACAGATAATCTCAGCACAGAAACAAAAGTTACAAAAAATGTAATGGGAATTCTATTGTGTGTGTGTGTGTGTTTATTTTTTTTTTTTTTTTTTTTTGGCTGCTTGGCTTACAGGAGTTCCCCGACCTTAATGGGAATTCTAGAACTGCAAAGTACTATAACTGAAATGAAAAATTCATTGGATGGGTTTAATAGCAGATTGGAGATGGCAATAGAATGAACTTAAAGAAATACAAATGTAGTTGTTCTGTAAGTGTTTGGAAATGGAGGGCTGAAATGCTGAGAGACCCCGAAATGTGGATTTGGGATTCACTCTTCAAATATTAAGTACTCAAGATGCTGTCCACTCCATTCCCTAACGCATAAGCCTAAAGAGTCCATCATGAAAGAACATGGATCATGTTTTCAATTATTTATTAAGTAGAGAACTGTTCTGAGTACTTGGGGATACAGCACTGACAAAGTCACTGCCTTCATGGAGCTTATATGCCAAAGGGAGAGATAGATAATTATTTTCTATACTCATAGTGATACATGCTATGAGAAAAATAGATCTGAATAAATAGTGATGGAAGAGTGCTATTTTAGATAGGATAATCAGGGAGGGCCTTTCTGAAGAGGTGGTGTGAGAACAAGCCATTTGAATAACCTGTGCAAAACTACTTAATAGAAATAATGCAAGTCACCTATGTAATTTAAAATTTTCTAGTAGCCACCTTTAAAAAGCAGGTGAAATTCTGATATTTAACCAAAAATATTACCATTTCAACATGTAATCAATAGAAAATACTACTGAGATATTTTACATTCTTTCTTTTGTACTAAATCTGAAATCTAGTGTATATTTTGTACTTACAGTACATCTCATTTTGGACACTAAATTGCCACTGAAAATATTTGGTATTTAGAGTTCATTAAACTTATAGTTGAATAAGTATATTTACATACTCAGGTTCCAAGCATACTTAAAATAGACTTTACTTTTTAGGGCAGTTTTAGCTTGACAGCAAAATGGAATAGAAAGCAAAGTCACCACATACCCTATTCCTGCGCGCGTGCACACACACACACACACGCACACACACACACACAGCTTTCCCCACCAAACATCCTGCACCAGTGTAAAATTGTTACAATTCATAAACCAACACTGACACATCATTATCAGCCAAAGTCCTTAGTTTATGTTAGGATTAACACTTGAACATTCTATGGATTTGGACAAATGTATAATGACATGTATCCATCATTATAGTATCATCATCGTTTCACTGCCCTAAAAATCCCTTATGTTCCACTTATTCCTCCTCCCTTACCCCTAAACCCCTGGAAACCACTTATCTTTTTACTGTCTCCAAAGTTTTGAGTTTTCCATAAAGTCATATAATTGGAGTCATATAGTATATATAATTGGAGTCATACAGTATATAGCCTTTTCAGATTGGCTTCTTTCACTTAGTAATATGCATTTAAGATTCGTCCATGTCCTTTCATGGCTTGATAGCTCATTTCTTTTTAGCTGAATAATATTCCATAGTATGGATGTACCACCGTTTTTTTACCCAGTCACCTACTGAAGGACATCTTGGTTGCTCCAAGTTTTGGCGATTATGAATAAAGCTACTGTAAACATTTGTGTGCAGGTTTTGTGTGGACCTAAGTTTTCAGCTCCTTGTAGTAAAAAACACATAAAATTTACTGTTGCACATTTACATTTAAAATGTACAATTCAGTGGCATTAAGTAAATTCACTGTGTTGTGCAGCCATCACCACTATCTAGTTCCAGAACTTGTTCATCACCCTAAATGTAAACACTGTTAAGCAGTCACTCAAGTATTAATTTTGAAATTTAATTAAAATTAAGTAAAATTAAAAATTAACTTCCTCCGCCACCCTAGCCACATTTCAAGTGCTCAGTAGCCACATGTGGTTAGTGGCTATTGAATAGCACAGGTCTGGGGGAAGAGAATTAGAGGCAGAGGAAACAACAGATACAAAGCCCTTTATGCAAGAATACACTTTTTCAAAGAACAGTTAGTTGGCTAATATGACTGGAGTACAAAGAGCAAGAAGTAGCGAATGTGGTCAGTGAGGTAGCCAAGAGTCAGCTAATGGTTTTGCATGTCATAGTAAAGACGTTAGATTTTATTTTAAGGGTGATGGAAAATTTATAAAGACTTTTAAAATGATCACTCTGACTACTGTGTTGGAAAGATTGAAGGAGGTTAAAGAATGAAGCAGGAAGACTTTAAAGACTGTTACAGGTGAGCGATGTTACAGTATTCCAGGTGAGCGGTGATGGTTCTTGAACTAGGGAGGTAGCTGAGGTGATGAAAAGTGTTTAGATTCAGGATATATTTCAAAGGTTTAGATTATTGCATTTACAATGGATTGGATGTTAGACATAAGAAAGAAAAACTGTATTCTGTAAATTGGAGAATACTGAGAGAGAAACAGGTTTGAGAGAAAATTAAATTTAGTTTTGACCATGTTATGTTTTAGATGGTCATTGCCATCAAGTGATTGCAAAATTGGAGCTAGATGACAGCTCTGATGTTTTAATATTTATTATAAATATTACTTTCTTAGTGAGTTGCCATAAGAGTGATAAAAAAACATATAGGGCTTCCCTGGTGGTGCAGTGGTTGAGAATCTGCCTGCCAATGCAGGGGACACGGGTTCGAGCCCTGGTCTGGGAAGATCCCACATGCCGCGGAGCGACTAAGCCCGTGAGCCACAATTGCTGAGCCTGCGCATCTGGAGCCTGTGCTCCGCAATAAGAGAGGCCGCGATAGTGAGAGGCCCGCGCACTGCGATGAAGAGTGGCCCCCGCTTGCCGCAACTAGAGAAACCCCTGCACAGAAACGAACACCCAACACAGCCATAAATAAATAAATAAATAAATAAATAAAATAAAAACAAAAAAAACAAAAAAAAACATATAACTCGTAGAGATAGAATTAATTAGAATGGATTCTGAAGTGCACATGCCTTATATATCAGGTAAAAGGTAAATATATATTCCATATATTCTGGAATAAGGGATCTACTGAAAGACTGTTGAAGATTCAAGATACTTGTATTACATTACTTAGTGATTATATAATAAATAGGATTATTTTTAATGTTTTCATATAGCATAGTTTTGAACAGTTTAAACAGATACACACCCAAAGAAGACATACAGATGGCCAAGAGGCACGTGAAAAGCTGCTCAACATCACTAATTATTAGAGAAATGCAAATCAAAACTACAATGAGGTATCATCTCACACCAGTTAGAATGGGCATCATCAGAAAATCTACAAACAACAAGTGCTGGAGAGGGTGTGGAACCCTCTTGCACTGTTAGTGGGAATGTAAATTGATACAGCCACTATGGAGAACAGTATGGAGGTTCCTTAAAAAGCTAAAAATAGAATTACCATATGACACAGCAATCGCACTACTGGGCAAATACCCAGAGAAAACCATAATTCAAAAAGACACATGCACCCCAATGTTCATTGCAGCACTGTTTACAATAGCCAGGTCATGGAAGCAACCTAAATGCCCATCGACAGACGAATGGATAAAGAAGTTGTGGTACATATATACAATGGAATATTACTCAGCCATAAAAAGGAACAAAATTGGGTCATTTGTAGAGACATGGATGGACCTAGAGACTGTCATACAGAGTGAAGTAAGTCAGAAAGAGAAAAACAAATATCGTATATTAACACATATATGTGGAATCTAGAAAAATGGTACAGATGAACTGGTTTGCAAGGGAGAAATAGAGACACAGATGTAGAGAACAAACATATGGACACCAAGGGGGGAAAGTGGGGGGTGGGGTGGGATGAATTGAGAGATTGGGATTGACATGTATACACTGATGTGTATAAAATGGATGACTAACAAGAACCTGCTGTATAAAAAAATAAATTAAATTAAATTTAAAAAAAAACAGGGGCTTTCCTGGTGGCACAGTGGTTGGGAATCCGCTTGCCAATGCAGGGGACACAGGTTCGAGCCCTGGTCCGGGAAGAACCCACATGCCGTGGAGCAACTAAGCCCACGCACCACAACTACTGAGCCTGTGCTCTAGAGCCCACGAGCCACAACTACTGAAGCCCGTGTGCCTAGAGCCTGTGCTCCGCAACAAGAGAAGCCACTGCAATGAGAAGCCTGCACACTGCAACAAAGAGTAGCCCCCGCTCGCCACAACTAGAGAAAAGCCCACGCGCAGCAACGAAGACCCAACGCAGCCAAAAATAAATAAATAAATTTATTTAAAAAAACCAAAAAACAGATACATGCCACTAGTTTTTTGCATTATTTTTTTTCCTATGGTTAATGCTTTGCATCTAAATATACTTCACACTTTTTTTAAAGTCCATATTTTTAAACCTTTATTTTATTCTAAAATCTCGGACAGGGTTGTTATTGAAGCTTAATGACATTAACAACTACCATTTAAGGGGAAAGGAAAACACCATAAATAATCTCATTTGATCTTTAGATGCTGCAGAAAAAAAGGCTAGCAGAAAGTGACCGCTGGATGTAAACGGTGTTAAAATGTTAAATAAATTGCAAAAGCATTTAGGCTTACTACCAGTAACCTTTCTAAACTTAACATCTAACAATAGCAACACTGTCATAGGACACAGTAGGACGTGATGTAATGAGCAGGAGGAGGACTTAAATCCTGATTGTATTTCTTACTAGCTGACTGCACTTGTCTTTGGGTAAGGTATCCGTTTTTCCCTTTAAAAAAAATTTTCAGTGTCTTCAACTAAAGAATGGGGGGACTAATATCACCTACCTATCTCTCAGAGTTGTTGGAAGAATCAAAATGCATATAAATGCGCTTTGTAAATAGCATATTTTACTTAAGTTTTAGGAATGAAGGTTTGAAACAATTACTACTTGAATTTTTTCTTCAGAAATATTTCCAATTTCAACTTGATTTAATAATTATTTTAGTAATCAATTGGGGTAATTGTTTACTTTATATTCTATTGCTTTCCATAATACATACTGGATAATTAGTAATTATCTGTTGATTTTCAATTAGTTTTACAGTAACCTATTATTTTGTGGACTGTTGCCAGTTCTGCATGCTGTATACCACGGGCTCTCAATAAATGTCACATTCAGAGCATTCTTGTAGCAGGAAGATTTAGGATCCAAATGAATTCTGAGCTCTGACAGACAGGATCTCTAGAATATAAGGCTTTCAGAAGACAACCCACCTGCTCCACACTTTGAAACAGAAACAACCGGATTCACAAGGTTCTCTGCCTACCTCTCAGCCTCATCTCTCTCCACTGTCTTCCCCTCAACTTCTCCATCCCCGATGCACAGAACAACTTCCCCAAATGCTCAACGCAATCTCATATTTGGACTTTTCCATCTGTTGTTTCCTTTACCTAGACACTCTTCTTTTGTAACATCAACTCTTCCTGTCTCACTTAGATGTCATCTCATGAAAGCCTTTCCAGACCTCCTGTCCTCGTACAAAGGCCTGTCAAGAACTCCTTTTTGTAGTCATCTTATCACACGGTATTTAAATCCTGTTTACTTGTCTGTCTTCTTCAATAAACTGTGGACTCTGGGAAGGCAGTGTCTGTGTCTGCTGCCTTGTTCACTGTTATATCCCTTGCATGTAGTATGGTCCTAACCCATTATGGTTTTACAATAAATATTTCTTGATTGAATAACGAGAGTGGTCCGGAGTTTTAGTAGACAGATAATGCTCTTCCAATCACTACGCTTGGTTTTCTGCCATTCAGGTAGGACTGGACGCTCCGGATTGATACATTTTCACCTCGTGAGGTTGGCAGCCCTTCGACCAGGCCTGCAGGTAGGAACCCATTTATCTGAATGATCTGACTTAGCCGCACCACCGCCGACACGCGTGGCGTGGGTCTCTATGACCCACGAGCAACTGCTATGCCCTCTAGGTAGCGAGGTGGAAAGAGGATCTTCAGGGGCCACCAGGATCCCAGGAAAGACGAAAGATTCGTCTTAACCTGGCCTCTGGCAGCACTGTCTACACACTACCTCCTCCTGCGCGCCAAGCCGTTAGTACCACCCGGTCCCACTCGGCTCCACCCACCTGGCGAGGCCGGGTTAGTAAACCCTAGCCGCCAGGTTGCGCTAGGCGTTTCTAAGCCCCGCCCCCGGGGCGAGGGCGCCCTCCCCCTCCCAGCTCTGCCTAAGCAGTTCCGTTAGCAGCGGGAGGAAAAACCGTCCTTCGGGTCCCCGCCTCTCCACTCCCAACGCTTTACTCCCTACTCCCCTTGCGACCACTACACACAGCTACGGAGGCCCCTAAAGTACAAACATCCCCCAGGGACTGGCATAGCCTGATAGATTTTGTCCTTGTTACTCCATCCCGTCCCAGGGCCCCGCGTTCTGCTTTTGTCAGGAATTCGAGCTCCTGAGTTTCTTCCGGCGGCAGGAACTCTAACTCTTTTCACGGAAGTAAAGTTGTTTTTTTGGCTTTTTTTGCGGGGTGGGGGGGAGGTGGCTTTTTTTTTTGGCCGCTGGGGCTGCCCGCATTCCTTCCCTCCCACCTCGCGGAATTGTGGCGGGAGGGGGAGGAGAAAGTCAAAGCGCCTGCGCGGAGAGGCCGCTTTCCATCCGGGTCCCCGTCCGTGCGGTGCAGCAGGTCGGTAGGCGGGAAATGGCGACTGGCTGAAGGAGCTGGTTCTGTTGCTGCTGCGGGCTAAGCGGGAAAGACACCACGCGTTGCGCAGTCGGGACCATCGCCGGAGCCTGAGGACACTTCTCTGTCGTCACAGTTAGGTAATCCCACTCGTCCAGACGCTGCCGCTGCTCCCAGTCTTAGTCCTCCTCTTCCAGGGCCGTCTGCCGGGATCTCCTCCCCTTCTTAACCGGGTTCTCCAGCGGCTGCGGCGCCTTGGTAGGCACGCACTGTTGGCGCCTCGTACGTCCGCTGTGTGGAGCCGCTCTTCTCTGGACTTTCCCCTGGGAACAGAAAGGGAGCTCACTTCCCGCCAGCTTCGGCTCTCAGGCTGCGGCCTGTGTTGTGATTTCTGGGGTTAGATTTCACTTTGCTACCCACCCCCATCCCGATCTCACGTCCGTAGTCCCAAAACCTGTGGTCCCTCCCGGTAATTGGGTTAGATCAGCTTTTCTAACCTTGACCCGTCTGACGTTTTCGGTATTTCATTCTTTCTAGTAGGGTGCTTTTGCGGGGGGAGGGCGTTGCTCTATCTCAGTTTTTATAAATACGTTTTGAGGATCTGGAAGAAGAGATTTCACTACGTTCTGTTTGTCTACTGTTAACATGTTGAGTTGACGTTGTTAACTTTTTCAAATTAAGAGTGGTGGTAAAGAACAGCCCGTGTGGAAGGCCTCTGGTTTCTGTAGTGGTCAATTAAGGGTGAATCTTACTGTACTTCGTATTCTACACTTTCTTTGGGTATAAAATGCCTGTATAGATGCTTATTTTTGTATTCTTGACTAGAATTCCATGGTAAATAATTGTATAAGTAGATCGTCTGTATTTACTTCTCACTTTAGTGGTGGCTGGAGGTGTGAAGGATGTTAAGCACTTTAGAGTACCTTAGGGAAAGCTACAGAGATACTGCTCGTAAACTGCACTAAGATCCTGAAATGAAATGTACTTAGTAGATGTTCCTCCAAGGCAGGGATTTACCTTTCCAGTGCTAATAAGACAATACCAGGATTACTGCCTAGCATAGGTATACAATTAGTGACTTAAAAGATAGATTTATCTTTGTAATTTTCAGGTTGTAGATTTCTTTATATACTGTCTCCCCATTCTTTGCCAAGTTTTAAGTTTTCGTTTGTTGTCCAGCTGTTATCCTTATAAAAGCAAGGAAATGGCTAGTTAAAGCTACTTTTATTCCTCCTTCTTGTTCTTTTCCACATTGCAGACCAGTTGTCCATAAAGAGAAGTAATAGGGAGACTGTTGGTGTTTTTCAGAATTTGTTTTTCAATCTTGTTGAATTTGGGGCCTTTGTAGTTTTTTTTTAAACTAGTCAAATTAAGTTTTGAAAATGTGGTTCACATTACACATCATTTGATGTTTGTAACTCAAAGGCTTTCAGCTCTCTAGGTTCAGTTTAAAAGACTTCACTATTGTTTGCATATTAGGATTAAATTTCATTAATAAACAGGAACACACAAACATTATTACAATTGTCATTTAGTAGATTCCCCCCCAAGGTCATAAAGAAAGTCAAGGCAAAATGTAGCTCTTAGGTGAAGCAGTCTTTTAGGATTGAGTTGAACTTCATACTTATCTTCAAAACCAAAAGAACAGGGGGTGGGAAGTGGAGGTGAGGGCGTACTGGATACTTGCTGAGTCAACTTGTTTAAAAAATAGGGCCAGATATGTGACTTAAAAGGATGTAAAATACATTATTGGTCTAGTGTAGGTTTTATCTGTACTTAAATGATCTTTTTGGGTAGTTTATGAAGCATTAATGTTTTAAATAAAATTTGTTTTACGGATAGCTGAGTGAGCACTGTATGTAGACATTGTCTTCAAGAACTCTTCCAAATTGTTTTAATTCTTCATTCATTTGATTCTTTTAATATTCTTCCCAGTATACGTTGAAAGGCTGTGAAAGCTCTAAGTGGTATAGTCTTTAACCTTTGTGGACTTGTAGCTGTACAGAAGTTTTAAATAGGATTGCATAGAAAAGCCAAATAGAATTGGTGGGTTTTACAATATTCTACGTAGTGTCTCTTGGACATTACATTTGAGCTAGTAAGGTTATTCTTTTCTCACTGTTAAGAAATTAAGAATTAGGGGTGTTTTATCTTTCCGAAATTCATCTAGCTGATCCGATGTTTGAGATTTCTGGTCAAGAGGATTCTTCACAAGATTATTATATAGCAGAATCCATCCAATTCTGAGTTTTAAAAAACCTTGGCTCTGTTGTTCAGAAAGGATGTTCTAGACTCTAGACTTGTAACTATAGAATTAATTGCAGATTGAATAAAATGGTATAAATTTATCTCATTCATAGGAGATTTTTGGATTAATGCGATAAAGAAAAAGTGGTTTGTCTGAATAAACAATATCTAACTAAATTTGTAATTTACTGAGTTGTTGTGAAAGCATAAAGTACAAAAGACACTTTAAGTCATAAATATCAAATGTACTAAGAAGACCTCATATATGATATGCTCTAAGATTCTTCTGGGTAGGTTACCTGACCATTTTAACTGGATTGGCTACAGGGGTCATTTGCTCTACTATGAAGGTGAGAAGATTTAACAGAGATGGGACTTAAGATAAAACCATACAACTTTTAGTTTCCACTTTACATTTGCCATGAGACATATATCTAAGCCAGACATATATTCACTACTGGTTTATGACTACATTAATTTTTAATTTGAATTGTATTAAATTATAATTGGATCTACATTACAAATAGGTGGACTAGGTGGTTGACTGTGTGGTATAATCTGAGAATTGCCAATGCCAAACTTTATTTGTGTCTCTCCTTTGTGTTATGGAATTCTTTCTAAAATGTTTTGTTTAAAATTACAAATTCTCTGGAAGAAAAACTTTAAACTGTTGCCTTTTATTGGCAATATTAGCACAGATTAGTTTATCAAATAAATTTGCTGATACCACAAACAGGTGAGGGTTCAGAGGCAGTGAAACACAGAAGTAAGCTTCTTTGCATTGGCTGTGATCAGGAGAGGTGTGGCATGTAGGAACATTGTCTGAGGGAGAAAGGCATGGTGAGAGTAGAGTTATAGTGAGAAGCTTGGGCCTCTTGGGGTCCTTTGGGAATCTTGTGAATCTGACTGACAGTAATGAGGAGTGAGACTAAGTGTGGTCCCAAAAAGAATTGTAGGACCTTAAGGACAAACGTGGTTTATAGCTTTGGCCTGCCCTTTTGTTTATTTACCTCATCTGCAGGTCCCCATTTAGTATGGTATTTTTAGAAAAGAGTGGAGGAAAACACTAAAATGCCATTGAAAAAAAAAGTGTTGTAAAATATTTACATAAAAAGTCTCTTAACTTTAATATAAGATCACAGTAGGCCAGTTAACTATATTAGGGACCCCAGGTTTTATGGTAATCATAGGCTCTCCTGTATTCATTTAGAGAAATTATAGAAAAGGAAGTTTATCTAGATTAAACATGAATCATCAACTGTGCTTTGACTTGAGGTTCTAGCAGTCAGGTTTCCATAATAGCTATAATAATTTTAGGACAAGGAAATGTGTTTATTACTTTGATTAAAGAAACATAAAATTGTACTAATAGAAGGCACTTGAATACTTCAGAAATAATTGGGATTATACTTAGTAATAGTGGCTTATATATAGTTTAGGAAGAATGTTTTCTTTCTTTGGACTAAATACTTCTATATGGAGAAATTGGAAACTAAAAAGGCAGAGTCATTGCTAAAAATAAATAAGAAAGGGATATTAAGAATCTGTTAGCATCATGACATGATATTTTAAGTTTCTTATGTTGACCAGTTAATGTTTAAGTAGGAATTCAAAATATATTTTATTAAAAGAAGAGTATATTATTTGTTAAAGAAAAATATACAGAACCAATAAGTATCTTTTCAGTTGAGAACAACTATGATTATTTGTTTCAGTAATAATTGCTTTCTTCCTCATATTCCCCAAATATACATGATTATTCTATTGAGTTGAAATTGATTACCTTCTCACTGACTTTACAAGTACCTGCTTTAGTGTATTTTGTTAAATAAGATAATTATACAGTACAATCCTTTAATTTTCTGATGTACTGATAAAAATTATTTGAAAAATACAATCACATTTCAAACAATCATGCATTTTTCCCTCATTGGTAATATACCATTTTACTTTATTTTATTTTACTTTTTTAGTAGTAGCAAACAAGAGGGCACTTCTGTTAGAGAATTATGATCTTACCTCATCTTTGACTAGTAATTTAGATAAAAATTCTTCTTAAAACTCTTAAAACTTTTTGTCTTTGATTTATCTTAATCATAATGATCAGTTTTTCTTTGGTAGGTGGTATTAATAAGAATAGTAGGAAATTATTTCAGGTACTCAAAGATTTTTAATTAATAACTGTTTTTCCTTTTTGCCAACATCTCATTGATTCTTTTCTTATTATCAAGTTAATGTGTTCTGAGAGTTTCATATTTCTACTGGCCTGAGAGTAAGTTGAATATAAAATTAATTTTCTTTAAATAGAAGCTTTTATTGAAGGAGTAGTTATATCTCTCCCCTTGCCCAATTTTGGTGAGAACCACTTAAATAAAAAGCATTCTTAGGAAAATTCTGCCAAAATTAACTTCACTTTTTTATTCTTCAAATTTTCTTTAATGTATCCAATAAGTACATTGTAACTTGCATGTATACAGGTTACTCCTGTAAATTTTAAAAATTGCATATATTGGAATATATATATTCCATAGAAAGGATAGTAATATGATGAAAAGTGACACACTGGAGTGACAGGTTTCCCATGTGCTTTTTTTTTTTAAATCTCATTAATAGCTTTTTAATATGATTTTTTAAATTTTATTTATTATTTCTTTTTGGTTGCATTGAGTCTTTGTTGCATTGCGCGGGCTTTCTCTAGTTGTGGCGAGCGGCGGCTACTCTTCACTGTGGTGCGTGGGCTTCTCATCGCGGTGGCTTCTCTTGCTGTGGAGCACGGGCTCTAGGCTCACGGGCTTCAGTAGTTGTGGCTCTCGGGCTCTGGAGCGCAGGCTCAGTAGTTGTGGCGCACAGGCTGAGTTGCTCCGCGGCGTGTGGGATCTTGCCGGACCAGGGCTCGAACCCGTGTCTCCTGCATTGGCAGGTGGATTCTTAACCACTGTGCCACCAGGGAAGCCCTCCCATGTGCTTTTGACAAGTTTCTAATGAATATTATAATACTCAGTTCTTATGAATTCATAACTATATTTTTTCTAAAATAACACATTTTGTTATAAAGTTTTATTGGTATGAATTTCTTTCATGCTGTGTAATAGAATGCTTCTTTTTACAAGATGTGTAAATTATACTTACTGCAGTTAGTTAAAATTAGAACAATCTCCAAATTACTGTTGCCTTAAAGCTTAGGTGAGAGGAATACAAGTCTGTCCTCAGCAGAAGTACATACTGTCTCATTCGGTACATAACAAATATTGATTTTGCCCTAATGGTATTTCTTCTGAGTACATGCAAAGTTTTAAGTTGGAGTCCTAATAATAGTATTTTAAAACATGTGTGTGAGTGGCTGTATTTTCAGTGATCAACAAACTGAATAATGCCATCTTTAAAAAATCATTTCATATTTTCATTGAGCATTTAGTCATCAATAATCTAACAACCCAGAGAAAATTAATTGATCATGGTTTTAGAAAAAACTTTTTTTTTTTTTTTGGTTGTTGTTCATTGAAGAAAACTTTAAGAGGAAAAAGAGCCATAATTTTATCAACCCAACGCAGCAGCTGTTTTTTTTTTTTTCAAATATTTTTGATTATGTTTATATTTAGTAGTTTTTGAAGAATTCCATTATCTAGTTTAAAAAAGGAGAGAAAGTTATGTATCACATAATAATAACCTAAAAAGACCACTTTATCACACACTTTGTTGGGCAGGGTTCAGGGAAAAGAATCTCCCTGTCTTGGAGTTGATGCTTTATATAATCCTCCTCTACTTAATCCTCCTGCCCTAGTTGACTTTTGACTTTTATTAGGTGATAAGTGGGAGGGACCAAGAAATCTCTTCTTTCTGTAAAGTCATTTAATGAAGGGCTTGGGAAGGCAGTAAAGGAAGGAGAGTAAAAGTGGACAGTTGTAGTATCTGAACCTGTTGATTTCAGATTATTCAACTGGAAATATAGATAGTGAAAACAGATACTGATACTTTTGTCGTTTGGTGTCAACTAAGGCAGTGATTTTTAGCTTTTTCTTTCATGAGTGTAAATTGAGTAGTGATACCATTTGTAATAGAGTATAAATTAACAAACTCAGAAATTTAGAGCTAGAGGAGACTAAAAGGGTCGTCTAGTCTTTGTTTCCTTAATGATGAACCATCTGAAGACTTTTTAACATGTAGTAAGTGTTGGTCTTAATTAGGGTGCTTCTAGATAAGTTGTATGTGATAGGAGGATGAAAACAGCTCAGATTAATTAATGACTCATCTCCTGTTTTGACAGCTCTTTTTTTAGGTAAAATTTACATGTAGTAAAATGCATAGATCTGATGTCCAATAACTTCTTTTGCTCTTGAGGAAATGAAATGCTAGAATGATTGCATGACTTAATTAGTGTCTAATCAGTGTTACAGCTAACTAGTGATAGATTCAGGACTGATACCTCCCAGTCCAGGGGCTCTTCCTCTAGTAACTCCCTCAGGAGCCTACTCCAGAACTGTGCATGCATATTTTCTTTATATAGGCAATTTATAAATTATATATACCTAAATTTTATGGGGAAACCCAGACTTTGTTGCCTTTAAAGTTTGATTTGTGATCTTTTTACAATTTTCTTATTCATATTTTTTTGCCCACTTTTGTTTCCCTTTTCTCTCTTTTATTCAGCAAAAATTTGTTCGAAAGAATGCACATTAGATTAGTCCTAGATAATTTGTTAAGAATCTTTCATATACAGTGTGCTGTTTTGTTGTTTTGATAGACATTTGTGTACTCAAGACCTCAAAAGCGAATTATCAACTGAGTTTATGCTTGTATCATTATTATAATCTTGTTAACACAAAGCAATTTGCAGCCATAATTGTTGGCATCAAATATTGCTTGGGGTCAGGGATTTTGTGAAAAGGAAGGAAATCTTATGAGGAAGGAATATTTTTAGTTTTATTTGTAGGCCTCTTTTTGTGAGCAAGAATTGATTACTGCAGTGAGGATTTTGTGTTTCAGTGACATATTTTTTTTCCCTGTTCTCTTGTCTCTTTGAGGGAAATGAGAAAAATTATATTTCAGTTCAACAAAGGTTGAGCTTTCATGTGTACCGGGTTGTTGGAGTTACAGATACGATCTCTGCCTTCAACACTCTTACAGTTTAGTGCAGTTAAAGATATATAAATAGATTATTTCAGTACGATTTGTTAAGAGCTAAGGAGAGATAATCACCAGTTTACACAGGCATGGGCATGTGGGGGTCGTTACTTACTGGGGTGCATGATACTTGGGCTGAGCTTTAAATGATGAGGATAAGAATTAGTTGAAAGGAAGGAATGTTTGAGGTAAAGAGAAAAGCAGAAGCATGATACAGCACAGTGTGGGCAAGAAACTTATTACTGGAGTGCAAAGAGTGAGGCAGCAAATAGTGAAAAAAGACTTGGAGAGGTAGATCTTGGAGGGTTTTATATATATTGCTAGAGTTTAGTCTTTATTTTGAAGGGAGTTCGTGGGAACAGGCAGATTTGTAGAGTGCAGAGGATGGATTTAAAGGGGGCAGACTGAGAAATATTTTAGAGGTAGAATCATGAGGATTTGGTGATTGACTGTAGGGGACAAAGGAGAGGAAGAATGACTAGGTGTTTAGGATGGTTTCTGGCTTGATTGATTAGGCAGATTACTTGTGATTAAGAATATAGTAGGGGGGCTTCCCTGGTGGCACAGTGGTTAAGAATCCGCCTGCCAATGCAGGGGACAAGGGTTCGAGCCCTGGTCCGGGAAAATCCCACATGCCGCTGAGCAACTAAGCCCGTGTGCCACAACTGCTGAGCCTGCACTCTAGAGCCCACAAGCCTCAACTACTGAGCCTGCGTGCCACAACTACTGAAGCCCACACACCTAGAGCCTGTGCTCCACAATGAGAGAAGCCCCCGCAGAGAAGCCCGCGCACCGCAACGAAGAGTAGCCCCCCGCTCACCGCAGCTAGAGAAAGCCCGCGCGCAGCAACGAAGACCCAATGCAGCCAAAAAAAAAAAAAAAAAACTGAGCTCATTTTATTAAAAAAAAAAAAAAAAAAATAGAGTAGGGAGACTACCCTGGTGGTCCAGTGGTTAAGACTCCACAATTCCAATGCAGGAGGCTCGGGTTCCATCCCTGCTCAAGGAACTAAAATCCGACATGCTGTGCGGTACGGCCAAAAAAAAAAAAAATACAGCAGGAAATATACAAAAGGAAGAGCAGGTTTGGGAATAGGGGTGGGATAGGAAAGGTGAATTCAGCCTTGGGTAAGTTGAATTTGAGGTGCAGAGTGAAAGTGTTGAGAAAGCTGTTGGATGAGAGTCTGAAATTTATAGATGATACAGAAGCTAGAAGAATTAATGTTGCAATTTGGAAGAGGCCCCCACCCCCAATCTTTTTAGCTGGGCTGCAGATACATAGAAAGCAAACTTAATTGCTTGGTTTTAGATTGCTGAACAATCAGCTTTTTCTATTCCTGAGATGAGATCTGGTTCAAATGTTGAAAAAGTGGAAATATTTTACCTTATATACTCTCCCCCCCAATGTCATGGGTTCTTAAGCTTAAAATGTTGTTGCACCCATTGCTATGTTTGTTTTGTGATGTAATCTACTTAAATTGTATCTATTTCATTCATTAGTAGTAGATTTATTTCCCTGATGTACTCATTTCCCAATCTTTACTTGTATTATTCTATTTTTACTGGTAATAGAAAAGAATTTATCTAGTAATGGAGTGCTAAAGAACCTAGAGGATGGTTAATTTCTAACATAAATAGTAGAGTTACCAAGATGAGGCTGTATGTGTATGTGTAAAACTCTTTTATATTTTATGTTTAGGTAATAAAATTAGACTATTGCAGATATTATGTAGGCAATTTCTGATCAGTACTTGGCCCAATTGATATGTATTGTTTTTGGTTTTGGTCGGGTAATGCTGGCCTCATAAAATAAGTTGGGAAGTGTTCCCTTCTGTTTTCTGGAAGAGTTTGTTGTTTGTTTTGTTTTTTATTAAGGTATTTGGTAGGATTCTCCAGTGAAGTCATCTGGGTGTGGAATTCTCTATGTTGGAGACTTTTCCTGCAATTTAAATGTTTTTAAATATGGGGCTGATCAGGTTATCTTTTTTTGGTTATAAATTTATTTATTTATTTATTTATTTTTGGCTGCATTGGGTCTTCGTTGCTGCACGTAGCCTTTCTCTAGTTGTGGCGAGGGGGGCTGTACATGGGCCTCTCATTGCGGTGGCTTCTCATTGTGGGCTCTAGGCGCATGGGATTCAGTACTTGTGGCACGTGGGCTCAGTACTTGTGGCACGTGGGCTCAGTACTTGTGGCTCACGGGCTCTAGGGCTCAGGCTCAGTAGTTGTGGCTCACGGGCTTAGTTGCTCCACAGCATGTGGGATCTTCCCGGACCAGGGATTGAACCCATGTCCCCTGCATTGGCAGGCGGCCACCAGGTAAGTCCCTTTACAGGTTATTTTTGTTGGATATAAAATCCTTGGTTTACATGTTCTTTTTTTTGGGCGGGGGAGGGGGCTGCATTGGGTCTTAGTTGCTGCATGTGGGCTTTCTCTAGTTGCAGCGAGTGGGGGCTACTCTTCGTTGTGATGTGCAGGCTTCTCATTGTGGTGGCTTCTCGTTGCAGAGCATGGGCTCTAGGCGCGCGGGCTCAGTAGTTGTGGCTCGCAGGCTCTAGAGCGCAGGCTCAGTAGTTGCAGCGCACGGGCTTAGTTGCTCTGCAGCATGTGGGATCTTCCTGGACCAGGGCTTGAACCCGTGTCCCCTGCATTGGCAGGTGGATTCTTAACCACTGCGCCACCAGGGAAGGCCGGTTTACATGTTCTTTCCTTGATTATTTTATTTTAAATGTTACTCCATTTTTTTCTGGCATAAAGCGTTGCTATTGAAAAATTTAGAATAGTCTCATATTCTGTCCATTATAAAGTCACTTAGTGCATGCCTAAATCAGGGGTCTGCAAACTACTGCCCATGGGCTGACTGCCTGTGCTTGTAAACCCTTTTTTTGTTTTTCGTTTTTGTTTTTGTACACAGCTATGTCTATTCATTTACATATTGTCTTTGGCTGCTTATGCTATGCAGTGCCATAGACAATATGGAAACCAGTGAGCATGGCTGTGGACACTGGACATTGATATTTGAATTTCATATAACTTTCACCCTATGGTTTGTAAGCCTAAAATATTTACTCTCTGATTCTGTAAGAAAAAGTTTGCCTATGTCTGTCTTACCTGTATGTCCAAAGAATTTTTCCCCCATTTCTTAAAATTCAGTAATTTAAAGTTCTAGTAGCTCATACTAGACTGTCTTGGTATTTGTCTTTCTGGGTTGCTATTCTCATGTCTGTGTCTTTCAATACATGGTTTCAAACTTCTGTTTCTGGAAAGTTTTTTTGTTATACTTTTGAGTGTCTGATCTTTGACTCTCTTCAATATTTGATCAGTTTTTCTTGAATCTGCATTTTTTTTTCTTTTTTTTGAAACTCTCTAGGAGTTAAGCCAGCCTTTTTATTTATTTATTTTTGGATGTTTTGTTGTCTTCGTTGCTGTGTGAGGGCTTTCTCTAGTTGCGGCAAGCGGGGCCACTCTTCATTGCGTTGCACAGGCCTTTCACCGTCGCGGCCTCTCTTGTTGCGGGGCACAGGCTCCAGACGTGCAGGCTCAGTAGTTGTGGCTCACGGGCCCAGTTGCTCCGTGGCATATGGGATCCTCCCAGACCAGGGTGCGAACCCACGTCCCCTGCATTGGCAGGCACCCACTGCGCCATCAGGGAAGCCCCTGCATTTTTTTTAATGTTTAGAAATATTTCTTCTTTTTTCTATCTGTTGTGTTCATTTACTTCTTTGTTTTTTTTTGTTTAGTCTTCATTGTTGAAATAATTTTTTTTTTTACTTTTAAATTTTTTTCTGACTTCTGTCACTTCCTCCCCACCCCCCTGAATTCCAGTTAAATTTGTTCTTATATTAGTGGTTTTAACCTTTCCTTGGAAGCGGTTTATAGTTGTGATCTGTTTTTATGGGGTAACTTTTTGTAATTTTATTGTTTGTAGGAAATTAGGGATTTTATTCTGCTTCTCTTTTTTTTTCTTCTTCTTATGATAGCTATTTGGGCTCTGGTCTGATTTCTGTTACTTTTTAATGTGAAATTTGTTTTCCTAAACTTTTAGAAGGAACTTTGGTTAAAGATAGGTTTTGGCTTAAGTGGAAGTTTCTGTTGTTTTCTTACAGTGTTTGAAAATATGGAGGACTGCTCTCTGGAGATTGCTTAGTTTATGTTCCTCTTTCCCTCTTTTTCTAGTATTCTCTTTGCTTTTCTCATTTGATCCTGTCCTACTCTGTTTTGACTTTATTCGGCAGTTTCCTCGTATTGAACCCTGTCATTAGCTCTCATAGTCAGGATTTTTGTTGTTCTTATTTTTTAATGGAAAATATCAAACATATGCACAAAGTAAACAATGAATCTCCATATAACCATCACTCAGTTTTAGTAGTTATTAACATTTTGTCTGTCTTCTTTGATCTATACCTCCACCCACTCCTACCTGGTTGGTTGGTATTCATAAGAACTTTTTACAGGTGTTTATTTAGGTAAATTTTATATACTTTGAAATACATAGATCTTAGCTGTAAGATTTGACAAATCTACACCCGTATCACAATATAGGACATTTCCTTTCCTCAAGGCAACTTTTATTCTAATTTTTTTTTCTCCTTAGATTATTTTTGCCTCTGCCTTATTAATGGCATCACCAAATGCATACTCTTTTGTGTCTGCCATTGCTTAGTGTCTGTGAGATTCTTTCATGTTGTTGATGATATTAGTAATTGTTGCTTTCTGTTTCTGATTATTATTCCACTGTAAAAAACAAAACAAAACCCACAATATTCATCTTTCTGTTGCTGAGCATTTTCATTGTTCCCAGTTTGGGGCTATTGTAAATAAAGCTGCCAGGAACATTTTGGTAAAAGTACCTTGTGGACATGTTTATATTTCTCTTGTTTAAAAACTTAGAAGTGAAATTATTGGATCAGAGGGCTATGTGTTATTTATTAGAAATTGCTCAACTTTTATCAAAATTACATTCCCATCAGCAAAATATGAGAGTCCTCATTGTTCCACATCCTTGCTACCATTTATTGTTGTCAGTCTTTTTACAGTACTTCTTGCGATTCAAGTAGGTGCGGATTAGTATGCTATTATGTTTCTAACTTACACTTCTGATGATAAATAATATTGAGTATCATTTCATATGCTTGTGGCAAGTTATCTAGCTGTTATGAAGTATCTTCTCAAATCTTTTGCTCATTTTTTTCTGTTGGTTTGTTTTCGTTATGTTTTAGGATTTCTTTGTATTCTGCATACAAGTGCTTTACAGGATACATGTTTTATGAATATTGCGTCAGTTTGTTGCTTGCCTTTTGATTTTTTTTTACTGGTGTCTTGGTGAACAGAAAATTTTTAATTTTTATGAAGCCTAGTTTATTCAGTTTTTCCTTTTATGGTTTTTGCTTTTATAGTTATTTGTATAAGAGCATGTCATCTACAAGGAGATAGTTTTATTTTTCCTTTCTGACATGGGTTTCTTTTTCTTGCTTAATTGGCTAGAACCTCCAGTAAAATGTTGAATAGAAGTAGTGAGAGTAGACATCCTTGTCTTATTTTTGATCGTAGGAGGATGGCATTTAGCTTTTCACTATGAAGTATGATGTTAGCTCTGGGGCTTTTGTAGATGCCTTTTATTGGGTAAGAATTCCCTTCTACTCCTGGTTTGTTGAGTATTTTTATTGTAAAAGGATGTTGGGTTTGGTCAGATACTTTTTCTGTATCAACTGAGATGATTGTGTGGAGTTTTTCCTTTATTCTTTTAATATGGTGTATTAGATTGATTAGTTTTCATATTAAACCACCCTTGTATTTCTGAGAGAAATACCACTTGGTCATGGTGTGTAATCCTTCTATTAAGCTGCTGGATTTCATTTGCTAGTATTTCATTGAGGATATTCCTGTCTATGTTCCTAAGGGATATTGATATGTAGTTTTCTTGTAGTGTCTTTGTTTGACTTTGGTATCAGGGTAATGCTGGCCTCATACTTTGAGTTGGGAGGTGTTCCTCAATTTTTTGGAAGAATTTGAGAAAGATTGGTGTTACTTCTTCTTTAAACTTATGTAAAATTTACCAGTGAAGCCACCTGGTCCTGGACTTTTCTTTGTGGCAAGTATTTTTTATTATTAATTAAATCTCTTTACTTGTTATGAGTCTTTTTCTGTTTTTTCTTGAGTCATTTTAGTTGTGTCTTCTTAAAAATGTGTCCATTGAATCTAGGTTATCTAACTTGTTGGTGTACAGTTTTTCGTAGTATTTTCTCATAATTCATTTTATTTCTGTGAAGTTATTAATGTCACTTCTTTCATTGATGATTTTAGTAGGTTTAGTCTTCTCTTTTTTTCTTGTCTAGTTCTAAAGATTTGTGAATTTTGTTGCTCTTTTCAAAGAACCAAGTTTAGACTTCATTGTTTTTTAAAAAATTATCTGTTTGATTTATTTCTGTTCTATTTCTTTATTATTTTCTTTCTTCTGCTTGCTTTAGATTTAGTTTGCTTTTCTCTTTCTAGTTTTTTAAGCTAGAAGGCTTTTTTATTGATTTGAGGTCTTTTTAAAAATATTAGCATTCACGCTATAAGTTGTCTTCTGAGCACTGCTTTTAGGGGCATGCTGTGAGTTTTGGTGTGTTGTGTTTTTGTTTTCATTCATTGTGAAGTATTTTCTAATTCCCCTTGTGATTTCTTCTTTGACACAGTGGTTATTTAGGAGTTTGTTGTTTAATTTTTGCACATTTGTTAATTTCTCAACCTTCCTTCCTTGTGATTTCTAATTTAATTCCAGTGTGGTTGGAGATCATATACTTGTATGATTTCAGTTATTTTATTTATTTATTTTATAAATTTATTTATTTTATTTATTTTATTTTTGGCTGTGTTGGGTCTTCATTGCTGTGTGCAGGCTTTCCCTAGTTGCAGCGACTGGGGGCTACTCTTCGTTGTGGTGTGCGGGCTTCTCATCGTGGTGGCTTCTCTTGTTGCAGAGCATGGGCTCTAGGCGCGCGGTCTTCAGTAGTTGTAGCACACGGGCTCTAGAGTGCAGGCTCAGTAGTTGTGGCACATGGGCTTAGTTGCTCTGCAGCATGTGGGATCTTCCCGGACCAGGGCTTGAATCTATGTCCCCTGCATTGGCAGGCTGATTCTTAACCACTGTGCCACCAGGGAGGCCCTATTTCAGTTCTTTTAAAGGTGAGACTTGTTTTGTGTCTTAACATGTAGTCTTTCATGGAGAATATTCCATTTGTAAGTTGAGAAGAATGTGTATTCTGTTGTTGGATGGAGTGTTCTATGTCTATGACTCTTAGGTCTCGAGAATTATTCAGGTCTTCTGTTTCATTATTGATCTTTTGTCTAGTTATTCTATCCATTTTTGAAAGTGGAGTATTAAAGCCTCCAACTCTTGTTGAATTGCTTGTTTTTCACTTAGATTGACAATTTTAATTTTATATATTTGGGGACTCTGTTGTTAGGTACGTGTATGTTTATAATTTCCCTCTAAGTGCTGCTTATTACATCCCAGAAATTTTGATGTGCTCTCTTTTTGTTAATTTTCATTTCAAAATATTTTGTATTTCCCTTGTGAATTCTTTTTTGACTCATGATTTATTTATAAATTTAAAAAATTTCAAGTATATGGTACTATTTAAGATTTCTTTTGTTTTTGATTTATAACTGTGGTCAAAGAACATACTTTGTAAGATTTTAGTCTTGATGATCAGTTTCGAAAGTTCATGAGGGCTTGCCTGCTCCAGCTTTTTTAGATCTATTAAGTATACCTTTTACAACTCATTATTGGAATGGACTAAAACCCTCTACATTCCAGCCTCCTTCTTTAAATGCTCCTGTCTTTCTTTCCAGTGACTGGTTATTTTTAAGTTCAAAGGACCTTTCTCCTAAGCTTTGCTAAAATCTTCTTCACTCTCTCCATGAAGAGTGATCTAGCATTTTATATATACACTATGATGTGTATCTATACTTAACCTGTTAGACTTTTTGATTCTCATGGGAAGAGTTATCATTTTTGTCCTTTTATTACCATACTGGTAGCAGGTGACCAATAAATATTTAAATTTTAATGAGCTGAACTCCTTGGACTGAACTAGCTGTATGTGTTTAGTCTTTTAAGACCTACTTTATATGAAGATATTATTTCATAAAATTTTTAAATTTCCATTATTCTGGGTTTAAGATAGGTTCACCCATAGGTATTTTTGAAAATATTTTTTAAAAATTTTTACAGATTTTTACAGAAATTGAGTACAAATAACTTTCTTTTTGAAAAATTCCCCCATGCATTTGCTTTATGGGAATTTTCGTTTTCTAAGGAGTGCTGTGCTGAAGTACAAAGGAATTAAGACAAAATTTATACACTGTAAATAGAGTTATTTAAGTAAATAATACATGCCTCGAGTAAATCCCTTTAGAAGTTAACATTGACTCTTTAGGAGAAAAGGCAGTATTTGTTTTATTTGGGGATGACAACTTAAAACTGAGCACTATTTGGTGATGAAAAACAAATGGTTGTTTGGAAAGATATTTTAGGACTCCTCTGGTGAAGGCTTTGAGGTTGGGACTTTTTTGTTGGAGTAGATTTTGTGTGTGTGTGTGTGTGTGTGTGTGTGTGTGTGTGTGTAGTTTCTATATGTTAAAAAACGGAGGGGTCCTAACTTTCTGTGACTGTTGTGTTGCATTACTAAAGACACGACTTTCTGTCTGTTTTTTGTTTTTGGCTCTGTTGGGTCTTCATTGCTGCACACGGGCTTTCTCTAGTTGCGGCGAGCAGGGGCTACTCTTCGTTGAGGTGCGCAGGCTTCTCACGGTGGCTTCTCTTGTTGCGGAGCACAGGCTCTAGGCGTGCGGGCTCTAGAGTGCAGGCTCAGTAGTTGTGGTGCACGGGCTTAGTTGCTCCATGGCATGTGAGATCTTCCTGGACCAGGGCTCGAACCCGTGTCCCCTGCATTGGCAGGCAGACTCTTAACCACTGTGCCACCAGGGAAGCCCAAGACACGACTCCTTAAGTTTCCTAATTTGTCTGTGAAGACCCTGCTCTTTGCCAAGAATTTCTTCACCTTTAGGAGTTTAGAGTGCTGAACTGGTTAGACTATTTTGCTAATGCATTCACTGCTGTGAGTAGTTTTACTCTTCTCTGCACCTTATAGCTTTTCTAATTCCTTTTTCATTTTGAGTGTCAAGATGGTGAGATGAATAAGGTATTCACTATACAGGTGAAAAAATAGTTAAGTGGCTATAGCTTAGTTATGATTGAAGTAGGATTAGACCTAATTAACATCTCTTAATTATTAGTGTAGTAGTTTTTGTATTCTATTTCACAGATTATAATTCAGGGAATGTTCTCAACTACTTCTAAGTCTTGGGACAATTTTTGCCAGCCATTAATTTTCTCATCAGTGAAATGAGAGAGTTCAAATCGATGGCCTCATATTTTCTTTCTGATGTGAATTTGGTATTTAAAGGATCATTACAAACAAATGGCCAACAGGCACAGGAAAAGATGCTCAACATCATTAGCCATTAGGAAATGCAAATCAAAGCCACAATGAGATACCACTTCACCCCCACTAAAATGGCTATAATAAAAAAATAAACAAGTAACAAGTGTTGGTGAGGATATGGAAAAAGTGAAAACCTTGTACATTGCTGGTGGGAATATAAAATGATGCTGCTGCTGTGGAAAACAGCAGTTCCTCAGTGTGTTAAACATAAAATCACCACATGAACCAGCAATTCCACTCCTGGTTACATACCCAAGAGAACTCAAAACAGGTGGTCAAAAAGAAACTTGTACATGAATGTTCGCTCCAGCACTATTCACACTTAACCAAAAGGTAGAAACAACACAAATGTCCATCAGTAGATGAATGGATAAACAAAATGTAGTCTTACCCATTCAATGGAACATTACTCAGCCATAAATGGGAATAATGTACTGATACATGCTACAACATGGATGAACCTTGAAAACATTATCCTAAGTGAAAGAAACAGTCATACAGGACCATATATTGTGTGATTCCACTTATATGAAGTGTCCAGAATAGGGAAATCCATAGAGACAGAAAAGAGATTAGTGGTTGCTTAGGGCTAAGGGCAGGGGAAAATGGGGAGTGACTGCCAATAGGTATGGGGTCTCCTCTGGGGGTGATTGAAAATGTTCTGAAAATAGATAATGGTGATGGTTGGACAACACCGCAAATGTAATAAATGTCACTGAATTGAACACTTTAAAAAAAAAAAAGATCATTACATATGGTAACAACAAATACCACAAAATGATCCAGTCATTCTTGTTATATTGATACATGTATACTTGTTGAAATTTAGAATTGTGCTCATGGAATTAATTCATTCATTGACTAAGGGTTTTTTCCACTACATTGTAAGCTCCAGAGGGTAAAAACCTTCTCTATCTTGTTTTACTAGGCACTTACCTAGCCCAGTGCCTAGAATGTGGTAAGTGCCGAGTAAATACTTGTTGAATGAATGAATGAGTGATTAAATGAATGATAATGTCAGCATGGGTGGAGGCAGCATAGTGCTCTGGAAGGAACATGCACGCTCTGTTAGATGATAGGATATAATATTTCAGAAGTTGTGGGAAGGTTATTTGGGAGAATGTAATAAAATTCAAAGCACTACGCGTTTCAATTAAAAGGTTAGTTTCTTGGGAATTCCCTGGTGGCCCAATGGTTAGGACTCCGCGATCTCACTGCCGAGGGCCCGGGTTCAACCCCTGGTCGGGGAACTAAGATCCCGCAAGTCATGTGTGGTATGGCCAAAATAAATAAATAAAATGTCAATTTCTTATTTCAATCCCTTATAGACCTGGACTTTTTTTTTTTTTACTCATTGTTTAATCTATTGTACATTGAATGATTATACATTCTTTTCTTTTTTAACATCTTTATTGGAGTATAATTGCTTTACAATGGTATGTTAGTTTCTGCTTTATAACAAAGTGAATCAGTTTTACATATACATATGTTCCCATATCTCTTCCCTCTTGCATCTCCCTCCCTCCCACCCTCCCTATCCCACCCCTCTAGGTGGTCACAAAGCACCGAGCTGATCTCCCTGTGCTATGTGGCTGCTTCCCACTAGCCATCTATCTTACATTTGGTAGTGTATATATGCCCATGCCACTCTCTCACTTTGTCCCAGCTTACCCTTCCCCCTTCCCGTGTCCTCAAGTCCATTCTCTAGTAGGTCTGTGTCTTTATTCCCGTCTTGCCCCTAGGTTCTTCATGAACTTTTTTTTCTTTTTTTTTTTCCCTTAGATTCCATATATATGTGTTAGCATACTGTATTTGTTTTTCTCTTTCTGACTTACTTCACTCTGTATGACAGACTCTAGCTCCATCCACCTCACTACAAATAACTCAATTTCGTTTCTCTTTATGGCTGAGTAATATTCCATTGTATATATGTGCCACATCTTTATCCATTCATCTGATGATGGACACTTAGGTTGCTTCCATGTCCTGGCTATTGTAAATAGAGCTGCAATTTCCATCCCCTCACTTTCAGTCTGTACGTGTCCCTAGGTCTGAAGTGGGTCTCTTGTAGACAGCATATATACGGGTCTTGTTTTTGTATCCATTCAGCCAGTCTGTGTCTTTTGGTGGGAGCATTTAATCCGTTTACATTTAAGGTAATTATCGATATGTATGTTCCTATTCCCATTTTCTTAAATGTTTTGGGTTTGTTATTGTAGGTGTTTTCCTTCTCTTGTGTTTCTTGCCTAGAGAAGTTCCTTTAGCATTTGTTGTAAAGCTGGTTTGGTGGTGCTGAACTCTCTCAGCGTTTGCTTGTCTGTAAAGGTTTTAATTTCTCCATCAAATCTGAATGAGATCCTTGCTGGGTAGAGTAATCTTGGTTGTAGGTTTTTCTCCTTCATCACTTTAAATATGTCCTGCAACTCCCTTATGGCTTGTAGAGTTTCTGCTGAAAGATCAGCTGTTAACCTTATGGGGATTCCCTTGTGTGTTATTTGTTGTGTTTCCCTTGCTGCTTTTAATATGTTTTCTTTATATTTAATTTTTGATAGTTTGATTAATATGTGTCTTGGTGTGTTTCTCCTTGGATTTATCCTGTATGGGACTCTTTGTGCTTCCAGGACTTGATTAACTATTTCCTTTCCCATATTAGGGAAGTTTTCAACTATAATCTCTTCAAATATTTTCTCAGTCCCTTTCTTTTTCTCTTCTTCTTCTGGGACCCCTATAATTCGAATGTTGGTGCGTTTAATGTTGTCGCAGAGGTCTCTGAGACTGTCCTCAGTTCTTTTCATTCTTTTTTCTTTATCCTGCTCTGCAGTAGTTATTTCCACTATTTTGTCTTCCAGGTCACTTACCCATTCTTCTGCCTCAGTTATTCTGCTATTGATCCCTTCTAGAGTATTTTTAATTTCATTTATTGTGTTGTTCATCATTGCTTGGTTCCTCTTTAGTTCTTCTATGTCCTTTTTAAATGTTTCTTGCATTTTGTCTATTCTATTTCCAAGATTTTGGATCATCTTTACCTATCATTATTCTGAATTCTTTTTCAGGTAGACTGCTTATTTCCTCTTCATTTGTTAGGTCTGGTGTGTTTTTACCTTGCTCCTTCATCTGCTGTGTGTTTTTCTGTCTTCTCATTTTGCTTATCTTACTGTGTTTGGGGTCTCCTTTTCGCAGGCTGCAGGTTCATAGTTCCCGTTGTTTTTGGTGTCTGTCCCCAGTGGCTAAGGTTAGTTCAGTGGGTTGTGTAGGCTTCCTGGTGGAGGGGACTAGTGCCTGTGTTCTGGTGGATGAGGCTGGATCTTGTCTTTCTGGTGGGCAGGTCCACGTCTGGTGGTGTGTTTTGGGGTGTCTGTGACCTTATGATTTTAGGCAGCCTCTCTGCTAATGGATGGGGCTGTGTTCCTGTCTTGCTAGTTGTTTGCAATAGGGTGTCCAGCACTGTAGCTTGCTGGTCGTTGAGTGAAGCTGGGTCTTGGTGTTGAGATGGAGATCTCTGGGAGATTTTCGCCATTTGGTATTACGTGGAGCTGAGAGGTCTCTTGCGGACCAGTGTCCTGAAGTTGGCTCTCCCACCTCAGAGGCACAGCCCTGATGCCTGGCTGGAGCACCAAGAGCCTTTCATCCACACGGCTCAGAATTAAAGGGAGAAAACATAGAAAGAAAGAAAGAGGATAAAATAAAATAAAGTAAGATAAAATAAAATAAAGTTATTAAAATAAAAAATAATTATTAAGAAAAAAAAATTTTTTAAGTAAAGAAAAACCAAAAAAAACCCAGACAGACAGAACCCTAGGACAAATGGTGAAAGCAAAGCTATACAGACAAAATCTCACCCAGAAGCATACACGTACACACTCACAAAAAGAGGAAATGGGGTAAAAATAATATATCTTGCTCCCAAAGTCCACCTCCTCAATTTGGGATGATTCATTGTCTATTCAGGTATTCCACAGATGCAGGTACATCAAGTTGTTTGTGGAGCTTTAATCCGCTGCTTCTGAGGCTGCTGGGAGAAATTTCCCCTTCTCTTCTTTGTTTGCACAACTCCTGGGGTTCAGCTTTGGATTTGGACCCGCCTCTGCATGTAGGTTGCCTGAGGGCGTCTCTGGACTTCTTTTTAATCAAGATATTTTTATTATATAAGCTGGGCACATATGGGTATGCTAGGTTTAATTTTAATAACCTGTATTATTTTTCTCTTATAGTTTTACATGTGGCACCCATAAAAGATGAGGCTGAGAACACGGAAAGCTTCTCAGCAATCAAATCAAATCCAAACACAACGCACTGCCAGAGCAAAGAGGAAATATTCAGAGGTTGATGATAGCCTGCCTTCAGGAGGAGAAAAACCACCGAAGAATGAAACTGGCTTGTTGTCTTCAATTAAAAAATTCATTAAAGGAAGCACACCCAAAGTAATGGTTTTACCTTTTAATTATATCATTAAAAATGAAGTTTAGGTTGTTTTCTTTAAGCATGTAAAGTTGAGAAATCTAATATTGCTAGAGCCCTATTTAAGGGAATGTGTCTACATTTTGGTGTTAAGAGTATTGACATGTAAAATATTTAATGGTCGGTCAAGAAAACATTATTTATTCTACTTAACTGATCCACTTAGCCTTCTGTTTTCTCAACTTAGAATTATGGGAAGTAAAAGAAATGTTTTCTTATTCATTTACTTGAATTATTTCTTTTACTTCCATTTTTTTTTCATTTCAAAGATAAGTTAAAGTTTCTTGTTAATATTAATACATTGTCTAATTAGGGAGATGATTTATCTATCTGAATTCCAACATTTGTACAATGAAAATGTATTATTTATTGAAGAGAAAACAAAAGTTATTAAAGAAAGAATGGGGAATTCCCTGGCAGTCCAGTGGTTAGGACTTGGCACTTTCACTGCCATGGGCCCGGGTTCAATCCCTGGTCGGGGTACTAAGATCCCGCAAGCCATGTGGCGCAGCCAAAATAAAAAAAAGAAAGAAAGAATGGACACTGACCAGGAGTCATATGCTCCAGATTCATACTTCATACTCTGGACCAACTTGAATGATCTGAGGAAAGTCATTTGCCCCTCTTAGCCTCAGGAAGACAGTAAAATGGGACTAATACTAACTGCTTTGTCTGCCTCAGAGTTGTTTTCAGATTAGATGGCAAACAGGTGGAAAAGCATTTTGAGAAATTTTAATGCATTAATGATAATGTTATTATCATTCATTGTATGTAGATTTTGTTATCACTATTGCCTACTCTTACGTTCTTTCTTGGGATTAGTATATATGTGATAAATTTCTTATTATAATGTAAGTTTGTCACTTTGATAAGTAGAAAAATAAATCAATGTGACGGTTTATTCATAGTGATAGATTTTTGTCATCACAGAACTAACAGAGCCTAGTTACTGTGAACCGTTGGCCAAGATTTAGAGGTATTCTGTGTTAGAATTTTCCTTTTTGTTTTGGTGGTTTTATTTTGTTTTGTTTTTCTAATAATATAAGTAAAATTTCTTTTGTTAATTTTAAATGTAATTTTTAAAAGTTTCTTTGAGTTAATTTACATGAGCCTAGAAGTATTCTAGTATTATTTTATAACAACGATAAAATTCCTTCCAGAAACATGAATTCCTGAATCTTTAAATTCTGTATGGGTTATCATTAGCCCCTGTTGATGAAAACATCACTGTATGTCAGTTCATTCTCTGAACACTTCTAAATGTTGTAAAGTTCTTCCTCATCTTGAAGAAAATATACCTACCCTTTACTTTTTCATAGGTTCTTTTTCTTCATGTGCAAGTACAAACCCTCAGTCACTGTCCTGGCTAAATATTTCTAGTTTTCATTATATGACATATATGATATAGATCACCATCTTGGTTACCCTTTTCTGTTGTTCATGAAAGGTAACAGCCAGAAGCGAACATAGGTTTTTCCTATGTCTTCTGACTTCTGTTCATATTTATTTCCGTTGATTTGGACATTCTTCTACTAATGTGGCATTATATTATATTGTATCGTACGTATATCATGTCATGCTTTCTTTTTTCTCCTTTAGTAGTTTTAGATCTTCTTTGTTGGTCAGCAAATTTTTGCCCATGTCAATTAAAACACTCAGGGTTTTTCTATAGTAATTGTTGTCAATTATTTAACAATATGCACTACTGTCTTTCCAATAAGTGACAATGCTGGGATTTAACCCAGGTACTATTTGACTCTGATATCTGTGCTGTTTTTCCTATACCATTCTGTCTCAAAGTAGGTAGATAATATCTTTATAGCATCACCTGTCTTGTGTAAGGATTGAAAATTTTCTTGATGAAAGTAAATAAGAATTGAGTCTTTCTATGCTGCTGATTTTGTCATTTATTTATATTCTATCATCAGCTCAAAGCTTGGAGCTTATTCTTCTAGGACATTTTTTTTTCCCTAGTATTTTTTGCATGTATCATCATCCTCTGTCTTCATTCTTTCTGACTGGATGACAGACTGCTTCTCTTATTTCTACAAGTGTCCTTTTAAAATCTAAGTTAGTTAGATAACTCCCTATGCAGCCACTGGTTTCTTTGGTACCTTTCCTTTCTCTTCTTTTGGACTTTTAAAGTTATGTGGTTAGAATTGAACTTTATAGACAATTCTTCTTGCTTTCTCTTTTGAGTTGTCTTTCTTCTAAGGTGTCTGACATTGCTCTCATGCCTGTCTTATGAGTCTGGCTTTTTGAAACTTGGTCTCTGCATATGGGCCAACTTTTTTGCTCTTCTTTACTATATGATTTCCAGTTTGAATGGCTGCTGATATTCTTGCCAGTTTACTATCACTGACCCATTTTTATTTTCCTAATAAGTTTTATCTGTATTCTAGTCCTAACTTGGCATAAATTAGCCATGAGAGTATTTAGATAATTTAAACATATGTTGTTCATTTAAGAGGTGTGTATTAGTTTACTAGGGTACGTAATAGTCTGCCATAACAAAATATCACAGATTGGGTAGCTTAAACAACAGAAATTTATTTTCTCACAGTTCTGGCAGTTTGAAATCTAAGATGAGGTGTTGCCAGGTTGGTTTTTTTCTGAGGCTTCGCTCCTTGACTTCAGATGGTCACCTTCTTGCCGTGTTGTCATATGGTTGCCACTTGGTGTATGTGTTGTCTGTTTTGTAATCTCCTCTCCTTGTAAGGACACTAGTCATATTTGGATTACGGCCCATCCTAATGATCCCACTTTAATTACTTCTTTAAAGGCCCTATCTCCAAGTATGACTACATTCTCAGGCTTTTGGGGTTAGAGCTCCAACATAGGAATTTTAGGGGACACAACTCAGACTGTAACAGAATGAATGAAATCTCTCATCTCTTTCAGATCTAGATTTTATGATTCAAGGATCTACCACTTCTCTCATTTCAGAATTATGTAATTGTCAGTAAGAGTACTCAGGAAGTGTTCATACTCAGTCTTTCTGCTTTTAGCATGATGAGATTCCTAATATATATTTGAAGTGAAAGAAGACCTCACAACTAAAATGTATTTGCTTTATACCAGTGATCTCTCTATTCCTTTCTAAATAGGTGGTTTCTAGAGTTTTCCCATAACAAAATGGTCTTTTTCTCTGTTACCTAAATACTGTTACACTGTCATAGTTAGGGTTCATCAGTTTCCTGTTACATTAAATCAGTGTTTTTAGATCTCTTAACTATGATCCACAGAAAGAAATAACATCTTATATACTACATTCATACATATGAAACAAAACTCACCCTTAACATACTTGATGTGTTCTGATTTTTCTTTTCTATTCTGTTGTTTCTTATTCTCCTTTTAAAGGTGATTTTCATGTTTTAAATTGATTTTATGATCCACTGATGGGTTGTGCTCCTTAGCGTGAAAAACATGATTAGATGAAAACTTTGTTCTCTTTAACCTTTGTATTACTAAGCTTCATAGTTATATTTGGGAATTTTCTTCCTTCCAAAGTTAAATCTCATTTGTTTGTGTAAAAGAACGTCTTTCTAGATGAGTTCTTTAACAACTAGATTAATTTACCGTTTATTTTTATTTTTAATTAACTTATTTATTTTTGGCCACGCTGGGTCTTCGTTGCTGCACAAGGACTTTCTCTAGTTGCAGCGAGCGGAGGCTACTCTTCATTGTGATGCGCAGGCTTCTTATTGCGGTGGCTTCTCTTGTTGCAGAGCACGGGCTCTAGGCGTGTGGGCTTCAGTAGTTGTGGCTCGTGGGCTCTAGAGCGCAGGCTCAGGAGTTGCGGTGCACGGGTTTAGTTGCTCCACAGCACGTGGGTTCTTCCCGGACCAGGGCTCCAACCCGTGTCCCCTGCACTGGCAGATGGATTCTTACCCACTGCACCACCAGGGAAGTCCTACCATTTATTATGGAATGAAAAAAATTAGCTCAGGCTGACTGGTTGAATTTAATGGAGGGAAAGATAATTGGTTTTAAGATTCATTCATATTCATATTCTCTCCCTTCTTTCCTTCCCTCCCCTCCATCCCTTTGCCCACACACACACACACACACACACACACACACACACACACACACACACACACACACACACACACACACACACACACACCCCTATGCATATATTCATCTATTTCCTTCCTTGATCTGCTGAACTGTGTGCACCTATCACCCAGATCTTAGTTTCTAAATACCATCTTCCACAAAAAGAACCAGGGTTCCTTGAAGAAATGTCTCATTCTAAGGCTTTGGTAGTAACAGATTGTAACCTCTAGAATGAAATAACCCATGAGACATAATAACTACATAGATGAATGAATGAATGAGAGGAAAGGAAAAGTTCTTCCTCCTTTCTCTTCCTCCCTGTGGCTATCTAGTCAACATTTGTTAGACTTTCCTTATCACATTAGATTAATTGGTATCTTGCTTGAAACTCAGAGGCTATTTATGTTTGGATCTATTTCTGAAATGTATTCTGTTCCATTGATCTGTATATCTATTTTTATACTTATATGATACTGTCTTTATTACTGCAGCTTTTATAGTGAGTCTTGAAACGAGATAGTATGTCTTCCAACTTTGTTCTAAGTTTGCTTTACTACTTTAAATCCTTTATACTTACATGTAAATTTTATTTTATTATTATTTTTTAAATTAATTTATTTATTTTTGGCTGTGTTGGGTCTTCATTGCTGCTCAAGAGCTTTCTCTAGTTGGCTGCGGGCGGGGGCTACTCTTCGTTGCAGCGCGCAGGCTTCTCACTGAGGTGGCTTCTCTTGTTGCAGAGCACGGGCTCTAGGCGTGTGGGCTTCAGTAGTTGTGGCTCACGGGCTCTAGAGCGCAGGCTTAGTAGTTGTGGCGCACAGGCCTAGCTGCTCCGCGGCATGTGGGATCCTCCCAGACCAGGGCTCGAACCTGTGTCTCCTGCATTGGCAGGTGGATTCCCAACCACTGCACCACCAGGGAAGCCCCCTTGCATGTAAATTTTAGAATTAGCTTGTCTATTTCTCCAGAAAAGCCTACTGGCATTATAATAGAGATTGTATCACATATGTAGATCATTTAGTGAGACTGGACATCTTAACAATATTGAGTCTGCCACTTCATGATCGTGATATATCTCTATGTTAATATAGGTGTTCTTAATTTTTTCCTGCCAATGTCAAGGTCTTACACACCTTTCATTAGTTTTATTCTTAGATATTTGATGTTTTACAATGCTGTTTTAAATGATGTAATACCTGAACGTTTTTACTTTCTGTTTGTTGCTAACATATATAAATATAATTTATTTTTCTATATTGACCAGGTACTATGTGAAATTGCTAGATTCACTTAATCATTCTATTCTTTAAGATTTCATAGGGTTTTATACATACATAATCATATACCAGATAACTATAATTTTCTTGTTCTCTTCTGATTTCTAGGCCTTTTATTTCTTTTTCTTCATTTATTGCATTGGTTAGGACCTCTAGTACATTGTTCAGTAGAAGTGGTGAGAGCAAACACTTGTTACTGATCTTAGGGGAAGAGAGTTTGTTTACATTAGGTATGATGTTAGCTAAATGTTTTCCATAGTTATCTTTTATCAGTTTGAGGAAGTTCCCTTCTGTTCCTAGTTTGCTATAAGATTTTATTATGTTGTTGAGTTTTATCAAAGACTTTTCTGTATCTATTGAGATATTCTTCAGATTTTCCTCTTTTAATGTGGAGTAGAACATAAATTTTTTTGAATGGAAAACCAAACTTGTATGGCTGGATTTGATTTGCTGCTGGGTTTTTTGTTTTTAAGGATTTTTACATCTGTGTTCATGAGGGTTTTGGTCTGTAGTTTTGATTTGTAATACTTTAAGATTTTGGGATCAGGATTATTCTGGTATCATAAAACAAGTCAAGAACTGTTCCTCTGCTGCTTTTTTTTTCTAAAAGAGCTTGTGTTGACTAAGTATTATCTCATCCTTAAATTATGAGTAGAATGCACTGGTGAATTCTGGAGAGGGATTTCTGGAATGTGACTGGGATTTCTTTATGGAATAGTTTTTATTATAAATTTGATTTCTTTAATATATATGGGGTTGTTTAGCTTTTCTATTTCTTCAGTTTTGGTCATGTGTTTTCCAAGGAATTTGTCTATTCATCAAAGTTGTCAAATTATTAGGTGTAAAGTCTTTGCAGTATTTCTGCATTAACCTAATAATGTCTGCAGCATCTGTAATGATATGTTCCTCTTTTCACTCCTGATGTGAATAATTTATGATTTATCTTTGTTTTGATCCATCTTGCTCCTAGAGCTTTATCAGTTTCATTACTTTTTCAAAGAACCAACATCTGTCTTTGTTCATTTTCTCTTTTCTTTCCAGTGTCTGTTTAATTGATTTCTACTTTTTATTTTTAATATTTTCTTCCACTTTCTATCTGGTTTACTTCTACTTTTCTAACTCATAGAAGTGGGAGCTTAGAATAGGAATTAGTAAACTTCTCCTGTGAATATTTCAGATAAGTGATATTTAAGGCTTTGCAGACTATATTGTCTGTAATTGCAGTTACTACTCAACTCTTCCATTGTAGACAATACATAAATGAATGAGCATGACTTTGTATACTGATACTTGATTTTCATCATAATTTTCATGAGTCATAAAATATTATCGTTCTTTTCATCCCCCCCCCAACCATTTAAAAATATAAAAACTACTCTTGGTTTGCTGGCCATACAAAAGCAATGTGCTGGACTTGGCGTTTGGACTGTAGTTTGCCAGCCCCTTGCTTAGGTCATTAATACTACGGTTTAATATTTTTCTAATTCAAGTATTTAAAGCTATGATTTTCAAAGTACCACTTTCCCACACATTCTGATTTTATATATATGTGTGTGTGTGTGTGTGTGTTGTGTGTGTGTGTCTGTATATATATACATATATATATATATATATATATATTTTTTTTTTTTTTTTTTTTTTTTTTTTTTGGGCCGTGTCATGCGGTGGATCTTAGTTCCCCGACCAGGGTTCAAACCCGAGCCCCCTGCATTGGGAACACGGAATCCTAACCACTGGACTGCCAGGGAAGTCCTCTGACTATATTTTTATTAACCTTATTTGTGATTTATTCTTTGACCCATAGATTATGTAGAAATGTGTTATTTAATTTCCAGATCAGATATTTGGGCATTTCTTAGATATCTTCTAATTGTTTATTTCTAATCTAATATTATTGTTATCCAAGAATATACTCTGTATGATTTCATTTCTTTGGTGTCTTGATATTTTGTAGCATATAGACTATTTTGGTGAATGTCTTATGTATTTGAAAAAATATGCATATTCTGGAATTGGTTAGTGCAGTTCTATAAATATCAGGTCAAGTTAGTTGATAATATTCCAGTTTTCTGTGTCTTATTTTAAATCTCCAACTCTTAATTGTGAATTTGTCTACCTTGTCTTTCAGTTCTGTCAGTTTTGCTACATGTGTTTCAAAGCTCTGTTGTTAGGTGCATACACATTTATGATTGTTGGGTGTAAATTGTTCTTGTTACCACTGTGAAATGTCCCTCATTATCTCTAGTAATATTATTTGCCTTGAGGTTTACTTGGCCTAATATTAATAAAGCCACACAGTTTTCTTGCTTACCATTTGCATGATACACCTTTTTCCACCCTGTGTATTTATATTTAAATTGGCATGGTTAGTCTATTTACATTTAATGTAGTTATTAATATGGTTGAGTTTAAAGTCTCCCATCTTGATATTTATTCTGTATTTATCCCATTTGTTATTTGTTACTCTGTTCTTGTCCTGCCTTCTTTTTGATGAACTAGTTATCTTTTAGAATTCCACTTTTCTCCTCTGTTGACTTTTTAAAAATTAACTTTATGGGGTATAATGAAACACAATAAGACACTGATTTAAAGTATATGTTTTCATGAATCTTAACAGAATTATACACCCATTACCAAAAAGTACCCTTGGAGTTTTTGCAGACAGTCTCACAGCATCACCCTAAACAACCATTGATCTGCTTTCTATCATTATAGATTGTATAAATCTTTTCTAGAGTGACCTATGAATATAACATGTCTTGCTTCCTTCACTCAACATAAAGTTTTTGGATTCATCTATGTTACTGCACGTATCCGTAATTTATCCCCTCCCTCTTCTGTACCCCAAGTAGTATTCTATTGTATGAATATACCACGTCATAATTTGTTATCCACTTGGATTATTTCTGGTTTTTGGCTATCATGAATGAAGTTGCTATGAATATTTCTGTCTTGAATCCATGTGTGGGCATATATTTAGGTTAAACGTGGGTAAATAACTAAGATTGGCATCACTGGATTGTATGATATATGTGTGTTTTTTTATGGTAGCTTTATTGAGATACAATTCACATACCATAAAACTCACCCATTTAAGGTACAAATTCAGTTGCTTTTAGTATATGCACAAAGTTACGCAGACATTACCACAGTCAATGTTAGACCACTTTTATCATTCCCCAAAGAAACTCTGGGCCCTTTGGCTATCACTTGTCAGCTCCACCTTCCAGCTCAAATTTTTTTCCCATTTGTTGGGGGTGACTTTTAATATTTTCTCTTGTGATTTCATTAGTAGTCCCTCTTGAGCAAGTGGTTCTTAAACTTTTTGAACTTCGGATCCTTTACCTTCTTATAAATGATTGGAAACCCTAAAGAACATTTGTTTATGGGGGTTATATCTGTCAATATATCTCATTAGATGTTAAAACTGAGGAATTTTGAAAATATCAAAATTATAATTTTAAACCCATTACATTTTGATACAAATAATATTTTAACTTTTCTAAAGACAAAAAGGAAATTAGTGGGAAACATGACATTACAGTTTTTTTTTTGTTTGTTTTGTTTTGTTTTGTTTTATGGCCGTGTTGGGTCTTCGTTTCTGTGCGAGGGCTTTCTCTAGTTGCGGCAAGTGGGGGCCACTCTTCATCGCGGTGCGCGGGCCTCTCGTTATCGCGGCCTCTCTTGTTGCGGAGCACAGGCTCCAGACGCGCAGGCTCAGTAATTGTGGCTCACGGGCCCAGCTGCTCCGTGACATGTGGGATCTTCCCAGACCAGGGCTCGAACCCGTGTCCCCTGCATTGGCAGGCAGATTCTCAACCGCTGCGCCACCAGGGAAGCCCGACATTACAGTTTTATAAACCTGTTTAATCGAAACTTCATAGAAGGTAGTTTGTTGTCATTGAAGCATATAAAGAAAATCATACATGTATTTAGAAAAGGGAAGAGTATTTTAATATTCTTTGTAGATAATTGCAGATATTATACCAAAACTTGACAAACTGTGTAGTATCTTAAGTTCTTGTTCCAAGATTGAATTTGAGAGCGCTACAATGATCTTTTCATTGGTCTGTCTTACGCTTGGAATGAATCTTTTACCTATATATGATTTTGTAACATCATGCACTGGTTATTTGGAAAATATTGGTTCACTGAATTATGTAGATCTTCCACATATGTGCCCACATTGACATAGTTCATTATTTAATATTTAAAAATCACATTTCTGAACAACCCCACTGATCTCAACAGAACAATCTTTAAGTATTGGAAAGCTGTCAGTCTCATGGTGCTTTGTCCAAGTTTTCTAAAATCTCAGTTTTTGCTTGAATGCTCAAATTTTATTGTTGGCAGCAAAAAGTATCAGTTTTTCTTGAAGTGACAGACTTGCTTTGTTCACTTTTCAGAAAATAATCTACTTCAGTAAAGATAGTTTTCCATCAGAAAAAGTGGTAATTCAGCTTACAGCTCAGTCATACAAATGCTTTTTCTCGACAGTTGTGGAAACACAGTTTGCAGCAGAAACGCTTTGTGTGTACTTCCCATCTTGTCATATAGAATTTAACACATATTTAAGGGTTGAGATTTAATTAATTTTACAGCTTCATCAAGGACTTTCCTAAGTAGAGCTGGCTTTTTTTCCCCCATGCAAGTGCATGGCAGTGAAAAATAAAATAACTATTGGGTGTCAGTGCCTTGATTTGTGCTAAGGTGGCAGTAGTTATGAACGATTTTTTTTGTACAGTCATCGCATATTTTGGCACAAGTTATTCTAGGATAAATTGAGATGTAAAAAAATAATTCACCACTTGTGTTTGTTACTATGCATTCACAGTAAAGAAGATTTTTGATGATTAGTTGATACTAGTATCAGACAAGTACAGTCAAAACAGAAAGTCCAACCACATTAGTAAGGCTAAAGTACAATTCAACATACCAGATTTTAACTCATTTTCTGTATTTACAGTTAAGTCTTTAATTCAGTGATTTACTTTATCATTAGAAAGTGGAAGTGCCTGTTTCTTTTATTGACTTTTTTTTTTTTAAACATACACACACTCATCTGGAAGGTAAGACCTTCCAGATTCGTAATTTATATATTTATTTATTTATGGCTGTGTTGGGTCTTTGTTGCTGCGCGCGGGTTCTCTCTAGTTGTGGCGAGTGGGGGCTACTCTTTGTTGCAGCACAGGGTCTTCTCATTGCGGTGGCTTCTCTTGTTACAGAGCACGGGCTCTAGGCACGTGGGCTTCAGTAGTTGTGGCATGTGGGCTCAGTAGTTGTGGCTCATGGGCTCTAGAGCACAGGCTCAGTAGTTATGACGCACAGGCTTAGTTGTTCCGCAGCACGTGGGATCTTCCCGGACCAGGTCTTGAACCTGTGTCCCCTGCATTGGCAGGCGGATTCTTAATCACTGCACCACCAGGGAAGTCCCTCTTTTATCAACTTTTATTGAGCAGGCTTCAGCACAAACTACTGTGCAAGAGTTTATAAGTCTCTCATAAGTTATGTACACTTCTTTGACCAATGCAATATGATAACTTTTTAAGATATCTCATTGGGTTTTGTAATTTAAGTTTGAAAAGCTATAACTTTTTGGCTTTTAAAGATCTCATCATGTGTACATTTAAAATATTGAGTTTCTTTTTTTAAAACGGAATGATTGTTCTCAAATGCACCTGAATTGGCACCATAATTCTATTTGAATATGTTCTATTGCATAAGACAACTTAATTTTACAGCCAAAGGGACATTAGTTTTATCATATTTTCATTTGTGATTTACAGTTTCGTTCAGTTTCCTTGGAGTACATTCCCCCCTTTCATGAGTTAGAGAATTCTATGTCGGTTTCTTTTCATCACTTGCAGTAATGGATTGAATTCACAAGTCGCCCAGCTCCCTTTTTCAATCCAACAATCCATTTTTAGTTATAAATTATAAATTTTCTTTTATTTAAAAAGAGTTACTAAATTCTAAAATAACTGTTTTAGGTGAAAAAAAATTTTTTTTAAACGTGAAAGCCTTTTTTTAAAAAAATTAATTAATTAATTAATTTATGGCTGTGTTGTGTCTTCGTTTCTGTGCAAGGGCTTTCTCCAGTTGTGGCAAGCGGGGGCCACTCTTCATCGCGGTGCACGGGTCTCTCACTATCGCGGCCTCGCTTACTGCGGAGCACAGGCTCCAGACGCGCAGGCTCAGTAATTGTGGCTCACGGGCCCAGTTGCTCCGCGGCATTTGGGATCTTACCAGACCAGGGCTCGAACCCGTGTCCCCTGCGTTGGCAGGCAGATTCTCAACCACTGCGCCACCAGGGAAGCCCTTAGGTGAAATTTTAAAAACCAAATTTAATAATATTGCAGAGCAAAACAAGAGTACTCTTACTATGTTTCCGTATATACATAGAGAGAGAGAAAAAAAATAAAACTTTGAGATTTCAGAATAATTTATTGGATCATAATGAGACTACAGAGATTATAGCAGGTATTAGTGTTGCAGACAGTAAAGGCACAGTAGAAATACTGAACACAAAGATCTTTTGTATTTACTCATAGATTTGCCTTAGTGGTATTCATTCCTTATTGCAGATTTAGGATCCCATCTGGTATTATTTATTTTATGCCTAAAGAACTTCATTTGTTATTTCTTGTGGAGATCAGCTGGAAATGAATTCTGTCAGCTTTTCTGTCTCAGAATGTTTTTAAAGTGAACAGTTTAAAAAATTTATATATTGACTATCTCTTGCCAATTTTTCTTACAGTTTATATATTCTGAGCCTGTAGCCATTACCTACTACCTTTTAATCTTCATTTATCTTACACAGGTTCTACATGTGTTCTTTATGTTTAATGCTTATCCTCAGTCCTCTAGTTATGGTCTGTAGTCATTTTTGTTTTCGAAAGCTCATTTTTCGAAAGCTCATTTTCTGGTAGATGCCACACGAAGCACTCATGGGCACTATTATCTGAGTTCTGTGCTTAAAAATCAGTTTTACTGAATATGAAATCCTTGTCTCACAGTTTCTCTTCTTGATTTTTTAAAATGTTATTCCATTTTCTTCCAGCATAAAAAGCATTGCTTTCAAAGTTTGATGGTACTTTAATTTTCCCTGTGTAGATAAATGGATTTTGCCTTGTTCTCCAAAGGATTTTTTTTCTTTAAATTCTGTTAAGTTTAGGATCTTGGTAGTTGTTTTTCTGGGTTGATAGTTTTAGTTAAACAGTATACTCTGGGAATTTCCTGGTGGTCCAGTGGTTAGGACTCCAAACTTTCACTGCCGAGGGCCCGGGTTCAGTTTCTTGTTGGGGAACTAAGATTGCACAAGCTGCGCAGTGGTTGCAGCCAAAAAAAAAAAAACTAGTGTACTCTTTCAGTATGTAATTTCAGATATTTTATTTGAGGAAAACTTTCTGATATGCTCTTGTTTTGGCTTCCGTCTCAGGGCCTACTGTTTTCTGTCTGTTGGATCTTCTTTGTCCATATTCAGTGCTTGTCACATTTTGATGTCTTAAAATCCAGCCCCCCTCCCCCATTTTACCTTCTCTTTCTCTTAAAAGCATAATCTATTCTATTTACTCACTTTTATGTCTGTTCTAGTTTAGTCTTTATTTCGAAATATTTTTCTCTTATTTCTAATTATTTTGTTCTGTTACTGAGTTTTTTCTAACTCTGATGTATGTGTCATATCACTTTCTTAACTTTTTTTGTCTTTTTTGAAATAAAGGTATAATTTTTGTCTGTTCTCTTGTGCTTTTTTTTTTTTTTTTTTTGGCCATGCTGCGCGGCATGTGGGACCTTAGTTCCCTGATCGAATCCACATCCCCTGCAGTGGAAGCGCAGAGTCTTAACCACTGGACCACCAGGAGAGTCCCTCTTATTTCATCTGCTGTCATTAAATTGGCCTGCCACGCTTTCAGTTGAATATCTACCTGTTAGCTATTTGGGGCTTCTCCTGTTCTCAGATGTGTCACATGCCATGTTGCATTCCTTTGCTTTCGTTTGCACTGGTACAGATGTTTTGGCTGTTGGTTTGTTCTCATCTGCTTGCAGTTTGGGGGAGAAACCTTGTTTCCTGCTTTTGTTGTAAATTGGCTTTTGGGGTTTTGTTGTCTCTTTAGTTCTCTGTATTTTTCCTTTGGGATTCAGAGATTTAAGAATACCACCTTCCCAAGATTTTCCCTTTAAAAGCCTATCTTAGAGACAACTTTTAAAAATACAAACTCCAGACAAGACATTGTAGGGTTATTAAATTTTTAAAAATAACCTGTACAGTAATGTAGAAATCTTGTTTTTCCTAGTTCCTCTTCTAAAAATCATATTATATCCAAAAATGTCCCCAAATTATATACTTGAATGTTTAAGGAAGAGTAGGATTTGGTGACACGTTTCACAATTGGAGCATCATCAGACATTTGAATGCATTATTCTGAAGGATAGAATTTTACTGTCAATGACTGCAGACCTTTAATCCTGATCTTAACAGCTTCCTCTTTCTCTTTAGAGACGTAAGCTCAAGTATTTGAATATATTCTCAATTGACCACAGTATAACCTTTTCTGTTATATGTGGTACGTCCATATTATCAGTTAGCTTATATACTATTGGTAAATAGGGAAGTAGTTTCAGTATAACATGGGTGGGTTTTGGTTTATACATGATTTTTTCTAAACTGGACAAGGGGATCCTGAATAATGGGGGTAGAATTTTATACTGCACACAGAGTTTTTAATTAAAAGTGGTAAGCTGTGTCAGGGGTTCCGTCTCAGAGAGGTACACCCTGGTCTAGCAGGGACTCTTCTTTTCATATGGCAGTTTGCATTTCCTTTTGTGTCCATTTTAGCACTCTTCCTGGCTTAAAGCTCCACTTCTCAGCTCCCATAAACCCTTGTTTCTACTTCTTTGTTTTTAATACCTTTTATTAAGCTCTGAGGAAGCATTTCAGCTGCTCTTAGCTGCTTAACTGGGGTGTGCAAGTTATTTCTGGAGGTCCCAATCATTGGTTTTCTTAGTGCTGTGGTTACAGAGTTACAGGGGCATTGGCTGATCTGCCCCAATGTACCCCTCTCTACCCTTCTGGACCCATTTTTTTCCCCATAAGCCTTGTTATTTTTAGGGTTGCAGAGTGCAAAGTTTCCAGGAATGTATGTATGTATTTACATTATACCAGATGTACTAAGAGACTTCAAGAAAATGCTGGAGCTTAGTGTAGTGAGGCTTTACAGCATTGTTTCTGTTCTTGAAGGACTTTAGAAAAAGAGCCCCTATAATTCTCCTGTAATAAAGATCCAGTGTTTGGGATTTGAGGCTTCCTATTCATCATTTTTAAATGCAGGGGAATAATAAACAGTAAAAATTTGAGGAATTATGTTGTGGATCACTGAGGGTTTATTTTGTGCTAATGAGATTGTTTTGATGAACCTACCTAAAATTAGAGAAACTGGTGAGTAAAAGTAAAATTCTGTATTGGATGATACTTACAGTATTATCTTTTTTCTATTTTGATCCTGGTAGGGAATTGTAATTTTGGCCATTTACAATACGAAGGTTTGTTTCAGAAATAATAATATTCAACTTACAGAAAATGCATAGTAGTATACTGTATTATTATTTGTTGTGGAAAAATCTAATCCTTATCAAAAGATTTCAGGTACTTTCACTAAAACAGCAAGGAATTATAGGCCAGTATTACAGTAATGGAAGAAGATTGCTCATGTGATGGATGAAAAAATTGTACTCTAGAAAAATTGTACAGATGAGGAAGATGGATGTATAAATGGAGAAAAATCAGGTTATTGCGTGGAGTATAACATTTTAGTTAAGTCCTGATAAACCCATTGTAAGTTGAAAATGTTGTAAGCTGAAAATGCACTTAAGACACTTAACCTACTGGATGGACATCATAGCTTAGCCCAACCTACCTTAAACATGCTCAGAACACTTATATTAGCTTACAGTTGGGCAAAATCACAAGTGTTGAATATCTTATGTAATGGATTGAATACTGAAAGCGAAAAACAATAGTTGCATGGATACAGAATGGTTATAAGTGTGTCAGTTATTTACCCTCATGATCAAGTGGCTGACTTTGAGCTGTGGCTCACTGTGGCTCACTGCTGCCGCTGCCCAGCATCACAAGAGAGTGTAGTACCTGCAAATGGCTAGCCCGAGAAAAGACCAAAATTCAAAATTCTACGTACAGTTTCTACTGAATACGTACTGCTTTCACATCACTGTAAAGTCAAAAAATCTTTAAGTCAAACTATCATAAGTCTATATTGTAAAAATAGTGTAAACTGGTCATGTGGATTTGCCCCATATAAGGAAATGAATAGAGAGCTTTGTTAAGGAGTAGACTCCTTAGTGTTGATTTGGACATTTTGAGAATTGACATTAGGTGTGTGGCAGTGGCAGGCCCTATTAATTTTGTGTCATTTTTGGTACTATGTGATAATGCCAGCAAATTCCAGTGGGGTTTGCTCAAGGAAATGACCCCTGTTCTTTTGAGTAATTCTAAAAGTAAGGAAAATTGCTGGAAACTTAGACCACATTGTGAGATTCAGTATTTCAGTAGCATGAAAATTTAATGGACCCTGAGGAAAGAATCTGAATTGTGAGGATGCTGTAATTATATTTGTGTATTGTAATAACGTTAATAAATACTCTTACGACTCTGTCAGATTTTTTTCTGTGTTTTCTTCTACTGTTAGGTATTAATTCTGTTTGTTTCTCCTGGATATGAAAAAAGAGGAGAAAGCATATTACAACATATTTTATCTTTTTAAAAATCTGAGCATAGTTGACATACAACATTATATTAGTTTCAGGTATATAGCATGATTCAATTTGTTTTTTGGTTGCGCCACACGGTATGTGGAATCTTAGCTCCCCGACCAGGGATCGAACCTGCGCCCCTGCAGTGGAAATGCGGAGTCTTAACCACTGGACCGCCGGGGAAGTCTGATTCAGTATTTTTACATATTGCAAAATGGTTACCACAGTAAGTCAAGTTAAAATCTGTCAGCATACGTAGTTACAGAATTTTTTCTCTGATAACTTTTAAGATTTACTCTCACAGCAATTTTCATATATGCAATACAGTATTATTAACTATAGTCACCATGCTGTACGTTATATCACTGCAACTTAGTTATTTTATAACCTTTTGTACCTTTTGACGCCTATCACCCATTTCACTCATCCCCACCTCCCTGCCTCTGGCAACCACCAGTCTGTTCTCTGTATCTGTGAACTTTGTGTTTTTGTTTTTTGTTTGTTTTTGTTTTTTAATTCCACATGTAAGTGAGATCATATGGTATTTGTCTTTCTCTGTCTGACTTTTTTCACTTAGTGTAATGCCCTTTAGGTTCATCCATGTTGTTGCAAGTGGCAAGAGTTGATTCTTTTTTATGGCTGAATAATATTCCATTGTTTATGTATGTATGTATACGTGTGTGTTATATGCATATATATATATTCACTGCATTATTTACAGTAGCCAAGATATGGAAACAACCATATCTAACTGTCCATCAATTGATAATGGATAAAATTGGCTATTGTAAATAATGCAGTGAACATGGGGGTGCATGTCATATTTTATCATTTTAAAAGTGTAACCTGTAGGGAATTCCCTGGCGGTTCAGTGGTTAGGACTCGGTGCTTTCACTGCCATGGGCCCGGGTTCAGTCCCTGGTCGGGGAACTAAGATCTCACAAGCTGCGTGGTGTGGCAAAAAAAAAAAAAGGGTAACCTGTAAAGCAGAATGACTCTGTTCAATGCATGTTTTTCCCTCTTATATCTTAAGGAAGAGAGAGAAAATCCTTCAAAACGGAGTAGAATTGAACGTGATATAGATAATAATTTGATCACATCAACACCAAGAGCAGGAGAAAAGCCTAACAAACAGATATCTCGAGTAAGACGGAAAAGTCAAGTAAATGGAGGTTTGTTAATGTTTACGTATTGCCTTATTAGGTGTAAGCAGAGTTCTCACTTGACATGTTTGTGTTCTGTTTTTAAAAATCTACTTTGAGCAATTTCTGCCTTATTTTTGTAATCTCCTTTGTATTAAATATTAGTGGCATGAAGTAAATAAAAATTTACCTTCCTAATGTAAATCTACTTTAATGAATTAAAGTGACAATTAAAGGCAGAGCAACTAGCTTTATACTGTTTAGCATGAAAATGTATATGAAACTCATTTCTTAAAGCAGTAATAATTGTGACTTAATTTATTTGAAACATGTACAAAGAATTTGTTTCTGGATTATGGAATTTCAGAGCTATAGGGGGGGCTTGGAGCTCTCAGGTCCACAGTTCTCAACTAGGGGTGTTTCTGTCCCCTAGCGGATGCTTTTCAGTGTCTGGAGACCTTTTTGGTTTGTCACAACCTGTGGAGGTATTGCTACTTGCATTTGGCAGGTGAAGGTCAGGGGCACTGCTAAACATCCTACAATGCACAGGACATCCTCCCATAACAAAGAATTATCCAGCCCAAAAGGCAATAGTGTTGCTGTTTATAAATCCTGTTCTAGATCAGTACCTTATTGTATTGCTGACAAGCTCCTCAAAGTCAAAAAGGAGAAAAAAAAGATGGACAAGCAGAGAAACCTATACAGAATAGCACTTTAGAGCATGGAGTGCTACCTTTTAACCAATACTATTTTAAACACAGCAGTGATAATAATTCCCTGCCTCTTTCCTCTTAATGCAGTGATATATCTCCATTGTTAGAATTGACCATAAGGGAGAAAAGGGATAAACAAGTTAAAAGAGCTCTAACAAAGAAGGAAAGAAATGTGCTAAAGTTGTGGAGGGTCAAGGATGATTTATTAAGACATTTGTATTTTATATTTTCCCAAAACCCATTAAATTTTTTTTATTTATAAGAAACTTAAAAAAAAAACTGGTTATTCTTCCTGACTACTCTGAAATGGTGCCTCAATATCCATAAGTAGTTTTTGACACTGCTGTATATATAGTCTTCTGCTTCAGTAGAACTAGTTGCCTCTATTTATTTAGCTGTTACTCATTAGAAATAGATTGGGAGGTAAGTTTTGTGAAGTAGGCAGCATCCCAAAATGTAAATAAACAAAGACAAAATCTTGCATTTGTGTTTTTCATATTGTAACTTGCTTGCTTTACTTACAAAGAGTTTATTTCATTTTCTGTTACACTGTGTTGATTTGAAGACTTTGTCTGTGTAATTCCAGATATAAATCTACTTTGTAAACACTCAGTAAATTTTAGCATTTATAAACCATTATAAATAAATTTGTTATAAAGATCATTTGATTTACAAGTGATTTACCTCAGGATTTCTTGAAATAATAAGCTTTCTAACATTAATGTTCATCAGTTTTCCTTATGTATTCTGAGGGAAAAAGTTATTTTTATAATGAATGGTTTAGAACACATTTATGAAAGTCATGTTTTCTAGATTGCAACTATTTTTGTTGTTTCTTTCTTAGAAGCTGGTAGTTACGAAATGACAAATCAACATGTAAAACAAAATGGAAAATTAGAAGATAATCCTTCCTCTGGCAGTCCTCCAAGGACTACATTGTTGGGGACCATATTTTCTCCTGTCTTCAACTTTTTTTCACCAGCAAATAAAAATGGTAAATATAAGTCATTAACCATAATTTGGGTTTAAAAGAGTAATTGTTTTCCTGCCTTTTTAAAAGATCTGTTTGATTTTTTTGGCATATTTTTGTTAGCATCTTATGTTTGTTTTCAGCCTCATTAAAAATACACAGCCCTTTTTTTTTTTTTTTAAAGAATATATTTTACTTTATTTATTTACTTTATTTATTTTTTTAAAGAATTTTTTTATTTATTTTTTTAAAGAATATATTTTACTTTATTTATTTACTTTATTTATTTACTTTATTTATTTACTTTATTTATTTATGGCTGCAACGTGTCTTAGTTGCAGGGATCTTTCGTTGCAGTGTGTGGGCTCCTCATTGCGGCACATGGGCTTCTCTCCAGTTGTGGCATGTGGGCTCTGTAGTTGTAGCACACGGGCTTAGTTGCCTCGCAGCAGGTGGGGTCTTAGTTCCCCCACCAGAGATTGAACCCAAGTCCCCTGCATTGGAAGGTGGATTCTTAACCACTGGACCACCAGGGAAGTCCCAAAAATACACAGCTTCTAAAAGGCTTTTTTTTTTTTTTTTTAAGTGACTGCAATAAATGTAGGTTATGTTTAATTAACTATCTGAAAAGCTAGATGATAAACTTTGGGCTGGAGGGAAAGTATTATTTTTTCTGTGTTGGGATGATTTCTGCATCTTTAGAGTATGTACAGGAGAGAATTGAGAAGCATTTTCAATATTCTAGATCAGTAAAGTAGAATTTATTGAATATTTTGAGTGAGTTGAAACCAGATTTTTTTTTGGTAATACAATTTATTTTTATTATCATTTGCTTGTTTTTTTCCCCCTGTAGGGAATCTTCAGTTTAGACAAATAGTAAAACTACCCTAATTCACATGAATTGAAGGTCCCCGTTGTATGCCTTTGCAAAAAAATAAAAAATGGCCTCTTTCTCAACATATTTTTTTAAAATTAGCTGGTGTCCTATTTTTTCTGATAATTAATGTCTAATTTCATACATGATAATTTAGTCTGTAGATTATTTGAGGGTAAGAGGTCATGTCTTTATTTTTGCATCTGCCATGTTGTTTGATACAGTATTGGGCACATGGGAAATAGCCATTAAATACCTGTTGCCTGATTTCTGGATGATAAAGCAATTTTTAAAAGGCAGAATGGTGCACTGTAAAATCAAGATGATGTAGGGGCAGAAATAATGTATATTAGCACATTAAAGGACTGTGAAGTCCTAGAATAGAAACAAAAAACTACCTTTAACTTTGTTTAACCCAGTATTCCCTAGACATATCTGACCAAGTACTCTTCTATGGAACATCTGTTAACATCTTAACATCTTTTAGAACTAGTGCCTCCTCTTTGGAAATGCTGGTGTAGTGGGAAAAGAACAGGCTTTGGAGTTAGATAAACTTGTTTTAAATTTGTTCCCAGCTGCCACTGTTTACTTACGTTACGCTGGACCAGTTCTTTAAACTCTTGAGCCTCTTAATCCATGAGAAAGGGTAATTATACGTAAACGTGAGGAGTGATGATTCCAGTTCACTCAACAAATATTGAGCATCTACTATGTTCCAGCCATTGTGATAAGTATAATAAATTTTTATAGGTGCCTTGAGAGAGGTATGGAACAGTAGAGCATTCAAAGAATGGAATGGTCCTGTATTCTGGGTGGTGGCTCACAAAAGGCTTCATAGAAAAGCTGAATCTTGAAAGATGGTAAAGGGCATTCCACGCAGAAGGAGCAGTGTAAGCAAAGGCACAGTGTATTTCAGAAACAAATTAGTTTGTCACAGATGGAGCATCAGATTTGAGGAGTGCACAGGAAGGGATAAGATAGGAGAATTATAAAGAAGTCAGATTATAGAGCCAATTTTGTAGGTTTTTTGAACTTTATCCTTAGTCATGGGGGGATGATCGAAAGGTTTTAAACTGTGAGTAATATGAACAGATTTGTGTTTGTTTTTTTTTTAAGTTTACAGATTTTTTTTTAATTTATTTATTTATTTTTGGCTGTGTTGGGTCTTCGTTGCTGCACGTGGGCTTTCTCTAGTTGTGGCGAGCGGGGGCTACTCTTTGTTGCAGTGCGCGGGCTTCTCATTGCGGTGGCTTCTCTTGTTGCGGAGCCTGGGCTCTAGGCGCACGGGCTTCAGTAGTTGTGGCTCACAGGCTCAGTAGTTGTGGCTCACAGGCTTCAGAGTGCAGGCTCAGTATTTGTGGTGCACAGGCTTAGTTGCTCCACGGCATGTGGGAGCTTCCCAGACCAGGGCTCGAACCTGTGTCTCCTGCATTGGCAGGTGGATTCTTAACCACTGCGCTACCAGGGAAGCCCAGATTTGTGTTTTCTGAAGATCTATTTGGCAGTAGCATGTAGCCTAAATTCTAAAGAGGCTGGATGCAGGGAGAACATTAGTAGACTTGTAGTCCATGTGAGACTTCATACAACCTTCCTTGTGGTATTAGAGAAGAAAAGAAGGATCAAAGGTATAGAATGGACAAATTTTGGGAACAGATTGGAGGTGAAAGAAGAGAGAGAGTAAGATGTACACATTAGATTTTCAAGAGAGAAAAGTAAGTTCCTGGGAGATAGATAATTGAATTTAATTTGGGCCATGCTGAGCCTGAGATGCCTTGAAACAACCAAATAAAAATGTCTACTAACAATTTGTCATTCAGGTATGGGGCTTAGAAATCTGGATAAGCAGTAGAGCATGGTATTATCAGCTTATAAATATTAATTGAAACCAGTGGAGTAAATGGTCCATTTGGTTCATCAAACTAAGACCAGAATCTTGGGGGAAGACATTTAAGGACTGGACGAAGTTAAAGAAGCCAACAAAGGAGAAATGGAGGAAACCAGGAGAAACTGAGTCATAGAAGCCAAAAGAAGAGACTATCAAAACCCAGGGTCAAACAATTGTAAAGATAGAAGGAAAGGAAATGAGCATTGAAAAGGTATCATTAAACCTGGTAATTAACTGGTCATTGGTTTTGTTTGCCAGAAGAGTTTCAGAGGAGTGATTGGAGTTGGCAGCCTAATCCATGGGTTAAAAGAGTGAAATGGAGAGTAAGAAAGGGATCAGCACATATAGATTACTGTTATGAGGAACTTGAATATGAAAAAAACTAGAGAGATCACGAAACTTCAAGGGGTGTTTTGTATTTGTGAGAAGCAAGCATGTTTTTAAGCCTCAGGGAAGGGTCTAATAGGTTGAACATAAGGGAAAAAGAAAAACTAATGAAGAAAGTTTCTAGGATCTACTGATAGGGATGGGATCAAGAGAACAGGTAGAAGGATTAGAATTGAAACAAGGAGAATAGACATTTTTCTCTGATGCTGGAGGAAAGAACGTTTGGGCAGCAGTAGTTCATGTTTGATAGAATTTTTTCTTTGAAGGAGGACATGGTATCATTTTGCTGAGATGGTCCTGGTGGCAGGGATTGAAGAGAATGAAGGTTTAGAATGTTTGCTATTGGGTATAAGTAAAAGAAGCTGAATGACTCACACACAGAAATACTGAGCAGCATGTTACAGGCATAGCTAAGATTAGAGGATTTTATTTGGAGTACAACCAGTCTTTATAATTGTATTGTTTTCTCTATTACCTGGGTCTAGTGCCTGAGAAGCCTGTTAGTTAGATTGATTCAAGAGGGATTTCTATGATGAATGACAGTGGAAAGACAAGGAAGCGAGGACAGTGAGGCTGCTGGCTTGAGAGTGGTTTAAATAATACACCATGAAGTCTGACTAGATGAGGAGGGTGGAGAAGAAGCCATTGAGGGATGTGTTTGGGTAAAAGAGATTGGCTTTTATCAAACGTGAAGATCACATGTAATAGAAATATTAGATAGATAGATAGCTAATTAGAAGATTAGGAGGTGTGGTAGGAGATTAATTATTTGAATTTTAGGTTTCAGAGGTGAACAGTTTCTCTGTGATAGTGTCCAGGTTGTAGCCATGGTAATAACTACTAAAGAGCATTACAAATGTAGATGGAGCTAAAGAGGGCAAGACCTTTGAGGGTTAGTTATTGGATGAGTCATTGACATCACCTGTAATAACTATATAGGCATTTAATAGAGCAGTAAACTGGTAGCTAGGTGTTAAATTCCTCTGAGATTGAGAGAGGATGCTGGCAATAGATGGTAGGTGACAGCAGAGGGCATAAGTGAAGAATTGTATAGCCAGGTGACAGCAATCTCAAAGGAGCAAACATTTTTACACATTAGTGGAAAACCAGTGATCTGGTGGCGGCAATGGAGGTAAATGAATTCTGATTGAGTAACAAGTATGGGAGAATAAACAGCTTTGAGGGAAGGGTATCAGGAAAAGAGATGTCTTTTGGAAAGAGGTTAAATGTAAGGCAATGAGGGAGAAAGAATATTCTGTGAGGAAGTTGAGAGTTGTTGTAGGTTGATTTTGTTGTTGACAATGACATTCGGAGGATTTCATAAAGGAATGGAGACTTGGGGTCAGTCCATAGTGGAAGAAAAATTGGGCAGCGGGTTCATCTAGGGGATGGTTGAATATAATGAGGAAACTAGCTTCTGTCTTTGTTATTGAGACGGAATCTTGTTGAGAAATTGTTCTTGTGTCTTTGAATAAAAAGGTTCTCATGGTTAGGGGAACAGTTAGCTCATTTTTAGAGAACTATCTCTGGTTTAAAAATTACAACTGCACAAAATGGCTAGGATGCTTAGTACTAGAAAGATCAGGAGCTGTTTGAGGATAATGGAAAATTGTGTGTGTGTGTGTTTGTGTATTGCTCAGCACATAGTAAGCACTTAATAAATGATATTTGCTTTAATGAAGAGAAGTTCTGTGGTCAACAATACTGTATGACAGTTGACCCAGCAACAACATGGGTTTGAACTGCACAGGTCCACTTATACAAGGATTTTTTTCAATAAATACTATAGTATACAGTCTGTGGTTGGTTGAATCTGAGGATGTGGAACTGTGGATATGGAGGGCTGACTGTAAAGTTATTCTCAGATTTCTGACTGCATGGGGGTCAGTGCCCCTAACCCCTGTGTTGTTCAAGGGTCAACTGTATATACTTCAGAGTTCCTAAGAGACTGGATCTTAAATGTTCTCACCACAAAAAAGAAATAATTATGTGGCAGGATAGAGGTGTTAGCTAACGCTTAGTTGGTAATCATATTGCAGTATATAAAGTATTAAATCAATACGTATACCTGGAACTTACACAATGTTAATTATATCTCAATAAAAAATTTTTAAAGTTCTAAATTGACTTGTTTGACTATAAATGGGTGTTTCTAAGCTATTTGAACACTCTTAAGAAAAACTTTGTTCACAAATATTACTCTAGCTTATAATAGTCTTTATTCCTTATTTTTGAAATGTCTAGTAAAGACTCACTAAATAATGGTTATCCTCAGCTTTGTTTCTGTTCCACTTAGTTTTTCTAAATACTTATGAATTTTTATTGAATATATTTGACATATAAACATTGTATAAATTTAAAGTGTACAACATGTTGATTTGATGATTTATATATTGTAATATGATCATCATCGTAGTGATAATTAGCATGTGCTCTCTATCATGTTATATAATTATTCTTTCTTTCTAGTGGTTGGAGTAATTAAGTACTAGCCTCTTAGCAGGTTTGATGATTATAATACAACGTTGTCTGTATTCACTATACTGTGCATTAGATCTCTAGGGCTTATTTATTACTTGTTTTAAGTTTGTTCCCATCTTTCCCCACCCACTATGAGCTTTTAAGTGACGATTAATGTACAGTTAATCACGATTTCAGGAACATCAGGATCCGATTCCCCAGGACAGGCTGTGGAAGCTGAAGAGATAGTAAAACAGCTTGATATGGAACAGGTGGATGAGATCACTACCAGTACTACTACATCAACTAATGGAGCAGCTTACTCAAATCAAGCAGTTCAAGTGAGGTCATCAATAAATAATGGTTTAGAAGAAGCAGAAGAAACAGTTAATCGTGATATCCCACCCCTTACAGGTAAAAAAGATTCCTTTTTTTCTTATACATTTTCATGAATAGTTTGTAAAAATACTACTGTATTTTTTCTTAAATAGGCAGATTAAATGCGTAAGTTTTTCTTCCTTGAAGTTAATAAAATTAAAACTGGAAATAAAACTTTTCCCCCCAAATCCAGTCATTTTGAAATGGAATTTTTTTAAGGTTATTTTGACTGCATATTAGTCACTTTACAGTTTAATTATGTGTACCAATCTTACCACTGAGAGAAATTTAACACAGCTAACAAAATAATATGCTTACATTTATGAACATACTTATTATAATTGCATGAGTCTTAGATCCTTAAGGTCTGAAGTCCCTACATAGAGGTAGTCTCATACCTTCCGATTTGTTTCATATACAGATGATATTCCCAAAGAAGCTTCTGTTCTTGGGTCTCTCCTATACACAAACTTTGCAGCCTAATCCTGGATGCTTTTAAAGGCCTAACATAATTGTTAGGTCCCTGAGCCAGTTGTTATGGAAATGTAGAAACATGTGAGGTCAGCATTTGTTACCTCTGAGGGTTGTGGTAGATAGACATATAAGGCTAAAAGATGAAATTGTATTGCATTATGATTAAAAGCAGAAATAAAACTGAGGATGGACATCTTTTCCCAGAAGGAGAAGATCTTAGACTTTCATTTTAGATTTGTTTGTTTTTCCTTGTGGTGCCAGATATTTGAGAGAGCCGAGTACATATATATTGGTTGAGAAATAAGTTTGGCATAAGGAAGCAAAATGATGATCTCTCTGATAGAAAGGGGAAACTTGAAAAAAAATCATTGAAACAGCATGATACATTTAAAGAAAAAATGCATACAATTATGAAACTTCTATACAGTGCAACCCTATATCAGTATGAAGAGAAAAGCAGCATAATAGAGTTAAATAAGGTTTATTTTATTTTATTTATTTTTTAAATTTTATTTATTTTTGGCTGCATTGGGTCTTCGTTGCTGTGCGCGGGCTTTCTCTAGTTGCAGTGAGTGGGGGCTACTCTTCGTTGCGGTGCACGGGCTTCTCATTGCGGTGGCTTCTCTTGTTGCGGAGCACGGGCCCTAGAGCGTGCAGGCTTCAGTAATTGCGGCGTGTGGGCTCAGTAGTTGCAGCGCGTGGGCTCTAGGGCGCGTGGGCTTCAGCAGTTGTGTCACGTGGGCTCAGTAGTTGTGGCGCATGGGCTTAGTTACTCCAAGGCATGTGGGATCTTCCCGGACCAGGTCTCGAACCCATGTCCCCTGCATTGGCAGGCAGATTCTTAACCACTGCGCCACCAGGGAAGTCCAAGGTTTATTTTAAATTTGTCAAATAAGGAATTCCCTGGCCATCCAGTGGTTAGGACTCTGTGCTCTCACTGCTGAGGGCCCGGGTTCAGTCCCTGGTCGGGGAACTGTCGGGTTGGCCAGAAAGTTTGTTTGGGTTTTTCTGTAAGATCTTAAGGGAAAAACCCAAACAAACTTTTTGGCCAACCCAATAAAATCCCACAAGCCATGTGGTGTGGCACTCAATCAATCAATAACAAATAAAATGTTAGTATTGATAATGTTAAATTATAATGTTATAATTTAAGAATAATACTGAACCTAACGAGCAAATCTAATGCTGATTACTTTGCCTGGTGTTACAGGCTAGTGAATGATAAGGTATAGACTGAAGCCAGGGCTTTTGACTTCTTTGATGTTTTTTCTGTTTTTGTGCTTCTATATAAACCTTTGTACTCATTTTTTCTGACAACTGTGCCTACCGGGAAGGGATTTCTATAACTTTAGTTTCTAGAGGGGAAAAGTAAGATTTACTCCATTTGTCTCATTCATTCGTTTTTCTAACATTTAATTGAACACCTACTTTTGTGATGGGCACTATTTATAAAGATGACTAAGATGTGCTCATTGACCCTGAAGAGTATATGATCTAATTGATGAGCCAAGTATACACAAAAATTACTGTACATTGTGGTGAGTGCTGTTACAAATAAATGAGCAAAATACTGAGGTGGCACATGGCAGTTACTCTGGGAGGATCATGAAAGGAAGAAGTAAAAGTTTTGCTGATCTTAAAATATGAGTATGAGTGACAAAAGTGGTACTTTTCCCCAACTTCAAGAACGTAGCCAAAGAGAACAAGAAGGAAGGAGGCTGGCTCTACCATTTACTTAGCTGTGTGACTTTAGATAACTTATTTAAGCTCTCTGAGACAGTTTTCTTAGCTTTAAAATGGTAATAATAATTTAGAGCTTTGAAGACTAAATGAGATGAAATATGAACAATGCTTAGCATGGAGGTGCTCGAATACTAATTACTTCCTGTCCCCCTTTCTCTGAGATTAATAGGAATTTGAAACAGTAAAGTGGTAGGAAGATATATTTTTCCATTTGTCCCCTTGTGCTAACGAACTGTTACTGGCATAAAGTTGTTAGAAATGAACAAAAATTCTGCTTTACATCTGTTGTCATTTATTGAACGTACACACTGTATTGGCTCTGTCTCAGAAGGTATTAATACATGGTAATAGCAAAAAACGTAAGTTTTTATCCTGAAAGACTACTATCCACCAGTATTCCATTCCTATAGACGGATTACAGCAATTTTTATTGAGGTCCACTGTCTTAGTCCTTTCAGGCTACTATAAAAAACTACCATTTGGGCTTCCCTGGTGGCGCAGTGGTTGAGAATCTGCCTGCCAATGCAGGGGACACGGGTTCGAGCCCTGGTCTGGGAGGATCCCACATGCCGCGGAGCGGCTAGGCCCGTGAGCCACAATTACTGAGCCTGCGCGTCTGGAGCCTGTGCTCCGCAACAAGAGAGGCCACGATGGTGAGAGGCCCGCGCACCGTGATGAAGAGTGGCCCCCACTTGCCGCAACTAGAGAAAGCCCTCGCACAGAAACGAAGACCCAACACAGCCTAAATAAATTAATTAATTAATATTAAAAAAAAAAACAAAAAACTACCATTAGACTGGGTGACATATAAACAATAGAAATTTATTTCTCATAGTTCAGGAGTCTAGGAAATCTGAGATCAGAGCCCCAGCAGATTCAGTGTCTGGTGAAGATCTGCTCTCTGGTTCATAGATAGCTGTCTTCTTACTGTGTCCTCATATGCCAGAAGCTATGCAAGCTCTTTGAGGATCTTTTTTTAAGAGCATTAATCTCATTCATGAGGGCTCCACCCTCATGACCTAATGACCTCATGACCTCCCAAAGACTCCATCTCCAGACACCATCACATTGGGGATTAGGTTTCAATATATGAATTTTGGGGCAACACAAACATTCAGTCTCTAGCATCCACCTTAAACTTTCATCTCCAAGACATTACCTGTTTAGCTTGTAAGTTATCTTTGTCTCATTGAATTTAAGTTGTAAATATTGTCTTAGAAAATTCCCAATATACTTTCTGAAGCTTTATCAATTGATCAAATTTTAATTCAAACTTAGAATGGACTATGTGTCATGGAATATAGAATTGTTTCTTGATTATTTTTAAGTTGCTTGTAAATGAGAAGTAAAATAATGGGTCCTCTAAAGCACTGATTTCTATACACAGCATAATTTCTTAACTTTTAAGATCATAGACAACCTTGAGATTCCTGTAAAAATGTACCTAAAACATTTTTTCATAAGTCTTTAGGGGTTTGTAGACCTCTTAAAGCCTGTTCATGGATCTTAGGTTTAAAACTACCTTCGGGATCTGTTGTCAGCACACGTATATTGACTGCCTGTATGTACTGTGCACTTTGTGAAGTATTACTGCTATGAGCACCATGAAATTTTTATGTTTATACATACAAACATCATCCAGTTAGAAATGGAAATTTTGTGGAGTGTTTTTTCCTAATAATACACTCCACAGTGTAAGTAGTAAATAGTAGGAAATAGTGTAAGTAGTAAATTTTCTCTTAGCTGTTAGGGATTTAAATTTTGCTAGCCATGATATAGCTTGCCGCTTTGTCTGTAATGGTAAATTTTCCTTTGGATCCAGAGTTAGATCTATGTGTTTATAAATTTACTTTTAAATACTGTTTACAAATTATTTCTGTCTTATCTTTAACCTAAAATACACAGGGCTTCAGGAAGATCTTAATAAAAGCAGTAAAAATGTACTTCATGGAAGCATTAATAGTGAGTAAAAGCAACATTTTGTTTTTCACTTTGTTAAATAGCGCCAGTAACTCCAGATAGTGGTTATTCATCAGCCCACGCAGAGGCCACCTATGAAGAAGACTGGGAAGTATTTGACCCGTGAGTTTTTTTTTTTCCCCTTTCTCTCTTTGAATGGAATGAAAGTACATGTGTAGAGGGGTGGCTGAATGGTATATTGCAAAGAGCATTTGACTTGTAGGTATTAATACTTTGCTGAGTTACTGAAATACTAATTTGTATATTTTCAGTTTTACTTATGTGTTTTATAAGTTTGGTTTACTAGGTTAAATATGCATTATTTAATTAAAAACTTAAAGATGGGCTGAATTTAGTAATATGTTTTATAGTTACAAAAAAGTAGAAATGTTGAAATTTTCTTAAAATTTGATTTATAGCTATTATTTCATCAAACATGTTCCACCACTGACAGAAGAACAACTAAATAGGAAACCTGCCCTTCCATTGAAGACAAGAAGCACACCAGAATTCTCCCTAGTTTTAGACTTGGTAAGTATATTATCTGTAGAGTTAGGGAAAATAAAGGCATTAAATTCTTTTTTAAAAATACTAGCCCAAAATACCTAAAAGAATACAAGTGAATGAATAGCCTTACACATACATTTACTATAAAAACATGTCTTAGGTGTTCTGAAATGTTTTTATTTTAAGCACAGTCTAATGCCAGGGACTCCCCAATTTGTTGGTTTCCGGTACCCTTTGAAAATAAATTAGGCTTTCTTTTTCTTTTTCTTCCCCCCCAACCCCCGCTATTTCACTATTTTTCTGTTTAAATTAATTATTGCCCCCATACTCCTATACCCTTTGTTTTGTTTTTTAATCTCCCAATAAATTCTAATTTCATGGCTAGATTTCAACCTTTTTTGGGGGTGGGGGGCTCACAGTCATGTTCCCCTGAAGGACCTAGGTCTTAATGAGTTAACCTCATGCAAGACTATACTCCTTTTCTTGTTCCTTTTTGGGGAGAGGGGCAATCTATGTAATACTTAATACTAAGTATTAGTATTATCTAATACTAATATCTTTATTAATAGACTCTCAAAAGCATGACTTCTTAATGCTGACTAATAAAACCTTTAATGTGCTCTCTTGGTGTGAATTTTAAAATTTATATTTTTTTAGGGTTCCAGAAGAGCTTTGAAAACTGAATATCTCTTATCTTTTCCTAACCAAATTTAATATATGGTCACCATTATCTACCATCTGCCGGCAATTTCTTGATATTAGCAAAAATATGTATCTATTATATAATACTGGAAAACATTTTACTATTTAAAAGCCTTTGTTACTATTAACCTATAATTGGAGATGTGGTTTAGTTCTTTTTAAAAAATTTTTTTTATCTTGAGGAAAAGCATATTTTTTAAATCTTAACTAGCATGTATAGTTGTTTTGAGAGTTCAGCACCTTAGCCTTTGCCTAGCCAAAGAGATATAAGATAGGTATCCAGAAGGCCTAAGTATTTAAGGTGTTTATTAGAGGATAAGTAGGAAAAAAAGAAAAATTTTGAAACTGATTATGAGTAGTTTAGATTTGATGTACAGAAACTGAAAAAGATTTTGCTAGATTTTTACGTTAGCAGTTGATGTCATGAAAGCAAGTTTGGCCATACAATTTTTAATCCATAAATAGGGAAAGATAATAGATAAAAGATAAAGATAATAAATAGAGAGGGAAAGATAAGAATTGGTGAGCATAAATGAGTAATTTTACAGAATTGGGTAAAGAAGAATGATCAAAATTTAGATAGGCTGTAGATGAAGAAAGTAGAATTAGTTATGATTCAATTATAAGAAAGAGAATACCTTTTTTAAAGATACTAAGGGAATACCTTGAATTGTGTACTCTGTTCTGCTATTAAAAGAAAATGTGGGTGGACCTAGAGTCTGTCATACAGAGTGAAGTAAGTCAGAAAGAAAAACAAATACCATATGCTACCACATATATATGGAATCGAAAAAAAAATGGTTCTGATGAACCTAGTGGCAGGACAGGTATAAAGACGCAGACGTAGAGAATGGACTTGAGGACATGGCGGGGTGGGGAAGCTGGGACGAAGTGAGCTTTGACATATATACACTACCAAATGTAAAACAGATAGCTAGTGGGAAGCAGCCGCATAGCACAGGGAGATCAGCTCAGTGCTTTGTGACCACCTAGAAGGGTGGGATAGGGAGGGTGGGAGGGAGGCTCAAGAGGGAGGGGATATGGGGATATATGTATACATATAGCTGATTCACTTTGTTATACCGCAGAAACTAACACAACATTGTAAAGCAATTATACTCCAATAAGATGTTAAAAAAGAAAAGAAAGTGAGGCATATCTAGAGTATTTTTTGCTCTTTGCCTCCCCAGAGTTTAACTTTAGGTTAAAAGAAACACTCCAGCTAATAAGATGTGGAATCACAAGGTATGAGCATTTGTGTTTCATTTTAATTCATCTTAAACACATTGAAAAATTTGGGGGATAGTTACTAGCAGCTTTATTTCTTTTAAGTGTTGTCACTTTCTACAAATGGAAGCCTTTTTTTTTTTATCCTTCAGGATTTGAGAAATATACATATTTGCACATACCTTACATTGAATGATCCTTACCTTCTTTTCCTCATGAGAAAACAGGGCTTGGTAATCAAAGATGAGAAAGAAGTCTTGATTGACTGCTAATTTAGTTAAACAATGTTTATGTCTATGAAACATATTCAACAGATACTGAAATATCCATTTTCTAAAATAAAATTCTTTATAAAAGGTTTAAGAATAAAGAGCTATATAAAATAGAAGATATATATTTTTTAATAGTTAGATACTAAACTTCCATTGGCAAACTGTAAAAAAAAAAAAATTAAGAAAGTATATATGTGGTTTACTTAACAGAAAGTTGGCAACTGCAGGACTCAGAACAGTGGTTGCCAAACTTGCGTATGCATCCTAATCACCTAAAAGGCTTATTGAAACATAGATTGCTGAGCTCCTCTCTACTCCTTGCTGAGTTTGAATGATCAAAAATGGAGCTGGAGGTTTTGCATTTCTAACTAGTAGTTCCCAGATGCTGCTGATGCTGCTTGCTGTTCTAGCAGCCACACGTGAGAACCAGTGACTTAGAAAATTCTATCTCAGATTGCTATGCCACACACAATAATGTATTTTAAATATAAAATTCCATGTATGAATGGGTGCTTTAATAAATGTTTTTGGTGATCATGAATACATAAAATAATCAATTGAAATGTCTTAATATCTTGTTTCATTCAATATGTCCTTTTTATTTTAAGGATGAAACACTAGTACACTGTAGTTTAAATGAGCTAGAAGATGCAGCACTTACTTTTCCAGTCCTTTTCCAAGATGTCATTTATCAGGTAATTAAAATTTTTTAACTTGAGTTTTGGCCTGTTAGATATTTTGAACCAAGAAATCTTTTGTAAATTTTTTTTTTTTTGGTGAAATTTAATGTGTTTATTCCTAATGGATTTCATCTGTATTTTAATGATTTCGTAACACAAAGTAGCATCATGCTAAATAAATAACTACATAAAACAACATTAATGTTACCAAAAAAATGTGAACTTTTTTTACCCATTGCTCTCTGCTAGTTTCATAACCTGTTTGCCAGCAGGTGGAGGCAGGAACACTGACATCTTAGGTCCCCGAGAACTTGCCAGGTTAACACTTGGCGTTGTTGTTGTTTTTCCAAAACTCAATTAATAGGAAGAAACCTTATTCCTTGTTGGTCATTTTTATTGCCTTTTGTAGTAATACGGTGTGTAGGTTGCAGTGTAGTAGATCTACTTTATTTTAATCACAGAATTCCAGGACACTCTTCTAGTTACTGCTTTACTTAAAAAATTAGAGTATAAGTATTTCTCCCTCCTCTGTGTCGATGGACAGGTAACAGTGCAAAATACAAATACCATTTACATTTCACTGCAAATTACGTGTGTTGACCATAGGTTTTACTTTATGTTTCAGATTTTCCTATCATAAAATTTGAATTAATATATGTGAATACACTTCAAAAACTACGAAGTGCCTTTCTGTCATGGAGGTTGTTACTGAACTAGCATTACCTTCTTATATACCGGTTGTTGAAGGATTGGGAAAGGGTCAAAAACTTTGTTGTTTGTCAGGTGGAAGCCAACCCAAGGATTAACTAAATAAAGTCACAGAACATTTACCATGTGAACAATGGAAAGGTGTTTATGGTTGTTTATGTGCTCTTAATAGGCAGTTAGAATATGTGTATAGTTTTCTTGGCACATGATAGTTATTATAGCTCGGGAATCATAAAATTTTAGAGTTAAATAGTTTGTGGTTCAGGATCTACTTTACCTACCTTATCTTGCAATCAGTCATAAGAGGATTTATTTAAGCAGTTATTCTGAGTTCTGGTTTAACCTAGAAAGGTACTGTAGGTATGGTAATATCTGGATACTATCAATATATTTATTTCCCTTTTATGTAAACTGATTTTAGTTCTGATATAGATCAGAGGATGAGCAAAATATACATAAAAATGAGGGATTTTAGGTTTTCGAATTCCTTTTTAACTGTATATTACTTGTTTAAGGTAAATCTTTTCCTTAAGACATTTTCTGCCAAATAGGTTGTTCTTGTTTAGTGTAATTCAAGGACAGGAGTCTTGTGGCAAATATAAATAGCATGGCAATATGTTCTCTCTTTTTAGCTTGATAACCTTGTTTTTAATGTTCAAAATTGCCCTTAAAAACAATGGCTTTCAGGCTTTTGAATTTGGAAAAGAAAACTGTTACTGAAAACTATAATTATTTTGATGTGATTTCTTAAGCTTCCAGATTTGAAATTTATTTCTGATAGATGGTTTTGGTCTGTTTACATAATTTTTAGTAGTGAAATAAGAAACTTGGAGAGTAGATGAGTTTGATTTCCCTTTCATGAGTATTTCTTTTCAGTGTGACCATAAAATTGAATTTTTTTCTTATTGCTTCCACCATTTCTTCTTCAGTTCTCTTCTTTATAAAATTCTTACTGTTTTATGTGGATCCAGACAGTTGTCTTATTTTGAATAAAAGGCTCCTAGCAGTGCATATGACTAATATAAAAAAAAACTTCATATGTACTGCACCTACCTCTGAGGAATTCAAAGAACTCTTTTTCTTATATATCTGAGTTACACTTTCTGAAACAGGAAAATTAGAGCTAACCTAAATCAGGAGCAATGAGTAGGAAGTTTGAATCTTAAAAATTATAGAGATGATTGTATTTTAAAATGATTTAGTTACTACATCATGTACAGAGTTTAGTTCCCTTTCAGTTAAGTTTTGAGGATGTCCATAGTTAATATTGGATTTCTAGTTTTGGCATAGCCATTCTGTCTGCTTTTTAAAAAATAACTTTGAAGAAATCTTGGGTTAGGGTTCCCCCAGTTTTCAGACCAGCAAGCTCCCTTTAAACAGGGAATGATGTCTTTTAAACTTTCAGTGGTGTTGTCTCCATCTACTGGCAAAGAAGAAATATACACAAGGGTCTGGGATGATCTAAGAGATTTTGGAGAAACCACATTATTAGGTAAGATGTAACTTACATGTTTAACCACTACAGTATAATGTGGCCCACTTAAAGGTAGAAACCTGTAAAATACTGTATATACTCTTAAAAAAATAATTTGTTGAGATGAAATTCACAACATAAAATTAACCACTTTTAAGGGAACAGTTTCATGGCATTTATATACTCTTGAATATGTCAATTCCATAACATTTATGTATATACTCTTAAAAATAAAATGGTAATGTTAAGATAGGATCAAATTCTTCATCTGAATCAAAGCCAGATAAAGTTTCCTCTTGGGACTTTTGTTACTTTTGCTTTTTGTTTATGGTAAGTTTGTTATAGTAGAACCATATCTAATGTTAATTCTATTTGTTATTCTCTTTCTTTCAAAACAATTTAAAATATAAATTGTCTTATGTATGTTTTAATAATGGTCTGTATCAGGGGTTGGCAAACTTTTTCCTTTAAAGGGCCAGTTGTTAATATTTTAGGTTTTGCAGCCTGTGTTACAACTACTTTCTCTGCCATTATAGCATGAAAGTAGTCCTAAACAATACATAATGAATAAGCATGACTGCATCCCATTAAAACTTTATTTACAGAAATAAGTGATGATCTGGATTTGGCCCAAAGGCCATAGTTTGCTGACCCTTGGTCTAATAATTATGAGAGTATATGCAGTAGATTTACATATTCAAATTCTAAGTGGAAGTAAGTAATCAAATGTTCATCAAAATTCTTGTTAATATATAGAGAGATTTAAAATTAGATCCACTGTAACCTGGTTATGGGCTTTCTTAGGTTTTTTCAGATGAAAGTTTGAGGGAAATTTAAGGTGGTCACTACTCACGTTTAAAGATTGCCTTACTTCATGATATACACTCTTCTTTTGATTGATAAGTAGGACTCAACTTAGTTAATGCAAGACTTAGAATATATGAGGAGGTAGATTATTCAAGCCTCAATTAGTACCTTGAGTGTATTTGAATTTCCATTTCTCTAGGAGATAAACCTAAAAGATCCAACTCAAATTAAAATTTTGGTATATGTTACCACTGACACTATACGGATAGACAGATCATAGTTTGTGTATATGGAGAAAAAGTCATTTGAAAGAAGAACTGAGTTTTTAAAGTGAGGGTGTGGCATTCACAGAGGCAAAGTATATGGATTTTTGTTTGAATGGGTCTTTTCCTCTCCCTTAATTGGTAGTTTTTCCATGAATTGTTTTACAGTTAGATATTGGGAAACGTATTTATTCATAGAATGGTACAAATGCATTTGATATCTGGAAAAACAAGTGCGTGATCAGTTCCAATGCACATGTTTTAATTTTTATATTTAGCTTATATTGACACATTGTCAGGAAATCCATCTCGTGGTGTTACTCAGTTAAGAGGTCTCCACTGTATTTAGTTTCTGTTCCTGCAGATCCACCAATTCAAGACTCTAGGTCATCTCACTCCCTCTTCCATCCAGAAGATGACTTCTATCCACAAGCAGGACTGAATCAAAAGACAGATTTTTCACTTAGCTCTTGAGCTGAACCACCTCCTCAATGACCTTCCTCTGTCTCCATCAAGAACTGGAGCTCAGTTTTTTGAAGATGTAATAGAGCTACTCAGCCCAAACGTGGCTAATTGAAGACAAAAAGAAGATGCCTCATATGTTTCACTACAGTGCAACCAAACGTAACTGTGTTGTCCAACTCCTCATTCTGTAAAGTATGGCAGGGGCATCTGATTTTTGACTCTGTTCACCAATAAGACTTTAGCCAGTCAGTGGCTTTCTGAAGATCAGTAAAATCAACAAACTTTGGGTCAGCTGTCCAGAAATCAGATTGTGGTAAGCACTCAAGGAGAGATAGGATCCTGTAGGGAGCTACTTGCTAAAGGATGCTTTGTTTTAATAGCAGAGGTTGCTTTTATGGGAAAAGTTGGGGGGAGAGGTGGGTGGGAAACCCCATGTTTAGCAAAGCTCAGCCTCTTCCTCATTATTAAAGTTTGTTTTCTTGGGAAACTTACAACCTAGGATAATTTTCATAAGGATCTCAAATATTTTATACCACAGAAAAATAGAAGTAGAGGGTCAGTGGCATCTATCTCTTTTCCACAGTCTAGGAAGAAAAGTCAGCATTATTTTTGCTTCACGAAGAAAAAAGCAATCGTTTAAATGAAGAGTTTTGTTAGTAAACACCTAATCAAGTTTTTCCTCCCCTCAAGCTCTGACTTAAATTGATACTAAACAAGAGGCATTTTGTTTTGACATTCATAAAGCATAATTTTATTGTACAAAAGTAGTATGTATTTTGTTCCTTAAAACATCTGGGGTCATGGACGCAGTATTGAGGATAAAAGTAATATTTTATATCTGGTAGGGAAGAATATTTTGATAACTAATTGTAAGTCAATATTTAAAATAATTTTAAAGTAATTTTTCCATCCTTATTAATAAGTATAGCTAGTCATTGGCACTAATTTTTTCATCATGGTTTGTATTCTTTATAAATGTATCTTAAAATTAGAAGAAGTTCATTTAAAAATACAGAAAATTCTTGTTCAGTAACTAAAAATATTCTGCAGATATAGGAGATGTGACAGTTGATTACTAAGCATATTAAATTGGAGGCTTCAAAATTTAGAATTTGTTTTTGAAGGCAACATTTTGTGGGGGGTTTTTTTTTTGCTTTTAAAATGAGTAAACTTGATTTTAAGATAAACACATTAATATTTTATATATATACACAAATATGTGTACATAGATATTTAAATTCAAAAATTATATATGTATATTGTGTATATATTATATATGTATGTAAATGGCCATGACTTGAAAAGTATGCTTCATTGCTAATTTTTAATATACCTTCTGTATGAATACATTAAGCACTTTATCCCATTTGGACTCCATAAGAAAATATCTTTTCAAATTTATTTCTATTTAATACAGTGTAAGGTTTTGCAGAAGGTTTTAGTTTGGGGGTTTTGTTTGTTTTTATTTTTATTGGTTCTGATGTTTTAGTATTTACCTATTCATCCTCAGATTGATCCACCTACAAATACTATCCCCAGCAGCCTCTTATTGGAACTGTGTGAAGCAAAAGGTGACTTGTAAAATCACCCAATGGGTTATGAAGTTGAGGCCTCCACAAGGCCTATCTGAGCAACCCTCTTTCTATGGAGAAGGTTTGGGTTTTGTCTCTATGATCTGGTATTGATGCTAAGACAGTGTTAACTAAGTTCAATAGTTAAGTAATCAATTGACTTACTTTACATCTTCTAAAAGTATAGATATGGCTTTCTCTTTGAGTTGAGGTTGCCCAGTTCTGCCCCCATAAAATCTTACTCATTCCAGCTATTCTCCTTATGGCTGATTACTTTTAAATAATAAAGTGGATAGTAATAATAGCTATTAGGAGTCTCAGTGTGCTGGCACTGTTCTAGGTGCTTTATATGTATTAACTTATTTAATAAACAACTCTATATAGGTACTGTTATTATACCCATTTTATAGATAAAGAAACTGAAGTGTACAGAAGGGTTAAAAAAAAATGGTGGAGCCCCTTGTATACCTGTGGTATCTGCTAATACCTGTAGCATCTCTTCTTCACATTGTTCAGTGTTGTTAGTTTTCTACTGTTTTAAATTCTTACTGCTGATTAAATAGATAGCATCCACCAATCATCTTTTTATTTAAAGGTGCCATACCCTTAAGTAGGTGAATACCACCAAATTTATCTTTTTTTTTCCTTCCTGCAACAGTGTAGCAATAAGTTCAAAGGATTTCATGGAAAAACTATTAAAGATACTTCTTTTTGAATATGTTAGGGACATATTATCTGTGCTTAAAACTATTTAGAAATATTTTTCCTAAAAAGATCCACATGTAAGAAATTTTTTTTTTCAATTTTGCCCACAAATTGAAATTGCTTATCTTTTGGATGTTTTCTCCCCCCACCCCCTTTTTTTGGTCATGCTCATAAAGTTATCTAGATAACTTAGATAATGGTTTGGTAAACTAATAGTCAGGAATTAGTGTATATAACTTGACATTGCATACTTAGATATGAACTTGAATTTAGGCAGACTGTCAGAAAATATTTATAATTAATTTATAACTGGCTTGCTATTTTAATGACTATTTTTATTAAATCTAGTTCCATTAACCATTTATTGCCTGTTAGGATCATCTTACATGCACAGTTATAGGACATTCTCTTGTACTAAAGAAAGTACAGGCTGACTGTCAGATATTGTTCAAATCAAGTAGTGTTAGTGTACTGTTAATGTAATGTTATTTTTCTATAATATATTTATCATTTTTCTATATAAAATTTAAGTTTTGGTAAAATCAGCCCACAATATATTATACAAGATTAGTTCCATTATCACTACTATTTTGCAGACATTATTCAAGTAGATTTTGTTTTAAAAGTTTACATCATGAACATATAATGAAGTAAGTGAGGGAGATTAAGAGGTACAAACTTCCAGTTACAAAATAGAGTCATGAGCATGAAATGTACAAAAATTTTACGTAATAAACATTTCATAACATGAACATCTTTGGGTAGTAGGCAGTCCTATTTAAGACATGTTTTGGGTATGGTATTCTTGTATAACAATTGTTCATTATTATAGTATTATGCATTATTTTAAAACATTGACTTTTTCAAAATATATTTGGTTTAGTGATAGATTAAAACTATTTGTTGTGTAGATAGAATAATTGCTGTATATTTGGAGGAATATATGTATACCAGCCTGAAATGAAACTTATGGCCTAGGCTTACATTTGAGAGACTACATCATTTTGAAGAATTGCAGGTTTGAAGAAGGATGGTTTCTGAAGTACTAAGTAGTGGAAGAATGTAGAAAATAGGAAGTAGGCAGCTTGGGACAGGAATCTTTGTTACGAGAAGGTTAGGAGAAGAAAAATGGAGTTAAGAGCATCTGTGGAATAGATTTCGAAGCATTTGGAGGCATGTCTATGTGTGTATCTGTATGTTTGTGTATCTCTGACCTAATACAATAAGTGATCGTAGTCTCACTGTATTATACATACCTTAAAATTGTTCTTACTTACTTCCTACTAGACAGTGCTTAGTGCTTCTTAACTTCTATATATTTCTGCTTTAATATATCCATCCAAATGAGTTAGACCCTGTTAGCCTTATGTCTCTATTTCTTTTTTTTTATTATAAATTTTTTATTTTATTTATTTATTTTGGCTGTGTTGTGTCTTTGTTGCTGCGCGCGGGCTTTCTCTAGTTGCAGCGAGTGGGGGCTACTCTTTGTTGCAGTGCATGGGCTTCTCATTGTGGTGGCTTCTCTTGTTGCGGAGCACGGGCTCTAGGCACGCGGGCTTCAGTAGCTGTGGCACGCGGGCTCAGTAGTTGTGGCATACGGGCCCTAGAGCACAAGCTCAGTAGTTGTGGCGCACGGGCTTAGTTGCTCCGCAGCATGTGGGATCTTCTCAGACCAGGGCTTGAACCCGTGTCCCCTGCATTGGCAGGCGGATTAACCACTGCGTCACCAGGGAAGCCCTATGTCTCTATTTCTATTTTTCTTTCTGAGATTTTGCCTTTTCAGCACATGGCAGAACCTCCTGTGGTCCCAACCACATCCCGGCTTGCTGTTACTTTGTACCTTTCTACATTCCTTTTTTTTTCCCGCTAACCATCTCAGTTTCTGCCTGTGTCTTTTAATCCTGAAACACCTTCCTGTGTTTCAAATGGTGAATCTGTTCTGAGAATAGGAACATTTACAGTCAACAGTTATTCTATTCTCATGGTAAGGAAACACTCTAGCATTATATTCCCCTATCTCAGTGCCACCTTTCATCCCCAGTGAACAGGTACATTATGAAAGTAATATCAAATTTTAAGATGTGTTTTATATTTAAGTATAGTCAAAGTAGTAGAATGCATAATGAAGTTATAGTTTTGACATAATCTGGAAGTCACTGTGTAAGAAGTTGGAAAATGTCACCTTTGTACAGTGCTCCACTTATTATGCTTAGATAATACTGTTTAAATAGAAGTATTCCTTTACAGTGGAAGTATTTTAGTGTTCAAAGGAGACAAATCCCAAATTGTAGAGGCCCTGCTTATTTTACTTTACAATATGGAGCAAGTGATAGCAGGGATATTGAAAGCAAATGAAAACATTTATACATATGCAAAAATGAAGTATTTTTGGTTATTAAATGCATTTAACTGATAAGCCTTATTAGCAATAAACAGAAGGTTCTGATGGTTCATGGTTTATCATCCTCCATGAGATAAGGTAATTGAAAAAAAGTATTGACCGAATTGTGGGTTTTTGTCAGTTAAGGTAGTAATACATCTAAATCTATCAGTTACTTGGATTACCAAACAAATAAGGTGTGTTGAAAACTAAACCAAACTATACCAAATATTTCACGATGTAAATGTTAAAATTAATTAGAAGCGCAACTCTAGTTAAAAATTTTGTACCTCATCCTAAATGATAGGGATTGGATACCAAGGATTTCGTCATATAATTATTTGCTAGGGGTGGGGGTGTGTGGCTTACTTGGTTTTTGATTAGTCAAGATACTGAGGTAAACTGCCTAATAGGCTTAAAAATGAGTAAACCTTTATTATTCTAGCCTGTAGGCAGGGATAGAGTGATATATTAGCATATTAATGTTTGAAATTTGTCTTCCACAAGTGATCAGTTCTTAAGGAAATTCAGTAGTTGTCCCTGTGTAGTATGTAGTCTTGCCTCTCTTTCTCTTTTTGTTTATATTGCTTAACTTCAGGCAATTATATTTAATTTACTTAACAGATTTTTATCATGTACTTACTATATATTTGGCATTGTCTTATGCCCTTTGGGCTTTAGAACTTACAAAGACTGGTAGTACATAGTCCCTACCTCCTAAAATCCTTTGCCTGATTTCCCTGTTCTAGTTCTACATTCCTAGAACTAGATTTTTATCATAAGGGCATTTTTGTTTAGATGTGTATTGACAACAAAATTAAATTCCATGAAGCCTAAATTTTGAATTTGTTGCCACCACAGCTTTTTAAAAAAAATCTGAATCAAGTGAATCTGGTGCATAGGCATTCTATAAGTATTTGTTGTTCATGTTTTTTGATGTTAATAATCACCTTTGAGTAGAGTACAAACTTTTCTTTTTATAAATTTTTGTCACAAAATAAATACAATTTAAAGGAGTCAAATTCTTTTGTAAATCAGTTTTAGTGGTTGCTCATGGCTTATATTTCTGTGCTTTTTGAATATTGAGTATATTACAAGAGCTACATTAAATGTAGGCAAAAAGACAGACAGAAATAAGAAAATAATGTATTTAAGTCAGTTCTTTGGGTACTGTAGTCTTTCCTGATATTGTCAGTTGATTTTGATAACTGGTGTGTTTGACTGTTATATTTTCAATCTCAAGTAGCCCAGTAGTGCTAATTTAGATACCACATCTGAATCAGTAAGTATAGAACAAGATTGATTTCTGAAAAATTCCAGTTATTTAAACCCACCAATCCAGACATCTCTTTCTTGAACATTATTTACCTTAATAGAAATTTAAAATAAAGGTACTCTTAGCAGGTGATTGTTAAGAAGAAATTCTGAGTAATTATTGAGGAAGGTCATTGAGACAGGTCAGCTAGAGGTGGATTTACAGCCTGCCTAATAATTGGATGGATGCTACCTGGCTGGAAGATGGAGCTGATTGGTGGATCAAAATCTCAGAGGGAAACCTGCCATTTTTAGTTTAAATGTTTATTAAAACTATATTCTATATACTATATCCATGAAGTACTATTATATTATATGCTGCTATTTAACTATTAAAAAGTGAAATGATCACCAACGATTATTATTACCCTACCAAAAGATTGTTTTAAGTAACTTTTGGTATATGTGAAATATATTTGGTTGAGTGGTACTTAGTAAACTTTTGTATTACTTTAACATATGAACTTTTAAATTATATCCAAAGTTAGAACATATCTTATAAATAAGTTGTTTCTGTTTTATATGTTTGTTTGCTGAAGGCTATCTTTGCATTTTTTCAGGTTTACGTGAGATTAAGACCATTCTTCAGGGAATTCCTGGAACGAATGTCTCAGATGTATGAGGTAAATATACTTAAGCTAATTATATAAGTATTTTTATTTTATTCAATGTAGTACCCATATTTAGATCATGTATAATGATTACTTCTTTTCCCCTGAATTTGTAGATCATTCTTTTTACTGCTTCTAAGAAGGTGTATGCAGACAAGTTACTGAACATACTAGACCCTAAAAAGCAACTGGTCAGGTAAATTTAATTAAGAAATAGGGGAAATGTCTGTCACACTGATCTATGAAATTACTATGATTCTACTTAATTTTGATAGCCATTTTCAGTTGGCTGCATATATAGAGATTTGTGTGTTAAATGGGGAAAATAAGTGAATTTTTTTTTAAGCCCCAAAAGTCTTTAAGAGTTCCTAATTATTTAACTCCAGACAGACGTTCTTTAAAGGATACAAAGATCAAATGTATTTATTCACTTGTACATCTGTATCCTCACTTCTTTTGGGATTGGGGGGAGATTGGGGGTATGTGGAATTTTTCACTGTGTGCATGATGTTTTCACTTCCTTCTGTCTCTGAGATAATGCATGTGTTGTCATCTTTTTAATGGCTTAGAGAAATAAAAGTTAATTTTAACAAAAAGGATCAAATTAAACTCTTTTGCTTTTTTCAAGAGCAAATTTATCTTCCACGGAAAGAAAATGTTACATGAAATCTAATTGGAAATTGCAGTTGGTTTAGTCACTCGGGTTATCCTGATCTGGACTCAGTTCCTTGTGTGTGTCCTGAGCCAGCAGATGCAGTGTGTTCCTGGTTAGGTGGGAGTGCCTTGGGTAACTTAAAACAATTTGAAAATTAGTTTCATTATTTCTGTCAACTGAAGTGAGATAGCAAGACTCAGCAATCTTGCTGCATCCTCTAAGGTATAGGAGTTAATGTTTGAGTTTTGATCAAGAGCTGAGAGAGATGCCACAAAAGGCTCCTAAAAGCTTTAATAGCTGGGTATTCATTGTCTTGAATACTTTCTCCCATATTGTCTTAGTGGAAAATCCTAAACTTAATTTCTACTGTTAATAGTACCTGTATTATTGAGTGGTTTCAGCTATGGTGAAAGGCTTTTCCTAATGTCCACATTTAGGAGCTTTTCCCCTTGTAAATAGAATGTGATTTTTTTTTTTTAATCTAAAGGATCAAAATGTGTCCTGTAGTCAGTTTCCATTTTATCTTCCATATAAGCAAGCTTCAGACACACAAATGAAAATGGTATTTTCTTTTCATAAAAGTATATTATAATTGATGCTCATTTTACCTAACTTTAATAAAAGCATACAAGTGATTTTGCTCTGATGACTTCATTCATTCTGAAGATTTCTATTCAGCACCTCCAATGTTCCAGGGAAGAGTGGTGAGCAACACAAGCCCTTCCCTCTTGGAGCTTTCATTTTTACTAGGGGACAAATCATAGTCACACAATTATGTTACAAATTAAAACCCCTCTTTTAAACTAGTTTTATAAAATCTACATATTTGGGAGTTTAAACTTGTTTTATCTAGTTGTATTTTGAAAAAGTTAAAACAGGAAAAACTTTTTGAACAGTATATTGAATGCGTTAGAGTGCTTTAGGGAATCATCTATGTTGGTGACAAGGTAGACTCAGAAATTCCTATGATCTCTGAATCCCATGAGTCCGAATGCAAATTTGATGACTAGCAAAAGTAGTTTCTTTCTAAAACTGCAAATACATGCTATTGACCCTCAGATTCCTGAATAACTGGAAGGGGTTTAGTATAATTTAATTAAAATAATCGTTAGTATCCATATATATATATTCAGCTGTCTCCTGTGTCTGGTGAATTTGCTGCTATTGGAGAAGAGTTATCAATAGTGATTTGCAGGTATGTGCTGTACCTGCCTCTCCAATTTCCTCATATCTAAATGTTTATACAAATAAAATATGGAATCTTATTTAGGTCCAACCAGGACTTAAATTCTTTTGTCTAGTCTTATTTTTTTCAAAGTAGGACTGTCTTTAAACCTTTCAGAGGTAGATGATCTTTTAACTCATGAACATTTAATTAAAAGCATTCTTTGTAATAAGGGAAAAAGAACTGTTTATACTACATTTTGTCTGGTTTTAAAATTCTTCCGCTTTTCCATCACCATTGGCCCTGATTAAAATATCAGTTTTGTTGTTGTTAGAGCTATGACAGATTTTGTTGGTAGAAAATGCCCCTTTCTTGAAATTGGATAATTCAAAATATAGGTATGTGTAAGCCCTAGCTCCTGAAAAATTGTATAGTGGGATTAAGACACAAGGAAGCCAAACTACCAAATTAATTAATGTATGCAAGTGGAGTATTTCAAGGTGATCTGTATCAGTTATTAGTAATATTCAGAAACTAATATTCTGAGTGCTAAATGGAGATTAATTATTACAAGTATATAAATATTATTATAAAACCTTAATAGCTTTTTAAAATGATATAGCATTTTTCAGTTTCATTGGTGAAAGATCAGTTTACATTTGTAATACTTAAATCTGAATTCATCTTTTCATTCAATCCTTGTTTTTTCAAATGATCTCTCACCTCCCACACACACACACCCCCACACAAACGCACGCAATTAAAATAAAGATGGGTGTTTGGGAAAAGTTGAAATGATGGAATGTTTTGGCCTCTGCACCTTTCCTCAAAAACTATAAGAGAAACTAAAAACATTTTTTTTAAATGCCAACACGGAAACATTCCTTTTTATATTTTCTATTCTGGCATGTGCAGGGATAGGGAGGCTGTGTGGTCTTCTGGTTAGAGCAAAGGACTGGGAGCCAGGAGGATCCTGGGTTCCAATGCGGGGCTAACCACTGACTTACTGTGTGACCTTGGGCAAGTCACTTGACCTCCTTGTGCCTCAGTCAACCATCTGGAAAATTGGTTAAAAAGCAGGACCTCGATGACAACCAGATGCTGCATCTGAACTGAGCTTTCCTGGGTAAATAAATTACAAAACCAATTTACAGGGTTTTTAATCCCTCTTTATCATTTAATATAACATTTTGGGATAAAACAAAGTTCTTTAAGGCATGGTAATATTTGGTTGTAAGGTTTCAATAATTGCTAAGAATTTTTATAATAAAACTGTAGCCCAAAGCTTAGGCCCACACTTGTATTTGAATTTCCTTTGTGAGAGAAAATGATAAGGCTTAACTTGTAAAGCCTATGGTATGTGTATTGTATATATGTTTCAGTATATGTTGTGCTTTTTACAGATATATATATATATATATTTTTTTTTTTTAGTTAATTTGTTTTTACTTTTATGTTTAGGCACCGGCTTTTCCGCGAACATTGTGTTTGTGTACAAGGAAACTATATAAAGGACTTAAATATCCTTGGAAGAGATCTTTCAAAAACTATAATAATTGACAACTCACCACAAGCCTTTGCATATCAGGTAGGAAGAGGGCTGCTAAACAAACTCAGACAAATGCTGCCAAAAGATATGATGGGACAACAGAATTTTCACTGGTGGAATTTCCCTGTTTAGTGTCATCTTTTAGAATTAGGAATTCCAAATTAGTATATTCCTTGTGGAAATTTTTCTTTTAAATGAAGTACAACATACATAAAAATCTGAGTAGTAAATCTGAAGTAGTAAATCCCTAAGAAGGGACTATAAGATATATATCATTTAATAGCATTCTTATCTATTGTTAAATCAGTAATTTAATTGTAAACATGTTTCAGAATTATGACTAGCTTAACCATGTTCTTCTGGTCTGTTTGATTTGGCATTTCAAAATATTTTCTTAGACTATTTTGTCAATATGTTTGTACCCTTTGTCAATGATTCTTAGAAATATAAATTCAACTAGAGGGAATTCCCTGGCAGTCCAGTGGTTAGGACTCAGCACCTACACCTGCTGAGGGCCCGGGTTCCATCCCTGGTGAGGGAACTAGGATCCCGTAGGCCACACAGCACGGCATATGATAGATAGACAGATAGATAGATAGATAGCAGACAGACAAGAGATGAGCCATCCTTGCAAGATATATTTTACATTATGAGTATGTTCATGTGATATGGCTGAGATTTTCTTCAGAATAAATCAGTGCAGAATTGGAATGGTGGAAAGTGGGTTGGGTGTAGATGAAACAAGATTTGCCCTTAACTTTTCTGTTTCAAAAATGTCCATAATAAAATTTCAAAAAGAATACAAGGGGAAAAACTGCATATGGTATTGAAGTATGTTCAGTTTAGGTCACTACTTTTATTCACTTGCGTTTTGAAATAATGTTTTTAAGAATTGGTTCGTAAATAAAATAATTTCAGTTATCCTCCATCTCAAACACAGTGTTCTGCGTAAATGTTAAAAGATATTATCCTAGAGAATATTTACTATAAAACAAATATGGTTTGTATTTTTGTTTTTAGACCAACAAAATACCATTGAGTCAATTTGTTATGTTCCTACTATGTTTCAGGTTATCTTGGTAGTTGCTGGGAATAAAATAATGGGACACAGTCCCTGTGTAAGAGTATATGCTTTCTAATAGTGTTCTCTGTTGAGATTGGCAAAATTCCTTTATTCAAAATGCCTAGCATTGACTAATAATATTTCTTGAATGAATAATGTTTTTAGTTATGTTAATGCAAAACTTGTTTTAATGAATATTTCTTATTAAGTTTTATATACACTAAGAATAAATTACTCTAAAAACCAATTATGTTTCAGTTCATTCCTTAACATCTGTCTCTTGCACTATTAAGTTGTCAAAGAATATGACCGGCATAAACTCTGATTGCATTCCTTTTTCAAAAGAACTTACTGATTAATGTTTACTAAAATCTGTTACTTCTTTTTTAAGCTTTTCCAAAGTAGGCAAAATGTAAATGAAAAGAGTTAATTACTTATTTTTCACTTTAGCTATCTAATGGAATCCCTATAGAAAGCTGGTTTATGGATAAAAATGACAATGAACTTCTAAAATTGATTCCGTTTCTGGAGAAGCTAGTAGAACTGGTAAGTATATCTTATCATTTATCTTTTTGTTAGGTTTTTGTTGCTTTAACTCTATTGAAATAAATCTTTTCAGTTGCTTTATGTGTACTAACTTTAAGTCAACATGGTGGGACATTAGGGCAGAGATTGAAAAAAGATTACAAGCATTTTTGAAACTTCTGAATTATATTAAAATTATGTTTATCAGTATTTTAAAATTTATATATCAGATGTTTTATTTTACCAGACTTCCTCTTGCTAACTAGTTGTCACTAACTAGTTGTGTTAAATTGATTTTGTAGTTCAGGTCTAGAATTAATGCTTATGGTACTGAAACTTTATTCTGGGAATTTTTTCCTCTATGTCCATGTATTAATTTTAAAACTACTATATAAAGTAGAATTCATTGGCTTAATGCTTTACCTATCTTTTGGTTTGACCTCTTATTGCATAATTGTTCTTACAAAATGAATACATTAATGACAGGCTTTTTTTTTTTAATCTAAATTTAACTGCTTCTATGTATATCTTTTTATTTGGCAAACAAAATAATGTAAATTATAAAATATTGATAAATGGTGGTATAGTTTCTTTGCAAAGTAAGAATGTTCATAATGTTATGAGGATCATGGCTTTGAAATTACGTGGCTTTTAAAATGTCTATTTCTCCACGCAGAATGAAGATGTTCGACCTCACATCAGAGACCGATTTCGCTTGCATGATTTGCTGCCCCCAGATTAAGTACAAAGACTTGTCAAATCACTGAAGGGGGAGAGAATGCAGGACCCTTTTGGACTAAGACAAAAACATTGCCATTACTGTTGAAATTTTGCATTTTTGTACCCCGTCTTGCTTTTCTTATCTTGGTGCCCAATAATAATCAAGGGTTACAGAAAGAGACTTTATCTCAGATTGAATACATACAGTAGGTAGGCTAAAACAGAAGAGTCTTTAGAACTAGTGCAACTTCCAGTGAAATTTTTTTATGTACAGGACATCTGCAGTTTATAAAGAATTCTGTTTCTGCCACCAGCAGTTTGACCTGTAGTCACACAGGATTTTATGATAATAACAGAGATGAAAATGGACTTTTATTTTCTCTCTGTTTGGTGCTCTAAGTGGGTTTGTAGCCACTTTTCTGTTACTTTAAAATTCTCATTTCAACAGGAATGGCCAGTAAAAGTTGTTTTATTTTTCCTGTTAAGGTTTATAACCTTTTTACATTTTTGACCTGTATTAGATTAGAATTTCATTATGCATTCCTTTTAGTTGAGGCGCTTCATAGTTTTCTGGAAATAGTCAATTTTTAGTTTTTTATTATACATTTGAATGGCCGTTTTCCTGCTTTGTCTGCCTGCATATTGTATATTTGTTTAAAAATATTCTCTACTTTTAGTCCATGTAAGTTTCATTTAGAACATGCATTTATATTTTGTTTCTGTAATATTCTACTGTAGGTGAAATCTTTTCAAAAATCAAGAGACTGGGTAGATAAGAATATATGAATGACTAATATTCAAAAGATTTAAACCATTGTGATGGCATGTGTTCCCAAGTGGTAATATCTTGCAGTGGCACACAGATTTGATGGATAAAAGGTATACCTCAGACTTCACTGTGCTCACCAATCTTTGAGGAGAATGAGTTTGGTCACCTGTTGGGCTTGATTTGGTTACTGATGCCTTTGGTTTTCTCCAGGAATGAAGTATTCAGCACAGTGATTCAGTATTTTTAGTTACTTTGCATGGGCTGGTAGTACCTCTGTTATGCTCTCAGTTACAATCAATTAAAACTCTGTGTAACAGTCTTGGTACCTTACAGTAGCTATGCATAATCCTGTGGCACAGTAAACTCCCAAGCCACCAATGCAGTTAATATGTTCTCATAGTGGTTTTCTATGCTATATGAAAATAGTCTTCAAGCCTTGGTTCTCTAATGCAGCTACCACAAGAGGTTGATATTTTTATAGTGGCGTGTAATCTCTTTTTCGGGAGGCTTTTTATGGAAGGTAGAATTTGTAAAAGTTAGTATGCTTTGCCTCTCAACTGCATTATCATGCCACAGGCTCAGACTGTTTTTGTGTAAAGGATGTCAAAGAACGGCACTTTTTCTAAAGAGAAGTTTGATATTTTGTATGCTTGTTAAGAAAGTACAGTATTGGAAATTAAAGGTGGACAACTGATAATTGAGGAGTATGTCACTTAATTTTTTATGTATATTTACCTGTTTACTTGTACAACTTATTGTACAAATTACATGCAGCTTCATTTTCAAATGAATCCTTAAAATAAGGAAATCTTTTTAGGAAAACATTTAATTTTTGTATTTTTGATTTTAAAGGCATGAGTTATGTCAGTTTTCAGTGTATTAATGAAGATTTTAACTTTTCATCAGGTTGAGTGTTTTCTTACTATATTATCTGTTGTGTATGTAGTTAGCATATTGTGTCACTGAACTGTTTAAAAATCTAGCATGTAGAGCAAGCCTGTTTTGTGGAAAATCCTTATTCATTAAAAAAATAATCATGGCAGATTTTCTGCAAAAAAAAAAAAAAAAAAGCAAAAGCATTTGCAATTCAGAATACTGGGGTTTTTTTTGTTTGTTTGTTTGTTTTTAATTTAAAGAAAGGTATTTTGCTTGCAGGAAAAAAATACTACAGATTCATTTTAATGAGAATCTTTGAAATGTATTTATCTTTAGGGCATCTGGGCATCTTTATGCTGTTTGTCTTCTGTCTTTCTTGAAATAAAATGTACATATGTTACCTTTACATATGCTCTTGCTCAAAATTGTGAACCTGGTTACATTTCTCCTTGCTCCCTTTTTATGTTCAAACAGCAAAACCCAAAACCTATACAGGATCTAAACTTTCAGCTTGCATTATAATTGCTGAAAGCTTTTCTGATTAAGTAAATACAGTCTCAACGGGCCTTCCCACAACTAAAAGGGAAATGTAAGCACCTATATATACCACTGTGCCTATAGGCACTTTAAAAACAACTTTTAATCATCTTTTATTGGTAAAGCTGTTTTTGATCCCCTGCTAGGAGAGCTCCTTTAAGTTGACTGACAAATGAATCAAGCCTAACAAGATTCTGTAAAGAAATAAACTAAGGGAGAATTTTATATGGCCTGAGAAAATTTCTTGAGATCAGTTCAATCTATTTTTCTTCATTACTTGATTTGAGTCATTTTAAATTTGTTATTAATACAAAATTTAAAATAAGTTATAGAGACAGTTATCCAGCTTCCTCCACTTTAAAATGTGTTATCTTATTACCCCTTCTTTCCTTTATCTGTTAGTAGATATTACCTTAAACATTTCCATTAATTAAATGGAGGTGTTTATGAATTGAGATGTGCCCAGCCCCTTCAGTTCACACAGAAAACATGAACTCTTAAAAACTGACTGTAGTAAATGCAGGAGAGATGGATACCTGATAAGACACAGCAAAAGTGACCTATATACACATTACGACTCTGAAGTACATATTATAATTGTGATATTTCCAGTGGTAAATGTCTGACTTTTAAAGACATTCTTTTAAATATTTGTATTATTGTTAGGATGTTTTAATCAGTTGTGTTTTTTAATTCCATGTAATATATGTAGCCCTAATCAGATTTATAGCACCATATTTCTCCTTGGGTCTTAAAAGAGAGTTGACAACAATTTAAAAGCATAAATTGTTTTATATTAGCTAGTATGTATATTTATTTACCCGATGGCTTTATCTTGTTTCCCAAAATTTGGGGGGGATTTGTTGAAAGCATTGTAACTTCCATAAATGGCTATTTTCTTGTAACTGTCAGTGAAAATGGATGTGTACGTTGTGTTTTTATATTACTTTGGTTTTCCTGGTTTGTTTGTTTTTTGGGTTTTGGGGGGAGATGGTTAAACATAGAATCATTTTTTTTAAAAAAGTTATCTTTGGTCAATGACTTTTTCAACTAGATATTACTTTCATTCAACCATCTAAAGAAGTTTGTTTTTCACTGTTTTGTTCAGTCAACTTGCTGAAAAACAGAGACTTCATCTCATCAATGAAGAAAGCGTTTCATTATTCCTACAAATCTTTGCAGCGAGCACAGACTTCTTCATAAGGACCAGATCTTTTCCACGTCTTGTGTCAATCACATAAAGCTGAAATGTAAAGGACACTGAAGCCTTCATTTAATTGTCCTAACATGATGGTGTTATATACTACATCATTAGCTAGTTAAGGTTTTCTGACCTGACTTCTCTTTGTCTTCCTAGGTATTTATTTGTTATCTCTTTTAATCTTGTGTATCTAAATTAACTTAGTGTTAATAGTCACCCACCAAATAACTATGCCAAGTAACTAGGAAAGAATGTTTATTTTATTTCCCCTTATAGGGGAAGAGTGGACTGGGAACAAAAATGTATGGGCCAAAAGGCCTTAGGTTGTCATTCATTCACTTTCTTATTCCTCTCATGAGCTGTTTTTGAGTATAGTATTTTTTCAGTGCTTATGTGCTTGAATATGTCATTACTTTTCATGTCATCCCCTGAGTTAAAAGCCTGCTAGGAACCTGTATAAAATACATTTTAAAATTTCAGAATAAGAACCACAGAACTCAGTATCTTATATTTAAATGCTACTTAAATTATTATTGGAATCCAAGTCTCACTCACTAGGATACATTTTTATAAAATGTTTCTCTGTATCTTGAATTGAAATTACTTGCCCGGAGGCAAGAGTTCCGGGGTTGTGTGTTTTGCGAAATTTTTAAAAGGGGAGATGAGAGCAACAAGTTTATACTTACTTTATGGTTTTTATATTAGTTATTAGTATTTTAAAATATATCACTGGTTCCCAAATCTGACTCTTCATTAGAATTACTCTGTGGAGCTTTAGAAATACAGATTCTTGAGGCCTGACCTCTGCCAAATTGTCTCACTGGGTCTAGAGTGGGGCCTGAGAGTTCTCTATTTTTTAAAAGCTCTCAAGTGATTCTCATAGATTTGGGAAATCACTGCTTTACTTAATGTGACAGTGGTTTGAGAGTTGAGAGTAGGCAACAAAATTAAGTTTACCAGACATCTCTTTGTGGTAGAGTTTTCTTTTTTCTTTTTTTAACTGGGACCAGATTTCACAGAACTTATTCAAGATGCATGGAGGAATAATAAAGAAGATTGAGGTTACTGCTTATTATCATTCATGTCTTTCATACTTTTTAAGAGTTTGCATTTTCTAGCACTTGGAATAGTTGATCATATACACAGCTGAAGGACATATCCCTGAATGAGACCATTATATATATTAACTGTAAAATATTTCACTATTTTTTTATTTTATAAATCTTTGTAGAAATAAGCAATGAAATACTACTTTCATCTTTTGAAATGGGATTTTTCAAGGCAGTGTCCTTTTGGCATTAAGGTAGGGGGGAGTTAATATTCTCTCTACCTTTTTCCACATGAATCAATATAAAGTCATGGACATTTAAAATATTCAATTTAATTTCTACATATTTACTATGCAGTATAGCCGTGAACAAGTAATGTAGATTTAGTTTTCTCATCTTCAAATGCCCTGATCACCCTACCTCACAGGGTTGTTGTGGGGATAAATAAAACTTTTATGGAAGCACTTTTCTCTGGTGATATTTTTCAGCCATTAGAAACAATATAATATCTAACAACTTATATTTGTATAGTGCTTTGTTTACAAGTACACAATTTTTTCACATTGCTTTCTCTTTTGATGACCTATAAGGAACGTAGAGCAGGTTACAGATACGGAAAAAACAGATAAGGAAACAAGCTCAGAGAGGGCTGTGGCCCAAGACCTCACAGCTGTTCTAGGAGACTTGAATTCAAGTATCATTACGACAGGCTATTTCCCAAGGCGTTGGCATTTTTGTATAATCATGTTTGTACATAAATACAAAGCTTTCCCTAGTTTATAAAATGAATGTAGCCAACAAAATGTTCTTATAAAAGAATATATTAACTCAGTGCAAAAGCTTGTGGTACAAACTAGGCCCTAGAGTTTAACAATCCAATTTTTAAACTAGAAGGAAATTCCATCTTCTAAGTGTACATCTTTATTTTGCAGATGTAAAATGTGTCTAGAAAAGTGTCTTCCCAAGATCACAAAGCTGGGATTAGAATCCAGCTCTCTTAATTACCATTACTCAAAGTAATGACTTTAGGAGGAATGACATTCTTAATTTCTGGAACTACCAGAAGTGCAGAAGTTGCATAAAACCTGAATAATGAAGTGGTTAGCTTTAAAAAGTAGAGATAAAATGGCAAGAAAAGAACCAGATTATGGTGAGCTAAAATGAAATTATACTTGATGTAATGGGCTAAATAACTTGAACCAGTATTAACAACAAAATAGCAAGCTGGTCCCACCCCAATCTCTGTGATGAGACTTAAATACAGTATTGTTAACTATAGTCACCATACTATACGTTAGATCTTTGGAACATTAGATCCTCAAACCACTAGAAGTCTGTACCCTTTGGCCAACATCTCTTCATTTTCCTCACCCGCCGCCCCCCCCCCCCAGTTCCTGGCTGGGATGACACTTGATAACTATTTTCCCTAAGCTTCAAAGGAGTGTAATGCACACAGACTGGTTTGAGTGTCGCTGCAGTAGGCCTTTAGAAATAAATGATTGGACCTGGGAATAGCTGACTTAGGAGTATGGTTAATAAAAAGGAAAATAAAGTTCAGAGTCAAAAGACCTGAATTCAAGAACTTAAGAACTCATCCACTAAACTAGACAAAGGAGTTCTCTCTGATCCTTAATTTGTTCATCTGTAAAATGGGTGGTGAAACATGTACACAGATAACTACCAGAACTGAAATGTTAAAGCAGCTAATTTTCTTGAGGGTGCGTGAGATATATACAGGGTGTTGGGAGATGTCTGAAGCTAGAGGGGGCAGAAATGAGCAGTAGAATCAGGTTATTGTAACACCACAGATGTCAGGGAGATTTTTAAAGAAAGACATGAGCAGCAAGCAGTCTGGAAAGAAAGACTAGAGAAGTGGTAATGGAGAGGTCACCTATGATTGTTAAGAACAGCGGTCCCCAACCTTTTTGGCACCAGAGACCAGTTTTGCGGAAGACAATTTTAACACGGCCTGGTGGGGGCGGGGGGGGGATGGTTTCGGGATGATTCAAGCGCATTACATTTACTGTGCACTTTATTTCTATTATTATTACATTGTAATAGATAATGAAATAGTTACACAACTCACCATAATGCTGACAGGAGGCGGAGCTCAGGCGGTAATGTGAGCGACGACGGGAAGTAGCTGTAAATACAGATGACGCTTCGCTTTCCCACCCACTGCTCACCTCTTGCTGTGTGGCTCTGTTCCTAACAGGCCACCGACCGGTACCCGTCCGCGGCCCGGGGGTTGGGGACCCCTGGTTAAGAACATTTTGGATGAAAATAATGCTAACTGTGAAGGAAGAAATGAAGGATGAGGAAATTAAAGAGTGAGTATTAAATGGCTTGAGAAGTAAGTAGTTGGGGTAGCAGGCTCATGTAAATGACTTGCCGAGTTAGAAGTCTCTTAGTAACCAGTGAACCAAATGAACTAGAGCTTTTAGCGGCTCCCATGTACTGAGCTTTAATGTTATAGTTGATGTATGACAATTGTTGAAGGTAGCTGTAGGTAGCCTTCCTGATGACAGTAAAAGTTTAAAAACACTGCTTTAACTATGCTAGGCTCTGTGGATGGCAGAAGAAAGCAAACCTGACACTGCTCTCAAGCTCACAGGCTAGCAGTGGAGACTGACATTTGCTGGGAAAAGGAACATGAACGAAAAGACTGGCTTTGAGGGCTAATAACAATCTAATCTGAAGTCAGGCTTGGATTGGCTGAAGAAGTATTAAGTTGAGATCTGTAGAACATTTACTGAAAGAATATTAAGCCAGGCTTGGTTGGGGGAGGGGGTAAAGTTAAGCAAGGGGGCAAATAATCAGATTTGTTTTAAAAAGATCACTTTGACTGCTGAATAGGGAATAGATTGAGTGAGTGGGAGAGCAGTTTGAAGAAATATAGACGTTGATCTAATTCATTCCACGCAAAGAATTTCCTTTCTCCACGATAATATAGTTAATGTATTGGGTGCTAGCATCGTAATGGACAATCTGAGTCGGAGATTGGTAAAGTTCTAGGGAAAGTATGGCTTGCCCAGCTTAATGATAGAAATGGGAAGGTACTCTAGGATTTTATGGCACCATATAAAAGTTAAGTACGGAAAAATGTATAGGAGTTGAAAGGAGACAGATGCTGTCATTTCACGTCTTGGGTAGGCTCTTTAGGGGAGAAGGGTTAAAATTGAAAAAGTCGTTAGTTGTTTCTACATCAAATCATGTAAATCAAATCAGTGATTTTGGTATTTTATAAATTAGTGTTTTTTGGGGGTTTTTTGGCCAAGCAGGGCAGCATGTGAGATCTTAGTTCCCCAACCAGGGATGGAACCCACGGTCCCTGCACTGGAAGTGCGGAGTCTTAACCACTGGACCGCCAGGGAAGTCCCTATAAATGAGTTTTAATCTGGTGCTATTAAAACCGCCTCCTCAGCCTTGCCTTATTTCATCTTTATGAGATTTTGAGTCTGGTGCTTAAGGCACTTCACTTAAAAATAAGCCATAAGCAGCCCTGCTGCTTTTCTGCTGGCGTTTACTCTCCTATGGCTTTAATGATGAAGCTTCTTGAAGGCAGAGGTTTTAATGTTAATTTGTTCAACAAACACTGATCAGTTACTCTGCTCATCTGTAAGATGGGAATAGTGTTATGTGTGATTATAGGGTTTCCCTAGAGATTAGTGTGTGGATCACAGATTAGTTTTAAGGAATAATCGAAGTCTCCAGCACAGAGTTCTTGACAATTGTCTCCCGGCTTCTTTATTTCAAAAAGCAGCATGCACAATTCTGTGAATAAATTCTATTCTCAATTTCTGCTTCAAAAATTTATCAATGAAGCATACATATAGCCCATGTATTTTTTCCATAGCACCTCCCACTCTCACACCCTATTTTCAATTGCATGTGGTTTAATACCTTGAAGTTAATACCCCAGAACCTAGAATAGTACTTGGTACAGGGTAGGCCGTCAATAATTATTTGTTGAATACATGACATAATGAATGAGCTCATATTTCAAAGTCTGGACTTCAATTTATAAGTCCAGAAAATTGATTCTGAATGTGCAACTCAGAATTGATGAAATTCAGAGGAATTGGTTCACACTAATTAAACTCACAAAACATTAATTTTTAGGCCAAATATCAATTCCATTCATTTACCTCCTTATGAAACTAAATCAGAATCAGATGCCAGCTTGGTAAGGGTAGAACCAGAGAGAAGGTCAACTGAAAGAGAATCGTAATGGCTAATATCAAGTCAACAGGATGCCCTCATCTTCATCTCTACTAGGTGTCTGCCAGAAGTCTGCAGGTCAGCTTAGCCTTTTCTCTGGGGACTGTCAAAATCTTGTTCTTTGGCCTCACCTCCCTTATATTTCACCTTCTTTCTGTTAACATTTTTTGTTTGTTTGAAGATACATTGTCTTAGAACATCTTCAGGCAAGTAAATACATATGACTGTATTACCACTTCAGAAATACACAGTCTTGCTTTCCTGAGTCTTCACCTTGGGATATTTGATTGAGTCTGGCACCTTCTTAGCCAATTATTTACTATTTCCTAGTTCAGGTCATTGCTATAATGCTGTGGGCTTACTAGTAATATATTAAAAAAGCAGCTTTCTTTGGGGTGCAGCTGTATTAATTTTCTTTTGAGACTACCTTTCATGAGGAGAAACAATGGCCTGATGGGCGAGTTTTTCTTTGAGAAAAAACCCAGTTTTGCCTAGAAATTTATTCATGCAGTCATTCAACAGTTATTAAGTGCCCACTATGTGCCAAACAGACTTAAGTATAGCAGAGCTTAGCCTCTCAAGATTTCTTATCTGCAGATAAGACTACTAAGATGTATTTGTTAAAAATTTTAGCTGAGGCCAATAATGGAATTTACTGGAAAGATACTGGGGTACCTCATGGCATTTAAGGAAGAGCTGGACAACTGGACCTCAAGGGAAGGCAAGAGGAAGTAAGGTGGCTTGGGAAATCATCACTTCATCAGGAGGTCTTTCCTTCAGGCTGCTGTCATCTGCCACCAACTCCCAGGCCCTGAGAGTCTTGAGTTCCAAATTCTAAAGTCCTAGGAAAAAGAATCTTTCCATTATCACTGTATAACAATTCACCTTAAGACTTAAGAGGCTTAAGATATCTCTCACAGATCTGTGGGCTGACTGGGCTCAACTGGACAGCTCTTGCTTGGGGTCTTCTGTGGTTGCAATCAAATGGTAGTTGTGGATTGCAAATTCCCTGGTGGTCCAGTGGTTAGGACTCCAAGCTTCTACTGCAGGGGGCCCGGGTTCGATCCCTGGTCGGGGAACTAGGATACCACAAGCTGCATGGCAAAAAAAAAAAAAAAAAAAAAAAAGGTAGCTGTGGATGGAATCATCTGACGGTTCAACTAGACTGGATGTCCAAGATGACTTCTTTGCTCCCGTGTCTGGCATCTCTGCTGGGATAATCTGGAACAGCCAGGGGCTGGCTGAATACTTCTCTCTCCCTAAACAGGCTCTCCATAAGGTTATCTTGAAACAGCATGGCAATCTTAGGGTAGTAAGACTTCTTAAATGGCAGCTGGCTTCTACCAGAGTGAGCATTCCAAAAGGCACAGGTGGAAGCTGCAAGGCTTGTTATAGCCTAGCCTTGGGTGTCACTTCTGTCCTATTCTACTGGTTAAATATGAATCATATGGCTACCCCAGACTCAAAAATTACATAAGGGCTTGGATACTATTCATTAAAGGGCCATCTTTGGAGACTAGCTACCAGGTAATTTGATGGTTCCACTGGGTTATTTATATCCCACCTAGGGGCAGATTCAGATTTTATACAGTTTGAAGCAAATACAATTTGGAGGGCTTTCTTGAAGAATGGAGGGGGCCTATGCAATGAGGGGCCCTGAAGCTACAGCTTCATTAGATTCACAGTTAATCTGCTTCTGACCCCCCTTCCCAAATCAGCTATGGTAAGGGAGTAGAATGGCTTGGGGAGCCCACCTACTCTTGTATACTAGGACGATTTCCAGAAAAGGAGAAATCATTGTGAGCTTTCCCCACTCCTCACCATAAGTGTCCAGTGTTCAGTTCAATATAATCTGATCATTTGAATGATTAGAACTCAGGTCTCCTGACTTACAACAGTGAATTTTCAAATATACTATATTCCATAGTATTTTAAAATTTGTATTTAAAAAATGTACTAGAATTGGAAGGATACAAAAATTTTTTTTAACTTACTATCCTTTATATACCTTTTTCCCCTGGCTACTTTTAAATGTTGATGTCCTTCAAGGTTTCTTATTCTACCCTATCTTCAGATGGCCTCTACTTCAGGTGATTCCATCCAACCCCCATCATCAGATAACTCCTAATCCTCTATCTGTGGCTCAGACCTCTCTAGTTCCAAATGTATACTAGACATTTCTATTTGGATGCCTCAGAGGAATGTCAAGATCTGTGTGGCCAAAACTTAACCTATCCTCATTCCTTATTATGATGAGAAACACCATTCAGGCATCTTCAGAAACATTTATGGAGCATTTACTACATGCTAGGCACTGGGAATACAGTAGCAAAGAACACAGACAAGATACCTGTGCTCCAAACAGATATTAAATAAGGAAACAAGGTCACTAGAAATTGTGATAAATGCTATGACAAAACCAGAGGGACAAGATGAGTAACTGGGCGAGGCCCCTTGCTGGAGGGAGATCAGGGAAGAACTTTCTACAAAGATAACATCTGAATTTTGGAGGAAGAAAAGCCAACCATGTAAAGGTGTGGAAAGAGCACTGTAGACAGAAAGAACAGCAAGCACAAAGTCCAAAAATAGGAAAAGGCTTAGTAGCCTCAGAGGGCCAGTAACAATGATGTTAATGAGAGGGAATGGCATCATAAGGGGGTTGATGGGAGGTAGGAGTCAGATTACGCAGAGCCTTGTAGGCCCATAAGGAGTTGAATTTAAATCCAAAACAAACAAACAAACAAACACCAAGAAGCCAATAAAGGGATTTCAACTAGGAGGAAGGGGTGTGATGATCTAATTTACATTTTTAAAATAAACTGCCTGGTGTGTAGTAAATGGACTGTGGAGAGGGAAGAGTAGAAGAAGGAAAACCAATTGAAAGCATATTATAGTAGAACAGCCTAGAGAAAGCTTGGATTAAGGTGGTAGCAAGAGACATGGATTCGAGATTAATATTGGAAGTAATTCACAGACGTTGGTGATGGACTGAATTTAAGGAGTAAGTGAGAGGAAGAAAGCAAGGATAGCTCCCAGGTTTTTGACTTGAGCACCTATAGATGGGTGTTACTTCCACTCAATCTCCAAAGGCATTATCCTCTACTGCTCCCTTCCCCTCCTCCTCCATATCCAGTCAGTCACTGTGTTAGTCAGGGTTATTCAGAGAAACAGAACCAGTAGCATGTGTATATATAGAGAGAAAGATTTATTTTAAGAAATGGCTCACAGGGAATTCCCTGGCTGTCCAATGGTTAGGACTTGGCACTTTCACTGTTGAGGGCCTGGGTTCAATCCTTGGTTGAGGAACTAAGATCCCACAAGCTGTGCAGCGCAGCGAAAGAAAGAAAGAAAGAAAGAAAGAAAGAAAGAAAGAAAGAAAGAAAGAAAGAAAGAAAGAAAGAAAGGAAGAAAGAAAAAGAAATTGGCTCACGTAATTGTGGCAGCTGGCAAGTCTCAAATCTGCAGGGCAGGTCAGCAGGCTGGAGACCCACGGAAGAGCTGATGCTGCAGAGTCCAAAGGCAGTCTGTAGGCAGAATCCCTTTTTGCTCAGTGTGTTTTCTTTCCTTTTTAAAAATAATTAATTAATTAATTAATTTTTTGGTTTTTGTTGCTGGGTGTGGGCTTTCTCTAGTTGTGGAGAGTGGGGGCTACTCTTCATTGCGGTGCACGGGCTTCTCATTGTGGTGGCTTCTCTTCTTGCGGAGCGCAGGCTCTAGGCGCAGGGGCTTCAGCAGTTGTGGCACACGGCTCAGCAGCTGTGGCTCACAGGCTCAGCAGCTGTGGCTCACAGGCTCTAGAGCACAGGCTCAGTAGTTGTGGTGCATTGGGCTTAGTTGCTCCGCAGCATGTGGGATCTTCCCGGACCAGGGCTCGAACCCGTGTCTCCTGCATTGGCAGGCGGATTCCCAACCACGGTGCCACCAGGTAAGTCCCTCAGTCTGTTTTCTTTTCTTTTCTTTTCTTTTAAATTAATTAATTAATTTATTTATTTTTGGCCGTGTTGGGTCTTCGTTGCTGCGTGTGGGCTTTCTCTGGTTGCGGCGAGTGGGGGCTACTCTTCGTTGCAGTGCGCAGGCTTCTCATTGCGGTGGCTTCTCTTGTTGCAGAGCACGGGCTCTAGGCACGCAGGCTTCAGTAGTTGTGGCACGTGGGCTCAGTAGTTGTGGCACACGGGCTTAGTAGCTCCACAGCATGTGGGATCTTCCCGGACCAAGGCTCGAACCCATGTCCCCTGCATTGGCAGGCGGATTCTTAACCACTGCGCCACAAGGGAAGCCCTCGGTGTGTTTTCTTAATGCCTTCAATTCACTGGATAAGACCCATCCACATTATGGAGGGTAATCTGTTTTACTCAAAATCTGTGTCTTAAAGGTTAATCATAAACAAAAAATACATTCACAGCAACAACTAGACTAGTGATTAACCAAAAACTGGGTACCATGGCCTAGCCAAGATGACACATAAAATTAATCATCACAGTCACTAAATTCTGTTGATTCTGACCCTTAACTATTTCTCTGATTGGTTCCTTCCTCTTTTGCCACTGCCTTGCTTTAGGATGGTGTTCTTCTCTATTAATTCATAAAATATTTACTTATGTATTAGATACTGTGCCAAATGCTGGAGATATAACTGTTAATAAAAGACAGATTGTGCCCTAGGGACCTTACATTCTAGTCTTTCCTTGCCTTCTGTCTTGCCTCCTTCCAATCCCTCTTTATAAATGGATGGCTGTATAGCATTGCCTCTCACACTTTAACATACAATCATCTGAGGATCTTGTTAAAAGGCAGATTCTGATTCTGGGATGGGGTCTGAGATTCTACATTTCTGACAAGCTCCCAGGTGTTGCTGATCAGGAGCAAACTTTGAGTAAGTGGGCTGTAGGATATCTTTTGGAAGACCATCTTTTATAAAATGCGTACTATTTGTAGACTCTGAAAAGGTACACAAGAAGTGGGAAACAATAGTTGCCACCAGAAAAAACAGAATGGCTGATCACTGTGTATACCCTTTTATAACCTGAACGTTGTACCAAGTACGTGTTACATATTCAAAAATAAATTAAGAAAACAACAAAAACAAAATAAAAATATCTGAAACTGCACGCCTCTGAAAATCCTGCAGTGGAGCCCAATGGCCCAAAGGACAGAGTGAAGGTTAACCCATCTTAAACCCTTTATTACGATCAGTTTACCTGTTCAGCTTATCTCCAATTGCGCCATTCAGTCAGATCAGGGATCACATGCAATCTTTCTACTGGAAATGCACTGGAGCAAATTTCACTTGGTGTTTAAAACTCGTTACTGCAGTGCTTACCCTCCCGAAGCCTTTCATGTAGCCTAGAGCTCCCCGCCCGCCCCCCGCGGTTAATGTTACCCTTTTACATTTAACCTCGCAATGCTTCTTTTTGTTGCGGTCATCGCACTGCGTCGAAATTTGTTTACATGTCTATTTTTGCTACTTGATTGTGCGCTCCTTTAGGGCAAGGCTAGAGTTTATGCTTAGCACAGACCGAGTTCCGAAATTATTCTGCGAAAGAATGAATCATGTATTGGCTTCAAGGAGCTCAAAGGAAGGGAAAATCCTTGAGCACTGGGGGCTGCCTTCGATCCTTTCGTGACGAACTGGAGGCAAGTGTGCCAGGAGCTGACTCTGAGCACCCTGGCTAGGAAGGCTGCCAGGAGCTCAGCCCTCTCCGCTCGCTTCTTCCCGGGAGCCCTGCGTACCCCGGCTTCCAGAGGGACCCCACCTCGCCCAGCGCAACCGCGCCCTCCAGGGATCTGGGAGGCCAATCCACCGCCCCCACAGGTGGGCGTGGAGTTCAGAGCCCGCTTCTGAGTGAGGCGTGGAGAGGCTGTGGGTCTCCTAGGTATCAGCCAGCGGCAGCGAGTGGCGATCCGTGTGACCAGAGGAATGGCGCATCCGACTGGTAGGGGCGCGGATGGGGTTGGCAGGGGAGGGGTGGAGAGGGCAGGCGAGAGACCAGCGCCAGGCAAGGTACCGCCCTGCTAACTTCCTCGCACTTACATTTCCTTCCCAGGGCCCAGGATTGGGTGCCTTCCCTCTGCCGCTTCCTCTCTCCCCACCCCACTAGCCCACAGGACCTCCCCGGGGCGTGGAGTACAGGACACTCCGCCGCGCCCGCCGCATTCCGCGCCCCCTTCCGGCCCGCGCGCACGTCGCCCCAGCAGCCGCCAGAAGGGGCGGGGCCTGGGCCCTGGCTTTCAGTCAGCCAAGGTCCCAGCGTGCCCTGCGCCGGCCAACGAGAGCAGATCCAGTGAGTCACCTCCGCCGCGCTAACTCTTTGCTCGCTCTCTACTCGCACACGCTTACACCCGGCTCGAGATGGCGGCGGCAGCGGCGGGGGACTCCGACTCCTGGGGTGAGGAGAAGTTCCGGGGGCAGGGCCCGGGCCGGCGCTGGCCCCACGCCCAGGCAGGCATTAACGTGGCTCGCTCTCTTTCGTAGACGCGGACACGTTCTCCGTGGAAGACCCGGTGCGGAAGGTGGGGGGCGGCGGCACCGCCGGCGGGGACCGCTGGGAAGGCGAGGACGAGGACGAGGACGTCAAGGTGGGTGCGGGCCGGGGCTCCGAGCAGTGTTGGAGCGGGCTGGCGCCGTCGCGGGCAGAGTTGCCCGCCGACGGGCGGGCGGACGGACTGTGGGCCCAGGGGCGCCGCCCGGGCCTGCGGGCCGTGGGTCTAGGCGGGAGCGTAGGGCCTGGCGGTGCCGTGTTCCCCTCCTTTCGCCGGCCATATGGGCCGGAGGCGGGCAGCGTGGTCTGTTGAACTTCCCTGGCGAGTCGCCGGCCCCAGCCCTAGCCTTAGCCCTGGGCCCAGCCCTTCTTTGAAGATCTGCTCTCCGGCCTGGAACCCACCCGCCAACTGGGGACGGGAGGTGACAGCAGGGGCTGGACCGGCCCACGTGCAAACTTCGCGGTCCGGAGTTGCTCGCGGGGATGAGACTGGGAAGCTGAGAATGGAGCCCCTGGCTTATCCCATATGGAAAGTCTTGCAACCCACCTGCCCTTTCAAGCTCAGGTCTCCCCGGGGCCAATAACTCATTTATATCCCCGAAGGCCCATTTGTAGAGTTTGTTTGAGGTGTTAAATGAGTGAAATATTGTGGTTTAATTTCAGCCACTTTTTTTTTTCCCCCCACACAAATGCAGTAATTTTTAGCCTCCCTTCTTGCATCCTGTGGTAAAAGGATGAACTGAGTACTGAGATAGCTAGCAATTAGTGATGAGAAACCTGGGTAGTCCACACAGCGACCTATTATTCATCTACACACGAACGCGTAAGGGAATAGTGAAGATTTGGTGGTTGGAGAAGACGAGGGAGTCAGTGTTTTGTGTTTTTTTGGTGGTTGTTTGTTTTTCCTATGCCTTGTAGATTTGAACCCGATTTACCATCTTCGTTTGTTTTTGAGAACTCCTGGGGGCTTTAGATGCAGCTTCAGATGACATTATGCCTACTGCATTCGTTTTTGTTTTTCAGGTAGCTACAAAAGTCTCAAGCACAGAATGTTAAGACTCTTATTAACAGAGTTTTCAAAATCTTTTTATTTTTGTGAAGATAAAGTTTAGTATGAGTTGGAAAATGGTTTTTTATGGTTTTGATTCATTTAGTGAATGTTTTACTCTTCTAACTTCTACCCTTCAGCTCATGCTAACAACCCTACAAATCCTTCTGCTTGGGTTGAAAAAAATTTAAGCTAGGTAATCACTCTGAATTCTGTGTTAATACTGCTTTTGTTACATTTTACCCATTTTACCTGAGTCTGATGAGGTGGATGTCCAATTCATTGAACAGCCTGAGGTTCAGGGATGACCTGAGCTTTGCAAATCTTGGGGTTAATAAATGAGCAATACTATTGTGAAGATACTTAAATGCTTCATTTAAATGTTGTATAGACATGGGAATGGATTGTTATCAGCCTCATTGCAAGATATTAGTTACCTCCCTACATTGTAGCAGATTTTCTGTTTTGAGCCTTTAGTTCAGATTTGTCCTTTCACTTTTTCTGTGCAGAGTGGATGTAGGAGTTAAGACATCTGTTATGAAAATTGGGAATAAGTGAGAAGAAACGACTAGAGAAATCAGAAAAGGATTACCAGAAAATGAAGTTTGAATGAAGTAGTCTAGACTGATATCATGAAGAAGCCTGACTGAAACTATTGTATCTAAATGGTGTCAATCCTGATAAATATAATTCTTACCACTTGGAACTAATTTTGGAGATTTATAAGTTGTAAATCTTATTTACAAAAAGGTAAATCTTATGTACCCTAAAGGTTATCTCGCCTCTTTGCACTCTTTTAGTGCAGAATTTCTTTCTTTTATACAAGTAGCTTATTTCTTTTACATAAACTTTGAAGTTGATATTGGAGTAGAAAGCTGAACTTGTCCATTTTATTTCCATGTTGAAATGCTGGTTTATTTCTGTTGAGTTTCTCCAAGATTTCCAAGATAAGGTGTTCATGGAGTAGTTTGATTCCTAGTCGTTTGGAATAGACAGACCTGGATCTATATTTTTGCCTTGACATTTTCTGTTTGTGGTCATGAACCAGTTTTTTAATCCTTTTTTTTTCTCTTCCATTTCCCAATCTTGTCATTACAGAAGCTACCTCTGAGGATTATTTTGCACTTTAAATGAGATAATATGTCAAGCATTAAGCAGAGTTGCCTGGCACTTGGTAGGCACTCAGTAAATGTTAATTCTCTCTCTCTGCAAGAGAGAATATTTTTCTGGCTAATGGAAAATATCTTTAGGCTGTTTAGATCGAGTAGCTGGGGTTATTTTTGTGCCACATTTTTTTGTGCTTTCTTAAGCTCAGTAGGAGTAAGTTCTCTCCACGGTGGCTGTTTACTGTGAATTTTTTGTTTTGAACTGAATGACCATGGTTATCAAGCAAGTTTTTGCTTGCTCAGAGGTTACCAGTCTAGAGTTGAAATTTGTCACTTTGAATGGTAGTGAGTACAGGTTTTCCCTGCTATCCGAAAGTAGAGCATTCCTATGAAACCTTCCCTAAGCTGAAAGAAGCAACTGCCTTAGGACACATCTTGCTAACAAATGCACAAGATGAATCAAGGTAAAGCACAGATGCTCGCAGACACAGTTCAAAGCTATGACAGCTTGATGCTGAGATGCTGAGCAGCTTGGTGGAGAAGGAGCTTGGCCTTGGCGGTGCCACTCTTGCTGCTTGGGTGCACGCTGCCTCTATAATGGCTCAGTGCAAAAACAAATGCTATTTTCACTTGTAATAAAAGCGAAAATCCTCTTTGGATTTCTTTTACTTAGCGAGCACAGTTATTAATGAAGGTCATTCGAAAAAACGAAGTGGCATAAAGTGAACTTTAAAAAGTGAGGGATACCTATAATACCAAATTTCTGATTTCTAATGTTTTAGCGTTTAATCCTTTTGTAAGGAGATGCTAACAAGGTTTAGTTTCCATGAGATCGAATAATCATAGTCCTTAAATAATACAGTATGTGAATTTTTGAAAAGTCCTTCAAAAGTAAGGTATGTAGAAACAGTAAGTTCTTCAGTTTATGTCAGCATCTAGTGTTTAACCTTTAAGAGTATAGGTTTAGTGTCATTTGTAGTGTCCTGAGAAATGAAAGGAAAACTGAGGTCTTCGTTACAGTAACTTGCTTCAGTAGTTTACTGTCTTTCAGTAGATATAGCATTTTGCTGCGCTTGACTTTTCAAATAGCTATCTGAAAGTGGCAGTGCATTTAGGTGAAACTGTAGAATTTTTAATATTCATGGGGGGGGGGAGTCTATGCTTCTTCCCAGTGAAAAGGTGAGAACTAGGGAGCGTACTTTCATGTCACGTTAGCTTTATATTCCCTTTCTGTACTATTCTGATGTTATGCAGAGGCAGTGGGAGGAATTGTTTGCTTGGCATATATCTCTGGACTCCTTCCCCATTGCTGGAATGGTGTGTAGGCTGTGTTGATTAAGAAGGCACAGACTTCCCTGGTGGTGCAGTGGTTAAGAGTCCGCCTGCCAGTGCAAGGGACACGGGTTCGATCCTGGTCCGGGAAGATCCCACATGCTGCGGAGCAACTAAGCTCATGTGCCACAACTACTGAGCCTGCTCTCTAGAGCCCACGTGCCACAACTACTGAAGCCTGTGCGCCTAGAGCCCGTGCACTGCAACAAAGAGTAGCCTCCGCTTGCCACAACGAGAGAAAAGCCCGTGCGCAGTAGTGAAGACCCAACGCAGCCAAATAGATACATGGAAAAAAAGAAAGAAAGAAGGCAGTGAGTACCTACCCACTGCAAGCTGGAACAATACAACTTTTACTCCATTTTACTAGTATCCCATCATTTCAGTAAAACAGATTAGAAGCTAGATTTATTCAGAGTGTGTAGAGTTTGTTTTGAGAAAACTTCTGGCTTTGATCAAGCATCTCAGACATTTGCTTCTGTAATGTTATTACAGAATTTCTTTAAAAGATCCTAGAGAGCTGACTTAGTTGAAAACTGCCTGCCTCATCGTGCCCATTCAACTGTCTGTTAGGATCCTATCCTGGTTAATAGTTTAAATCTACCAGAGTAAGGACATTTTTAAGCGTTGGAAACATTACTTCTGAAGTAGGGGATCTGTATTTCAAAGAAATTGGAGATTGCTGGGAAGTTCTCAGAAGGTGGCATTTTGCTAGGAAATGGGTATCTGGAAGTGTGTGTGTGTAACTTATGAGAAGTTCTAAACACATACAGAAGTGGAAAGAAAAGTTTAATAAACCCGTGACCAGGGACTTCCCTGGTGGTCCAGTGGTAGAGAATCTGCCTTCCAATGCAGGGGACACAGGTTCGATCCCTGGTCAGGGCACTAAGATCCCACATGCCACGGGGCAACTAAGCCTGCGTGCCGCAACTACTGAGCCCACACGTCTCAACTAGGGAGCTCATGTGCTGCAAATTACAGAGCCCACCTACTCTGGAGCCTACGCACCACAACTAGAGAGAGAACCTGCACACCACAGCTAGAGAGAAGCCTGCGTGCCACAACTAAGACCCGACACAGCCAAAAAATAAAATAAAGAAAAATAAAATTTTAAGAAACCATGACCAATCTTTTATCTTCTGTATCCCCACTTACTGCTTTCCTCCCCCAACCAGATTATTTTGAAGAAAATACCAATTATATCATTTCAATACCCTGACAGTTTTTTTTATAAACTAGTAAGTTTTTAGTTAGGAAGCATGTTTAGTTAGGACGGTTATTTTTACAATAAGGCATCCATTACCCCCTCCGGGCCCCCTACCCAGTTCGCCATAATTAAACTCGGCTACCTTGTTTCTATCGAGTAAACAACTCCTCCACTTGTGCCTCTGTATTCTCCTTTGTTTTGCAATTTGAATCTCCTTTTACCTTCTTTGTTTTGTTTTTGTTTTTTCCTTTTTAAAAGAAAAACACAATAAATGACATCTTAAGAATTTAAAAGGCAGAAAAAAAATACTGAAAAATGTTTACCTAATATGTTTGTCATGCTGGACCATTGAAAATAAATAAGCCACTTGTTTAGAGTTCAGTGTCTTGTTCTTGATCTAGCTTAGCCAGGAATTTAAAGTAGAATTGATAACAGTTCCAAATATGAGACAGGTCAGCATTCAGATGGAATTCAGCAGAGTGCTGAGCCATAGTAGGGTGTTAAAAACTTAATGAATTGAATTAAGTGAAGTAGAATTTATTGAGAGAGGTACCTTGGCTTCCAGAGACCATCATAGTTTTGAGGTGATGAAAGAATATTTGGGCTTCTTTTAAAAACTAAACTTTCCTGGCAGGTCTAGCCATGGCAGGAGCTCACTACAGAGTTCTGAGGCTTCTCAGAGCAGGTTGGTACAGCTTACAGAACACCAGTAAATGACTCTTACTGCAAGAGATTATGCTTTATCTAAACCAAACTAAAGAAAGGGGGAGGAGTATATGTTAGTTAATGGGCTATTGCTATGGGACAGAAGAAATTTACTGCTCATTTGAAGCTACTTCTATTTGACGATCTATAAATATATCTTGCTTAAGTTGGAAAACATTTTCAGCCCTAAATGTGTTCTCTCATTGCATGTGACATTCTGTAGTTGTACATTATAAAAATGACAGACTGGCCAACTATTGGCTGCATTATTAAGAATAAAAAGAAAGCAGGGTTTAAATTTTTTATGTTATGTTTTCAATTCTTAGTCATATTTGATTGGGAAGCAGGTTTTAAACTTGAAAAGCAGCCATCTCTCAGAGAAGTGGCTCAAATGATGCTGGGTGTGTGTCTGTAGAACATGAGTATAGATAAGCGAGTAGTTTATCAACAGCCTCTCTTCTAAGGAAGCTGGCCATTTTAGGAGAGCAGCCTGGTTAATACTTTTGGAGATAGATTGGATATTATAGTTGGAAGAGTTATTGGCTACCAATGATAATTGGGTAAAGAATGTAACTGGATATTTATAGGTAATCTTTTGAACCAAAAACAACCATTTAGGGCTTACTAAATTATAGACTTAACTCCCTATTTTAAGTGTTCATTTTAGGTGTTTCTCTTGGAACCCTTCTTACATTTTATCTGAATTTATTGTCAGCATTTACAAAGTCCTGATGTTTATGGAAAATTGGGCAGATGTAGACATTCGTCTACTTTTATACATTTACTTTTATAACTAAGGATGCAAAAACTCTTAAGTTCTGGGGGAAAGCTACCTGGCCTTCTGCTTTTGGGATTGCATCTATTTGGAAGTATGGCCAGTCTCTTTTTGCTGACATCACTATGCTCCTTCTTTAGGAACTTGTCCTCAGTATAGGAATATCTTCAGGGCAGTTATTACTGTTTCAAGCAGTCTGGGGTGAGGGTGCCTTTCATGGTCCTTTTATGAACTGAGGAGCAGATGTCATGGCTGTTTCCAGGACTTATTGATAGGAACCACTGTTTTTGCTACTAAAATCCATTCTGTGGTGGAATTCTAGGTAGCCTTGTTATGCTTGCACTGATGGGACAATGTAATGACTGTCTGGAATAAGGTTTATTCTTTGATAGGGAAACCAGGGCAGGGTAGGGGTGGGGCATAGAGTTAGTGCAAATGAGATACTGAAGGAGCAGTGATATGGGTGGGGTGATGTTTTACTGGTAAAGGGAACTGAGGCACATCAGCATTGAACAAAAATGTTACTCTGTTGTGCTGTTTCTCTATGTTGGAGTTACTGGGATGGAGCTGCTCATTTCCAGCTATACCTCTCCCTTCTTGGCCTCCTAGTACCAGAGGCTGCTAGACTCATTTGTTAAAATTAGTGGAAATCTAGCACAGGCAATTTGAGATGAATAATTGACATAGTTGTAGCTGGGCATATCTTAGTATGTACTGTAACCCTTCTCTTTGATATGGGGTTCCTTGAAATTCCAGGGGACCTCATTCCAGAACTAATTGAAAGAACAGATTTTGGTGTGGAGGGACCTAGTTCCCAGACATTTATTTTATACTTCAGCACTCAGTTAAGAAGTCATGTTTAATATGACGCTTTAAAGGAACTTTGGCCTGTTCAAAACAGGTTCCTTCATTATTTTTCCATTCAGACTGTGGGATAGCTATCTCTGGGCCTTAGTGTACTTATATGTAAAGTAGGGATAACACCACCTTACTTACAGAACTTTTGTGAGGGTTAATTGTTACTATATGTAAAGTCCTTTGGGGAATTCCCTGGCTTTCCAATGGTTAGGACTCCGTGCTCTCACTGCCAAGGGCCCAGGTTCAATCCCTGGCTGGGGAACTAAAATCCCACAAGCCTCTCTGTGCAGCCAAAATTTTTTTTTTTTTTTTCACACACACACATTGCATTTTATTTTTACAAGAGATAAATAGACTGACACCAAGCATTGTACATGGATGACCACAACAAAAGCAACAATGATTGCAATTACCAAACCTGAAACACACTCATACTATGTCATAATATTGACATTCAGTCCAGTAATCCTCCACTGTAACAGCTCCTTTACTTTGCAGTGAAAATTGATTTGTATATTCTTTGCCTCTGAGTCCTTGTGGGATTTTTTTTTTTAATTCAGACAGAAAGTCACAAAAACTATACTCATCCTCATCAGTTCACTCAGTCCCATGTAATTAATTTTTTTTTTTCATCTTGATCTTTTGTTAGCACTTTTTTGAGTTCATCAGTTTTTCATTAGAGTTCTGAAAATGCTTATTCATTCAGTTCAGCAGTACAGTCAGTTACCAGAAACCTGTACTTGTCAGAGTCTTTTCCATGAATTTCTTGAACATGAAACCCTTTTATAGGAACATATTTGCAAAAGCATCAGAGTACACCCAGAACTGTCTGTAAATGACAAAAGACTTAAAAATGACCACAGTTAAAGATTTGATGAAAGTTCATAATAATGCAGTTGACAAGAAAATTGGTTATTTCTGAGATATACATTTTAAAGTAATAACTAGGATTATTACTTATAACATTATACCAGAACATATAAGATTTTTAGAAATTTCATGTAATGTCTGAAACATTTATATTAACATATTTCCATACATATTTCCATACACATACAAATATAAGATTTTTAGAAATTTCATGTAATGTCTGAAACATTTATATTAACATATTTCCATACAAATAACCCAATGAAAGTTTAGTATTAGTTGTTTTGTTTGTTTGTTTTTTCATACTACAGGTTCTTATTAGGCATCAATTTTATACACATCAGTGTATACATGTCAATCCCAATAGCCCAATTCAGCACACCACCATCCCCACCCGACTGCAGTTTTCCCCCCTTGGTGTCCATTCTCTACATCTGTGTCTCAACTTCTGCCCTGCAAACCGGCTCATCTGTACCATTTTTCTAGGTTCCACATACATGCATTAATATACGATATTTGTTTTTCTCTTTCTGACTTACTTCACTCTGTATGACAGTCTCTAGATCCATCCACTTCTCAACAAATGACTCAATTTCGTTCCTTTTTATGGCTGAGTAATATTCCATTGTATATATGTACCACATCTTCTTTATCCATTCGTCTGTTGATGGGCATTTAGGTTGCTTCCATGACCTGGCTATTGTAAATAGTGCTGCAATGAACATTCGGGTGCATGTGTCTTTTTGAATTACGGTTTTCTCTGGGTATATGCCCAGTAGTGGGATTGCTGGGTCATATGGTAATTCTATTTTTAGTTTTTTAAGGAACCTCCATATTGTTCTCCATAGTGGCTGTATCAATTTACATTCCCACCAACAGTGCAAGAGTGTTCCCTTTTCTCCACACCCTCTCCAGCATTTGTTGTTTGTAGATTTTCTGATGATGCCCATTCTAACAGGAGTGAGGTGATACCTCATTGTAGTTTTGATTTGCATTTCTCTAATAATTAGCGATGTTGAGCAGCTTTTCATGTGCTTCGTGGCCGTCTGTATGTCGTCTTTGGAGAAATGTCTATTTAGGTCTTCTGCCCATTTTTGGATTGGGGTGTTTGTTTCTTTAATATTGAGCTGAATGAGCTGTTTATATATTTTGGAGATTAATCCTTTGTCCGTTGATTCATTTGCAAATATTTTCTCCCATTCTGAGGGTTGTCTTTTCGTCTTGTTTATGGTTTCCTTTGCTGTGCAAAAGCTTTGAAGTTTCATTAGGTCCCATTTGTTTATTTTTGTTTTTATTTCCGTTACTCTAGGAGGTGGATCAAAAAAGATCTTGCTGTGATTTATGCCAAAGAGTGTTCTTCCTATGTTTTCCTCTAAGAGTTTTATAGTGTCCAGTCTTATATTTAGGTCTCTAATCCATTTTGAGTTTATTTTTGTGTATGGTGTTAGGGAGTATTCTAATTTCATTCTTTTACATGTAGCTGTCCAGTTTTCCCAGCACCACTTATTGAAGAGACTGTCTTTTCTCCATTGTATATCTTTGCCTCCTTTGTCATAGATTAGTTGACCATAGATGCGTGCGTTAATCTCTGGGCTTTCTATCTTGTTCCATTGATCTATGTTTCTGTTTTTGTGCCAGTACCATATTGTCTTGATTACTGTAGCTTTGTAGTATAGTCTGAAGTCAGGGAGTCTGATTCCTCCAGCTCCATTTTTTTCCCTCAAGACTGCTTTGGCTATTCGGGGTCTTTTGTGACTCCATACAAATTTTAAGATGATTTGTTCTAGCTCCGTAAAAAATGCCATTGGTAATTTGATAGGGATTGCATTGAATCTGTAGATTGCTTTGGGTAGTATACTCATTTTCACAATGTTGATTCTTCCAATCCAAGAACATGGTATATCTCTCCATCTGTTGGTATCATCTTTAATTTCTTTCATCAGTGTCTTATAGTTTTCTGCATACAGGTCTTTTGTCTCCCTAGGTAGGTTTATTCCTAGGTATTTTATTCTTTTTATTCTAAAAAGTAAAAATAAAACATAAAGTACGTTGCACAGTGCTTGGTGCAAAGTCAGCCCTCAGTAAATGCTATCTATTGTTATTATTATCATCATCACTGTTATTAGTAGGGAGTTATAAATAAACATCCCCTGGAAGTAAGCAAATGGTCCTTTTATCTGAAGCACCATCTAGGCAGCACATCACTCACAGACCCAGCTTTCCTGTGTTCTGTGAAGAATAAAATGACAAAAAACTCCTGGTAGTAGTTAACTTTTATACTTAGCTCTCTGGTTCCTTTTGTACTATGGTGTATTGATACAAGCACTTAAGCAAACCAGCAGGGTAATATAAACATTTGCTGTCTAATTTCTAATCTAGTGTCTTAGATGTTCAAACGATGACTAGCTGGTTTGCTTTCATTCTGTTTGTTAACTATGAACTAAGTGTTAAATTGCGAAGGTAAAGTTATTATAAAAATGCTTTTGTACAAAGTTCTTCCCACTGCTTGCAGACCCCATGGCAGCCTTAATCAGGATTTTTTATTTCTTTGGATTTACAGATTTTTATTAAGAATCAAGGCTTGGTTAGTTTATATACCTAGACTGATTCAGATTTATGACCTGTCTTGTTAAAAACCAGAAGCTTGGTGTCATAGTTATGGCACATTAGTCAGCCTCTGCATCTTCCAGTAGCGTCAGGGCCTCCTGCTTTGCACCTGCCATGCTGTGGCTCAGCTTCCAGTGACGTGTCCTGGTGTGCCTGGCGGTTGTTGAGACAGTGGTCAGGCTACCTATAGATTAAAGCCTATTTAAACACAGGGCTGTGTCTTTCTCTATTAAACTTAAACCTTCTAACTTCTGTGGAGCCTTTAGAAGATTGTTTGATAATTGGTTTATATTTAGCCCAGTGACTGTGCTGGCCATAGAAAAGACAGTATAGATCCACCTTAAATTGCCTCACCCAATTTAGGGAGTGGGTTCCATGAAGCTGTTGATCAGCTCTTGACTTTTCTAATACTGGGATTAACTTTTTTTTAATTTAATTTTTTAAAATTGAAATATAGTTGATTTATAGTGTTGGGCTTAAATTTTTATAAAGATTTAATTCATTAACCAGGGTTGTGTTGTATGGAATATTGCTTGAAATAATCAAGCCATTAGCTAGAATGTTGGATGCTTTTACATTTGGGGAAGTAAGAAGTATAAAGACTGCTCAATTTTTCATTTAAAACAACTGTGAATTATTTAAGAGAGGCTGTTAGTTTTGGCTTGGTTGTCTTGTGTTTTAATTGTTAATGGAGAAGCTTTTTTGTGGAGTTAGACAAGTTGATAGAAGAGTTCATATGGAAAAACAAATGTGCAAGAATGGCCAGGAAAACAGTAAAAAAAACCTGAAAACCTGCAAGGGATGACTAGCCCCAGCTTACATACGATAAAGCCTCTAATCAAAACAGTAGGTACTGGTACGTGAAGAGACAACAGACCAGTGGGTAGAATAGAAAACAGAAATAGACCAGGTACCTAAGAAAATTTAGTATATGGTAAATCACAGGGCAAAGATGGACTTTTTTTAAAATTGAGATATAGCTGATTTACAATATTATAAGTTTCAGGTGTACAACATAGTGGTTCACAATTTTTAGAGATTATACTCCATTTATAGTTAGAAAATATTGGAAAGGTGGACTTTTCAATAGATGGTGCTGTGACAGTGGGTAACCATTTGGAAAAAGATAAAATTAGATCCATACTTGACACCATACAAAAGAAAAACCTCCAGTGGATCAGAGATCTAAATGAAAAAACAATGAAAGCATACATGTTCTAGAAGAAAATTCCTTGCTTTAAGAAAAGACTTTCTGGGCTTCCCTGGTGGCGTAGTGGTTAAGAATCCACCTGCCAATGAAGGGGACACAGGTTCGAGCCCTGGTCCGGGAAGATCCCACATGCTGCGGAGCAACTAAGGCTGTGCGCCACAACTACCGAGCCTGCGCTCTAGAGCCCGCGAGCCACAACTACTGAAGCCCGCGCGGCTAGAGCCCGTGCTCCGCAACAAGACAAGCCACCGCAGTGAGAAGCCTGCATACCTCAATGTAGAGTAGCCCCCGCTCGCCGCAACTAGAGAAAGCCCGCGTGCAGCAACGAAGACCTAACACAGCCCAAAATAAATAAATAAAATAAATAAATTTAAAAAAAAGAAAAGACTTTCTAATTGACTTGGAATCCAGAGGGAATAAAAGAAAAGATTAAATTTTACTGCATAAATGTGGTGGGGTACATAGCACTTAATGGGGAAAACACTAGAGGCATTTCCATTAAGAGAAGAACAAAGCAATGATGCCCATTTTCTCTGCCACTGTTCATTCACACTGTACTAGAGGTTTTGCCAGTGCAGTTAGAGAAATCAACTGTGGAGGCACACGAATTGGTAAAGAAGGAATAAAGCTATCTCTTGTTTGCAGGTGATATGGTAGTATACCTGGGAAAACCCTAGAGAATCAATGATGGAACTAACTTAAGTGAAATGAATTTAGTAAGGTAGCAAGATAAAAATTAACATAAACCAATAGGTTTTCTATACTAAAATAGTAACTGGTTAGAGGACATAAAAGGAAAAAAAAAACCTATTAACAATGGCAACAGAGATGATGAAATACTTAGGAATAAACCTAAAGAGAAATGCGCAAAACCTCTAAGAGAAACTTTAAAACACTCCTTGAAAGATACAGAGGTAGCCTTGAACAGATGGAAAGATAGCCCTTTTTCTTGGCTAGGGCAGTTCAACATTATAAGATGTCAGTTCTCCCAAAATTAATTCAGAAATTTAATGCAACACCAAAAAAAACCCCAACAAACTTGTTTCTGTGGAGTTAGACAAGCTGATAATAAAGATCACATGGAAAAGTAAACATGCAAGAATTATTAACGGAGGTCCTTTTCTTTAGGATAACTGGGATGATGATGATGATGATGAAAAAAAAGAAGAAGCAGAAGTAAAACCAGGTGAGCCATTGGGGTTCTTCCATTTTTGGTTTTATATCTTAGTGAATATCTGATGCTTATGTTAAGACAAATGAGAAAATGCCTACAAAATCGGAAATTTTGGTTATTTTTAGAAACCAAACATCCTTCCATTCCCACTTCATTCTCTTCTCCCTGTATCTCTTCTCTCTCCTCAAAACATAATCAGATTAGATACCTGCCAAATTTCTGTTTGAGTGTTTTTGTTAAAGGAGAGAGTAAAAGATAAGGCATCATAGTTGAATGATCTAAGTCCTGCCTAAAGGACTGTAGGGAAATAAGAAGGGAGATGTTTGGATCTTAGGGGTCAAATTAGAGAGGAGAAAGGGAGAGTCCCAGAACTTTCCTATTCTTATTTGTCAGGAAATCACCATACGAAATTGGAGCTGGGTGAGGTTTGGTCTCTTGAAGTATATAAGTATCATGTCTGTCTCATTCATAAACTGGCAAGTATTCAAGATAACTGTGATTAAAACATTACTTTCAGAAGTAAAAATTTCAGAAAAGAAAAAAACAGCAGAGAAGATAAAAGAGAAAGAACGGCAGCAGAAGAAAAGGCAAGAAGAAATTAAAAAGAGGGTAAGTACTATTTATTTTCTAAAATACAGAATTCTCACATCAGTAGCGGTACAGTATCTTAATAGGCAATATTACCTAATCATTTGAAGGGCTTTGTAAGGACTATAAATGGATACCATCAGATAAGATGATCCCAAACAAACTGAATTTGTTGTTTTTGCAAAAACCAAACCCAGAAGCTTTATGTATTAGAATGCCTTTTTAAGTTTTCACAGACATTTGGGAACATGACTGTGTTGTGACCATAGTCAGTGATTTTTGTCAGTGCCTGCAGTTCTCTCTAGCTATGATTATTCTTTTTTTTTTTGCAGTGTACATTTTGAGTGAATACAGAAAGTGTCCATTTCTGTGCCATGTGCTGTATAAATGGTTTTGTTCTTGATTATTTGGAGCAAGATCAGGAATTTTGTGTTAATTTACTTGCTTTTTGAATAGAAGACACATTTACATGATTCAAAAATCAGAATGATATTAAGAAGCACTCCCAACTCTTCACTCATTTGTCCTGTTTCTTTCCCTCTATCCCATAAGTAAATATTGGTTTATGATGTCTCCAAGGTGACTTTGTACATTTGTATACAACTGTATAGTCATATTCCTCCCAATTTTTATAGTTTTCACCTTGCTTTATTTAATATATCATGGAAATCTTGCCATAGATCATGGCGAGCTTTCTTATTTTATTTTATTTTATTTATTTATTTATTTATTTTTTTAAAACATCTTTATTGAAGTATAATTGCCTTACAATGGTGTGTTAGCTTCTGCTTTATAACAAAGTGAATCAGTTATACATATACATATGTTCCCATATCTCTTCCCTCTTGCGTCTCCCTCCCTCCCACCCTCCCCATCCCACCCCTCTAGGTGGTCACAAAGCACCGAGCTGATCTCCCTGTGCTATGCGGCTGCTTCCCACTAGTTATCTATTTTACATTTGGTAGTGTATATATGTCCATGACACTCTCTTACCCTGTCACATCTCACCCCACCCCCTCCCCATATCCTCAAGTCCATTCTCTAGTAGGTCTGTGTCTTTATTCCCATCTTGCCACTAGGTTCTTCATGGCCTTTTTTTTTTTTTTTTTTTTCCCTTAGATTCCGTATATATGTGTTAGCATACTGTATTTGTTTTTCTCTTTCTGACTTACTTCACTCTGTATGACAGACTCTAACTCCATCCACCTCATTACAAATACCTCCATTTCATTTCTTTTTATGGCTGAGTAATATTCCATTGTATATATGTGCCACATCTTCTTTATCCATTCATCTGTCGATGGACATTTAGGTTGCTTCCATGTCCTGGCTATTGTAAATAGAGCTGCAATGAACATTTTGGTACATGACTCTTTTTGACCTATGGTTTTCTCAGGGTATATGCCCAGTATTGGGATTGCTGGGTCTTATGGTAGTTCTATTTGTAGTTTTTTCAGGAACCTCCATACTGTTCTCCATAGTGGCTGTATCAATTTACATTCCCACCAACAGTGCAAGAGTGTTCCCTTTCCTCCACACCCTCTCCAGCATTTATTGTTTCTAGATTTTTTGATGATGGCCATTCTGACCGGTGTGAGATGATATCTCATTGTAGTTTTGATTTGCATTTCTCTAATGATTAATGATGTTGAGCATTCTTTCATGTGTCTGTAGGCCATCTGTATATCTTCTTTGGAGAAATGTCTATTTAGGTCTTCTGCCCATTTTTGGATTGGGTTGTTCGTTTTTTTGTTATTGAGCTGCATGAGCTGCTTGTAAATCTTGGAGATTAATCCTTTGTCAGTTGCTTCATTTGCAAATATTTTCTCCCATTCTGAGGGTTGTCTTTTGGTCTTGTTTATGGTTTCCTTTGCTGTGCAAAAGCTTTTAAGTTTCATTAGGTCCCATTTGTTTATTTGTGTTCTTATTTCCATTTCTCTGGGAGCTGGGTCAAAAAGAATCTTGCTGTGATGTATGTCATAGACTGTTCTGCCTATGTTTTCCTCTAAGAGTTTGATAGTGTCTGCCCTTACACTTAGGTCTTTAATCCATTTTGAGTTTATTTTTGTGCATGGTGTCAGGGAGTGTTCTAATTTCATACTTTTACATGTAGCTGTCCAATTTTCCCAGCACCACTTATTGAAGAGGCTGTCTTTTCTCCACTGTATATGCTTGCCTCCTTTATCAAAGATAAGGTGACCATATGTGTGTGGGTTTATCTCTGGGCTTTCTATCCTGTTCCATTGATCTATATTTCTGTTTTTGTGCCAGTACCAAACTGTCTTGATTACTGAAGCTTTGTAATATAGTCTGAAGTCAGGGAGCCTGATTCCCCCAGCTCCATTTTTCGTTCTCAAGATTGCTTTGGCTATTCGGGGTCTTTTGTGTTTCCATACAAATTGTGAAATTTTTTGTTCTAGTTCTGTGAAAAATGCCAGTGGTAGTTTGATAGGGATTGCATTGAATCTGTAGATTGCTTTGGGTAGTAGAGTCATTTTCACAATGTTGATTCTTCCAGTCCAGGAACATGGTATATCTCTCCATCTATTTGTATCATCTTTAATTTCTTTCATCAGTGTCTTATAATTTTCTGCATACAGGTCTTTTGTCTCCTTAGGTAGGTTTATTCCTAGATATTTTATTCTTTTTGTTGCAGTGGTAAACGGGAGTGTTTTCTTAATTTCACTTTCAGATTTTTCGTCATTAGTGTATAGAAATGCAAGAGATTTCTGTGCATTAATTTTGTATCCTGCTACTTTACCAAATTCATTGATTAGCTCTAGGAGTTTTCTGGTAGCATCTTTAGGATTCTCTACGTATAGTATCATGTCATCTGCAAATAGTGACAGCTTTACTTCTTCTTTTCCGATTTGGATTCCTTTTATTTCTTTGTCTTCTCTGATTGCTGTGGCTAACACTTCCAAAACTATGTTGAATAATAGTGGTGAGAGTGGGCAACCTTGTCTTGTTCCTGATCTTAGTGGAAATGGTTTCAGTTTTTCACCATTGAGGACAATGTTGGCTGTGGGTTTGTCATATATGGCCTTTATTATGTTGAGGAAAGTTCCCTCTGTGCCTACTTTCTGCAGGGCTTTTATCATAAATGGGTGTTGAATTTTGTCGAAAGCTTTCTCTGCATCTATTGAGATGATCATATGGTTTTTCTCCTTCAATTTGTTAATATGGTGTATCACATTGATTGATTTGCATATATTGAAGAATCCTTGCATTCCTGGGATAAACCCCACTTGATCATCGTGTATGATCCTTTTAATTTTCTGTTGGATTCTGTTTGCTAGTATTTTGTTGAGGATTTTTGCATCTATGTTCATCAGTGATATTGGCCTGTAGTTTTCTTTCTTTGTGACATCTTTGTCTGGTTTTAAAGTAATACATTTTAATTTAGTGTACATTACATTTTTTTTTAAAGTCATGTTCCTTGCTTTTTTTTTTTTTCAAATTTTATTTATTTATTTATTTATTTTTGGCTGTGTTGGGTCTTCGTTTCTGTGCGAGGGCTTTCTCCAGTTGCGGCAAGCGGGGGCCACTCTTCATCGCGGTGTGCGGGCCTCTCACTATCGCTGCCTCTCTTGTTGCAGCGCACAGGCTCCAGACGCGCAGGCTCAGTAATTGTGGCTCACGGGCCTAGTTGCTCCGCGGCATGTGGGATCTTCCCAGACCAGGGCTCGAACCCGTGTCCCCTGCATTGGCAGGCAGATTCTCAACCACTGCGCCACCAGGGAAGCCCTCTTTGTCTGGTTTTGGTATCAGGGTGATGGTAGCCTCGTAGAATGAGTTTGGGAGTGTTCCTCCCTCTGCTGTATTTTGGAAGAGTTTGAGAAGGATAGGTGTTAGCTCTTCTCTAAATGTTTGATAGAATTCACCTGTGAAGCCATCTGGTCCTGGGCTTTTGTTTGTTGGAAGGTTTTTAATCACAGTTTCAATTTCAGTGCTTGTGATTGGTCTGTTCATATTTTCTATTTCTTCCCGGTTCAGTCTTGGCAGTTTGTGCATTTCTAAGAATCTGTCCATTTCTTCCAGGTTGTCCATTTTATTGGCATAGAGTTGCTTGTAGTAATCTCTCATGATCGTTTGTATTTCTGCAGTGTCAGTGGTTACTTCTCCTTTTTCATTTCTAATTCTATTGATTTGAGTCTTCTCCCTTTTTCTCTTGATGAGTCTGGCTAATGGTTTATCAATTTTGTTTATCTTCTCAAAGAACCAGCTTTTAGTTTCATTGATTTTTGCTATTGTTTCCTTCATTTCTTTTTCATTTATTTCTGACCTGATCTTTATAATTTCTTTCCTTCTGCTGGCTTTGGGGTTTTTTTGTTCTTCTTTCTCTAATTGCTTTAGGTGCAAGGTTAGGTTGTTTATTCGAGATGTTTCCTGTTTCTTGAGGTAGGCTTGTATTGCTATAAACTTCCCTCTTAGCACTGCTTTTGCTGCGTCCCATAGGTTTTGGGTCGTCGTATCTCCATTGTCATTTGTTTCTAGGTATTTTTTTGATTTCCCCTTTGATTTCTTCAGTGATCACTTCGTTATTAAGTAGTGTATTGTGTAGCCTCCATGTGTTTGTATTTTTTACAGATCTTTTCCTGTAATTGATATCTAGTCTCATAGCGTTGTGGTCGGAAAGGATACTTGATACGATTTCAATTTTCTTAAATTTACCAAGGCTTGATTTGTGACCCAAGATATGATCTATCCTGGAGAATGTTCCATGAGCACTTGAGAAAAATGTGTATTCTGTTGTTTTTGGGTGGAATGTCCTATAAATATCAATTAAGTCCATCTTGTTTAATGTATCATTTAAAGCTTGTGTTTCCTTATTTATTTTCATTTTGGATGATCTGTCCATTGGTGAAAGTGGGGTGTTAAAGTCCCCTACTATGATTGTGTTGCTGTCGATTTCCCCTTTTATGGCTGTTAGTATTTGCCTTATGTATTGAGGTGCTGCTATGTTGGGTGCATAAATATTTACAATTGTTATACCTTCCTCTTGGATCGATCCCTTGATCATTATATAGTGTCCTTCTTTGTCTCTTGTAATAGTCTTTATTTTAAAGTCTATTTTGTCTGATATGAGAATTGCTACTCCAGCTTTCTTTTGATTTCCATTTGCATGGAATATCTTTTTCCATCCCCTCACTTTCAGTCTGTATGTGTCTCTAGGTCTGAAGTGGGTCTCTTGTAGACAGCATATATATGGGTCTTGTTTTTGTATCCATTCAGCCAGCCTGTGTCTTTTGGTGGGAGCATTTAATCCTTTTACATTCAAGGTAATTATCGATATGTATGTTCCTATTCCCATTTTCTTAAATGTTTTGGGTTTGTTATTGTAGGTGTTTTCCTTCTCTTGTGTTTCTTGCCTAGAGAAGTTCCTTTAGCATTTGTTGTAAAGCTGGTTTGGTGGTGCTGAACTCTCTCAGCTTTTGCTTGTCTGTAAAGGTTTTAATTTCTCCATCACATCTGAATGAGATCCTTGCTGGGTAGAGTAATCTTGGTTGTAGGTTTTTCTCCTTCATCACTTTAAGTATATCCTGCCACTCCCTTCTGGCTTGCAGAGTTTCTGCTGAAAGATCAGACGTTAACCTTATGGGGATTCCCTTGTGTGTTATTTGTTGTTTTTCCCTTGCTGCCTTTAATATGTTTTCCTTATATTTAATTTTTGACAGTTTGATTAATATGTGTCTTGGCGTGTTTCTCCTTGGGTTTATCCTGTATGGGACTCTCTGTGCTTCCAGGACTTGATTAACTATTTCCTTTCCCATATTAGGGAAGTTTTCAACTATAATCTCTTCAAATATTTTCTCAGTCCCTTTCTTTTTCTCTTCTTCTTCTGGGACCCCTGTAATTCGAATGTTGGTGCGTTTAATGTTGTCCCAGAGGTCTCTGAGACTGTCCTCAGTTCTTTTCATTCTTTTTTCTTTATCCTGCTCTGCAGTAGTTATTTCCACCATTTTATCTTCCAGGTCACTTATCCTTTCTTCTGCCTCAGTTATTCTGCTATTGATCCCATCTAGAGTATTTTTAATTTCATTTATTGTGTTTTTCATCATTGCTTGGTTCCTCTTTAGTTCTTCTACGTCCTTGTTAAATGTTTCTTGCATTTTGTTTATTCTATTTCCAAGATTTTGGATCATCCTTACTATCATTATTCTGAATTCTTTTTCAGGTAGACTGCCTATTTCCTCTTCATTTGTTAAGTCTGGTGTGTTTTGACCCTGCTCCTTCATCTGCTGTGTGTTTTTCTGTCGTCTCATTTTGCTTATCTTACTGTGTTTGGGGTCTCCTTTTCACAGGTTGCAGGTTCGTAGTTCCCTTTGTTTTTGGTATCTGTCCCCAGTGGCTAAGGTTGGTTCAGTGGGTTGTGTAGGCTTCCTGGTGGAGGGAACTAGTGCCTGAGTTCTGGTGGATGAGGCTGGATCTTGTCTTTTTGGTGGGCACGTCCACGTCTGGTGGTGTATTTTGGGGTGTCTGTGGCCTTATTATGATTTTAGGCAGCCTCTCTGCTAATGGATGGGGCTGTGTTCCTGTCTTGCTAGTTGTTTGGCATAGGGTGTTCAGCACTGTAGCTTGCTGGTCATTGAGTGATGCTGGGTCTTGATGTTGAGATGGAGATCTCTGAGAGATTTTTGCCGTTTGGTATTACGTGGAGCTGGGAGGTCTCTTGTGGACCAGTGTCCTGAAGTTGGCTCTCCCACCTCAGAGGTACGGCCCTGATGCCTGGCTGGAGCACCAAGAGCCTTTCGTCCACACGGCTCAGAGTAAAAGGGAGAAAAAATAGAAAGAAAGAAAGAGGCTATAATATAGTGAGGTAAAATAAAGCTATTATAAAGCAAAGCTATACAGACAAAATCTCACCCATAAGCATATACATATACACTCACAAAAAAAAAGGAAAAGGGGAAAAATTAATATATCCTGCTCCCAAAGTCCACCTCCTGAATTTGGGATGATTCGTTGTCTATTCAGGTATTCAACAGATGCAGGCACATCAAGTTGTTTGTGGAGTTTTAATCCGCTGCTTCTGAGGCTGCTGGGAGAGATTTCCCCTTCTCTTCTCTGTTCGCACAGCTCCTGGGGATCAGCTTTGGATTTGGACCCGCCTCTGCGTGTAGGTCGCCTGAGGGCGTCTGTTCCCCGCCCAGACAGAACGGGGTTAAAGGAGCAGCTGCTTCGGGGGCTCTGGCTCACCCAGGCCGCGGGGAGGGAGGGGTACAGAGGAGGCGGGGCGAGCCTGCGGCATCAGAGGCCGGCGCGACGTTGCAGCAGCCTGAGGCGCGCAGTGCGTTCTCCCGGGGAAGTTGTCCCTGGATCACGGGACCCTGGCAGTGGCGGGCTGCACAGGCTCCCGGGAGGGGCGGTGTGGAGAGTGACCTGTGCTCGCACTCAGGCTTTTTGGAGGCGGCAGCAGCAGCCCCAGCGTCTCACGCCTGTCTCTGGGGTCCGCGCTGATAGCCGCGGCTCGCGCCAGTCTCTGGAGTTCATTTAGGCGGCGCTCTGAATCCCCTCTCCTCGCGCGCCGTGAAACAGAGGCAAGAAAAAGTCTCTTGCCTCTTCGGCAGCTGCAGACTTTTTCCCGGTCTCCCTCCCGGCCAGCTGTGGTGCGCTAACCCCTTCAGGCTGTGTTCACGCCGCCAACCCCAGTCCTCTCCCTGCCATCCGACCGAAGCTGAGCCCCAGCTCCCAGCCCCGCCCGCCCCGGCGGGTGAGCAGACAAGCCTCTCGGGCTGGTGAGTGCTGCTCGGCGCCGAGCCTCCGTGCGGGAATCTCTCCGCTTTGCCCTCCGCGCCCCTGTGGCTGCGCTCTCCTCCGTGGCTCTGAAGCTTCCCCTCTCTGCCACCCGCAGTCTCTGCCCGCGAAGGGGCTTCCTAGTGCGTGGAAATCTTTCCTCCTTCACAGCTCCCTCCCACTGGTGCAGGTGCCGTCCCTATTCTTTTGTCTCTGTTATTTCTTTTTTCTTTTGCCCTACCCAAGTACCGGGGGAGTTTCTTGCCTTTTGGGAGGTCTGACGTTTTCTGCCAGCGTTCAGTGGGTGTTCTGTAGGAGCAGTTCCACGTGTAGATGTATTTCTACTGTATTTGTGGGAAGGAAGGTGATCTCCGCGTCTTACTCTTCCGCCATCTTCTCTCTAGAACCTCTTATTTTATTTTTAACCTGGGCCCCCGCAGTGAAAATGCCCAGTCCTAACCACTGGACCACCAGGGAATTCCCTTGACTTTTCATTAAGAAAAATTTCAAGCAAATAGCATGATGGATAATCATACAAATTACCTAAATTTAACAGTTGTTAATATTTTACCATACTTCATCTGTTCTTTTTTTGCTAAAATATAATCAAATAAATAACAAACATTATGCATTTTACCTTTAAATACTTCAGTATACATCTCTGAAAAAGCAAGAATGTTTCTCACATGATTACTTTCCTAATGTAATGAACAATAATTTTGTAACATCATCTAATACTCAGTTTATATACATTTCTTTAATTGTCCCAAAATGTTTTTACATATGGTTTGTTCAGACAAGGACCTTGCATTTACTTTGTTGTTAATGTATCCTAAGTCTCTTAGAGTGTATGTCTTTCTCTTTAGAATGACATTGACTTATTGAAGAGAGTAGGGCAGTTGTCTTGTAGAACACCCCACCGTCTAGATTTGTCTTATTGCTTCCTTGTAGTTACAATTTCCTGTAACTTGGCGGTGAAGTCTGAAAGTTTGATTGGATTCAGATTAAACATTTTTGGTTGGAATACTTCAGAGGTAATGCTGTATGCTTCATACTGCATCACACACATCAGGAGTCATGTAATGTCTGTCCTATTATTAGTGATGCTAAAATTGATTACTGGGTTAAGTTGGTGACAGTCTGATCCTTCTGTTGTAAAATTAATTACATATTTCTTCTTACAGGTAATCCAGTTTCACATCAACTTGTCACCCAGTAGTTTTAGTGTCATTGATGATCATTGCCTAATTATTTCTTAAGGGATTGCAGAATGGTGGTTTTTCATTCTATGACTTTTCTTCCATTTTTTTATTGGCTGGCTTTTTTTTCTTTTTTGCTATTTGGTTACTTTGGATATGGTTTGTATTAGAAAATGTAAAAGCTTCTTTTCTTTTAATTGCCAATTTTCAGAGTAAGGAGGGGGTGTAATAACTTTAAGTGGTGAAAAATGAGGGATTTTGTGGGGTTTTTTTTTTTTTTTTTTAAGGAAAGAGAGAGGATGCTTTCACTCTCCCTTATTTTTATTTTTATTTGTTTATTTATTTATTTATTTTTGGCTGTGTTGGGTCTTCGTTTTCTGTGCGAGGGCCTTCTCTAGTTGCGGCAAGTGGGGGCCACTCTTCATCGCGGTGCGCGGGCCTCTCACTATCGCGGCCTCTCTTGTTGCGGAGCACAGGCTCCAGACGCGCAGGCTCAGTAGCTGTGGCTCACGGGGCCTAGTTGCTCCGCGGCATGTGGGATCTTCCCAGACCAGGGCCCGAACCCGTGTCCCCTGCATTGGCAGGCAGATTCTCAACCACTGCGCCACCAAGGAAGCCCGATTTTGTGGGTTTTAATTTTTTCTTTTTGAGTAAATTTATGGACTTACAGGTTTTTATACATTTCATTCAGATACAGTGATTATTATTATTATTATTTTTAATTTATTTATTTATGGTTGTGTTGGGTCTTCGTTTCTGTGCGAGGGCTTTCTCCAGTTGTGGCAAGCGGGGGCCACTCTTCATCGCGGTGCGCGGGCCTTCTCACTATCGTGGCCTCTCTCACTATCGCGGCCTCTCTCGTTGCGGAGCGCAGGCTCAGTAATTATGGCGTGCAGTCTCAGTAATTATGGCTCACGGGCCCAGTTGCTCCGCGGCATGTGGGATCTTCCCAGACCAGGGCTCGAACCCGTGTCCCCTGCATTGGCAGGCAGAGTCTCAACCACTGCGCCACCAGGGAAGCCCACAGCGATTATTTTTGATGCTGAAATTGTTCCAACATTGGACAGTAGGGGTCCCTCTAAGCTGTTCCTATCTTCATCCTTTTGACAGAACTCCATTAGTCTTTGAAAGGTTCCTTGTTTTCTGGCACAATAAGTAATGCCTGGGGCTTCCCTGGTGGCACAGTGGTTAAGAATCCGCCTGCCAATGCAGGGGACACGGGTTCGATTCCTGGTCTGGGGAGATCCCACATGCTGCAGAGCAACTAAGCCCATGCGCCACAACTACTGAGCCTGCGCTCTAGAGCCCATAAGCCACAACTACTGAAGCCCGCACACGTAGAGTCCGTGCTCCGCAACAAGAGAAGCCACCGCAATGAGAGCCCGCGCACTGCAACGAAGAGTAACCCCCGCTCACCGCAACTAGAGAGCGCCTGCGTGCAGCAACAAAGACCCAATGCAGCCAAAAATAAATAAAAATTAAAAGAAAAAAATGTAATGCCCAGCTTATCTGGTAAACTCCCTTAGGCCTGGAATCAGCTACTAAAATTCCTTTTTAGTAGCAAATTGTCATGGCCAACAGTGTGTGAGAATGTCTGTTTCCCCCAAGTCAGGAACATTTTAGATTCTTTTTAATAATTTGTATATCTAAAAATACCCACACGTGTGTTTTTTAATTAATTAATTAATTATTGGCTGCGTTGGGTCTTTGTTGCTGCGTGAGGGCTTTCTCTAGTTGCAGCGAGCGGGGGCTACTCGTCATTGCAGTGTGCGAGCTTCTCATTGTGGTGGCTTCTCTTGTTGTGGAGCATGGTCTCTAGGCACACAGGCTTCAGTAGTTGTGGCACGTGGGCTCAGTAGTTGTGGCTCGCGGGCTCTAGAGCGCAGGCTCAGTAGTTGTGGCACACGGGCTTAGTTGCTCTGCAGCATGTGGGATCTTGCCAGACCAGGGATCGAACCCGTGTCTCCTGCACTGGCAGGTGGATTCTTAACCACTGCACCACCAGGGAAGTCCCTTCATGTGTGTTTATATGATCAGAACAAGCAATGGATTCTTACAGCTCAGTCTAAGAAGTTGTATTGATTTTATCTTTCTTGGTCATTGAAGTTAGAATTATGCTTATTTTGTTGTATCTTGATATTAGTCTCCAACATAAAGAAACCTTAGTTTGAGTAAATTAATTTTATCTTAGGTCAAGTATTGAGTTAAGATATATTCAATTTTGATGCAGGAAATACTTAATGATGTTCATGTCTACTAAAACAATTGAGGTATTTCCCTTTTTCTTTCGAGAAAGTGTTCTGAGATTTCCTAACTTGGCATCATGACCTTTCTTATTTCATCTTCTCCATGAGAAATAAAATGTGGTCTATTTCAGAAGTGGACTTCTGAATCAAACTCGTCGAACTGCACAGGCATGGGTAACCATGAATGGCACAAATTCCCTTCATCTTTTTCCCACTTTGATAAATATTATCAAAGATAGCCCCTTGTAGTAACATATTTGTTGTAGAAAATTATATCACAGTATATAGAAAGGATATAAACTAAACTGTTAACTGTCATCTCAGAGAAGTGGAACAAAAAGATAAATAGGGGGGAAATGTTTTTCTGATTCTTTGAAAAAATTTTTTTTTCTGTCTACATTGTATTGTCATATGGATGTGCCATCTACTTTACTTAACCATTCTATTGTGGAACATTTAGGTCACCTCTAAATTTATTTGATATTATGAATAATACCCCATTTGACCTCCTTTTGGTTAAATATTTGTATGCAGCTTTGGTTTCTTAAGATGAATACCTACAAGTGGAATTATTTGATTAAAGCATATAAGAATATTTTTAAGACTTGATAAATATTACCAAGTTACCCTAGAAAGGTTGTTTCAATATACAGTCCTAATTAGCCACAGTACGTGAGAGTGCCATTTTCAACTCGTCTGCAATCTCAATTCCTTAATTTAAAAAAATTACCATAAAATAAACCCAGTCTTCAAATCTGAACTCTGTCACATGACCACCTGAGTTAACCCTCTGTTACCATGGGCAGGTTGCTTACCCTCTCTGTGCCTCAGGTTTTTTTCTTGTAAAATTGGGATAAGAGTATCTAAAAGAATGCCTGAAATACAGTAAACACTTTATAAGTGTTTGCTATTATTTATATGTGTCTAGAAAAAAAATTCATACAATACAGAAATGTTCTGAGTCCATTATAATCCCAGCCCTTTTAAAACTTCATTGCTGTCTCATTTTAGTTAGAAGAACCTGAAGAATCTAAAGTGCTAACACCAGACGAACAATTAGCAGATAAACTGCGGCTAAAGAAATTACAGGAAGAGTCAGACCTCGAATTAGCGAAAGAAACTTTTGGTAAGTGGGGGTGTGATAACAGTGCAGTATTGAAGTTCCAGGTGAACACCGTGGAAGTCTTACTGGTTACGAAAATTCAGAAAACACCTTTTTGAAGAAACATGATACTGGCTAATTTAGATAGTAGAAAGCAGTTTTTAATCTCTTTTGTTTATATTTGAGATTTCATTACTTAAGGTAGAGTGAGATACATGTTCAGATTTTTGAATAATTTATTTTGAGTATTGTATAAAAGATGATTAAGATAAAAAGTCATTGTGGAAGCAACCTAAGTGTCCATTGACAGATGAATGGATAAAGAAGATGTGGCACATATATACAATGGAATATTACTGAACCATAAAAAGAAATGAGATTGAGTTATTTGTAGTGAGGTGGATGGACCTAGAGTCTGTCATACAGAGTGAAGTAAGTCAGAAAGAGAAAAACAAATACCGTATGCTAACACATATATATGGAATCTAAAAAAAAAAATGGTTCTGAAGAACCTAGGGGCAGGACAGGAATAAAGACGCAGGCGTAGAGAATGGACTTGAGGACACGGGAAGGGGGAAGGGTAAGATGGGATGAAGTGAGAGAGTGGCATGGACATGTATACACTACCAAATGTAAGATAGATAGCTAGTGGGAAGCAGCTGCATAGCACAGGGAGATGAGCTCGGTGCTTTGTGACCACCTAGAGGGGTGGGATAGGGAGGGTGGGAGGGAGACGCAAGAGGGAGGAGATATGGGGATATATGTGTATGTATAGCTTATTCACTTTGTTATAGAGCAAAAACTAGCACACCATTTTGAAGCAATTATACTCCAATAAAGATGTTTAAAAAAAAAGATAAAAAGTCATTGGACCCAAATAAAGTATACTGCTGCTTTAAATGTATGTATCCACTGGATGAAATTTGGATGAAATGTGAAGTCTGTAGCTTTGAGACTTAAATATTGAACTGACTGTAGGACTGTCCTGTTGTCTTATGTCTGGATAAGATTTAGACAATAGTATGCTGGTCCCAGTGGGGCATTCAGCTTTGGTTGTGCCGCCTTGTGCTCAGGGTCCTTTCTTTCTGTACCCCTTCTTGGCCTTCACCATGCCCTATCTTTAGAGGACTTCCATTTCTGTGTGCCATGCCTGCAGCTGTGGTTAGTGTGTACGATAAAAGATATGTTCAGGATTCTGTAAATAGATAATAAGTTCAGAGTGTTCCAGGGGGATAGTTACATGGCACAGAGGGTAATGTAAGAAACATGGTCAGAGAAATAATTAAAGTTCTCACTTCATTTAACCAAGTTTGTTGTCTATTGAGTGCTTTTCAGAGTAGAATGTTGTGTTGAAACAGTTAAATAACTTTTTTTTTTCAGTATTTATTTGCTTGTGCTGGGTCATAGTTGCGGCACACAGGCTCCTTAGTTGCGGCATGCAAACTCTTAGTTGCGGCATGCCTGTGGGATCTAGTTCCCTGACCAGGTATTGAACCCGGGCCCCCTGCATTGGGAGTGCAGAGTCTCAACCACTGTGCCACCAGGGAAGTCCTGAAACAGTTAAATAACTTTTAAATGAAACCTAGAGCCAAGAAGGATCTAGTTATTTTGATTTCCACCCCCCCCCCACCCTTCTTCTTTAAAATGGATCGAGCAGGCTGACTGTAGCGATCATTCTCCTTTTCACTGGAAGTATGACCTTATCTCTCAGTGGGTCTTTAGCAATCTCAAGAGTTGCTATGGATGCTCCACTGGCGAGTGCTTGGCATGTCTTAACCACACGCATCTCATTACAGAGAGCACTTGGCCACTATCCTGTCTTTGTAGCATGGTAAAAGCCACCCATGTGTTTATTAAAGAGAAGGGTTTATGTGGTAATAAATTCTAAGATGGGACACCAATTATAGATTAAAAGGCAAAAATATGTATTCATACAGTGATCATTTGGTTAATAGGATTTTAATGTGTTTCTCATACTAAAGTACTGGATCAATGTTAACAACTAATTTACTTGATAATTGAGTATACAGAAGCATAGTGTCTAATCGCCTAGAATCCTTTTAGGCCAGATTAATTTTTCTATTGGGATTTAACACATGGTTTGCTCTTATTTAGCTTCTGTAGTTTAGCTGGATACTTTCAGAGGAACCATCTTCGTTTGCTTTGCTTTTTTCTTTCTCTCCCAACTTTTCTGTGGGCTGTTCTTGGACAGATGCTTTAAGAGCATCGCTTTTGTGCCAGGGACTCTTTGGCAGTCTGGTGAAGCCTTTGGGCCCCTTCTTAATATACTGTTTTTAAATGCATAAAATACACAGGATTTTACTTACAAAGGAAACCTGTTATATTGAAATAGGTATCAAAATATTGAAATAACCTGTGATACAGTAATTATGTACAGACCATTTGAATTCTGTCCAAGGATTTCAGTAGACTCAGGTTAAGAACCTCTGTTTTAGAATGAAATAACAGGGTTATTCAGGTATCTAATTAGTTTCTAAACTTTAAAAAAATCTTTCTGATATTTTCTGTGTCCCCTTTCTCCTACAGGTGTTATTAATACAGTTTATGGAATAGATGCTATGAACCCATCTTCAAGGGATGACTTCACAGAGTTTGGAAAGTTACTAAAAGATAAAATTACACAATACGAAAAATCACTATATTATGCCAGTTTTTTGGAAGCCTTAGTTCGAGATGTGTGTATTTCATGTAAGTAATTCTAATCTCTGGCCTCTGTGAATGGATTTAAGTAGGGGCACATCATACTTAGGAGGATGGAGATTGACTTTCGAGGGGAGGGGATGCTCTAATATATTTAAGATTTGCTTTTTAGCGGTTAGCTTGGGAGTGTTGTTCTGCAGATATACATTGAGTTTGAGCGGTTTTGTTTTTGTTTTTTGAGGGTGCCTTCTGAGTGTTTTTACAGTGGCTTCCCAAAGAGACACCTGTGCTTGTTGGCACAACAGCTAATAAAACACTAGTTTCTTATTTTATCTAATTATACATTGGAGGCGGTGGCTAGCGAAGTGTCTTTTGGGGAAAATCATACAGAATTTTAGAGCCTGAGTGAGACCACAGTCTGAGTGTCTGTTCATTTTATAAATGAGGAAGCCCATGACCAGATGCAAGTTGCTCAGCAGAGCTGGCACCCATTCTCTGGGTCCATGGGTTTGGCTTCATGCTCTGAGTCATATATTTCAGGGGGCAGGGGATATGGGAGTGACAACCCGGGGTGGTATAGCACTAAGGTGGGAAGGATGCTTTTGCTAGTGTTCGCTGTTTTTAAGATTGAGAAAAATAAATTCTACACAATGAGTTTTTTTTTTTTCTTAATTAATTAATTAATCTGGTTGCGTTGGGTCTTCATTGCTGCACGCGGGCTTTCTCTAGTTGCCTCAAGCGGGGGCTACTCTTCCTTGCGGTGCACGGGCTTCTCATTGTGGTGGTTTGTCTTGTTGCGGAGCTCAGGCTTTAGGCGCACGGGCTTCAGTAGTTGTGGCACGTGGGCTCAGTAGTTGTGGAGTATGGGCTCAGTTGCTCCACGGCATGTGGGATCTTCCCGGACCAGGGCTTGAATCTGCGTACCCTGCATTGGCAGGCAGATTCTTAACTACTGCGCCACTAGGGAAGTCCCTACACAATGAATTTTAAGTTAGGTTTTCTTTGGGAAATTATTACTAAGCTGAAGGTTCTGAATTTGATCAGTGATATACCCATAGTTGGTATTTTATTTTCCATATACTATTTTTACTGTTTTTGAAGGTGCTCTCTAACCAGACTGAACACTTTTTTGGGTAGCTAAAAACTCATGTCTGTTTCCAGCTTTATATTTTTATAAGGATGGAAGGATGTGTTGTCCACTAAACGGGCTTATTTCCTGTTGGGGCACTTAGATTTCTGAGATAACTAACTACCATCTTCATTCTCGTTCCTATGCTAGAAAATGGAGACCCCGAGGGGTGGGGAGTTACCATCTGTAGGTTTAAGAATTGTCGTTACATATTCATTCAGATACTCCTCACTGAGCATCAAGGATGTTTATTTCCATAAGTCATGGTTATTCTCTGCGTATTTAGACCAGATAAGGAAAAATGGTAGGGAGCACTGTGAGCTATAAAGACATTTCTAGTTTCTCTCTGGTTGAGCAGTGTCATTATAATTACAGTTTATTATAAATTTTTGTTGCTGAGTTTGCCATTTTACTTTAAACAGTTCTGATCTGTGAGCCTAGCCATAGACTGAATGATTCTCCATCGTGTTATGTTAAACAGGAGAAATTAATAGTCTTTCCAAGTTACCGAAGTTAATGATGGACAAATTAGATTTCTCGTAACACTGTGGAAGAATGTATATTTTGCTTTTACTTATTCTCCAAAATGCTTAAAAATTACTGGTATTTTTTTTTTTTTTTTTTTTTTAGTGGAAATTGATGACTTGAAAAAGATTACCAATTCATTGACTGTACTTTGCAGTGAAAAACAGAAGCAAGAAAAGGTAAGAGCTAGCTGCGTGGGAAATGTGTATTATGCAAGGATCGGGGTATAGGCATAATATTCTCAACAAGTGTAGTAGGAGCCTGAGAAGTCAAGCAATTCACCAATACCATTTATATTGGAATAGAACAGGAGTATGAGTGCCATTACCATCCTTTTGTTTACAGACATGTTCCATGTTTTTCTGAATTAATAATAGAAATTTCTCTGGGTCAGGTGTGGGATCTCCTTTAGAGAACTAAGGTTTTTCTGGAAGCAGAGCTTTGTTGACTCTATGAGGGTTGCTGTACCATATAAGATGCCCATAGTAGATAAAAATCTCTTGAATTAATTCTCTTTTTATCTATCTTCAGCAAAGCAAAGCCAAAAAGAAGAAGAAAGGTGTGGTTCCTGGAGGGGGATTAAAGGCTACCATGAAAGATGATCTGGCAGATTATGGTGGTTATGATGGAGGATATGTACAAGATTTTGAAGACTTCATGTGACGTTTTATCTTCTCCTGGTGTCTTCTTTCTGTTGCCCACAATCCCTTCAACATGTAGCACAACTTCCTTTCCTTTCAGTTCTGCCAAATGCTACAATCAGAAGTGCAGTATCTTTTGTGCTGGTTATTAACCCCTTGACACTTAGGTGCTAATGTGCAAATGAGGGAACTTGGATCTTGCTGCCAAGGGGTTAAAATTGGGACCCTCCATTGCTACTAAATCATAGTTTAAAAAAACAGACCTAATAATGTTGTTGTTGTTGCTATCTGATTGATTCCATAGCAGCAGTCACTAAATTGGAAACAAAGGTTGCAACATGACAAAAAATTGTGTAGTATTTACCAGCACCATTCAGTAATACAGCCTTAACCATACCTCCTTGAACTACTTCATAACTTGTCAAGAAAAGCAGTCTGCTGCAAGGGCATGTGGTGTGCACCTAGTATTAAAGTTGCTTTGTCTTAAAATTGAGCGTGAGGATATTAAAAATACATTGTGAAGAAGACTGCTTATCTCAGAGTGAAGATACGGCAGCTGAAAAGCACTAGTTTGATACTTAAAAATTAAATGACCAAAACCCTCCAACTTTGAAGCTGAAGAAGGTAAACCTCTCCATTATTGCATTACCAAGTTGTGGAATCTCTTGAATGCACAGACTGTCTAGTTTCTATTTATCAGACTATTCTGCTGATGGAGTGCTTCAGATGGGGGAAGGAAACTCCTTACCTATTATTTTATTTGTCTGATTGATTTAAGTGTCTGAGAAACAAATCTCCTTTGTTCTCTGAGGCTGCAGTGGATCAGCTTTAACAGGGTTTTGGCATTTCCTTTCCTTTATAAAACGTGTTCAGCAAACTGCGCCACTTAACTACAGTTTGGTAAATTGTTATGTTAACAATTATGACATCTGCAATGTTTTATAAAGCAACTAATTTAATAAAGTCACTATTGTGAGGACTTAAATTTTGTGTTAACCTCCCAAGAGATATTTTTGGAGAGTAAAGAACAAAGCTCTTGGGACTACAGTTCTCTGTATACTTATAAAGCTTAATAAGTGCTTGATGAGTAGATGTAGTTTTAAAACAAAAATGATTTGTGAGGTCCTTAATAGTGTCACCCTAGAGCAACAAAGGCATAGAGCTGCCTCCCTTTTCTTATTTATTTGGGGAAATTGTTTGGTTGTTTAGATACTAAGGCCTAATTAAGTACCTAGAAGAACTATTTATTTGGAGTAATTGAACTTATAACTCAGGTTGTGGCTGTAAGCAGAGATAGGGTGATCGTCTCTATTATATATTTTCTTTTAAGCAATTTAACCAAATCTGTGGTTGGAGTCTTTTTTTTGAAACTGCCACAGAATCAGAAGTAGGGACAGAGCAAAAAATATTTTAAATTTCTCTTACACAGGAATTAGGAGCCTCAATCAAAGCTGTGTAGACCACTAAGTGGAAGACAGGACCATCTAAATGATTTGAGGAATTAACAGAAACCAGTGACTACACAGCAATTATTACAGCCAATAAAGATTGTTTTAAGGCAGACAAGGGCTAAGATTTCCTTAGCAGTGATAATGACATACACTGAATTTAAAATTATTTTATTATAGAGATCAGTTTCTAATAAATGGAAATGTATCATCTGTTCCTTAACTGTGTAAATAATATTAAATTCCTTTGAAACTGGAATCTGCAGGCACAGGTATTCTTTACTAAATATTGTATCATCTCCTAAAGTAGAAGCTATCCTGAGGAAGATGGAGCTTTTGATCTTAATACCAATTTCTATATAAAATGGTATAGATGAATAATTATTTTCAAATAGGAATTTCCTTGTGAAAATTCTCCTTCTTCACCCACTATTCACAAAGGACTGGTGTGGTCAGTCCTGGGGTTTTACAATCAGACATCAAAGATCCCCATGGCATTTCTCTAGTCTGACCACAAACATCTGTCAGTACCTCATTTCAGTATAAGAAAACAGGCATGTATGAATTCTTGGCAGTAACCATCCTCATGTCATCTGAATCCAGCTAACCTGCTAGCATGTCCTTTAGACAGCAACCTGTCTGAGGGTCCTTCAGAAGCACATTTACAACGTCATAAAATTTGTGTTCATGTGCCAGCTTGTAGTACAAGTAGACATCTTCACAATATGTGAGTAACTTCTTCAGGTTTTTCACAACTAAGTCAGTAGGCTGATGATGTTTACATCTAGACAAAGAAACAAGAACGTACAGGTTAAGATACTGTGTCTTGAACGAGGGCCATCAGCTCTGATACTTATCACTGTCTATAGAGGAGAAGGTGCTTGAATCTGAGAAATCATTCAGACTATTAGGGAGTGCTTGATAGACTATGAAATTATTTCATATGAAATTATTTCATTAAAAATGAGTTATCTTAATGCTGGCCTTCATTAGAATAATTTCAGTAATCCAAAGGGGGACCTCTGATGTTTAGTGTTTTTGGCACCTCAGACAAGCTGAGTAGCTCTCCTCCCATTTTAAGTACAGAGCACCATAAGCAAACTATTCTCATTCATCTGTTTGCATAAATTTGTTAAAAGATTGTCTTTCTGGGTATTCTTGACATCTCTTTGCCATCTCAAGCAGAGGGGTAGCCTATAGGCATGTTATACGTAGTCATAAAATTCTTACCCGTGCCTGATCTCAAAGCTGAGGCATTTTAACTTACTTTATTGAAATTTCTTCAAATATACTGGATCTTAATAACCTTTGCTGCTTAAATTCTTCCAAGTAATTAAAGTCTCCTTTAAGAATCACTTGTTGGTATAGAATTTCAGCCCAATCAGGAACAAAGTCATAGGCCTCAGCCACAATAGAAGCCTTAAAAGGATGGAGGGGAAGGAGGACACCATTAGAGCCTATTGGATGTAAAACTGAAGGCAAACTGCTCTAGAAAATGACTTCATATTCACTCTATGAGTGTACAGTATTATCATCACCAATAATGTTAGAAGGCTCTACGTATCAGGGTTGGTGAAAAGTTTGCTATTTCCCCTTCCCTGACACCCCAAACACCTTCCTTCAGTGTTTTTAATCTTCCTCACAATGGGTTAAAAGAACTGCTGATGAATATTTTTCTCACTAACTCAACTCTCTAAGGAACAGTGAAAGGGCTGATTCCCTGATAACCGTCCCTCCTTGTTAAAGGGCTAGAACCAGCCTCCCAGAAGCCCTGACTTTTTATGCTAACCCAAGTGCACTGTTCTGGAAATGCTGGGGCTAAGAGGTGCTTGCAGGACCACTGGCAGGGATGTTCCCCTGAACCTCAACTGTCTTAAGTGCAAAGATGTCTGCCTCTCTGCTGACTTAATAGTGTGGGGAAAGGAGACAGTATGTCTCACTGTTTGTTCTCCAACCTCTGCCCGAACAATATGCTGGTAAGAAATACTACTATGGAAAGGCAGCTGGAGAGCTGGACTGTCCTGGTTCTGTCACTAGCCCCGAGACCTTAGGTAAACCACTCAGCTTCTGGGTCCCATGACAGAGACAGCAGGAGAGGATGCTGGCAGCACTGGCTAGGTTTTTCCTCCTTGCTCACCTGGTAGAACCGAGGTAGGGCCATGATACAGTCCATCAGCCTGTGGCGGCCCAGGTTGATGAGCATTGTGTTCTGGCCGGTGTTCAGAAAGTGAATCTGCAGTGTTATCAGCTTGGTGAGCCGGTGACAGTGCAGGGCCTGTCGCACGCAGGAGTCCTGAAGGATAAGGGTGGCAGTAGGCACAGATTAAGACTTTGTTGCCGTCATCTCCCCCGTGAACCCTCCAGCAATGGAACAAAATAAAATTATTCCTACGGCAGACACCAAGCCCCAAGTCCAGTCTGGAATAAGACTCTCATGGTTACCTTGGCATAACTCTCTGCTGCATCCAGCATCAGAGTCAGGGCCTTCAGCAGCAGCTGCTTCAGGTGGTGCCCATCCTTGAGGCTGTCCTCTGCAGGGGAGTAAAGGAAACGTGGGTGTGTCTGACTCCCAAGGCTGGCTACTCTCATCCCACTCAGTAGTAGGGTGGACTATAGAGACAAGCCAGCTCATGTTCACAGGGAGGCAGGTATGTCTCACTCAGGTAAAGGCTATTGGGCCAAAAGTACACACACACACTGGAGTAGGATTCACTGCCCCATCTAGTTCAATTTCTCTCTGAAACATCAAGGCAGGCTTACACAGCATCAACATACATTGGTTCTTGACAGATGACACCCCTGGATGCACTGGCTACAAGAGGGGTAAAATGCCTTCCAACCCCCCTTCTGTCTCCTTTCTGCCCCCTGGGGCCCCACTGAATAAATGTTAGAAGCTGAGGTGAGTATTAGTCTCATGGACTCTTGCCCTGCTTAAGCCCTGAGAACCTTCCCTGGCCGGCAGCACTGCCCTGCTGTGACCTCTGCTCACCCCAGGGCTGAGACTCAATCAATTTCAGTTGGATGCAGGCAGCTGCCTCATGGTTCTCCCCAATCTCCCGGCACATGCTGAAACACAGGGCAATCATGTTGTGCTTCTCACTGTCCCCAGGGCGGCAGCGTTTGATGTAGTCCAGTAGGGCCGTCTTCAGGGTACCACTCTGCCCAGAAAAAAGGGGGGGATACCAAGGTCTCAGCCATGTACTGCAAGGTAGGCAGGACTGGCCTAGTCCTTTTGATTCTGAAAGTTCCTCAAAAACTCCCAAGGAAAAGGAAAAGATAAGCAAAAATGAATACCAAAGTTTATACTATCCTGAGTATAAGGAAACAGCCACAGCCTCTCTGCTGGTGAGAGTGTAAGTGGTAAGACCTGTCAGAGGCGAGAAGCCTTACAAATGTACACACGTGCATTAGTCTAACGATTCCACTTCTAGGACTCTATCCCTAAAGAAGTAAGCAGAGAAAAGTGCTAAGATGGATGTAACAAGGATATTTAATAGCAAACAATTAGAAATAATCCAGATGTCCAGAATAAGATCTAAGAGAACACCATGTAGCCATTAAAACCGATGTTGACTTGAAAATTATTCATGCTTATTGTTAACTGAGAAAAGCAGGCTATTTCCTATCTGCACAGCATGACAGAAATTTGATAAAAATATGTGAACATGTATGTATATATGTTTGTGGGTATATGTGCAAAGAAAGGGCCTATACCAAATTGTTAGCAGTGGCTGTCTGCAGACAGTAGCTAGACACACAGGGCTTTTTTTCGTGTTCTGTTTTCCAGGTGTCTTTTTTTTTTTTTTTTAAATATGGAACGCTTCACGAATTTGCGTGTCATCCTTGCGCAGGGGCCACGCTAGTCTTCTCTGTATTGTTCCAATTTTTAGTATATGTGCTGCCGAAGCGAGGACCCAAGTGTCTTAACGTTGAATATTCATTACTTTTGTAATCAGAAACAAAGTTATTAAAAGAATATTTAAATGCAGGAACAAAAATGCCTCAAAAACAATTTTAAAAATCCTGAAGGTGTCCCTATGTCCAGGACTTGCTCCTTTCCTTACAACCGGACTGGTCTGTCCTGAAACTAGCCCAGCACTGAGGAGAGTTTTTCTGCTTTGTCTCTTAATCCTGCTTGTCTGGGCCCAAGTTCCCAGATGTCAAAAGTGCACCTAGGTTTTTATTTTATTTATTTATTTTTTGACTGCGCCACACAGCATGTGGGATCTTAGTTCCCCGAAGCGCAGAGTCTTAACCACTGGACCGCCAGGGAAGTCCCATAGGTTTTTAAATCTTTCGAGGTGAAAACAATGAATTAGCCAATGAATAACTTGAAAACAGAGGCTCTTGTGAGTGCATGCCTGGTGTCACATAGTATGCTGAGGACAGACAAGCGCCCAGAGACCAAAGGCCTGGCAAGTCAGGCTTTTGCTTCCCAGCCTCCTTCCTGGTCATCATCATAAATAGCTCCACAGCTTTCTAGACCCAGACCTTGGCATTCACTTCTGAATAGCTCTCGGCAACACACTTTTTCATGGTCCCCTGAAAACTCTCCACTCTAAAAGGCCCCAGACACAGCCTTCCAAGCTGGTCAATCCATTCCCACCTGGCTCTCAGGAAGGGTTTTTGCCCCTGCCAAAGCAGGCACTGGGACAGTAAGGCAGGAGACAGAGACAGGTGGAAGCGCACAAACTCTTTTTCTTCATTATTTAGCACCTATCAGCATAATTGTGACCTGGTCTGAGCTCTGTAACCTTAAAGCTACTGGTTACAGTATATGTCTTAGGGAGGTCCTTAATTCCCTCCCTCTATATCCTGGGAGTCCATCCTGATTGGGATTATTCCTGAGAAAACCTGAGACTCCCAAGTATCAATAGTACATGTCATACTGCAGCTCAAAAATACTGTACACCTACCGGGTCCAACTTCTTCCTCATCAGCACTTCAAAGTAGTGTTTTTTATGCAGCAAATCAAATATGTATGTCATCTCGTTGTACCTTCCAATGCCAGTGAGGAGACGCACCTACAAAGGGAGAGGGCAGCTTGCATCAGCATTGCTTGGAGTTCTCTGAGCCAGACCACTACCCCAACAGTTTGGTTGCTTTCAAATACCAAACTGGCGGGAAGAAGGGTTAATGGCCAGGCTGCCATGCTTATTAACTCCTTTCCTCCTTGCCTGTCTGCCCCCTTCCCATCCCATGTACCCAACAGGGGCCTTCTCTGGAGGATTCAGAAATGCTAAGTCATTGGGAAACCACTGGCTGTCCCCTCCTCTGTTGTCTCTAAACATGACTATCAAGTGCTGAAGTGCCATCCTCCTGGGCAGGCACTCTTCCTCTTCCCACCACTCCTTATTACAGCACCCAATGGCTTGCTCAGACACTTGGGTCAGTTTCAATCCTAGAGAATTTCGGGGAGGTACAGGAAGCTTGAGTTGTCAGTTCATTTCAATTCAGATATAAGAGGCAGGTCTGACCCTTGTTTTGCGGGTGAAGTAACTGCCGTCTTAGCCCTCTAGAAAAGCTAACTGCTTGGTAAGGGGGTATGACAGTCCTGGAGCATGGCAGGGATCCTCTTTGATTTCTATTCCTTTGGTGCAATCTCTGATTTGGAGAGAAATCATAACCTGGAGCAGAGGGTTGAACTGCCCAGCCAGCTACCAAGTAGGTAGTGGTATCCAGATAGGCAAATTCCGTAAGACCACATCAGCTCTGAGCTGATAGTCTCCAGCCTATCTGTTCTATCAAAGGTTTCCTCAGGATGGAGGGTGAAGGTGAGGGGGTGACTTACCACCAGTCCATACTCCTCACTGGGGGCCAAGTGGTTGTCTGTGAGCAGCCGGGCGGCCTGCAGGACTCGGATGATGCCCTCCATGTGGCATGTCAGTGTGAAGCAGTGATGAGCCAGGATCAGCAGCTCTGTGGCTGGGTGGGTTGGGCACTGGTGAGACAGGACTGTCAACCCTGGCTAACCCCTGTCTAGCTCTGTGCCTGGCAGCAGGGTCAAGGGGCCTGGGACAGCTGGGCCTGTCTGGAGAAGGCTCTCTCACCAGTCCTCTGAGATCCCTGACCTCACCAGTTCTAGCTCTGGGATGGCCCCCGGATGAAGTCAGTTCTTCTCTCAGTGACAGCACAGGGATTAACTCGCTCCTCAAAGACAGTCTGCATATAGTGACAGCATTTCCAAAAGGCTCAAAAAAGAACAAAGAATGCTAGCTTTCTAAAGATGGAGAAACTTTCTGCAGACAAACTGATGGAGTACCTGCCAATACAAGTCCGAGGGCATTCTCTGTAGCTGAGTGGAGAGCCTTAGGACCTAATCAAGTGCTATTTGATGCTCTGCACTTCTACAGGCTTTCTAGATTGAGATGTGACACACACAAATTTAAAACTACTATACACAATCACTATGAGCACAATTAAAAGGCAAACTGGGAAAAATATCTGGAATGCTGGAAGACAGAAGAGGGATTCTCAGCCTTAATACATGCTGTGCCCTCTGGGCCCTTGCACCTGTGGGGCCCTCCCCAAACCTACTGGCTACTAATGCTTCTGGTCTTGGTTTGCACATTTCCTCCCAAAACCTTTGTTGGCCCCATCAGTATGCTTACTGTGACTTACACCCCTAGTCTGTGAGCTCCAGGACTGCTGCTTAACTTGTTCACCATAACCCTGTTTTTAGAGTGCCTGGTACACAGTCAATACTCAGTAGATGTTGCTGAACTGGACTGAGAAGAGATACAGAAGGCTATTTTATTTATTTTTGTTTTGGCCGCACTGCACGGCTTGTGGGATCTTAGTTCCCTGACCAGGGATCGAACCCGGGCACACAGCAGTGAAATTGCCAAGTCCTAACCACTGGACCGCCAGGGAATTCCCAGAAGGCTGTTTTAAAAATAAACCTATTCAACCTCTTAAAATCTCACGTGTTCACTAAACATCAGTAAAATGCCTTTTTCACGTCAAATTTGCAGAGTATAATGGGCTCCAGGAAATGATACTCTCACACACTGCTTAAGAGGGAGTGAGAAGTGAATTTTTTTTCCTGAAGTAAATTTGGCAATATATATATAAAACCTTAAAAATGGGCATACTCCTGAATCAGGAATTTGTCTTAGGGAAATAACTATGGATGTGCACACAGATTTGCCTATAAGCATGTCTACCACAATGCTTAAAACAGCGGAAAATTGGAAGCAATCTATAGGTCCTACAATAGGGTATACATTTTTTAATTACATACAAGATAAATATTATGTAACGACTAAAAATTATAAAAAATTATATAGAATAGTGTCATGGAAAGATACTAATGACAGCATGGTGGTAATTATAAACAGTATACACAGTATAATGCTATTTTTGAAAAATAAAAACCTATGGACTTGCATAGAAAAAGATGAGAGGGACACATACTACTGAATGCATACAGCAACACTGTGAAAAGTGAGCAGGCTTTGAAATCACACAGACAGGGTTCAAATGCCAGCTCTGCCACTTAATAGTTATAAATTAATCAACTTTCCTAAAGCTTCAGTTTCCTTCTTCTAAAATGGGGACAATAATAGCCATTTTTCAGGGTAATGTAAGAATAAAATAAGCTAAATATGCCAAATGTTAAAAGGTTACCTTTTTGTGTGATTTTAAATTTGGGGTTGCTTTGCCATATATATTTTCTAGCTTTTCTTCAATGAACTTATGGCTTTCTACTAAGAACTTATAAACAATCCTGGAGGAGTAGGGATCCAGAGAAGGAACAAGGATCCAAACTGAGTTTTGAAAAGACTTAACCTCAGAAGACTTCTTAGAGACCTGCTTGGGCCCAAAACATGTAAGAAAGTGGCCAAGAACTTACTGCAAGCCAATTCCCCATGGGGAACGGAGGAAATCTTATCCAACAACTTCATGCCTACCAAGGTGTGGTCTTGACACAGAGCGGTCAGCTGAAGAAACGTCTGGCTTTCCTCTGTTGGGGTGAACGTCTGCTTATGTCCTATACAGAAAGATGTGGAGAAAGGTGCTAGTTTTACCTTGAGAGAGATGAAAGGAAGACAAGAGCCCCAGGGCAGGAGGCCCGCCCTGCCCAGGCCTGGGCACCAGGAGGTAATGATGAAGACGCTCCGGGGCGGCTCTCCTCTTGCTGGGGTCAAATATCTCAGGTGAGATGCCATCTTATGGGACAGCAGGAGCTCATTAGCTCAGAGAAAGGCACAGTTACTCTAAATATAATCATAAAACAATAAACAAAAAGCAATAACAACAAAATAAATGCAATGTGTTCTCCTCTTACAAGTGCAACCTGGCAACTTGAAAGGACAGCATACAAGATATATATGAGCATAACATCAAATCCTTAATGCTGGGAACTTGAGAATGTGGTCTGAAAGGCTGGGGAGGCCTGAAAGGTAGGGCACCTGTTCCCTCTGATGGGGTCAGCAGCTCCCGGGTCACCTCTTCAGCCACAAGTTCAGCCACTGTGTCTGGCTCGAGGCCCTGGGTGCTGATGAAGGCTTGAGCTCGCTTGCATCGGTCAGGCTGCTGAGAGGCCAAGATTACCCGGAGAATGGCCTCACCATCCTGGGCAGCGACATCTGTGTAGGAACAGCCCAACTCCTGAGAGGAAGGCAGAGCCAATCCAAGCCATCATTAGGAACCAGGAAAAAGCTAGCAGAAGACAGCCTTTCCTGAAATCTGATGTGGACAGACGCCATGGTTTTCTGAGCTTAAAGATCCCTCATCCTGAGCAGGAACCTTAGAAGAAGCAAACACTGTTTTCTAGCCCTTTCTACTGCTTTGCCAATGAGGTGAATCCAAGCAAGAGAAAGGCTTGTCTTCAGAAAACATCATCAGGTGACTGATCTCTCACTGAACACTGAGCTTTTCAAATGTTATGAAACCTAAGGAAGTTGAAGAAAAGGCAGAGCCCCTTCTTTATTGTTCCCATGGCAGCAGGAACCCTCAATTTCCAAAGAAGTCTCTGAGCCTTGTTGTCCAAGGAAGGGCTTTTAGTGCTCGGCTTGCTTTCTCTCGTGCTCTTCCATTGCACTTAGAATCTACTCTTTTTCTCCCTCAATCAGCACAAAGCCAAAACGATTCCTGGCTGCTCTGGCTCCTGTTTTATAGTCATTACATTCCATTTAATTTTATTTTAAAACTTATTTTGGGCTCTTTCCCATATGGAAAGCTCACCACTATTCCCCAGGGATGGATTTATAGGGGCCAACGTCCTGACAAGAGCTCTACTCCCAGGTCATGATTATAATCTGAAGGGCTGACTACTGAGGGCAATGTCCAAAATCCACCTTCACCTTCTCCCTTCCCTCCCTCTCAGAGGGAGCTCCTGTGGAGACCCAGCCCTTTGGCACGTACCTTGGCAAGTGCATAGAGACAGAGGACCTGCCGGCAATAATTCTTCCCATGGAGGCATTTGCTTGTCAGAGTTTCCAGAGTAGTCACCACTTCATCACTGGGGGACAGCATCACAAATGACTGACTATCCAAACTTGAAGCTGGAAACAAATACAGGTCTGAGGGGGGCTTTAAGGGGCTTTTAAGGTCTCTCCTCAGCCCCCTATGACTCTACCTCTCTGCTCACAGCTTCCTTCACTGCACCCTGTTGACTCCCCCTGGGTCTGGGACCACTTCTAACAGGGCTCACACCCCACTTAAACTTCTTTCATTGCCTTCTTCTAGGAAATCCCCAGCCCAGGATACTTCAAAGACTCAAAGCCACCTAATGAACACTCTAGAGATCATCACCAAAGATGCCTGCCAGACTCTCCTCCACATACACTGCCTCCCAATTTCCCCTTATGTCAAATAATCACCAGGTCTACCTGACTGTATCTCCAAAACATCTCTCCAGTCACCACCTTAGTTCCAGCCTTTATCACCCTGCATCTAGAGGTGTTACTGTCTCCTGCCGCCAGCCTCCCTTCTTCCCCAACTCAATCTTCCAAACACTCAGCATTCTTCACATTCTAAAATGCAAATCACAAAAATCAAGGATCATCTGACAGATACCTTAAAGGCACGGTAAAATTAGAATCCATTCCTGATTTTTTAAAAAAAGCTCTTAGCCTAAAATAAAACTTTCTTAATTTGAGAAAGGGTTTCTCTTAGTGGAAAAAAGTAGAAAAGAATATTTATATAACACTGTTCCTAATAGCAAAAACAAAATGGAAAAATTTTAAACGTGTCTCAGTAAATCATTGTTAAAAAAATCATAGTACATGACCTGAGAAGGAAATCCAAAAAAGAGGGGATATATGTATACATATAGTTTATACTGTACAGAAAAGTGAATCAGCTAACACAATATTGTAAAGCAACCATACTCCAATTAAAAAAAAAAATAGTACATTCATATAGTAGAATACCCTGCAGTTATTAAAAGAATGAGGTCAATCTATCTGTACTGAGAGGGAAAAATGTTGCAGAACAATATAACCGTATTTTTGTTGAAAATAAATATTTGTGTGTGTGTGTGTGTGTGTGTGCGCGCACACCCGCACACATGTGCGAGCCCACACGTAGAAAATAATGCACGCCAAGCAAGTAAAAGATGTTATTCTGGGGAATTTGGTGGGCGTGGTGTTCAACGGATAAATAACTCACTTTTTACTTTATGCACTTCTGTATTGTGTGATTTATTACATTAAGCATGTAATACTTTTGCTTTTAAGACATTACTCTTTTAAAAATATGCTTTAAACACAAAAATATAAAAGGCAACTCAGACCATGTTATTCCCCTGCTTAAAATCCTTCATTAGAGTTTTCAGTTCTAGGTCTCTCCCACTGACCTCAATATAAAAGCTGGACACAGCGCATGCAGTGCTATATGAGGACTCTGAAGAGCAAATAGCAGCAGATGGATCGAAGATAACCTGCATTACCATTTTCTCCCCTCTAGGAATCTCCAGAGTGAATGCAACGCTGCCCGAAACCCAGAACCAAGCACTACAGCTCACAAAGAGAGTGGGGCTCCAGGAGACGTCCTCCAGAGCAGGCTCAAGGAGCGGAAAGGGAACTCCCACAGCCCGTTCTCTCTGGTCCTAGCTCCTAAGCAACCACTCAGCTGTGGTGGGAGGGGCTGCAGCAGCAGCTGGCAAGAGCCAAAACTCAGAGAGGGACCTTCTTTTTGGATCAGAAGTGCTCTGGTCCTAAGGGGGCAGAGTGAATCCCTGTTCCTTTTTGTATTATCCTCCTGTCAGCTGGCCCTAGATGCGGGCAGTCAGGAAAGTACATGACAGGATGGGGTAACTAAACCTCCAGCTTTGGCCAGAAGACTGAAAAGGAAAGCCTCGGGTAACCAGAAAGTACTTGGAAGACAGATTCAGGAAAGCAACACAATAAAGTTGTTTATAAACATTAGGGCTCATTCCTGGGCTTTGCATGTATGGATCTGATCCCGACCAACATATCAAAGACTTTGAGAACTAAGTCAACAGACAGACCACTACGCAGGTTGCGGACTGACCACAGGATGGCACATACAGGATGGATCTGAACAGCACCACAAAGAATTTGAAAACTGAACTGATGTTAGAACCACAGCCCACAGAAAGTACATTGGAACGTGTAGTCTGAACATAGTCTGAACAATTGACTGCTAAAAAAATATCAACATTCTTCATAGGATTTAAACAAGACACAGCATCCCATAACACACTATTCGAAATGTCCAAGATACAACATGAAGTTATTCAGCATACAAAAATACAGGAAGATCTCAACTCATATAAGACAAAGGAAAGACAAACGATGAAACCCAGCACTAAAATGACATAAATGTTGAAATTATCTGAAACAGACTTTAAAGCAGCTATTACAAATGTTCCAACAAGCAATTATGAACGCTCTTAAGATAAACAGAAAAACAGAAAGTCTTAGCAAAGAAATTAAAGGTATAAAGAAGAATAAAATGGAAGTTTTAGAACTGAAATTTAAAAATCACAGAAATTAAAAAAAAAAAATCTTGATAGCAGAATGGAAATGCCAGAGGAAAGAGTCAGTGAAACTGAAGATAGATAAATAGAAATTATCCAATCTGAACAACAGAGAAAGATTGAAAAAGACTGAACAAAGCTTCAGGCACTTGTGAAACAATAACTTTTGTTTTTGTTTCATTGGAGTCATTGGAGTCCCATAAGGAGAGGAGTAAGAGTATGGTGCTGGAAAAATATTTGAAAAAAATGATGTCTGAAAACTACCTAACTTTGATAAAGCTACATATTTAAGAAACTCAGTGAACCCCAAATAGCATAAGCCCCCCAAAATACATGTCCAGTCATGCTATAACCAAACTGCTGAAGACAAAAGACAGGAAAAAATCTTGAAAGCAACAAGAGAAAAATGCATTATCTACAGGGGAACAATGATTCGAATGACTGCAGATTATTCATCAAATACCACGGAAGTCAAAAGGAAGTGTCAGAACATTTTTAAGTGTGGAAAGAAAATAATAAATGTTCTATATCCAGCAAAAATCATCCTTCAGGAATGAAGGTGCAATAGAGACAGTCTCAGATGAAGTAAAACTAAGAGAATCTGTTTCCAGCAGACAACTCTGAAAGAATTACTAAAGGAAGTCCTTCACACAGAAGGAAAAAGAAACTAGAAGTAAACTTGGAACATCAGGAATGAAGGAAGAGCAACAAAAATTGTAAATATCTGAGTAAATATAATAAACTACTCTCCTCTTGAGTTTGTTAAAATATATTTTCCGGTTGAAAACAAAAAATTAGCATTGTTTGATGAGATTTTCAGTGTATGTAGGTGTAATATAATAAGGCAACTAAGACATAAAGGGAGAGAAGTAAAGTAACCTACATGATGGTAAGGTTTCTACCCTTAAAATATAATTTTAAGTAGACTGTGAAAAGTTACAAATGTATAATGTAACCCATAAAGCAACCAATTAAAAAAGCTATGCAAAGCTATACAGTCAAAATCACAAATTAGGGCTTCCCTGGTGGCGCAGTGGTTGAGAATCTGCCTGCTAATGCAGGGGACACGGGTTCGAGCCCTGGTCTGGGAGGATCCCGCATGCCACGGAGCAGCTAGGCCCGTGAGCCACAAATACTGAGCCTGCGCATCTGGAGCCTGTGCTCCGCAACAAGAGAGGCCACGATAGTGAGAGGCCCGTGCACTGCGATGAAGAGTGGCCCCCGCTTGCCGCAACTAGAGGAAGCCCTCGCACAGAAACGAAGACCCAACACAGCCAAAAAAATAAATAAATAAATAATAATTAAAGGTGCTAATAATTAAAAAAAAAAAAAAATCACAAATTAAAATGGATGACTAAAAAATGTGCAAATAACCCAAAGGCAAGAAAAGGTTTCCTCAGAAACTGCAAACTACCAAAACTCACCTGAGATGAAAAAGATAACCTGATTAGTCATATAACTATGAAATAAGTTTGTAGTTAAAAATCTTCCAGGGCTTCCCTGGTGCCGCACTGGTTAAGAATCCGCCTGCCAATGCAGGGGACACGGGTTCGAGCCCTGGTCTGGGAAGATCCCACATGCCACGGAGCAACTAAGCCGGTGTGCCACAACTACTGAGCCTGCGCTCTAGAGCCCGCATGCCACAACTACTGAAGCCCGTGCACCTAGAGCCCGTGCTCCGCAACAAGAGAAGCCACCACAATGAGAAGCCTGCACACTGCAATGAAGAGTAGACCCCACACACCCCAACTAGAGAAAGCCCGCGTGCAGCAACGAAGGCCCAACACAGCCAAAAGTAAATAAATAAAATAAATTTAAAAAAAAATCTTCCAAAACAAAAATCTCCAGGTTTAGAAGGTTTTACTGGTAAAGTCTACTGAACATTTAAAGAAGAAATAACACCAATTCCACGTAATGTTTTCCAGAAACGCATTAAACTAGCATTACCCTGATGCAAAAACCAAAGACGGTATTAAAAAAAAAAGTACAGATCAATATTCTTCATGAACATAAATGTAAGAATTCTCAACAAAATAGCAAGTTGATTCCAGTAATATATCAAAAAGAATAATGCACCATAACCAAGTGAGGTTTTTCCTGGGAATACAAAAGCTGGTTCAATATATTAAAAGATCAATTAATGTAATCTACTGTATTACTAGTCTAAACAAGAAAAAAAAAAAAAAAAAAACACGATCATATCAATGGATGCAGAAAAAACAGGAAAAAATTCAACATTGATCCATGATAAAAACTCTCAGCAAATAGGGAACTTCCTCAACATGACAAAGGGTATCTTCAAAAAACCTACAGCTAATATCACACTTAATGATGAAAGACTGAATGCTTCCTCCCTAAGATCAGTAACAAGGCAAGGATGTCCACTCTCACCACCCCTATCCAACATCATGCCGGAAGTCCTTGCTAGAGCAGTAAAGCAAGAAAAAATAAGTAAGGCAAATAGATTGGAAAGGAGGAAACAGAACTGCCTCTATTCACAGATATGATTATCTCCATAGAAAATCCCAAGGAATCTATAAGAAAACTCCTAGGATAAGTGAGTTCAGCAAGATCACAGGATTAAAGGTTAACATAAAAAATCAATCATATTTCTATATGTGATCATGTACAATTGGAAACATGATTATTTACATAGGATAAATTTCAGTGAACTAGCCACAAGTCAGAGAGATTCCCTCTAACTTTGCTACTTAGCTAGTTAAAAGACCTAGATGGGACTTCCCTGGTGGTCCAGCGGCTAAGACTCCGCGATCCCAATGCAGAGGGCCCGGGTTCGATCCCTGGTCAGGGAACTAGATCCCACATGCTACAACTAAGAGTTCGCATGCCACAACTAACGGTTCTGCATACCACATCTAAAAGATCCCACATGCTGCAACTAAAGATCCCACATGCCACAATTAAAGATCTCGCATGCTGCAACGAAGATCCCATGTGCCACAACTAAGACCCAACGCAGCCAAATAAATAAATAAATAAATAAATAAATAAATAAATAAATAAGTGCGATAAACTAGAGCTCTAGGTTTAAAAAAAAAAAAAAGACATAGGTGTTTCTACTTCATTGACTAGTTAATTACCTAGTTTATGAATTACCCTTAACTTAGTGTAACTGGTACACCAAAAGGGACCCTTTCTTCCTGGAGAGAATGCCAACAGCACCTCACAGGACTCAGGGCAATTTGATCTCCTTCACTTACTGCTTTGGACTTTCCTTAGAGGAACGCCAGGTTCTTCTTCTTCCTCAAGCAGCTCAGCACTTTGTAAGAGAGCATGGATCTCTGGGTGCAGGTCATCTACACTAGCTTCCCCTGAAGCTAGTGCTCTGCAATGCAACACCAAGGCAACATCTTGGTTATAGAAATGAAAATATCGGCATACTCTACTTGCTTCATGCACACAGCCATCATCCAATAGGCGCCCAATCAAAAAGTTTAGGGACTCCTGCTCCTTCCAATTCAGTTTGTTCTCACAAGTGTCTTTGGATGGAAGGCCATTAAATTCTAAGTATTTTGATGTGTTCAGAGCAGCCAACTTAGAGAATGAAAACTCATTGGCTAAGCTTTCAAAGGAAAGTTCACCAGTAGTTGAAATCTGTTGAGAACATCTGGGGTCTATTTCCTCCTGGTTTCCCCTGAGGGTGTGCTGGGTGATGCGGCAGAGCCAGATCTGCTTCTCTAGCTCCTCCAGCTCCTCCAAAGGCACCAGGTCCTCCTGGGCAAGCCAGTGTCCTGCCAGAGTGAGCAGCAGATGGCGCTCCTCAGCGCTGCTTGGTCCCTCTTCAGCTGGGCACTCACATGCCGTAAGAGCCTGGGCTGAGAAAAAGGAAGAAGCTGCTTTGCTTGAAATGGAATTTTTCTTAAAATTCTCATGACATTTTTTCCAGAAGTCAATTCTTGCTTGTTTCAGGGACCACTGGTCAATGTGTTTTAAGGTCTGCATTTCCTGTGTTATCTGTGAAATTGAACACAGCAATTTTTAGCCTTTCCTGGATAAAGAAATATCATAAATGCTAATGCTCCCTCGGTATACCATACTTGTTAAAACTCAAATCAAGTTAGAGAACATGGGACTTGGCTACAGATGATCCTGGATATTTCATCTGGAAAGTTAAGGTATGAAAAACAACTCTAAATTTATCTAATTGAATGAGGTTCAAGAGGAAGCCACCTTATATCTAATTCTATTCAAAGTAAAATAATTGTAGCATGTCCTGTAAGCTAACCTTATATTAAAGGAAACATTCCTCAAAAATGGGCATTCTAGGCTCATTCATTTCTGAAAGTAATGTCTGTGTCGAAAGCGAAAAAGTATCATCACTGGTAAATCACATACCTCATTTAGTTCTGTTTAATGCTGGTTCAAAAAGCTAAGATTTTAAATAACTTAAAAGACTAATGATACCTCTTCAATAACCAAGTTGTCCACAGGTAGCTCAGCTAGTTCTGCTACCCTCCTGGCCAAAGCAAAGTATCCATCTGTCTCCAGTTTTTCCAAAATTGATCTACATTCCTGCTGAAAATTCTCAAGGCTGTAGCTGGTAATAATTACACGATTAATGGCTATGGACGTATCCTTCAAAATTTGGCTAAGGACACACAGCTTCTTCACATCTGGACCTGTGCCAAAGAGAAGCAGATATAAGCATTTAATCAGTAAAATACTGCTATGGCATTTCAAGAGTAACTAAATATGAGGGGAGAATATATTTAACATAATAATGTAGTTAAAGGGAAAATAAAAACCGATTTTTCTACTCTGGTTGGCTGGCAGAGGAAGCCAAAGGCAACTCCTATATAGTAAGAACTAATAAGATTAGCACATGGACTCCATCTATAAATCTGGCTTTATATACCAGGCAGAAGTTGGTGGCCTACTATGTAGTAGCAACTCAGTTAACCTTGGGAAGATCTGGCCATTCATTCAGGTTGGTTCCATCTTTTTCCAGATTTTTCTCCTACCTTGAACAAATTTGTTTTTATGATTGTTCACTCATTCATTCACTGCAGGCATCATGTGGATGAAGACACAGAACTTCTAGGACAGTTGAAACTGCAGGTGGTCAACAGCCAAAGCTCTAACACGGTACACTGTATTCAGAATGGAGCACCACTTGCTCCTCCAGATACCTATCTAACTTAACCCAGGGAGACCCAGCTAAGAACTGCCTAATGTCCCCAGGAAAGTCTCTCTCTCTTTTTTTAATCAAAGTATAATATAAGTGACTTAACAATATTATATCAGTTTCAGGTGTACAACATAGTGCTTTGATATTTTTGAACATTACAAAATGATCACCATGATACATCTAGTTACTATCACCATACAAAGTTATTACAATTTTATTGACTATATTCCCTATGCTACATTACATCCTTGTGACTTACGTATTTTATAACTGGGAGTTTGTACCTCTTAATCCCCTCCGCTTATTTTGCCCATCCCCTCACCCTCCTCCTCTCTGGCAACCAACAGTTTGTTCCTGGTATCTATGAGTTAGTTTCTGTTTGTTCATTCGTTCTTTAGATTCCACATATAAGTGAAACCAAACAAATTCTTATCCTTAGTAACATTAGGAATTCTCTGCCAATAATTTATGTGGCTGGGTTTGCTCCTACTCCCAAATATAGTATGCATAGAGCCTACGTGTGCCCTACCATAAAGGAGGGGCATGGAAAACCTTCTGTAGGAGCCTGCTCCCAATGCCACCTGCTGAGCTGTGCTCCGATTTGCGCAGTTCCAGGGACAGTGAGACACCTCGCACAATAACCACCAGTATGAGCATACTGGGTTTCTTTGCAGGCATAATATAAAACATAAGTCTTTTAAAAAACCTTTCTTTTCTCTAAGCACATACATGATATGCACGTACAACTATTCTATAAAAACAGAAATAATTTAATTACGTGAATAAAAGCATTATAGTAATGGTTAACAATGTAGACAATCCTTGTAATTTTTTAAGGATAGGGTTAACTCTGGCAAGAGAACAGGAAATTTATTTCTTAAGAAAATTAAAGTTACTAGAGACCAATGAAAGTACCTTATATTAAAAGGACCTACTGTCTGGTCTACGCAGTAACTGACAGTAGTTTATATACACTGCATTTTGGAAACACCCCCCCTTCCCTTCTAGTCACCAGCCCCACAGCCTACAACACGGGCATGAAGCCCAGGCATTCTGCGCCTGTTCTGTGCAAATGTGAGCTTTCCAGTTGAACATCTGTGAGTTTAAATGTGATAAAATAACCCTGGTAGTGAAAAATACCAGAATCTAGCGTAAAAGAACGTTATCACTCAACAAAAACTTGAAGTTATCAGACAAGTAGAAAAAAGGGTAAGGCAATACTGGTTTCATTCAATCAGCAACAAGCTTAGAGACTGCCAATGTCTGGAGGAATCTGGAAAAAATCGACACAATTAGTCTCTTAAAACCTTCAAAATGAATTAGGCATTCCTGAAACAAGTCTGTGACCTTGAACAATGATGACATGTTAAGGTTACTTGTCAAAGAAAACAATAATAGTGACAGGGTAGTATAGAGGCTAGCCAGGGGAAATTTGGCTATTTGCTTAGAATTAGTAGATAGTTGTATTACTTGTGTTATACCCTGTTGTGCTGCTGTAAATGCTTTAACCATGACTGAAGTTTCCTGTAACCTCTTCTTCACACCCTGTTCTGGACTGTAATGTCTTATATCCTATGCATTTTAATTTCCTGAATGCCCTTCTAAAATATTTTCAGGATTAGGTAAGCTAACTTCTTAACAGCAACTTCCCTGTAAGTATTGTCTTACCGTCAGAGAAGAGATGCTCTATTCCAACAAACAGCTGTAAAAGCTTCCCCAGCTCATACTGGGTCCTACACTGCTGCAGCATAAGCTTCAAAAGAAAATACACATGCTCCTTCAGCCATGGGGCAGGAATGATAGCGTGGACCCTTGTGGCTGCCGTTTCAAGCTATGAAAAAAAAAGAAAGGGTCAGGGAAAGTGGTTTCTCAGGAACAGCAAATCAAAACCTCTGAATTTGGGAATGTCTAAGAAAGCCAAGGTACCATCAAAGGCATCTCCTATTACAAAGGAGAATGCTTATTCAGGTCCTTTTCAAACAGCAGTAATTTGTAGTGCAGCTCAGAGGAGTAGCAAAAATAAGCCCTCTTTGGCAGCTTTGTAGTTTGTCTCTTTGTGGGACATCCTGTTGTAGAGAGCTATGTGTGTGAAAGTCAAAAATGGGAACGAGACCTAAAGACTCAATGGAGTGAAGCAATGCAAATACCGCCAAGTTAGGGACTGCCCAAGTTAACAGTCCTGTGAGTGGCTGTGAAATTAACCAGACATGTTTCACTTAGCAGCTTCTTTAGAGAGGGGTCTAGTCCTGCCCTGAGTCCAGAAGATTTGAAATTCACATGCGAAGACCTCTTAAAAAGACCTGCTTAACATTGCTGAGCTGGTTCTATTAGTTTGCTTGTAGTTTATACTATCATTAGAGAAGGATCTCAATTAGCAAGCCTGAACTTTTGTCATTTCAATCAAATGCTAAAAATGTTAATAGGAAGATGACCCCAAGAAGCAGCCACATCAAGCTTGAATCAGAGCATTAGTTCTTTTTTAAAAATTTTATTTATTTATTTATTTTTGGCTGCGTTGAGTCTTCGTTGCTACGCGCGGGCTTTCTCTAGTTGCGGCGAGCGGGGGCTACTCTTCATCGCGGTGCGCGGGCTTCTCACTGCAGTGGCTTCTCTTATTGCAGAGCATGGGCTCTAGGGTGCAAGCTCAGTAGTTGTGGCGCACGGCATGTGGGATCTTCCCGGACCAGGGCTCGAACCCGGTCCCCTGCATTGGCAGGCGGATTCCTAACCACTGCGCCACCAGGGAAGCCCCCAGAGCATTAGTTCTTAGTCTTTATTTACTTGTTTCCCTACCTCTGTCGCTCTAAGAAGAGGGTCTATGGCAGACAGACGACGGAACTGGTTAAAGTAAAAAATATATGGAAGTAAAGAGCTCAGGTAACGATGGAGCAGCTGCACTGCCCCTTGGTTGGGGGCTGGAGCAGGGGCAGACAAGCAAGAATCAGAAGAGACCTGGAAGGACCTAAATGTAAAATGCAAAACTATAAAACTCCTAGGAGATAACATGGGAGGAAACGTAGGTGACCTTGGGTACGGTGATGGCTTTTTTAGATAAAATACCAGAGAAAGAATTCACGAAGGAAATAACTGACAAGCTGGACTTCACTAAAATTAAAACCGGCCCTACAAAAGACAATGTCAAGAGAATCAGATGACAAGCCACAGACTGGGAGAAAATATTTGCAAAATACACACCTGATAAAGGACTGTTATCTAAAATACACAAAGAACTCTTAAAACTGAACAAAAGAAGACAAACAACACTATTAAAAAAATAGGCCAAAGAGCTTAACAGATACCTGACCAAACAACGTACACAGATGGCAAATAAGCATATGAGAAGAAGATCCATACCATATGCCATCAGGGAAATGCAAATTAAGACAATGACATATCACAACATACCTAAGAATGGCCAAAATCTGGAACTCTGACAACACCAAAGGTTAGCAAGGATATGGAGACACAGGAACTCTCATTCATCGCTGGTGGGAATGCAAAACAGTGCAGCCATTTTGGAAGACAGTTTGGTGGTCTCTTCCAAAACTAACATACTCTCACCATATGATCGAGTACTCCTTGGTACTGATATTTACCCAAATGAGTTGAAAACTTATGTCCACAGAAGAACCTGCACACGGATGTTTAGAGCAGCCTTATTCATAATTGCCAAAACTTGGAAGCAACCAAGATGTCCTGCAGTAGGTGAATGGATAAATAGACTGGTATATCCAGACAATGTAGTATTATTCAGCACTAAAAAGAAATGAGCTATCAAGCCATGAAAAAGACATGAAAGAAACTTAAATGCAGGGTGTGGAGTCAAGATGGTGGAGTAGGAGGACGTAGAGTTCATGTCTCCTCACATCTAGGGCACCAACCAGGCGCTGGTGAGGGACCTTGGACACCTAAGGGGACGGGAGGAATCCCTGTGTGACCAGGGCCTTGGTTCCCAGGCCAGGGGTCAGGCCTGAGCTCCTGTGGTGGGAGTGCTGAGTCCAAACCACTGGACTAACAGAGAACCTCAGACCACAGGGAATATTAATGGGTGTGAGCTCTCCCATTGGTCCTCATCTCAGCACCAAGACCCAGCTCCACCCAACTGCCTGCAAACTCCAGTGCTGGATGCCTCAGGCCAAACAACCAGCAAGACAGGAACACGGCCCCACCCATCAAAAAAAATGAGATGACAAAAAAATATGGTACAGACGAAGAAACAAGGTAAAAACCTACAAGACCAAATAAATGAAGAGGAAATCAGCAACCTACCTGAAAAAGAATTCAGAGTACTGATAGTAAAGATGATACAAAATCTCGTAAATAGAATGGAGGCACAGACCAAAAAAATACAAGAATGTTTCACAAGGACCTAGAAGAACTAAAGAACAAACAAACAGTGATGAACAACACAACAACTGAAATGAAAAATACACTAGAAGGAATCAATAACAGAACTGAAGGAGAAGAACAAATAAGTGAGCTGGAAGATAGAATGGTAGAAATAACAGCCAAGGAGCAGAATAAAGAAAAAAAAATGAAAAGAAATAAGGACAGTCTCAGAGACCTCTGGGACAACATTAAACGCACCAACATTTGAATTACAGGGGTCCCAGAAGAAGAAGAGAAAGAGAAAGGGTCTGAGAAAATATTTGAAGAGATTATAGTCGAAAAATCCCCTAACATGGGAAAGAAAATAGTCAATCAAGTCCAGGAAGCACACAGAGTCCCATACAGGATAAATCCAAGGGGAAACATGCCAAGACACACACTAATCAAACTAACAAAAATTAAATTCAAAGAAAAAATATTAAAAGCAACAAGGGAAAAGCAACCAATAACCTACAAGGGAATCCCCATAAGGTTATCAGCTGATTTTTCAGCAGAAACTCTGCAGGCCAGAAGGGAGTGGCAGGATATTTAAAGTGATGAAAGGGAAAAACCTACAAGCAAGATTACTCTACCCAGCAAGGATCTCATTCAGATTCAACAGAGAAATCAAAAGCTTTACAGACAAGCAAAAGCTAAGAGAATTCAGCTCCACCAAACCAGCTTTACAACAAATGCTAAAGGAACGTCTCTAGGCAGGAAACACAAGAGAAAAAAAGACCCACAAAAGCAAACCCAAAACAATTAAGAAAACAGTAACAGGAACATACATATTGATAATTACCTTGAATGTAAATGGATTAAATGCTCCAACCAAAAGACACAAACTGGTTGAATGGATACAAACACAAGACCCACATATATGCTGTCTACAAGAGACCACTTCAGACCTAGGGACACATACAGACTGAAAGTGAGGGGATGGAAAAAGATATTCCATGCAAATGGAAATCAAAAGAAAGCTGGAGTAGCAATGCTCATATCAGATAAAATAGACTTTAAAATAAAGACTGTTACACGAGACAAGGAAGGCCACTACATAATGATCAAGGGATCAATCCAAGAAGAAGATATAACAATTATAAATAGTTATGCACTCAACATAGGAGCACCTCAATACGTAAAGCAAATGCTAACAACCATAAAAGGGGAAATCCACAGTAACACAATAATAGTGGGGGACTTTAACACTCCACATACACCAATGGACAGATCATCCAGATAGAAAATAAATGAGGAAACACAGCTTTAAATGACACAGTAGGCCAGATAGACTTAATTGATATTTATAGGACGTTCCACTCAAAAGCGGCAGAATACACTTTCTTCTCAAGAGCACACAGAACATTTTCCAGGATAGAGCACATCTTGGGTCACAAATCAAGCCTCGGTAAATTTAAGAAAGTTGAAATCGTATCAAGCATCTTTTCTGACCACAACACTATGAGATTAGAAATCAATTACAGGAAGGACTTCCCTGGTGGTCCAGCAGTTAAGAATCTGCCTTCCAATGCAGGGGACGCAGGTTCAATCCCTGGTCAGGGAACTAAGATCCCATATGCCGCAGGGCAACTAAATCTGTGCGCCACAACTACTGAGCCCGCATGCTCTAGAGACCCTGTGCCACAACTAGAGACCCCACATGTCACAACTACTGAGGCCACGTGCTCTGGATCCTGCATGCCACAATTAGAGAGCCTGTGTGCTCTGGAGCCAGCGCAACACAACTAGAGAGCCAGTGCACCACAACTACCGGGCCTGCGTGCTCTGGAGCCCGTGCGCCACAACTAGAGAGCCCACACACCACAACTAGAGAGCCCACACACTGCAATAAAGAGCCCGCACGCTGCACCTAAGACCCGATGAAGCCAAATAAATAAATAAATAAATAAATATTTTTAAAAAAGAAATCAATTACAGGAAAAAAACTATAAAACACACAAACACATGGAGGCTAAACAATACGCTACTAAATAACCAAGAGATCACTGAAGAAATCAAAGAGGAAATAAAAGAATACATAGAAACAAATGACAATGAAAACACAGCAACCCAAAACCTATGGGACACAGCAAAAGCAGTTCTAAAAGGGAAGTTTATAGCAATTCAATCTCACCTGAAGAAACAAGAAAAATCTCAAACAATCTAACCTTACATCTAAAGCAACTGCAGAAAGAAGAACAAAAAAAACCCCTAGAGTTAGTAGAAGGAAAGAAATCATAAAGATCAGAGCAGAAATAAATGCAACAGAAACAAAGAAAACAATAGCAAAGATCAATAAAACTAAAAGTTGGTTCTTTGAGAAGATAAACAAAATTGATAAACCTTAAGCCAGACTCATCAAGAAAAAAAGGGAGGGACTTCCCTGGTGGTGCAGTGGTTAAGACTCCACGTTCCCAATGCAGGGGGCCCGGCTTCGATCCCTGGTCAGGGAACTAGATCCCACATGCATGCTGCAACCAAGAGTTTGCATGCCACAACTAAGGAGCCGGCTAGCTGCAACTAAGGAGCCCATGAGCTGCAACAAAGGAGCCCACGTGCTGCAACCATGGAGCTGGTAAGCCATAACTAAGGCGCCCACATGCCGCAACTAAGGAGCCCACCAGCTGCAATTAAGACCCGGTGCAACCAAATAAATATTTTTAAAAAAAGGAGAGGATTCGCACTCCCTCTTGCGAGAGCACCAGAATCACAACTGGCTGCTGGACAATCATTGACAGGAAGACCCTGGACTTCACCAAGGAGGATACCCCACATCCAAGGACAGAAGAGAAGCCACAGTGAGACGGTAGGAGGGGCGCAATCAGAGTAAAATCAAATCCCATAACTGCTGGGTGGGTGACTCACAGACTGGCGAACACTTATACCACAGAAGTCCACCCACTGGAGTGAAGGTTCTGAGCCCCACGTCAGGCTTCCCAACCTGGGGGTCCGGCTACGGGAGGAGGAATTCCTAGAGAATCAGACTTTGAAGCCTAGTGGGAATTGATTGCGGGACTTTGACAGGACTGGGGGAAAAAGAGACCCCACTCTTGGAGGGCACACACAAAGTAATGTGTGCATCGGGACCCAGGGGAAAGAGCAGTGACCCTGGGGGAGACTGAACCAGACCTACCTGCAGGTGTTGGGGGGTCTCGTGCAGAGGCGGGTGGTGGCTCTGTTTCACCGTGGGGATAAGGACACTGGCAGCAGAGGTTCTGGGAAGTTCTCCTTGGCGTGAGCCCTCCCAGAGTCTGCCATTAACCCCACCAAAGAGCACGGGTAGGCTCCAGTGTTGGGTTGCCTCAGGCAAAACAACCAACAGGGAGGGAACCCAGCCCCACCCATCAACAGTCAAGTGGATTAAGGTTTTACTGAGCTCTGACGCCACAGCAACAGGGAGGGAACCCAGCCCCACCCATCAACAGTCAAGTGGATTAAGGTTTTACTGAGCTCTGACCGCCACAGCAACAGTCAGCTCTACCCACCACCAGAGCCTCCCAGCAAGCCTCTCAGATAGCCTCAACCACCAGAGGGCAGACAGCAGAAGCAAGAAAAACTACAATCCTGCAGCCTGTGGACCAAAAACCACAGTTACAGAAAGATAGAGAAGATGAAAAGGCAGAGGGCTATGTACCAGATGAAGGAACAAGAAAAAACCCCAGAAAAACAACTAAATGAAGTGGAGATAGGCAACCTTCCAGAAAAAGAATTCAGAATAATGATAGTGAAGATGATCCAGGACCTCGGAATAAGAATGGAGACAAAGATTGAGAAGATGCAAGAAATGATTAACAAAGACCTAGAAGAATTAAAGAACAAACAAACAGAGATGACCAATACAATAACTGAAATGAAAACTACACTAGAAGGAATCAATAGCAGAATAACTGAGGCAGAAGAACGGATAAGTGACCTGGAACACAGAATGGTGGAATTCACTGCTGCGGAACAGACTAAAGAAACAAGAATGAAAAGAAATGAAGACACCCTAGGAGACCTCTGGGACAACATTAAACGCAACAACATTCGCATTATAGGGGTCCCAGAAGGAGAAGAGAGAGAGAAAGGACCAGAGAAAATATTTGAAGAGATTATAGTCAAAAACTTCCCTAACATGGGAAAGGAAATAGCCACCCAAGTCCAGGAAGCGCAGAGAGTCCCATACAGGATAAACCCAAGGAGAAACACGCCGAGACACATAGTAATCAAAGTGGCAAAAATTAAAGACAAAGAAAAATTATTGAAAGCAGCAAGGGAAAAACGACAAATAACATACAAGGGAACTCCCATAAGGTTAACAGCTGATTTCTCAGCAGAAACTCTGCAAGCCAGAAGGGAGTGGCATGATATACTTAAAGTGATGAAAGGGAAGAACCTACAACCAAGATTACTCTACCCGGCAAGGATCTCATTTAGATTTGATGGAGAAATCAAAAGCTTTAGAGACAAGCAAAAGCTAAGAGAATTCAGCACCACCAAACCAGCTCTACAACAAATGCTAAAGGAACTTCTCTAAGTGGGAAACACAAGAGAAGAAAAGGACCTACAAAAACAAACCCAAAACAATTAAGAAAATGGTCATAGGAACATACATATCAATAATTACCTTAAACGTGAATGGATTAAATGCCCCAACCAAAAGACATAGACTGGCTGAATGGATACAAAAACAAGACCCATATATATGCTGTCTACAAGAGACCCACTTTAGACCTAGGGACACATACAGACTGAAAGTGAGGGGATGGAAAAAGATATTCCATGCAAATGGAAATCAAAAGAAAGCTGGAGTAGCTATACTCATATCAGATAAAATAGACTTTAAAATAAAGAATGTTACAAGAGACAAGGAAGGACACTACATAATGATCCAGGGATCAATCCAAGAAGAAGATATAACAATTATAAATATATATGCACCCAACATAGGAGCACCTCAATACATAAGGCAACTGCTAACAGCTATAAAAGAGGAAATCGACAGTAACACAGTAATAGTGGGGGACTTTAACACCTCACTTACACCAATGGACAGATCATCCAAAATGAAAATAAATAAGGAAACAGAAGCTTTAAATGACACAATAGACCAGATAGATTTAATTGATATATATAGGACATTCCATCCAAAAACAGCAGATTACACGTTCTTCTCAAGTGCGCACGGAACATTCTCCAGGATAGATCACACCTTGGGTCACAAATCAAGCCTCAGTAAATTTAAGAAAATTGAAATCATATCAAGCATCTTTTCTGACCACAACGCTATGAGATTAGAAATGAATTACAGAGAAAAAAACGTAAAAAAGACAAACACATGGAGGCTAAACAATACGTTACTAAATAACCAAGAGATCACTGAAGAAATCAAAGAGGAAATAAAAAAATACCTAGAGACAAATGACAATGAAAACACGATGACCCAAAACCTATGGGATGCAGCGAAAGCAGTTCTAAGAGGGAAGTTTATAGCTATACAAGCCTACCTAAAGAAACAAGAAAAATCTCAAGTAAACAATCTAACCTTACACCTAAAGAAACTAGAGAAAGAAGAACAAACAAAACCCAAAGTTAGCAGAAGGAAAGAAATCATAAAGATCAGAGCAGAAATAAATGAAATAGAAACAAAGAAAACAATAGCAAAGATCAATAAAACTAAAAGCTGGTTGTTTGAGAAGATAAACCTAATTGATAAGCCATTAGCCAGACTCATCAAGAAAAATAGGGAGAGGACTCAAATCAATAAAATCAGAAATGAAAAAGGAGAAGTTACAACAGACACCGCAGAAATACAAAGCATCCTAAGAGACTACTACAAGCAACTTTATGCCAATAAAATGGACAACCTGGAAGAAATGGACAAATTCTTAGAAAGGTATAACCTTCCAAGACTGAATCAGGAAGAAACAGAAAATATGAACAGACCAATCACAAGTAATGAAATTGAAACTGTGATTAAAAATCTTCCAACAAACAAAAGTCCAGGACCAGATGGCTTCACAGGTGAATTCTATCAAACATTTAGAGAAGAGCTAACACCCATCCTTCTCAAACTCTTCCAAAAAATTGCAGAGGAAGGAACACTCCCAAACTCATTCTATGAGGCCACCAGCACCCTGATACCAAAACCAGACAAAGATACTACAAAAAAAGAAAATTACAGACCAATATCACTGATGAATATAGATGCAAAAATCCTCGACAAATTACTAGCAAACAGAATCCAACAACACATTAAAAGGATCATACACCACGATCAAGTGGGATTTATCCCAGGGATGCAAGGATTCTTCAATATACGCAAATCAATCAATGTGATACACCATATTAACAAACTGAAGAATAAAAACCATATGATCATCTCAATAGATGCAGAAAAAGCTTCTGACAAAATTCAACACCCATTTCTGATAAAAACTCTCCAGAAAGTGGGCATAGAGGGAACCTACCTCAACATAATAAAGGCCATATATGACAAACCCACAGCAAACATCATTCTCAATGGTGAAAAACTGAAAGCATTTCCTCTAAGATCAGGAACGAGACAAGGATGTCCACTCTCACCACTATTATTCAACATAGTTCTGGAAGTCCTAGCCACGGCAATCAGAGAAGAAAAAGAAATAAAAGGAATACAAATTGGAAAAGAAGAAGTAAAACTGTCACTGTTTGCGGAAGACATGATACTATACATAGAGAATCCTAAAACTGCCACCAGAAAACTGCTAGAGCTAATCAATGAATATGGTAAAGTTGCAGGATACAAAATTAATGCACAGAAATCTCTGGCATTCCTATACACTAATGATGAAAAATCTGAAAGAGAAATTAAGGAAACACTCCCATTTACCATTGCAACAAAAAGAATAAAATACCTAGGAATAAACCTACCTAGGGAGACAAAAGACCTGTATGCAGAAAACTATAAGACACTGATGAAAGAAATTAAAGATGATACCAACAGATGGAGAGATATACCATGTTCTTGGATTGGAAGAATCAACATTGTGAAAATGAGTATACTACCCAAAGCAATCTACAGATTCAATGCAATCCCTATCAAATTACCAATGGCATTTTTTACGGAGCTAGAACAAATCATCTTAAAATTTGTATGGAGACACAAAAGACCCCGAATAGCCAAAGCAGTCTTGAGGGAAAAAAATGGAGCTGGAGGAATCCGACTCCCTGACTTCAGACTATACTACAAAGCTACAGTAATCAAGACAATATGGTACTGGCACATAAACAGAAACATAGATCAATGGAACAAGATAGAAAGCCCAGAGATTAACCCACGCACCTATGGTAAACTAATCTATGACAAAGGAGGCAAAGATATACAATGGAGAAAAGACAGTCTCTTCAATAAGTGGTGCTGGGAAAACTGGACAGCTACATGTAAAAGAATGAAATTAGAATACTCCCTAACACCATACACAAAAATAAACTCAAAATGGATTAGAGACCTAAATATAAGACTGGACACTATAAAACTCTTAGAGGAAAACATAGGAAGAACACTCTTTGACATAAATCACAGCAAGGTCTTTTTTGATCCACCTCCTAGAGTAATGGAAATAAAAACAAAAATAAACAAGTGGGACCTAATGAAACTTCAAAGCTTTTGCACAGCAAAGGAAACCATAAACAAGACAAAAAGACAACCCTCAGAACGGGAGAAAATATTTGCAAATGAATCAACGGACAAAGGATTAATCTCCAAAATATATAAACAGCTCATTCAGCTCAATATTAAAGAAACAAACACCCCAATCCAAAAATGGGCAGAAGACCTAAATAGACATTTCTCCAAAGAAGACATCCAGACGGCCACGAAGCACATGAAAAGATGCTCAACATCACTAATTATTAGAGAAATGCAAATCAAAACTACAATGAGGTATCACCTCACTCCTGTTAGAATGGGCATCATCAGAAAATCTACAAACAACAAATGCTGGAGAGGGTGTGGAGAAAAGGGAACCCTCTTGCACTGTTGGTGGGAATGTCAATTGATACAGCCACTATGGAGAACAATATGGAGGTTCCTTAAAAAACTAAAAATAGAATTACCATATGATCCAGCAATCCCACTACTGGGCATATACCCAGAGAAAACCGTAATTCAAAAAGACACATGCACCCGAATGTTCATTGCAGCACTATTTACAATAGCCAGGTCATGGAAGCAACCTAAATGCCCATCAACAGACAAATGGATAAAGAAGATGTGGTACATATATACAATGGAATATTACTCAGCCATAAAAAGGAACGAAACTGAGTCATTTGTTGAGACGTGGATGGATCTAGAGACTGTCATACAGAGTGAAGTAAGTCAGAAAGAGAAAAACAAATATCGTATATTAATGCATGTATGTGGAACCTAGAAAAATGGTACAGATGAGCCAGTTTGCAGGGCAGAAGTTGAGACACAGATGTAGAGAATGGACATATGGACACCAAGGGGGGAAAACTGCGGTGAGGTGGGGATGGTGGTGTGCTGAATTGGGCGATTGGGATTGACATGTATACACTGATGTGTATAAAATTGATGCCTAATAAGAACCTGCAGTATAAAAAAACAAACAACTAATACTAAACTTTCACTGGGTTATTTGTATGGAAATATGTTAATATAAATGTTTCAGACATTACATGAAATTTCTAAAAATCTTATATTTGTATGTGTATGGAAATATGTATGGAAATATGTTAATATAAATGTTTCAGACATTACATGAAATTTCTAAAAATCTTATATGTTCTGGTATAATGTTATATGTAATAATCCTAGTTATTACTTTAAAATGTATATCTCAGAAATAACTAAAAAAAAAAAAATAGGAGAGGATTCAAATCAGTAAAATTAGAAATGAGAAAAGGAGAAATTACAACTGACACTGCAGAAGTACAAAGGATCATAAGAGACTACTTACTACAAGCAACTATATGTCAATAAAATGGACAACCTGGAAGAAATGGACAAATTCTTAGAAAGGTATAACCTTCCAAGACTGAACCAGGAAGAAATAGAAAATATGAACAGACCAATCACAAGTAATGAAATTGAAACTGTGATTAAAAATCTTCCAACAAACAAAAAAAAAGCCCAGGACCAGATGGCTTCACAGGTGAATTCTATCAAACATTTAGAGAAGAGCTAACACCCATCCTTCTCAAACTCTTCCAAAAAACTGTGGAGGAAGGATCACTCCCAAACTAATTCTATGAGGCCACCATCACCCTGATACCAAAACCAGAAAAAGATACTACAAAAAAAAGGAAATTACAGACCAATATCACTCATCAATATAGATGCAAAAATCCTCAACAAAATACTAGCAAACAGAATCCAACAACACATTAAAAGGATCATACACCATGATCAAGTGGGATTTATCCCAGGGATGCAAGGATTCTTCAATATATGCAAATCAATCAATGTGATACACCATATAAACAAATTGAAGAATAAAAACCATATGATCATCTCAATAGATGCAGAAAAAGCTTTTGACAAAATTCAACACCCATTTATGATAAAAACTCTCCAGAAAGTGGGCACAGGCCACTACCTCAACATAATAAAGGCCATGTATGACAAACCCACAGCAAACATCATTCTCAATGGTGAAAAACTGAAAGCATTTCCTCTAAGATCAGGAACAAGACAAGGATGTCCACTCTCACCACTATTATTCAACATAGTTTTGGAAGTCCTAGCCACGGCAATCAGAGAAGAAAAAGAAATACAAATTGGAAAAGAAGAAGTAAAACTGTCACTGTTTGCAGATGACATGATACTATTCATAGAGAATCCTAAAGATGCCACCAGAAAACTACTAGAGCTAATCAATGAATTTGGTAAAGTTGCAGGATACAAAATTAAGGCACAGAAATCTCTTGCATTCCTATACGCTAATTATGAAAAATCTGAAAGAGAAATTAAGGAAACACTCCCATTTACCACTGCAACAAAAAGAATAAAATACCTAGGAATAAACCTACCTAGGGAGACAAAAGACCTGTATGCAGAAAACTATAAGACACTGATGAAAGAAATTAAAGATGATGCAAACAGATGGAGAGATATACCATGTTCTTGGATTGGAAGAATCAATATTGTGAAAATGACTATATTACCCAAAGCAATCTACAGATTCAATGCAATCCCTATCAAATTACCAATGGCAGTTTTTATGGAACTAGAACAAAAAACCTTAAAATTTGTATGGAGTCACAAAAGACCCCGAATATCCAAAGTGGTCTTGAGGGAAAAAAACCGAGCTGGAGGAATCAGGCTCCCTGACTTCAGACTATACTACAAAGCTACAGTAATCAAGACACTATGATACTGGCACAAAAACAGAAATATAGATCAATGGTACAGGATAGAAAGCCCAGAGATTAACCCACGTACCTATGGTCACCTAATCTATGCCAAAGGAGGCAAGCATATACAGTGGAGAAAAGACAGTCTCTTCAATAAGTGGTGCTGGGAAAACTGGACAGCTACATGTAAACGAATGAAATTAGAACACTCCCTAACACCATACACAAAAATAAACTGAAAATGGATTAAAGGCCTAAATGTAATACTGGACATTATAATACTCTTACAGGATAACATAGGAAAAACACTTTTTGACATAAATCACAGCAAGATCTTTTTTGACTCACCTCCTAGAGAAATGGAAATAAAAACAAAAATAAACAAATGGGACCTAATGAAACTTAAAAGCTTCTGCACAGCAAAGGAAACCATAAACAAGACGAAAAGGCAACCCTCAAAATGGGAGAAAATATTTGCAAATGAAGCAACTGACAAAGGATTAATCTCCAAAATATACAAACAGCTCATGCAGCTCAATATCAAAACAACAAACCCAATCAAAAAATGGGCAGAAGACCTAAACAGACATTTCTCCAAAGAACACATACAGATGGCCAAGAGGCACATGAAAAGATGCTCAACATTACTAATTATTAGAGAAATGCAAGTCAAAACTACAGTGAGGTATCACCTCCCAATCAGAATGGCCATCATCAAAAAATCTACAAACAATAAATGCTGGAGAGGGTGTGGAGAAAAGGGAACCCTCCTGCACTGCTGGTGGGAATGTAAATTGATACAGCCACTATGGAGAACAGTATGGAGTTTCCGTAAAAAACTGAAATTACAACTACCATTTTTTAGCAATAAAGTGTTTTTAAATTAAGGTATGTATATATATATTTTTAGACATAATACTATTGCACCCTTAACAGACTACAGTATAGTGTAAACATAACTTTTTTTTTAAAGATTTATTTATTTTTTTTTAAAATTTATTTATTTTATTTTATTTATTTATTTTTTATTTATGGCTGTGTTGGGTCTTTGTTTCTGTGCGAGGGCTTTCTCCAGTTGCGGCAAGCGGGGGCCACTCTTCATCGCGGTGTGCAGGCCTCTCACTATCGCGGCCTCTCTTGTTGCGGAGCACAGGCTCCAGATGCGCAGGCTCAGTAATTGTGGCTCACGGGCCTAGTTGCTCCGCGGCATGTGGGATCTTCCCAGACCAGGGCTCGAACCCGTGTCCCCTGCATTGGCAGGCAGATTCTCAACCACTGCGCCACCAGGGAAGCCTTAAACATAACTTTTATATGCACCGGGAAACCAAAAAATCTATGTGACTCACTTTATTGCGATATTCACTTTATTGTGGTGGTCTGGAACTGAACCTGCAATATCTCAAAGGTATGCCCGTACTCTGCTTACAATAATGGACAGAATAACCTGACAGGAGACAAGTAAGGAAATAGAGGACTTCACACAATAAACCAACTAGATCTAACAGACATACACAGAACACTCTCCCAACAACAATAAAAAACACATTCTTCTCGAGTTCACATGGCGTATTTTCCAGGAGAGAACATATGTTAACTGCAATTACAGATTACAGATTTTAAAAGACAGATATCAGATTGCAGATTTTAAAAGACAGATATCATATGAAGTATCTTCTCTGACTACAATGGGATGATGTTAGAAGTCAATAACAAAAGGAAAACTGGAAAACTGACAAAATTGTGGAAATTAAACAACACATTTTTAAAGAAAGAAGACTCAAATTACTAAATCAGAAATGAAAGTGGGGACATAACTACCTATTCTACAGAAATAAAAAGGATTATAAGAGAGTACTATGAACAACTGTATGCCAAAAAGTTGGATGACCTAGATGAAATGGACAGATTCCTTGAAACACAAAATCTACCGAGACTAAATCACAAAGAAATAGATAATCTGAATAGACCAAATCTCCTAGTAAGGAGATTTAATCAGTAGTCAAAAATCTCCCAACCAAAAAAGCAAAACAAAACCAAAACCGATTCCTAACAAAGAAAAGCCATGGACCTGATGGGTTTACTGGTGAATTCTACCAAACATTTAAAGAACTAATACCAATCTTTCTCAAACTTTTCCAAAAAACTGGAGAGGAAAGAACACTTCCCTACTTATTCTATGAAACCAGCATAATCTTGATACCGAAGACAGATAAGGACACTACAATAAAACTACCGACCAATATCCTTTATGAACACTGATGTAAAAATCCTCAACACAAGACTGGCAATCTGAATTCGGCAGCATATTAAAAGGATTATATACCATAACCAAATGGGATTTATTCCTGGAATGCAAGAATGGTTCAACATACAAAATTCAATATATACATCACAGTTTTCTCCAACAGAATGAAGAAAAAAAAAAACCCACATGATCATCTTAATTGATGCAGAAAAAGTATCTGACAAAATTAAACACCACCGCATGATAAAAAAAACACTCAACAAACTAGGAATAGAAGGAAACTACTTCCAGATAGTAAAAGCCTTATGTGAAAAACCCACAACAAACATCATACTCAACGGAGCAAGACTGAGAGCATTCCTCTAAGATCAGGAACAAGGCAAAGATGCCTGCTTTCACCACTTCTATTCAACACAGTTCTGTAAGTTCTAGCCAGAGTGTTTAGGCAAGAAAAAGAAATAAAACGCATCCAAGTTGGAAAGGAAGAAATAAAATGATCTCTGTTTGCAGGTATGATCTTATATAGAAAACCCTAAAGATTCCACCATAAAACTTAAGGGTAAATGAACTGAGCAAAGTAGCAGGATACAAAGTCAACACACAAAAATCAGTTGCATTTCTATACACAAACAATGAGCAATCTTTAAAGGAAATTATGTTTCCATTTCCAATAGCATCAAAAAGAATAGGACTTCCCTGGCAGTACAGCATTTAAGACTCTGTGCTTCCACTGCAGGGGATGGGGGTTCAATCCCTGGTCAGGGAGCTAGGATCCCACATGCCACATGGTGCAGCCAAAGAAAAAGAATAAAGTACTTAGGAATTAACTTAACCAATGAGGTAAAAGACTTGTACAATGAAAACTACAAAACACTGCTGAAAGAAACTAAAGACATAAGTAAATGGAAACACATTCCATGTTTATGAATTGGAAGTCTTACTATAGTTAAAATCTCATTACTATCCCAAAAATCTACAGATTCAATGCAATCCCTATCAAAATCCCCATGATATTTTGTTTTCACAGAAAATTCTAACATCATATGGAATCTCAAGGGACCCCGAATAGCCAAAACAATCTTGAAAAAAACTAAAAAAACTAGAGGACTCACTCTTCCTGATTTCAAAACTTATTACAAAGCTACTACAGTAATCAAAATAGCCAAATGAAGACAGACATATAGACCAATGGCTAAGAACAGAAAGCCCAGAAATAAACCCTCATATACACAGTCAAATGATATTTGACAAGGGTGCCAAGACCATTCAATGAGGAAAGAACAGTCTTTTCAACAAATGGTGCTGGGAAAACTGGATATCCACATGCAAAAAAATGAAGTTGGACCCTTACCGAACAACATACACAAAAATTAACTCAAAATGGACCAAGGACCTAAATATGTAAGACCTAAAACAATATAACTCTTAGAAGAAAACACAGGACAAGAGCTTCACAACACTGGATTTGGCAATAATTTCTGGGCTAGGATACCACAGGCACAGGTAGCAAAAAAAAAAAAATATGCAAATTGGACTTCATGAAAATTTAAACAATTTTGTGCATCAAAGGACACCATCAACAGAGTAAAAAGGCAACCCACAGAATGGGAGAAAATATTTACAAATCATATGTATGACATGGGATTAATATCCAGAATATATAGAGAATTCCTAAAATTCAACAACCAAAAAAACAAGCAACTCAATTCAAAAATGGGCAAAGGACTTGAATAGACATTTCTCCAAAGAAGATATACAAATGGCCAATAAGCACATGAAAAGATGCTCAACATCACTAATCATTAGGGAAATGCAAATCAAAAATACAATGAGATACCATCTCACACCCATGAGGATGACTACTATCAAAAATACAGAAAACAAGTGCTGAAGAGGATGTGGAAAATTGGAAGCCTGTGTACTGTTAGTGGGAATAGTATAGCTGCTATGGAAAACAGTATGGCAGTTCCTCAAAATATCAGAAATAGAATTACCATGTCATCCAGCAATTTCACTTCTAGGTAGATACCCAAACAAATTGAAAGCAAGGTCTATATATATTTGTACACAATGTTCATAGCAGTATTATTTGCAAAAGCTAAAAAATAGAAGCAACCCAAATGTCCATTGACGGATGAATGGACAGGCAAAATGTGGTATATAAATACAATGGAATATGAATATTATTCAGCACTACAAAGGGAGGAAATTCTGACACATGTTACAACATGGATGAATCTTGAGGACATTATGTTAAGTGAAATAAACCAGTCACAAGAAGAAAAATACTGTATGATTCCACTTCTATGAGGTACTTAGTCAAAATCATAAAGACAGAAAGTAGAATGGTGATTGACAGGGGCTAGTGGGAGGGGAGAATGGAGAATTATTGTTTAATGGCTATAGAATTTCAGCTTTACAAGATGAAAAGAGAGTTACGGGAAAAAAAAAAAAAAGAAAAGAGATCTATGGGGATGGATGGTGGTGCTGACGGTTGCACAACAATGTGAATGTAGTTAATGCCACTGAACTATGTACTTACAAATGGTTAAGATGGTATAGGGCTTCCCTGGTGGTGCAGTGATTAAGAATCCGCCTGCCAATGCAGAGGAAAACGGGTTCGAGCCCTGGCCCGGGAAGATCCCACATGCCGTGGAGCAACTAAGCCCATGCACCACAACTACTGAGCCTGCGCTCTAGAGCCCACGAGCCACAACTACTGAGCCCACATGCCACAACTTCTGAAGCCCACGCGCCTAGAGCCCGTGCTCTGCAACAAGAGAAGCTACCGCAATGAGAAGCCCGTGCACCGCAACGAAGAGTAGCCCCCACTCGCCACAACTAGAGAAAGCCCATGTGCAGCAACGAAGACCCAACACAGCCAAAAATAAATAAATAAAATAAATTAAAATTAAAAAAAAGAGAGACACCTGTTTTTTTTAAGAAAAAAAGGTTAAGATGGTAAATGTTATGTGTATTTTATCACAATATTTTTTTTTAAGTTTTTAATTAATTATTTATTTATTTTTGGCTGTGTTGGGTCTTCGTTTCTGTGCGAGGGCTTCCTCTAGCTGCGGCAAGCGGGGGCCACTCTTCATGGCGGTGCGCGGGCCTCTCACTATCACGGCCTCTCTTGTTGCGGAGCACAGGCTCCAGACGTGCAGGCTCAGTATTTGTGGCTCACGGGCCTAGTTGCTCCGCGGCATGTGGGATCTTCCCAGACCAGGGCCCAAACTCATGTCCCCTGCATTGGCAGGCAGATTCTCAACCACTGCACCACCAAGGAAGCCCCTGACAATTTTTAAATATAATTAAAAAAAAAAAGAAGATACTGTATGGCTCTAGCCATGGAGAGTGACAGATGAAGGAAATGAATGTCCCTATTTTCTGTGATTTAGGAACTTCAGGCATATTTGAATAACTGATTCAGTATTTTCGAATAATAAAACTTTAAAATCTTCATTACAGTTAAGACGAATGTGATTGAGAGGAAAATCATATACACAGGTTCCACTGTGATGTATTTGTTGGGTAAAAGCAGTATATGGTTCTGTCTCATTTATCATAAAGCTTTTTTGGGATAGAGAGGGCAAAAGTGCTGAAACCCCAAGCAGGACTAAGGTGTATTTTCCTTTTTTACAGCTTCCTCTTTGTTCCATAGGGTTAATTAGCTCCACATGTTAACAGGTCTGAAACAAGCATCAGAATAGGTAAAGCCTGAAATTGACCATAAGGCTCAGCATCATTTGGACAGAGACCACAAGGAGTGTTGATGGAAAAAACCATTATTTTCTGTCACAGTGAATAAAGCAGCATTAAACACCCTTCACTCTCAATGCTCTTGGAGTTATTCTGGATTGGCAAAACACGGCCCAGGTACCACCACACTCCTCTGTAGCATCCATAGTGGATACCATTATTCCCTTTCCCACTGAGCTCGGCTGCAGCATCAGGATACTGATCAGAGTTCATTAGCACACTGGATGAAACCTCTCTGTCATCCATGGCAACTGATGTGCTGTACGCAAGGTCACTGCAACCCCTGTCCTGCCTCTCCATCTCTGGAACAATACAGATGATTCAGTTTGCATTATGCCACGTAACAGCTATTCAACTGCTGCCCTATCCTGACTACGAGCAGACAGGAGGCCACTTGAGCCAATTTCAGATCAGCGAGAAAGAGCACTATAATTCCAACTTACAGTTTCAAGGCTCTTCTGGAACTCCAGAAGTTTAGCTTCGGCTTCCTCATAATTCTTGAAGAACATACACAGTTCATACATCTCCATCATGAATAGTAATGGGGACTCCTTTGAGGAAGAGTTTGAATGAAGTTAAAAATCCTGAAACTTAATCAATACTATATTCTCAATGAGTAATGCCAATATAAGAGAGGTTAAAGTAAAAAACAAAACAAAACAAAACTATTAATAACAGCTTTGTAGTAGAATGAAATCATATATATTAAAAAGAAGGGAAATTAAATTTATAGTTCCTTTCGGAAAAAAGATACTCAGGCCAGGTACACCTACTCAACAGTCCATACTCCAGTCTATACTTGGTCCACTACACATGAGCAGGAGATGTTCCATTAGACGCTGCTAAGACATCTCTACATACACTCCTGGGTAATGGGCTCCACTGATCTGTTAACCTACTGCTTGTTTGTGGCATTAATCCATACATTCCCATCACTTCGGTGGGAGCTTTTTGGTCAGAGGATAGGAGTTTTAGAATTAGAGATTATGGATCTGAACCGTAAGTAAACCACTTACTAAAGTACTTTGAGACCGTGGGCATGTTACTTAAGTTCTGTGAGCCTTGGTATATCACTCTGAGGATAAAATGAGGATAATATCATTTCATAACATTCTTCTAAAATATTACTTTATATAGGATTATTGTTAGAATTGACTAAAATAAAGCACTTTGCTAAATAAATGATAGTTCTAATATCATTATGTTGTTGGCTTAAAAAAAAAATCCCAGAGATAGGAATAATTTTAAAAGCCAATGGGGGATATTCTGAAGTAACCCTTTTAAACTGAGGAAAGAAATGAACTAACACTACCTTAAAGAAAAGCTGGAAACCTCTGATGAGAGTTTTGCTCTTCTGCCGTGTTAATAATGTCCTCCAGATGACTGAGAGGTCCTCAAGGTCCCAGGTATGGCCCTCCAGTGAGTCCTGAATGTGTCCCATTGCTTCAGCTGCAACACTGTGCTCCACAGAAGTGATGACCCAAACACAGAGGCAAGGAATAGCACTGGCGTCCTGCCAGTGGATAAGAACTTTTCAAAATAAGATAATGACTGCACATGGATTACTTGACTGCAGAAGCTTCCAGCAATGCTACAACTACAGATGGATATTTCCTGTTTAGAACAAGTCACCTCACTAAATTGGTTAAAATGACTTGAAAATCCTTCAAACATGAAACAAGCTCTAATGAACAACCAAGGGACTGTTATAAACTGTCCTGCAGAGTATAGTAGGTCAAAAGGCCAAGAAACCGAGGGGATATATGTGGAGGTCAGGAAAGTACTAAGTATAAGAAAACAAGACTGTCCTCTGCAGAACTGCTGATCAAGGGACTGTTCAGAGCATCCCTCCTTCCCTGCTCAAGACACAGAGGTGGTCGGTCCACCAAAGCATCCTTCTCTATGACTGCCAACCGGAAGCCAAGGCTCTGATCACTTAAGTTACTGAACATTAAGGCACAAGGAAATGCACTAGATGGCATTAAGTGCATTTAGTGCACTAGATGCACTAAGCTGGGGAAGCACAAAAAGTGGCAGTGACCTTGGAAACACATGCTAGGGCCTCATTGTCATCACCTCACATCCTCCCTGATTATCAGCCTTCCCTGTCTCTTCCCACTTTTTCTACTGCCCTCTGAGTCCCTAATGTAGGCTTCTCAAGATTCTCACCTGGACACATGAGGCCAGGACACTAAGGATTGGGGCCTGTTGTTTCACTGCTTCTGCCAGGAGCCAGCACCAGGAGATTGGCACCTCTGAGCACTGAAGCAGAATTTCAAAGAAATCAGTCATCTCTACTTCGTTTCTTTGGAGTTCCTGCGGGGACTTGTTGCAGACTTGATCACTGTCCATTCTAGACTTGGACACTGAGGGCAAGTTCTCAAAAGCCAGTCTTAAGTGGTCTTGAAGAACAGGGCTGAAATACTGGAGAAGAGATTTCACCTAGAAAACATATTAGATGAGTGATGATCAAAAAAGACAACCAACTTCCAATTTCAGCTGGAGCTGAAAATGCTGGAGAAAAGCATAGGCAAAGTTCTTTCTCACCCTGAACTGCGTCAGAGGTGACCATATACTTTTACATAGTTGTTGTGTTTGAGTGAGTTTCCATATTCAATCTGGAGTCACAAAAACTCTTCCTTCAGCTCTTTAGTAGTAATGACTAGTCCTCTGAAGCCAACCCACTGGAATCTTAGTAAAAATAATAGTATCATAGCAAACAAAAGCCTAGGTATACACAACAGAAAGAACACTGTCTTCTGAGAAGTGTTCCAATTTCCGCTTCTTGAATAACTGGCAACAATCGGTGGCTTACCTCCTCTGGGTGGTAATTATGGAGTTGGCTGTGAATAATAAACTGTAACCAATCATTTGCTTTGGCACATTCTCTAAGGTAAGAAGTGCTCAGTTTCAGATTGTGGAGCCTGCAGAATTGTACCACTAATGCCCACTGGCTGCTGGATTCACTGGATAACCTATAATTGGGAGTGGGGGTGGGGGGTTAAGAGGAAAAAAACTTGTTAAAATATAGTTTTAAACTGGAAACTTAGTAAAAAATAAACTACAGTATATTCTCTAAAAAGCCTTTCAACAAATACCAAATATTTATTAGACTGCTTTGGAAAAAAAAAAAAGGACTCTTTCACCCATAACGTACAATAAATTTCTTAGCATACTGGCAAAATTCATTCCTCATTTTATCGACCAAGTATCTATCAAACAGCTATGCACCATCGTTAGGAGAATTGAGAAAAATAGTCACTCAGAAATTGTCTGAGTGCTTAATTCTCTTGCATGATTCACTTTAGAGTATCAGAGCCCTGACAGGTGCCTGGGCTTCCTTGCTAAGGGGAGGGTACCTGCTGAGAAGGAAACTGTTGAGAACAGTCAGTGACAGGAGGTACATGAGAATGGTGCATTCCCAGGGTCGGGGTAGCTGGGTCAGCCCCAGCGGATAATAGCACAGAGGAAAGATGACATCAATGTATAAGGAGAGGGGCTTTCGTGGACAGATGGTCACCTCACCTTCCATTATCAACTGACATATATTAGCAAGAAAAAAATCAAGGACATCATTTAGAGTCAAATTTTGTGAGATCTATCCCGCTCCTTCTGAAATGATTTCAACATGTAACACTTAAGAGACTTCTCAGACCAGCAGCACAGTGCAGGAGACAAAGCTCTTCTCCACCTCTTGGAAACTCTATCTGTAAAGAGGGAATCATTATCTTCACCCTCCTTTTACTGATGGCAAGATGCAACTGAAATCTGTTATGTGCTCGATGAGTAAGAAGATAAGGTCTAGGGGGACTGGTGAAAACATGTGTTGGAAAAAAGACTAGGCAAACACAGATTGGAACAATAAAGCTTGCTAGAAAAGAGGCTGGGATCACAGCTCACAAACCTCTTTATTTCCTGCTGCTGAATGCTGTCCCATATACCTTCTTCTACGAGAACAAGCAATTCTTCTATGGTTGACTTTTCACCCATAGCCAGTTTAGATAGTTTTTCAGCTATAAGAAATATAAACAACAAAATATGGTCAAGAGGGCTTCCCTGGTGGCGCAGTGGTTGAGAATCTGCCTGCCAGATGCAGGGGACACGGGTTCGAGCCCTGGTCTGGGAAGATCCCACATGCCGCGGAGCAACTAGGCCCGTGAGCCACAACTACTGAGCCTGCGTGTCTGGAGCTTGTGCTCCGCAACGAGAGGCTGCGACTGTGAGAGGCCCGCGCACCGCGATGAAGAGTGGCCCCCGCTCGCCGCAACTAGAGAAAGCCCTCGCACAGAAACGAAGACCCAACACAGCCAAAAATAAATAAATAAATAAATAAATAAATAGCATTCCCTTAAAAAAAAATATATATATATATATGGTCAAGAGAAAAGGTCAGGAACTAGGCAGTTCTGTTTGAAGAGTGTGGCCCAGAGACATTTCAGAAACCCATTAAAGGGCCCAATAATGTGAGATAAAGTGTAAAAAATTCTGCAGAAAAAGGATGAAACAGAAGATAACTGTTTCCTCCCCAACCACTCACAATTCAGTGCCTTAGACCTATTTGTCCCTTGTCCTCTCAACAAAACAAATGACATAAAGGTGCTGTACCTAGAGACTCTCTGATAAAGTTGTACTGAGCATCTTCATTTCTACACGTGTAGCTCAAAATTATATTGGCCACTTTCATATCAACTCTGAGCATGAGGCTGTCGAGGCCAAGCAGTTCTAAGAAACAAACACAGGCAGCTCCTATTGAAGGTATGTGGAAGGAGGAGAGCCCTAAAACATAGGCTTCATTGCCTACTTGCTGGATCCTGAAAAAGAAAGGAATCAAAATCACATGAGCATGTGAAAATTTTTTCTCACCAGGAAAAGCGGATTGAATTACATCAGTGATACTTGGAGCGTCAGACGCATGCGATTTTTGACTTCCTCCCCCTTCCCTTTTTCACCCCTTGTGTACATCCATTTAGGTTCTTGGTAGCTTTTAGTCACCTTCCGGCTCCATAGCCCCCTATTCCCTTGTATTTTACCTTCTCCTAAAACGCCTACTCATAGTCCAAATTATTTTTGCTTCCAACTTTATTCAGGGAACATGGAATAGAACTTATGAAAGACTACCAACTTATGATCTTATTGTGAGTATGTACACGAACTACCAAGAAAATTAATGCCACCTAAAATTTGACATCATAAAGCACATACATTTTAAATGACTCATATATGTACTTTTACATGAACAGGAAAATTTCGAGGACCATGTTTATATACTATGTAGAATGAAGATGAGAGAATGAGGGACTTTTCTCTTTCATTGTTCACCCTTCTGACCTACTTAAATATTTTAACATAAAGATGCATTACTTTGTTAACTATAAAACAATAAATCTGTATTTAGCTGCTGATTGTATCAAATACTCCTCCCAATTCTGTGCTTTATAAAAGTGAATTATAAAAGACCAAGATCTTAAATACAGAATTCACATCTCACTATAGAATTCCCTCTTTATAATGAGCGCTAACATTTGGCAAGCTCCTGGATCATTATTTTAAAACATGGTTTTCAGATATATTTATTATCTTATTTAAAATATATTTTAATCTTTTTTCCCTGGCGGTCCAGTGGTTAGGACTCCATGCTTCTACTGCAGGGAGCATGGGTTCAATCCCTGGTGGGGGAACTAAGATCCCGCAAACTGCATGGCGCGGGCCAAAATACAAACAAACAAACAAACAAAAAACACAAAAGACAAGCTAAATGCCAAAAACCTGGGATATACAGAAAAGCACAAATGAAAAAATACATATATATATAATTCCCCAGTCAAATATAATTACTAACTGTGGTATGTTTCCAATAGGTTTTTTATATGCATTTATATGCATGTGTAAAAGTACACAGATATGCCTTTTATTAAGAGTACAAATTATGTCTTAAATACTCACAGCTGCTTGGGGGTCTTGCTCTTGGTTAATTCCTGAACCAGAAAAGTGCCAAACGCAAATGATGGTCGTCCATGATGTAAATAATAAGCAAAATTCAGACGTTCTACTATAGCATATTTATTAACCAGGTCAGGGCTAGAGAAATGTGGGAGCTGACTCACTGCATCTGGGGGGAAAGTGAAGCAGTTATTAATCCTCTGCACCTCACCGTGATTAATTTCAGATCTGCATGTGGAAAACTTTACTCTGCAATGGTAAAAGAAAACTGGTTGCTATAATCATTTTGTACCACTGTGTATCACTTTGAACCACCAAGATGTAATAATTTTAATGTGTGGAGGTAGCCCTCATTTTATACAAAAATGTGTACCTGAGAAGTTGCATAAAAACTTATAAACTATGCTTTTTCCCTACTGAACTTACTTGTTATTTTAGATGCTTTAATTTTATATCTGATGATCCATTAAGTTCACAGTGGCAATAACCCTTTAACTACAATATCTCTGCTAATGATTTGCAAATGTAGCTTTTAAATTCATTCATGCAGCTCACTGCACAATGAAATCTCTTCGTCTCATATTTATATGAATCCTCTATTCACCAAGGCCAACTCACTGTACCTTTCTCCAACAAATACTTTGAGAACATCCTTTTCTCCATATTAATACCCTCCTAATAAACTTTTGTTATCACTACCTGTACTTTCTGATGTTGGATTCATAGAGCACCTTATTATCTACATCATGATACCATCTTTCCAAGACCAGCAGAGTAGTTCAAAGTTCCTCTGTGCCCACGAAAAAAGCAGAAAAAAATTTTTTTTGTCTTTTTAGAAAAATACGAAGTCAAAAGATATTTGGATGTGAAAAGTTGGTATGAAATAAAGTTAGGGCTTGATAGGAACAGTTAACTGCTTCTTAACCACTTACTACCTATTAAAAAAATGAGACAAAACAACATTTTGAACTGTTAACAGTGTATCTGCTCTTATTTCCAAAGTTCAAAGCTTATTTCTGAAATAAAGTTGTATCCCTCCCATGGAATTCCAAGGACGTTTTATATTGTGACTTAGCTCTTATTAAAAAAACAGGACTTGAAGACTTTAGAGGAGTCTGTCATCTTACAAAGCTATTACTTAAAAGTATACCTCCTTCGAGATTAAAAAACTGTCACACGCCTTATCTGTATTCTTTGTAAGATCAGAGTGACTCTGGTAACTTACAATTACATATAAAACCATTCATTCATTCAATATTTGCTGAGTTCATATAAAGCTGAACGAAAAACTTGAGTTTTTATTCAAATAAGACCCTGATTAGTGGTTTGGTGGCTAGTATGGAGATTTTGTATAAGAGAAAATTCTACCTGAAGAGAAATTTTTCTCTGGCCTGCTGCAGAAGCCAAATCACCACGCAGGTGCCTTGTGCCCACTTTCAGTGGTAAAACCATATGATAAAAGAAGTCAACATTCTAATTAAATACAACTCTCCAATTTTAAAAATCCATATTATGTCTTCATGATAATTGTTTCATTTAATTTGTGCTTTATTTCCTCAAATATGTTTTAAACTTCTAAAAATCAGGCAGGGAACATGCCTTCAACTTCCTCTGTGTACCCAGTAGAGAGCTCCATCTCCACCAGGGCCTCAGGACTCTGGCTAACTGATGGAGTTGGAGCCATTAGAACAGTACAGGGGATTCTGTCTACTCTCCAGTAACCTCACTGAGATTAGAATGAGTATTTTCACTTGAAAATGCAATAAGCACTACTTTATCCTGCACTGAACAAATATCGATTGAATATCTATTATAGGCCCGGCACTGCACTAGGCACTAGGTAAATTCAATATATTGAAATTTGAACTTATAAAAGTGACACACTAGAAAATGCACTTTTACATAAGTCAATAAATATTTACAGGGTATATATTATGCGAAAAGTACTAATTTGAAGCCTCCTTTAGAGTAATATAGGCAGAGGCACCACAGGTAATATGATATTAAAGGCTAATTCAAAATGAGTAAGTAAAAAGAAAATAGAAAAAGCAGAGTTTAAGAACAGCACAAAAAAAAATCCGGGGAAGTTTTATGGTCTAGAGAGGATGGCAGTGTGTGCGCATCTGGTGCTTACCACGTGTCAGGAACTGCAAGAGCTTTTTAGATGCCTTGTCTCCTTTCATTCTCATGTAACATGTGAGGTGGACACTGTCACTTACCTTATTTTATAGAAAACTGAAGAGAAGTTAAATCAGTTGCCCAAGGTCATACAGCTATTACACGGTAGAGCCAGGATTTGTCTAATGCCAATACCTATGCTCTTAACCTTTATAATACTGTAGTGCAAGTGAACAAGGATTTTTGGAAAGGGAGAAATTTAAGCAGGTCTATATTACATTCCCCAGCAAGTAAAGCACTAGTGACCTCATACAATGACTTTTAACTCACAGTATGTTTTCAATTCAGCTTCCTAGAAAATGTTTTCCATCAAAACTACCATGAGGTATCACCTTACTATGGTCAGAATGGCCATCATAAAAAGTCTAAAAATAATAAATGCTGGAGAGGGTGTGGAGAAAAAGGAACCCTTCTACACTGTTGGGGAGAATGTAAATTGGTACAGCCACTATGGAAAACAGTATGGAGGTTCCTTAAAAAACTAAAAGTAGAGCTACTATATGATCCAGCAATCCCACTCCTGGGCATATATCCAGAGAAAGCCATAATTTGAAAAGATACATGCACCCCAATGGTCACTGCAGCACTATTTACAATAGCCAGGACATGGAAGCAACCTAAATGTCCATCAACAGAGGATTGGATAAAGAAGATGTGATACATATATGTATAATGGAATATTACTCAGCCATAAAAAAGAATGAAATAATGCCATTTGCAGCAACATGGATGGACCCAGAGATTGTCATACTGAGTGAAATAAGTCAGACAGAGAAAAACGAATATCATATGATATTGCTTATATGTGGAATCTTAAAAAAAGGGCATAAATGAACTTATCTACAAAACAGAAACAGAGTTACAGATGTAGAAAACAAACTTATGGTTACCAGGGGGTAATTGGCAGGGGAGGGTGGGGAGGGATAAATTGGAAGATTGGGATTGACATATACACACTACTATATATAAAACAGATAACTAAGAAGGACCTACTGTATAGCACAGGGAACTCCACTCAATACTCTGTAATGGCCTATATGGGAAAACAATCTAAGAAAGAGTGGATATATGTATAAAAGATTTACTTTGCTGTACACCCGAAACTAACACAACATTGTAAATCAACTATACCACAAATTTAAAAAAAAAAAAAAGGCCGGGTGGAGGGTACATTGCTGTTCATTTTATTATTTTTACCATACATTTACATTATATACACTCTTCTATATATGTTTCAGAATGTAAAAGCCAACCTAAGGAAGGGCATCATATATCCAGTGAGAGCTTTGTGTGTTTTTTTTTTATATCCTCCATAGCTGATTCAACATAGAGAGTGTCTTGATATTATTTATGAGAATAAAGGATAAATATAAGTGGGAAAAAAAAAAAAAGATCCAGCAATCCCACTCCTGGGCATATATCCAGAGAAAACTATAATCAGAAAAGATACAAGCACCCCAAAGTTCACTGCAGCACTATTTACAATAGCCAAGACATAGAAGCAACCTAGATGTCCATCAGCAGATAAATGAATAAAGAAGATGTGAGATATATATATATATATATATATATATATATATATATATAATTATACTGAGCCATAAAAAAGAAATAATGCCATCTGCAGCAACAGGGATGGACCTAGAGATTATCATACTAAGTGAAATAAGTCAAACAAAGACAAATATCATATGATATAGCTTATACGTGGAATCTAAATAAATGATACAAATGAACTTATTTGCAAAACAGAAAGAGACTCACAGACACAGAAGACAAACTTATGGTTATCAAAGGGGAAAGGGTGGGGAAGGATAAGTTAGGAGGTTGGGATTAACATATACATACTATTATATATAAAACGGATAACCAACAATGACCTACTGTATAGCACAGGGCACTATATTCAATATTTTGTAATAACCTATAAGGGAAAAGAATCAGAGAAAGAATATATATACAACTGAATCACTGTGCTGTACATCTGAAACTAACACAATACTATAAATCAACGATACTTCAATTAAAAAAAAAGAAAATGTTTTCCAGTGGAATGTGCCTTTATTTTTAAAATAGAAAGCAGGGGGGAAACTAGGTTGGCTTTACATAAATGAACTTCTGTCAACACTGCTGAAATGCTTCTAAAGCAAGAAGAATCCATAATGACTTACCTCCTATAGTCAGTGTGTTGGCAGACTGCCAGCCAAACAATCTGCTAGGATCAAAGGGCAATAATGACTGAAAAAGGGGAAAAGTCAAATCAGAGTTAAAAGTTAATTGATTCTAAAGCGAAGTAAACAAAACCATATGAAAGAGCTTCACAGGCAGTCTGCTTCCCTTCTTCAGGGCAATTAAAAACTTTTATCTTTCTAGACATAAATTCTTTGAACACAGAGCATATGAGACATTTTTCTACTTTAATAAAAATAGAACTGGCTATGTTCCTTTTAAAGACTCTCCGCACTTCAAACTATGTCTGCAAAATATACTCTCTTTTGGTAGAACCAGCATCAATTATAATGTAAAAATGGGCTTTAGAAGTCCTTTGGAATCAAAAGGCAAGAGGACTAAGAGGCAAGAAAATGTTACCACGTAAATACAACAAGGTGTGCTGAGGCAGGCCAGGAAAGAGTGAGACAACTAGATCAAGGGTTAAAGGAATGTGATGACCAAACCATCAATAACAACAGCAAAGAAAAAACAGCCGACTAAGATCAGGACAGTCAGAAAAGGTTTGAGAGCAAGGAGCGCTGGCTGTTTTGAAATCTGTAGGCCAAAGGTTTAGCAAAGACAGTAAGTAGATGGTGGGAGGGATATAGGAGACGACAGAACTCTTAGGCCAAGATCTGGATGACTAAGAAAAGAGCAGCTTTAATTTTATTTATGTATTTATGTATGCATGTATGTATGTATTTACTTATTTATTCTTAGTTCCCAGACCAGGGATTGAACCTGGGCCATGGCAGTGAAAGTGCCAAGTCCTAACCACTGGACAGCCATGGAATTCCAAAGCAGCTTTAATTTTAAATTAAGGGAGACTCTTGTGGTCTATTAAGGAAGGAATACTTTGCCTAAAATAACAGGACTAAAAAATTGCATCAGTCAACCTGAAAACAGAACAAAGAACAACCTGAAACCGCTTATGTTTTAGGCTGATTGAATCCACTTTAGGTAGTAAAACTATGTTTTTATATAATCTACTTATATCTAGTTTATATACCAATGTTACTCAAAGTGCTGGTCTGCAATGAGATAAGAAGCTTGTGATAAATATGAATCTAGCTTACTGCTTCCTTCTTTGAGAAAGTCTTGCTACATAAAAACAAAACAAAACAAACCAACCAAAAAAAAAAAACCAACTCTGCTGACACATACCAGCAACAAGCAGTTCACGGACTGGCACCTGCCTGGGGACCACATTTTTAAGTAGCACCAGTCTGCACCCTAAAAAGTTTTCACATTAGAGTAAGAGAGGTTTTGTACCTTTATAGGATTATAGAGTTTAGATTGAACTGAAGACACTATAGGAATATTTGTACCCAGGAAAAAAAGCAAAGGCCTTTTGAAATGAGAAATGAGCAAAAGAAGGTGTCCTTAATTGAGGATCCCTGGATAGGTTTCAGGGAATCTGTGAATTCCTCTGAAATATAAGCAAAATTATGTGCAACTTTTCTGGGTAGAGAGTTCACAGCTCTCTCACATTTTTTTTTTTAATTTATTGTTTTTGGCTGCATCAGGTCTTGGTTGCGGCGCATGGGCTCTCTAGTTGTGGCACGTGGGCTTCTCTCTACTTGAGGCACACGGGCTCTGTAGTTGCGTCACACGGGCTTAGCTGACTGTGCGGCATGTGGGATCTTAGTTCCCTGACCAGGGATCAAACCCGTATCTCCTGCATTGGAAGGCAGATTCTTAACCACTGGACCACCAGGGAAATCTCTCACATTCTTAAAGAGGTCTTTGTCCTAAAGGTGACTTAAATAAACAAACAGCCCTATTCACTGAGAAGAGACAGAAATTATCAGTGGTAGAATGAAGCAGCTTTCAATGAAAGTAGCAGACAAGTATGCTGGCCAACTATCTGTCTGCTCTCAGATCCATTTCTACCTTTCCCATGTTCTGCCCTGAATTGCAGAGAACTGCATTTCCCAAACTCACTTGCCCTCTGGCTACCAGACAGGTTTAGCCATGAGAGACAACATGGGAGATTAAAGGTGGGAAGAGGGGAGAAACCAAGATATTTTCCCCTTCTTTGTTTTCTAGGGCATCTCTTGCATGGTTCCAGCCCTACCCTCTCGTCCCAGCTCCCAGTAGGTAGCCCGGTTGTGATTTTAGCTCCCAGAGAGGCTCCAGCTGTTGGGTTCAGACACCACCACTTTCTTGCAGCCTTAGGGGGTGTTGACTGCTTCCTTCTTTGTTAATTTTTGGGTTGTCTCATCATCACACGTTTGGTTTCTCCACTTTGCTATCATTCTGCATAAGTAATTCCTTATATTAAATGGCTTCCATCTGGAAGACCCACAGTGGTTCCTGTTTTCCTGGCTGAACGCTGACTGATACTCCTAAATACTGTACCTGAATCAGGTGGTAGAGTGTAATATCTGGTGGCAGGACACTAGGGGCAGTGTACTGTGGGAAGAGAGCAGTTTTAAGCTTGGGGTAAGGAGTTAATGCCATCTTCAGTAGCTGGGGATCTACTTTCTTCACACAGTTCTCATTTTCTTCATTCTGAACAACCTAAATAAAAAGATAACATGGTATAGAATAATGTTTTTCTCTTCTCCAAATTTAAGTCTTTTCTTTTTTTTTTTTTTTATGTTAAATTTACAAAGACTCTACTGAGTCAGTTGTTTTTTGTTTTTTTTTAATTTATTTATGGCTGTGTTGGGTCTTCGTTTCTGTGCGAGGGCTTTCTCTAGTTGCGGCAAGTGGGGGCCACTCTTCATTGCGGTGCGCGGGCCTCTCATTATCGCGGCCTCCCTTGTTGCGGAGCACAGGCTCCAGACGCGCAGGCTCAGTAATTGTGGCTCACAGGCCTAGTTGCTCCATGGCATGTGGGATCTTCCCAGACCAGGGCTCGAACCCGTGTCCCCTGCATTGGCAGGCAGATTCTCAACCACTGCGCCACCAGGGAAGCCCTAAGTCCTTTTTTCATAAGTAGCCTGTGAAACAAGATTAGCTTGATATAATAGGTGGTAGTGAAAACAGCACTGGACAAGGGGTCAGTAGCCAACAGTTCTAGTTCTGGTTCTAAGACAAACTAGCTGTATGACCTTGGGCTAGATATTTAATATCAGGCAGACTTCAGTTTCCTCACCTACAGAATTAGAAAGTTCAGCTAGATCAGTGGTTTTCAAACTGCATAAGGAAAAGCTGTTTTAAAAAAGGCTCTGCTACTACAATATTTAAAAATTTTAGATATTAAATAGTAAATATTTTACAAGAAAAAAACCTATTAGACTAGATGACTCTTAGGTCCTTTCCTCTCAGGTCTCAAGTTATTCTGACTGATTTCTGACAGGTGATCAAAAACAGAAGAATAAATAACCATGAAGTTAAGGTATACTGCAACAATCTAAAAGAGGTGGTATTAAATTAAGCTAGCATCAGTAACAAACTTTTGCAGATTAGATGTTTAACAGCATTCTTAAGTTCCCTCTAACGAGCCACACTATACTTTCAAAAAAGCAGAGATGGGCAACTTTTCACTGGATTCCTCAAAAGAGTTTTTAAGGGTAGCTAAAAATTATGATTTCCTTTTTAACTCTCAAAGAGGTCAAATAACAGAGAATAATTCCCAAGTCACAGATTTAAAGTATACTTACTCCAAGGAGCAATTAGATCTTGATTCTGTCCTGAAAACAAACCTGGAGTATTAGAGAACAAATAAACGGGAAAAAAATCGCTATACAACATTCAGTCGCCCCTTGGTATCCACAGGGGATTGGTTCCAAGACCCCCACAGATGCCAAAATCCGAGGATGTTCAAGTCCCTCATATAAATACTGTAGTACAGTCAGCCCTCCATATCTGTGGATGCAGAACCCCTGAATATGGAGGGCTGACTATAGCAGTCTCCTTTCAACTTGAGAGGATATGATATAAAGTTTAAAAATTCACCCTTGTTTTATGCTCTTTAATCTAATGAAATACTTGTAAGTGGTCATATTTTAATATCAACTGAGATCTAGAAAATCCACCGATATTTCTGCTAAATTTAAAATCAGTCCTATTTTGCCATAACAGGTAGAAGTGCTGTCCATACCTGGCTGACGCCCCCAGGGGCATACATTGTGGTAGCAAGGGCCAGGAGGGTATGTCCTTCCAATAGCATACTGCTTACACTGGCCTGGTTGCTGGGAATAAGTATCTGAGCATTTGCAAGGCTAGCCTGGAAGATCAGTTTGGGATCTGAAAAATAAGAGAGTACATTTTTCTCCTTGAGAGAGAGAAATACTAAACTAAGGATTACATAATTCTGAGAAAGAAAATTCATTTTTAACTCTATCCACAGTAAGAAGGATTTTCTAAGTTTAAGAGCAATGGGAAAACGTCACAAAGGGAAAAAAAGAACGATTTGTCCACATAAAAATAAAAACTTCCATTCAAACAAAGAAAATTGAAAGGTAGTAATGAACAAGGGGAAAAATCAACAACAGATGACAACCTAACAATTAATGCCTTCAACAAAGAGCTCATATCAATACAAAAGCCCAAAATACTGACTGTAACAGATAAATGGACAAAAGAAATAACCATTTTACAAACAAGGAAATATAAATGGTCTGACACATAAAAGTATATAATTCATTAGCAATAAAGAAATGCAAATTAAAATAGTAATTAGATGCCATACATCACCTATCAAATCAGCAATGATTTTTAAAAATATTCATCCTCAAGCACAGAGCTGGTCAGCGTGCATAGAAGCTGGGACTTACAGAAAAGAATGGTATAACCCTCCTGGAAAGCAATCTAGCCTTATATCAAGAACCTTCAAAATGCATATAATCCCAGACCCAGGAATTTTATATCCAGGAACCCATCTGTACTAAGGAAATAATCTGAAACAAGCACAAAAATTTTAAGTTCAAATATACTCAAGATTATTATTTATAATAGGAAAAATTGAAAACAGCCTTAATGTCAAAAAATGAGAGGATAGTAAATTAAATAAGACTATTTCTATACAATGAAATATTATGTAGACATAAAATGGTCATTGTCTCTAAGAACACAGGAAAATTCTTATGTTATAATTACTATATGAAAAAACGCAATATACAAATACATAGATGTTTCTGGTTATATCCCTAGCACTTACAGACTGTCACAAGGTAGGGGATAAATAAATATTTGTTAGATGAATGAAATACAATACTGACTAGGTTTAAAAAAAGTATAGAGAAAATAACCAGAACAAAATATATTAAAATATATCAAGAGTTCCCTATGGATAGTTATCTTCCTGTTCACTTAGGCTATCTACCTATTGAGGTGTTATCTTGATAGTTGTCTGTGGCTTCCTTTTTTATTATTATTATTTTTTAACAATGAAACATGTTACTTTATGATCACCAGAAAAATAAAACAAAACCAAAAAAACCTCAACCCACATTATGAAAAAAATTATTCATTAGGAAAGAAACCGGGCATTACATAAAAGTGAAAGATTGGCTGTTGACATTCCTTGCCTATGTTGCAGCTTGGCCTGTCCCCTTTCCTGACCCTCTAGAATAACACCCACTAAGCCCTCAGGGGTCACAGGGTTTTTCTACCTGATTATAACCAGAGCAAGGCTCTCCATCACTGGCTCCACTAGAGAAGACACAACAATCCCACATATACTATGGATTTCTTTTCACTCCAATTGGAGTTCCTTACTAAAAGATTCAGGGCAGCCATTAGGAAGACAGACCACCTCCTCATGGAAACAGGCTGTCAGTCTACCAAAGAGCAGGAACCTGTGATGAACTGGTAGGATAAGAGATGACCAGCATAACCACACATGCTATCTGCTCCAAGTCTGGTTTTCTTCACTGTCAAGAGGCTAACATTTTTGGTCTTTTGCTTTTTAAATAAAGCTTGAGTCTAGATTATGGTCAAATATTTGTCTACAGCTAGACAGTTTATTCAAAGAGTTCGCAATTTAAATTCCATTCAACAGACCAGTTATTTATCCAAAGCAAGTTTTGTTATTTAATACAATACACCCATACCTGTTAAATTACTGGAAACTTGTCGACACTGAACTAAAAATTCAAACCAAGGGTGAGCTTCATGTAATTCTTTTTTTTCCAAAAAGGGACAATTTGGAGGACTAAGTCTGTATATAAAACAAACAAACAAAAAAACTATCTGATTAACACAGAGGATAAGACAGACAATTACAACCATGTTTGCTCAGGTGATAACTAGCATTAAAAAAAAAAGAACTTTGTAATTAAAAAGTAAATATAACACAATATAATCCCAGTCTTGTGTTGTGTTTTACATATGCCTTATGATCTGGAAATAGAGAACTTTAGAGACAGGGATAATATCACTTAAAATGTATTTCCTACCATGATGAAATTTTACTAACTCTGTATAAGATTACCAGATATCTTTGCACTTGAAGATACGTTGTATTGTTTTTTGTTTTTTTTTTTTTAACAACAAAAGCTCTTTAGCTTTTTCAAACTTAAGAGGTTTTTGAAAACCTTTACATAACTACAAGAGAAGCTGGGACTAAGCAGTTAAGGCTCATAACAGGTCCTCTAAAAATACAGCTTTTAAACTTCCACTTGCCAGTAGCTTTGAGGAAAACATTTCTGTGTTCAAGTAAGTCTTAATGATATGAACAAGAAATACACCCTTTGCTTGACTTCCTAGTCTTCACTACACAAAATAAAATAAAAATGTTCTCATTAGCACATGAATGTGGGTTCTGGAATCAAACATAAGTATAATTAAATCTAGCTTTACCAATTACTAGCTGCACGCCTTAAATAGGGCACTTAGTCTCTTTCAAAGCTTCAGTTTCCTCATCTGTGAAATGGAGGTGTAAGTAACCACCTCACAGGGTTTTCTGAAGATTAAAAGAGATAATGCATGTAAAGTACTAAGGCTAGTGTCAAGAACACTGTAAGCACTCATATGTTAAGAGACTACTACTATTTTTATTATTACTGACCCAATAGCAATTAACACTGGCCACAGATACGATTGTGCAGGTTGACCTTAGACATCAATATATATTGATGTCTATCTAACTATAAACTTTAGAGCATTTCTAAGATACCTTGCAGTGGCAATGAATTTAAAGTTTTTAACATTTGCTTGGTAATGAAAATATCAAAGAAGTCCAAGTTAACCTTTAGAATCCTCCCTCTTTTAAACTTGTAAAGCATTTCTTTCTAATTTCTAGTTATTTAAAAGGTTAACAGAGATGTTACAGAATTAACATCACCAAAAAACATATAATAAGCATTTAGTTGAATGCAGTATTGAACTAAAAGATGTACCAAATGTTAGAGTGGGAGGCACTACTTCAAATAGATCAGTATTCCTCACGACAATGCTTAATATTTTCCTAAAAGTCACATTCAGAAGTAGTATGGAAAGAGGGAACGTGAAGGCCTGCTCAAGGACAAGTTAATTCTTAGTACTCACTTGTAATAGTCAAGAAAGACATAAAGAAGATACTGCAGACTGTGTTCCAAACAATAGAGAATGAAGTGAGAATGGAAATCCCAACCATCTTTGGACCTATAGTTTTGAACAGGGAGCGTATCTTGCATCACGCCCCCAATACGGTTCAGTCTTTTGAGAAAGAGTTCAAAGTCTTCTAGTTCAGATGTAATAAAAATTCCATTCCTATTGGGCAGGTTTAAATAAAAGACGGCAAGTTAAAAAGTTGCTATATTCAGAGCAGACCAAATCATTTCCATTGTTAAGTAGTCTCAACTAGTTAAAAGTATTTACAAATTAATACTTAACAATTCTTACCCCATAAATATGTTCTGACACACATATTTTGCTAGTTTCCAATAAAGGTTTCTGCACCACTGCAGTTATTTTAAGGTAGTAATGACAGTCTCGAGTTATATTAAATATTTCAAAAACCTAAACTAAGCTACCTCCATTACTTTGTTTTTACTGAAACTGTACAACCCAGTGTGGCAACAGTGGTTAACTCTTGAAGCTAGATGCTTTACACACTGAGGAATTCACCAAAATATCCAAACAAAATCATTAAGAAATTAAAGCAGAATAATTTAAATAGACCAACAATTAAAGAACAGAAATTTGCATTTAAATATTTTTTATAAGTTTACTGATAAATACATCACACATACCATTAAAGGAGTACAGAGAACATATTACGTGGAGTTTAGAGAAACACTGCATAGCCACCACCCAGATTACAGAACATTGTACCTAGAAGTCCTGTGTGTATTCCTCCCCCTTTACATGTGCTTTGCCCTCAGAGGTAACCACTATCCTGACTTTCATGATAACTATTCCCTTACTTTTATTCACCCATATAGTTTTACCACCCATGTGTGTAACCCCAAATAATATAAGGTTTGGTTTTGCCTATTTCAAACTTTATATAAGAAGGGAACGTCCTAGATATATTGTTGTCTTGTTTCTTCTACTCACCATTGTGTGATTTATCCACGTTGATACCTATGGCTATAGTTTTTTAGTTTTCATTGTTATATAGTGTTCCGCTGTACGATTATACTACATTTTACTTATCTGCTCTAACTTTGATGGTCATTGTTCCTAGATTTTTGGTAAAATAAATTTCCATTTCCATGATTACAAATGAGGAAGAACATCTCCTCATATGTTTATTGGCCATTTGTGCTTCCTCTTTTGTGAAATGTCTATGTGTGCTGGTATCTTTCCCCTCCAGATCCAAGCTCTACTCTCCTGCTCTGTGTCCCTGGAGGCTCACCTGTATGGGTTGCTCTAGAAGACTCCTGTGCCCTCAGGTTTCTGTTTTGGTTTCGTCTCCTATGGGAGACTCCCATCGGGAGATAAGAATTAGAGAAAAGGGAGGATGGGGATACCTTGGCACTCTCTGTGTGAGGTGAGAGCAGGTTGGCTGACATTCTCCACTAAGAGACACAACTCCTGCCAGGCAGCTCCCTTGGTCTCAGTAACTGTTGTCTTCCTTTGCCCCATCAGGCCTTTTAGAAAGCACACCCTACTCCCAAGGTCATGAAGATATTCTTCCCTACCTTCTAAAAGCATTATAATTTTTACATTTTACATTTAGGTTTTAAAATCTACCTGGAATTGATTTTATGCATGATATAAGGCAGAGAGTCCAATTTCATTTCCCCCATATAGCTATCTAGTTATCCCAACCCCATTTGTTGAAAAGACTATTGTTTCCTCAAAAAAGACTGTTCTGCAGTGGCACCTCTGTCATATGTAAGGTGAGCATACATATGTAAGTCTGTTTCAGGGCTTCCCCGGTGGCACAGTGGTTAAGAATCCGCCTGCCAATGCAGGGGACATGGGTTCGATCCCTGGTCTGGGAAGATCCCACATGCCACGGAGCAACTAAGCCCGTGCACCACAACTACTGAGCCCACATGCCACAACTACTGAAGCTCGCACGCCTAGACCCTGTGCTCCGCAACAAGAGAAGCCACTGCAATGAGAAGCCCGCACACCGCAACGAAGAGTAGCCCCTGCTCACCACAACTAGAGAAAGCCGGTGCGCAGCTATGAAGACCCAATGCAGCCAAAAAAAAAAAAAAAAAAAAAAAAGTCTGTTTCTATGCTCACTATTCTGTCTTAATTGCTATAGCTTTAGAGTAAGTTTTAATATCTGGTAGGGCAGGTTCTTCTTTTTCAGGGTTGTTCTTGACCCTCTGAATTTACATATAAATATTTATAATCAGCTTGTCAAATCCATTGCTGGGATTTTTATTGAGATTGCACTATATCTAAAGATCAACTTGGGAAGAATTGATAGCAGGCTTGTCTTGTTCCAAATCAGAGAATGCTTGTGATGTTTCACCATTAAGTATAATATTAGCTAGAAGATTTCTTTTTTAACACGTCTTTAAAGTTAAGGAAGTTTGCAGCTATTCTTAGTTTGCTAATAGGTTTTATTATAAATAGATGTTGAATTTTGTCAAATGCTTTTCTGTATCTATCAGGGTGGTATGATTTTTTCCCTTTAATCTGTTAATATAGTAGATCTCACTAATTCGTTATTGTCATAATTCATGTTAAAACACATATATTATCTTTCTAAACAATCAAGTATTAAGCAAAATATTTGATAAGCATACAAGTTATACAAAAGTCTACTTTTAGCAAACAAGAAGAAAAGGATTTAAGTGCAATGAAAAGAACAGTGACTAGAAAGTCAGGGGTAAAATGATTGAAGCCTGTAAGTAACTGGGTTAGGCAAAGCTCTTAACTTCTTTAGATCTCCCTCTCCACATCTTTAAGTTGGGTAGGACAGTACAGCTATACTTCCCCAGTAAGTATAAATATAAAAGAATACATGGGAAATAATTTTAAGAAACTTAAAAATTAACAAATATGTTAAGTCTCATGTTATTTTGACAGCTTAGGGAGATAGGTTGAGCTCTATGAAATTGCTGATATTCAACCATTTTGACCTCTACAAACGGCAAGTTCACATGGTTCAAGCTAACAATTATTTTTAGAAATGAATTAAAAGTTTAAAGTCTTCAGTTATCACTTCAAGAGATACTTCCCCTCACTGTTTTCTTAATTGAGCAGCCCTCTTTAGTCAAAGGCCATACATGGCGTACGGGTGCAGTGATAGTACTGAGAATAGTGGGAAACATTATAGGATACTAAGGTATCCTCATCTCAGCTCTTGTCACTTGGTCCTTGTAGCCCCATGGATAGCTTACCATTTCTACACCAAAGCATATACAGTGTTTTGGGAAGAACCTTCATCTAGAATTTGAGGGCCTATTCACTACCTAATGTTAAATGCATGTGATTTTAAAACCTCAATATACAATAATGCCCTTTCAATTTTAAAATATCAATATTATGAAACAATGTTGCATTGGATTTATGGCATTTCAAAGGAAAAGTTGCACCACTGTATTTTATTGTTCTTCCTTTTACACATCCCCACAGTTTACAGTACCTGGCCAGCGTATCTAAAATTTCATTCCTCATGTAGTTGTTGCAGCGAGTATTCTGATCAACAACGTCAACAGTCAGAGGGGGCCATTTGTTCTGCTGAAGTGAGGCATAACTATTTCGGGTCTGAAATTCTCCAATCCACAAGATAATGCTGAACCAATCATGGCGAGCTGTGAGGTATCTCCAGAGGGCTTCGGGAGAATACGATTTGTATTCTACATTAAGAACAAAATACATTTTAGAATAGCAATGAATGATGATTACTGACACAAAACTCAACACTAACTGAGTAAATATGATGATCTGGAAAAATATTTATATAACAGATGAATTATTCAGGCCCTCTGCTTCTTTTACTATTTTCCTCTTTTGTGGTGGTGTTCATTTTATAATCGATATATCAGCTGGAGGAAGAGCTAAATGTTTCTTCTCATTACTACAGTGGTTAAATGAAACTTGGGAATTATCTGTGTGTTTCATTTACCTTTTCAGCCCTCTTTTTCCCTTTTCTTTTCCTTAATATAAATAAAAACTCTGGCTGTAATAATAAACACGAATTTGACACCCTACGAATTACCACTGTTTGCCAGTGTTACATATTCCCCAGAGCCCTGGTATGATACAGATCCTCAGTTTAAATAAGAAGAAACCAAAGACTATTTGGAAAAACAAAGAATGTCACTCTGAGGCTGGGAAGAGAACTCTTAGCCTTGAAATCTCAATTCACTGAACCACGTGACTTTTCTCTTTCACTATCACATTATAAATCCCTTACAAAAACCTCAAGATAAGAAAAAGGGCTCAATGTAATGACTTACATTTTAAAGTAACTGAATATATTTTTTCCCCAAAAGGAATTCTAAAATGAGGACACACCAAAATATTCAAATACCAATGCCTAATTTAATCCTCATTCACTATGTTCAGGTTTTAGGCTCTTTCACACTTGCCTTCTGGACTTATCCTGGGGAGAAGGATGGATTCTTGTGTTAGTTGATTCCACCACTGAGCCCAAGTTAACACAATTCTGTGATCTTGCTTGTTAAGTTTATCTGTATCTTTATGATCATATTTCAGGAATGAGTCCAAAACAGACTTGTGCTTGAAAAAATCTTGTTCCTTTATCGAATACCTAAAAGAGTGATAAGAAATTTTTTTAATTTTGGAGGAAAAAGCATCATTCCTTTTTCTCTGCTCAAGAAAGTTCTACTCTTTTGGGGAACACAAAATTCAATACTCTTAATTTTGTATTTATTATTTTAAAAATATATATCTGATTATGCACATATTGAAATGACAGGGAATTCCTAAGTCCCTTCTAGATGATACAAGTTTTATCTTCATAAGGAATGTAAGCTCAGTTCCACATAAGAAGTCCATGCTAACAATTATAAGCTAAGCTTTGTCTACAATATTCTTCCCATGTTATAAAAAGGGGGCTAATGAGACTACCTGGGAAAAGACTGGATCTGCATATTTTCTTGGAAATGTCCTGAATAAAACTTCTCAACTTGATGCACGAAGTCTATAGTTCTTTTTTCTTCTTCAGAAAAATAATTTTTTTCTTTTAAAATTTCAACCTTGAATAAAAAGTAATTAAAGCAGTGACCTCACAAAAATCAAGAACATTTGCAAAACAAATGTCATGATATTAAATATCATTTAAGAATTGTGTTTTGAATTTTTGAGGCAATGTATGTATTTGCACAAATTTTCCTTTACCACAAATGCAAAATGATCATTTAAAAAGACAAAAGAATTGTCATACTTTTACTTACTGGGCATTAGTTGAATATTAAAATAATTCGTTTTGAAGTTTCACCAACATTTACTAGAAAATGTAAACTACTTAGTCTCACCTTTACCTACCAAAAAGTCCCGTATGTTTTTATCAGTTGTATAGAAACATATCTTGAGCAACTGGTCTTTTACGTTAAAGCCCTGAAGTAAACACAGAAAATCAAGAAAACTTACATTTTGTAATGGAGCTATTTTGAACATAAATATATGTTAAATACAGAAGTACTCTATTATAGACATATGCCTTGTTAGAATTCCACAACTTTTCAGCTCTTGTAAACATTCATTTTCTACATTTATCATGCATATTTACTGCCTATCCCTAAACTCCTTAAGGCACTTTGTTTGCCAGAAGAAAGGCAGCACATAGAACAATTTAGGGTAATGCCAGGTGACCATAGTACCAAAACTACAGCTATCTGCTATGATGATTCACTTGAAGACAAAAGCCTGTGTAAATAAAAACCTTTACATAGTTTCACTCCTCTGAACTTCCAGAAAGTTACCGTGGGCAAGACCTCACCCACGCAGATGAGGCCCAGATCTCAGCTTAGTCCAAGAACCCCACCTCTAGGACATTCCCTTCTCAAATGAAGTAAAACCATGGAACACAAAGCAAAGGTAAAAGCCACTGGAAAGTTCAAATGGAGATATAAGAGGTCACATAAACAATAAAGAATGTCCCCCAACAAATAATGAGGTCCTGTGCATGCTCTGACATGTGTGAAACCTTTTATGAGAAACACTGTCTCCTTCTAACCAAAGTACCATATCTAACAGAGAACAAATGATGGAAATGCCAATCAAAAAATCTCTTCAAGAAAGTTCTTAGTACCAAAGAATGTTTCCCAGTATTACTGTCATAATTTCCTAGTAAAAGTTACACAGATTTCTTAGTTTGTGACACATCTATGAATACAAGTCAATTTTTATATCAACCAGAAATTATATTAAATACATAAGAGAACTTCTCTTACATTAGAGACTTTATGATCAAACAGATTATGCCACTTACCATATTCTTCAAAAGCTCAGAGGCTTCCTTTATATTATTCTTTTTCAAATTGTCAAAGACCAAATCTAGGCCTATTCTAATCAACTCCTCGAGTCTTTCAGCAGAATGACTGTTAATCCTGAAAAAAGTTTGTGCCTCTGGTATTTTGTTGTTTAAAATGGCATTGGCAATAACTTCCTAGGAAAGATGGAAGGAAGAAAAATATTTGCTTTTTGAGTTCCTTTTTATTACCTTATTATGATTATCAACATGGGACTTATACATTTACTGAGTACCTCAATAAGGGACTTTTACTGAAAACCTTCTACTAGATTTGGGGCTTCGCACAGGGGACATGAATTGACCAAAAGATGGACTCTGCTCTCTAGGAGGTTTTAGACTAGTAGAAGAAATGCAAATAAAGCACTGATTATAGTACTGTATGATAAGGGTGATGATATAGGTATCCCAGGGTTCCAGAGAGGAGGGTCCAGAAAAGGAACATCTAAATAAGACAGATGAAAAAAAAAGAAAAGGTTTCCTAGTAGAGATGACTGATGAAGTAAAAGTTTTAAAGACAAGTATGTGTTACATACGTTTATTGAAAAAAGAACATGTGTTCCAAAAAAGAGAGAATATTATATGCAGAGGCATAAAGGCAAGAAACAGTATCAAGCATTCACAGAACTCCAAATTACTTAATATAACTGGAGAAAAAGCTGAAGAGAGTAGCAGGCGAGACTTGAAAGAAAAGCAAAGGCTCCATCATAAAGGGCATTGTGTGTGTGAGATGGATTTTATCCTGAAACTTATGCAGAGCCACTGAAGGATCTTAAAAGCAAGGGTGATATAATCATATATATATTTTAGGAAGATATATATGTTTTAAAAAGAACATGCATTCATATGCATGTTTTTGGAGACAGCGTCCACAGCTTTCATCAAAGTGGACTGTGACCTCCCCCAAAATTAGAAATCAATGATTATGAGTAAAATGAGCAGAAGACCACGGATGAAGCCATGGAGCACATTAAAAGAGGGGAAAACAGGAAATGAAACCTGTGAAGGAGACGGGAAGAGAGACGCCCAAAAGAGTGGAAGGAAAATCAAGTATTTTTGGCTAGAGAATGATTAAGAGACAGAAAATGCAGTCACAGCAGGTCCTTCCCTACCCTTCCACCCCAAGAAGAGCAGTCTTGTGAACCTGGCAGCATCTCAACCGTATCAACTTTCAAACCCTATCAATTCTGATCCTCTGGGTTAAGCTATTCTGGCCTTTGTCTTTCCAATGCCAACACTCTCCAAGAGGTTAGAGGAATTCTTCCAGTCCCTAGTCAGAAAAAAGCATCAGAGTTTGGCTGTATTAACTTACACTATAAAAAGAAAGGCAAGTTGATAAATACAGGAAACTTAATTTACCAAATATCTTAACTAGAATCTGAGATAGGACTCGAATATACTTCTAAGCAATAATGTCATAAAATAAAATTCTCCTAAGATAGAATCAACAGCAGCAATTTGATTTATTCAAGGGTCAGGCAGAATGCATAAGTCCAAAGTGCCAGGCCCTAGACATTGGAGGAGTGACAGTTCACAATGAGTTTGGGGTTGGGTGTTTGTCCCTGGATCCAAATGGGCAGATCTGGCATAAAGAGAGAGCCTATCTGTGTTCTGAATTAAATAAATGAAACTTGTAGACATAAATTTGAAGTTGTGCCTAGAGATCCAAAAATCTATAAAACCTAAAACCCTTGCCAAAGATTCTGAATCACAAGTGTACAGATTTTAAATTCTGTTTCTTCTATCGTTTTCTCAGATCCTCTAAATCTGGCAAATAAAAGAAGTGATAATTACTCATATTTACCTCAATGCTGAGCTTCTCCCATATATTGCTCTCCTTTACTTTGGGGACATTTTCGTTTACATCATATTCATCTATAGCATCTGTTAGCTTCCAAGGAAACTTTATCATGAAGGTTCGAAGTTCATTAATGTAGCTGGTCAAAATGTTCACTCCTTTCTGTAGATGTTCATCTAGCCCTATGGAAAACACCAATGTGCCAATTTCATGTACATAAATGTGTGTGTGTGTGTGTGTGTGTGCGCGTGCGTGCAGACAGAATAAACCATGAGCTATTATAATTATAAAGAAGTTTACAAAATGGCAAAATTCAAACTCAGCGTTTTCATGTCAAACAAAAAATCTCTGAGCTTTCTCCTATTTACAAGTACTTCCATGTTTTAATATAACCCTTTTCACCCTCTTCACAATGATTAGTTCTTTCTGCCAAATTTCCCAGTATTAAAACCCAATTCACTCACTCAGTTACACACTGACTTTACCCAACCTAAGCAAATGGCACTCCCCGGCTTATGCTCTCTCACGCAATAGGACCACTTATATCTCTGTCCTGACATAAGAATGGGCTAATTATTCCCTTCTTTGCTGCTGTTCTTACCTTCATTGTGAATAAAAAGCTCCTTTATTTGTTTGTTAAGGAAAGACAGTGTAAGATTAAGCAATTGTTCTGAAAAGTGTTTGCTCTGGGTTTCAGAATCATTTTCTCTAATTGCTGAGCAAAGTAAATCCAATGCTGGTGTCAGCTCTTCCACATCTGAGGAAAAACCAAAGAAAGGAACATGAAGAACACTAGGATACTCCCAGTAAAATTAACCTATCCAGAAATACCACGCTGCAATATCTTAAAACATAAGACAAAGACTGATGTCTTATTCTCAAAAAGCTCACAAAACTTTCATGAAGTCTCATTACTTGCAAACTTTAGTTACTCTACTTAGTACTAGTCATCATTTACTGGTACTACTAGTAACTACGATTTTGCTGACCAACGACTATATTTTAAATACTGTACTTGGTGTTTTATAAATGCTATCTCATTTATTCCATTTAACAACCTGAGAGGTAGGTGTTATAGCCCCCTTTCCACAGATGAGGAAACTGAGGTTTAGAGTGGATAAATAACTTGTCCAAGCTAATTTGAAAGTAAGTGGCACAGACAAAATTTGAATTTAAGCCTGTCTGATTCCAAAACCATTCTCTTAAACACACAGGTGAAAGCAAGGCCCCTGAATCCTCTATTTGCCAGCTGCAAATAAATAAAATGATTCCTGTTTATCTTAGCATTGGCCCCACCTCTAGAATTGTACCTGTGTGAGAATGATGGGAAACACGGATTTTTACCCTGAGAAAGCAGGTAAAGTTAGTCCTATGCTTCTTGTTTCCAGATCCATCCCCACCTTTTTAAGGAAAAGCAGTGCAGCTGAGAGTGGAGTAAGGAGTAATCACTGACCACCCTACAGCAGAAGTGAGTAATGACCATATAATCGTTGATGGAGTCCCCCTCAACACCACAAACCAGGCCTTTCTCTATAAATTCAAACAGACTTAAAAAAAACAATGGAGCATAAAAAAGTTAGCAATTCAAGAGGGAGGAGACCAAACTCTGCACACAAAACAAAAGAGAATGTTTTTAAAAAGAAAATTTCTAATCCACATTATCAGTAAGGACTAATGTTAAATTGATAGAAAAATTAGGTTGTCATTTTCTCCACTTAAGAGTACAAATTGGTGAAACTTTTCTGGAGGATAATTTATAAAAAAATTTAAGAATGTAAATTGTGTGTCTCTTTGACCTGTGAATTCCACATCTAGAAATTAATCCCAATAATTGTACATATGGGAAATTACACAAACACACAGCATTTATAGCACATTGCCAATAATAGTAAAAATCAGAATCAACCTAAATGTGCACTAGGAGTTTGGTTGGGTAAATTATGGTACAGTCCATACAATGAAATTCTATGCCACCATAAATACTAGGTATATCTATCATTATCAAGAAAGATGTCTGTAACATATTATCAAGTAAAAAAAAAAAAAAAAGCAGATTATAAAACTTTATGTACAAGGGAAAACACACTTTATTACCCTGTCCCTCTAAGAGAGGATTTGCATGACTACCTGGTCTAAGAAGAAAAGCAGAGCTCCCATTTATTAAAAATGAAAGCCGAGTTGGGGTATTTTGAGCACTCGCACTCCTGAATTCCTTGCTTGGTGCCCTACAATAAACGCTGTGCTTTCCTTCACCACAACTGGGGATTAGCTAGGAGATTAATCAAGATGGCGGAGTAGAAGGACGTGCTCTCACTCCCTCTTGCGAGAACACCAGAATCACAACTGGCTGCTGGACAATCATCAACAGGAAGACACTGGAACTCACCAAAAGAGATACCCCACATCCAAAGACAAAGGAGAAGCCACAATGAGATGGTAGGAGGGGCGCAATCAGAGTAAAATCAAATCCCATAACTGCCGCGTGGGTGACTCACAGACTGGCGAACACTTATACCACAGAAGTCTACCCACTGGAGTGACGGTTCTGAGCCCCATGTCAGGCTTCCCAACCTGGGGGTCTGGCAACGGGAGGAGGAATTCATAGAGAATTAGACTTTGAAGCCTAGTGGGAATTGATTGCAGGACTCCAACAGGACTGGGGGAAACAGAGACCCCACTCTTGGAGGGCGCACACAAAATAGTGTGCGCATCGGGACCCAGGGGAAGGAACAGTGACCCCGGGGGAGACTGAACCAGACCTACCTGCTAGTGTTGGAATGTCTCCTGCAGAGGTGGGGGGTGGCTCTGTTTCACCGTGGGGACAAGGACACTGGCAGCAGAAGTTCTGGGAAGTACTCCTTGGCATGAGCCCTCCCAGAGTCTGTCATTAGCCCCACCAAAGAGCCCACGTAGGCTCCAGTGTTGGCTTGCCTCAGGCAAAACAACCAACAGGGAAGGAACCCAGCCCCACCCATCAACAGTCAAGTGGATTAAAGTTTTACAGAGCTCTGACCACCACAGCAACAGTCAGCTCTACCCACCACCAGAGCCTCCCATCAAGTCTCTTAGATAGCCTCAAACACCAGAGGGCAGCCAGCAGAAGCAAGAAAAACTACAATCCTGCAGCCTGTGGAACAAAAACCACATTCACAGAAACACAGGCAAGATGAGAAGGCAGAGGGTTATATACCAGATGAAGGAACAAGATAAAACCCCAGAAAAACAACTAAATGAAGTGGAGATAGGCAACCTTCCAGAAAAAGAATTCAGAATAATGATAGTGAAGATGATCCAAGACCTCAGAATAAGAATGGAGGCAAAGATCGAGAAGATGCAAGAAATGTTTAACAAAGACCTAGAAGAATTAAAGAACAAACAAACAGAGATGAACAATACAATAACTGAAATGAAAACTACACTAGAAGGAATCAATAGCAGAATAACTAAGGCAGAAGAACGGATAAGTGACCTGGAACACAGAATGGTGGAATTCACTGCTGTGGAACAGACTAAAGAAAAAAGAATGAAAAGAAATGAAGACACCCTAGGAGACCTCTGGGACAACATTAAACGCAACAACATTCGCATTATAGGGGTCCCAGAAGGAGAAGAGAGAGAGGAAGGACCAGAGAAAATATTTGAAGAGATTATAGTCGAAAACTTCCCTAACATGGGAAAGGAAATAGCCACCCAAGTCCAGGAAGCGCAGCAAGTCCCATACAGGATAAACCCAAGGAGAAACACGCCGAGACACATAGTAATCAAATTGGCAAAAATTAAAGACAAAGAAAAATTATTGAAAGCAACAAGGGAAAAACGACAAATAACATACAAGGGAACTTCCATAAGGTTAACAGCTGATTTCTCAGCAGAAACTCTACATGCCAGAAGGGAGTGGCATGATATACTTAAAGTGATGAAAGGGAAGAACCTACAACCAAGATTACTCTACCCGGCAAGGATCTCATTTAGATTTGATGGAGAAATCAAAAGCTTTACAGACAAGCAAAAGCTAAGAGAATTCAGCACCACCAAACCAGCTCTACAACAAATGCTAAAGGAACTTCTCTAAGTGGGAAACACAAGAGAAGAAAAGGACCTACAAAAACAAACCAAAAACAATTAAGAAAATGGTCATAGGGACATACATATCGATACTTACCTTAAACGTGAATGGATTAAATGCTCCAACCAAAAGACACAGGCTTGCTGAATGGATACAAAAACAAGACCCATATATATGCTGTCTATAAGAGACCCACTTCACACCTAGGGACACATACAGACTGAAAGTGAAGGGATGGAAAAAGATATTCCATGCAAATGGAAATCAAAAGAAAGCTGGAGTAGCTATACTCATATCAGATAAAATAGACTTTAAAATAAAGAATGTTACAAGAGACAAGGAAGGACACTACATAATGATCCAGGGATCAATCCAAGAAGAAGATATAACAATTATAAATATATATGCACCCAACATAGGAGCACCTCAATACATAAGGCAACTGCTAACAGCTATAAAAGAAGAAATCGACAGTAACACAATCATAGTGGGGGACTTTAACACCTCACTTACACCAATGGACAGATCATCCAAAATGAAAATAAATAAGGAAACACAAGCTTTAAATGACACAATAGACCAGATAGATTTGATTGATATTTATAGGACATTCCAACCAAAAACAGCAGATTACACTTTCTTCTCAGGTGCTCACGGAACATTCTCCAGGATAGAGCACACCTTGGGTCACAAATCAAGCCTCAGTAAATTTAAGAAAATTGAAATCATATCAAGCATCTTTTCTGACCACAACGCTATGAGATTAGAAATGAATTACAGGGAAAAAAACGTGAAAAGAACAAACACATGGAGGCTAAACAATACGTTACTAAATAACCAAGAGATCACTGAAGAAATCAAAGAGGAAATCAAAAAATACCTAGAGACAAATGACAATGAAAACACGACGATCCAAAACCTGTGGGATGCAGCAAAAGCAGTTCTAAGAGGGAAGTTTATAGCTATACAAGCCTACCTAAAGAAACAAGAAAAATCTCAAGTAAATAATCTAACCTTACACCTAAAGGAACTAGAGAAAGAAGAACAAACAAAACCCAAAGTTAGCAGAAGGAAAGAAATCATAAAGATCAGAGCGGAAATAAATGAAATAGAAACAAAGAAAACAATAGCAAAGATCAATAAAACTAAAAGCTGGTTCTTTGAGAAGATAAACAAAATTGATAAGCCATTAGCCAGACTCATCAAGAAAAAGAGGGAGAGGACTCAAATCAATAAAATTAGAAATGAAAAAGGAGAAGTTACAACAGACACCACAGAAATACAAAGCATCCTAAGGGACTACTACAAGCAACTCTATGCCAATAAAATGGACAACCTGGAAGAAATGGACAAATTCTTAGAAAGGTATAACCTTCCAAGACTGAACCAGGAAGAAACAGAAAATATGAACAGACCAATCACAAGTAATGAAATTGAAACTGTGATTAAAAATCTTCCAACAAACAAAAGTCTAGGACCAGATGGCTTCACAGGTGAATTCTATCAAACATTTAGAGAAGAGCTAACACCCATCCTTCTCAAACTCTTCCAAAAAATTGCAGAGGAAGGAACACTCCCAAACTCATTCTATGAGGCCACCAGCACCCTGATACCAAAACCAGACAAAGATACTACAAAAAAAGAAAATTACAGACCAATATCACTGATGAATATAGATGCAAAAATCCTCGACAAATTACTAGCAAACAGAATCCAACAACACATTAAAAGGATCATACACCACGATCAAGTGGGATTTATCCCAGGGATGCAAGGATTCTTCAATATACGCAAATCAATCAATGTGATACACCATATTAACAAATTGAAGTATAAAAACCATATGATCATCTCAATAGATGCAGAAAAAGCTTTTGACAAAATTCAACACCCATTTATGATAAAAACTCTCCAGAAAGTGGGCATAGAGGGAACCTACCTCAACATAATAAAGGCCATATACGACAAACCCACAGCAAACATCATTGTCAACGCTGAAAAACTGAAAGCATTTCCTCTAAGATCAGGAATGAGACAAGGATGTCCACTCTCAACACCATTATTCAACATAGTTTTGGAAGTGCTAGCCACGGCAATCAGAGAAGAAAAAAAAATAAAAGGAATACAAATTGGAAAAGAAGAAGTAAAACTGTCACTGTTTGCAGATGACATGATACTATACATAGAGAATCCTAAAAATGCCACCAGAAAACTACTAGAGCTAATCAATGAATTTGGTAAAGTTGCAGGATACAAAATTAATGCACAGAAATCTCTGGCATTCCTATACACTAATGATGAAAAATCTGAAAGAGAAATTAAGGAAACACTCCCATTTACCATTGCAACAAAAAGAATAAAATACCTAGGAATAAACCTACCTAGGGAGACAAAAAACCTGTATGCAGAAAACTATAAGACACTGATTAAAGAAATTAAAGATGATACCAACAGATAGAGAGATATACCATGTTCTTGGATTGGAAGAATCAATATTGTGAAAATGACTATACTACCCAAAGCAATCTACAGATTCAATGCAATCCCTATCAAATTACCAATGGCATTTTTTACGGAACTAGAACAAATCATCTTAAAATTCGTATGGAGACACAAAAGACCCCGAATAGCCAAAGCAGTCTTGAGGGAAATAAACGGAGCTGGAGGAATCAGACTCCCTGACTTCAGACTATACTACAGAGCTACAGTAATCAAGACAATATGGTACTGGCACAAAAACAGAAACATAGATCAATGGAACAAGATAGAAAGCCCAGAGATTAACCCACGCACCTATGGTCAACTAATCTATGACAAAGGAGGCAAAGATATACAATGGAGAAAAGACAGTCTCTTCAATAAGTGGTGCTGGGAAAACTGGACAGCTACATGTAACAGAATGAAATTAGAACACTCCCTAACACCATACACAAAAATAAACTCAAAATGGATTCGAGACCTAAATGTAAGATCGGACACTATAAAACTCTTAGAGGAAAACATAGGAAGAACACTCTTTGACATAAATCACAGCAAGATCTTTTTTGATCCACCTCCTAGAGTAATGGAAATAAAAACAAAAATAAACAAATGGGACCTAATGAAACTTCAAAGCTTTTGCACAGCAAAGGAAACCATAAACAAGACGAAAAGACAACCCTCAGAATGGGAGAGAATATTTGCAAACGAATCAACAGACAAAGAATTAATCTCCAAAATATATAAACAGCTCATTCAGCTCAATATTAAAGAAACAAACACCCCAATCCAAAAATGGGCAGAAGACCTAAATAGACATTTCTCCAAAGAAGACATACAGATGGCCAAGAAGCACATGAAAAGATGCTCAACATCACTAATTATTAGAGAAATGCAAATCAAAACTACAATGAGGTAACACTTCACACCAGTTAGAATGGGCATCAGAAAATCTACAAACAACAAATGCTGGAGAGGGTGTGGAGAAAAGGGAACCCTCTTGCACTGTTGGTGGGAATGTAAATTGATACAGCCACTATGGAGAACAATATGGAGGTTCCTTAGAAAACTAAAAACAGAATTACCATATGATCCAGCAATCCCACTACTGGGCATATACCCAGAGAAAACCGTAATTCAAAAAGACACATGCACCCCAATGTTCATTGCAGCACTATTTCCAATAGCCAGGTAATGGAAGCAACCTAAATGCCCATCGACAGACGAATGGATAAAGAAGATGTGGTACATATATACAATGGAATATTACTCAGCCATAAAAAGGAACTAAATTGGGTCATTTGTTGAGACGTGGATGGATCTAGAGACTGTCATACAGAGTGAAGTAAGTCAGAAAGAGAAAAACAAATATCGTATATTAATGCATGTATGTGGAACCTAGAAAAATGGTACAGATGAACCGGTTTGCAGGGCAGAAGTTGAGACACAGATGTAGAGAACAAACGTATGGACACCAAGGGGGGAAAACCGCGGTGGGGTGGGGATGGTGGTGTGCTGAATTGGGAGACTGGGATTGACATGTATACAATGATGTGTATAAAATTGATGACTGATTAAAAAATAAATAAAGAAAGAAAGAAATGAAAGCCAAAGTCTTGAAAAGAAGTGTTGGTAATGTAGCAAAAAAGCAGAAGAGTCAGGCTGGAAAGTCTTATAACAAAGTCCCAGTCCCCAACTCAGCCAGCTGCACTGCCACTATACATCAATATCTCAGACAACTGCAAGAGTGGGAAATTTTTGCAAATGAATTTTATTCTCTTTTGAATAAAATTCTCTTGAATTTGAAAGATCATCTCTTCTTTGCATACCAAAAATACAAAGCACAGTACAGGATATGAATTATCAACACCCAACATATGATAAGAACATTTATAGATTCTCACAACTATCTCAAGATTCCAGAAAGTAAATAAAATGTTATGACTGACTCCTGGCAAATAAATAAGTCATCAGAAAACACAACAATAATTTGAAAGTGATTAAAAAGGAAAAATGATAAATACAAATGTAGAAGTCTCTACTCTACTTACGTTTTAAATATGAATGGGATGGAAAGTGATCAAACTGATCAGGTACAGAAGATTTTGAGGATGGACTCAAAAGATTTTCCTTGCTCTTCAAAAAGAAATCTACTGTGTCCAGCTGACGATTTTCTATTCCTGCCTGAGGTGAGAGAAAATCAGAAAAAAATTACAATAGGAAAAAAAATTGGGATACAGATTTTTTAAACTTTACAACTTAATGTACTAACACAAAGAGACACAGGCTATCTTTTTTTTTTAAGATTTTTATTTATTCATTCATTTTTGGCTGCGTCAGGTCTTTAGTTGCAGCACGCGGGATCTTCGTTGAGGTGTGCAGGATCTTTCATCGCGGCACACGGGCTCTTCGTTGCAGCGCACAGGCTTCTCTCTAGTTGGAGCATGCGGGTTTTCTCTCTCTAGTTGTGGTGTGCAGGCTCCAGGGCGCGTGGGCTCTGTAGTTGTGGTGTGCGGGTTCCAGAGCACGTGGGCTCTGTAGTTTGTGGCACGCAGGCTCTCTAGTTGAGGTGCGTGAGCTCAGTAGTTGTGGCGTGCGGGCTTAGTTGCCCCGCAGCATGTGGGATCTTAGTTCCCTGACCAGGGATCGAATCTGCGCCCGCTGCATTGGAAGGCAAGTTCCTTACCACTGGACCACCAGGGAAGTCCCCACAAGGCTATCTTTATCTTGCAAGAGTACCTGAGTTCTAGTGAGGATTCTGACAATGACCATGTGACTTGGGGCAAGTCTCTGTAACCTTTCTGAACATCAGTTCTGCTTTAGCTCTACCATTCTGTAATTCTAACACCATTCAAAGCTAGGTACTCAGGGATCACCCTCACAGTTATCGTCTATTTGAATTAAAATGTTAAAGCAGTATGATACAAAGTTAAACTGAAAAAGCAGGCTAAATACAGACTCCCATTTCTAAAGTAGGCATCTGAGGAAAGTTTTCTATAAAGAACACGTAAAAATCACAGATTTAAAAATATATATACAGTTGACCCTTGAACAACTCAGGAGTTAGGGACGTTGACCCTCCTGTGCAGTGGAAAACCCATGTATAGCTCTACAGTCATCACTCTGAATCAGAGGTTCCACATCCATGTATTCAACCAACCTTGGATTGTGCAGTACTGTAGTACTCACTATTGAAAAAAGTCATCATACAAGCGGACCTGCGCAGCTCAAACCCATGTTGTTCACGGGTCAATTATGTGTGTGTGTTTATAAAATATACCTTTAAATGCTCAGTTGAACTGGAAAGAAAGAGGAAAATCCTCAGAGAGTACAAACAAATCTCTGATGGCCTAAATAAAGCAGGGGCTGAAAAACAGGGCCCACCAACCAAATTCAACTCCTGTCTGTCTTTGTAAACGAAGTTTTATGGGAACATGGCCACATCCGTTCATTTACCTATTGTCAGTGGCTATAATGACATATCTGAGTATTTGTAACAGAAATCTTCCTGGAAAGCCTAAAATATTTATTCTCTGGTCCTTGACAGAAAAACTTTCCCGTGCCTAGCCTAAAGCACTGTGCCTAAGAATCACCTGGAGAGCTTGTTAAGATGTGGACTGCTGAGCCCATTCCCCAGAGATTCTGATTCCCTAAGTCTGGGGTGGGGCCTGAAAATTTACATTTCTAATAAATCTGCAGGAGATAGTGATGCTGCTGGTCTGGGGACCACACTGAGAATCAAAGGGCTGAAGTTCGGGGTGCTAGGCCAGGCAGGCCAGGTGAGAGGTATTGGTGAAAGTTATGTGTGAAGGAAGAAAACAGAGGATAAACCTAGGGTCTATGCACAGTGACAATCTCCAAGAGAAGATGAACTAGAAAAATTACTCCACCAGAGGGAGACCATAAACAAACCATGCCTTTGCACTAGGTAGTGAAAGGAAAAACTATATTATGTATGGTTAAATAAGAACATTATTGCTCTCAGGAGATATATGTTAAAGTACTTAGAATGAAAAGTTATGAAGTTTGCAACTTTCAAATAGTTCAGCAAAAATAAGAAGTACACATACAGTCAAAACAAATGTGGCAAAATGTTACAGTCGGTAAATGGGAAAGAGGTAAATGGATGCTCATTTTACTAGTTTTATAATTTTTCTATAAATTTGAAAAATTTCAAAATAACACATTTAAAAATAATGACCAAATAGTAATTCTAGAAATAAAAAAAATAAAAATTGAAACTAGATACTCAGTGGATGTATTTAATACCAGATTAGATATAGCTGAAAAGAGAAGTAACGAGCTGAAAGAGTGATATAAAGGAATTATCCAAAGACATGAGTTAAGAGAGGTTAAGAGAAACTGAGGAAAGTATGAAAATTCTAACTACTTCTGACTGAAGTACCACTGTGACAAATGGAAAATGCACATTCAATTTTCACACACATGGAACACTTATGAAACTGAGTACTTACTAGGTTGTACCTGAGTCTCAACAAATTCACTCGTTTGTATGTGGGGGGAGACTAAGGCCAAAACAATGCTGTAATACCACATCATCCTAATTAAACTCACTACATGGACACACTATGTGTAAAGACAGAGGCTTTGCAGTCACACTGCCTGGGTTCAAACCCTGGTGCAACTGCTTAGTGTCCAAATATATCTGTATTAGAATTCACAACCTCTCTGTGTTCCCTCACCTATAAAATGGAAATAATAAACAATATTTATCTATAGATAAGAAAATTAATGAGCTAGCATCTGACTATTAACATTAATATTTAGGAAAAATAACTATAGGAAATAACCTAAGAGTAAACACTATTCCTTCTGAATAATAAATTTATAAGAGACTAATTCTCTTTTTTCTCCCATTCTCAAATTTTCTACAATAAATATTTTGTAGTATATAAAGGTAAGTTTTTCAACAAATGGTGCTGGACTATTGAATATCCACATGCAAATGAGGTTGGGTCCCTTCCACTGACGGTACACAAAAATTAATCAAAATGCATCAAAGACCTAAACGTAAGAACTAAAACTATAAAACTCTTATTAGAGTAAATCTTCATGAGCTCAGAATAGGCACTGGTTTCTTAGATATGACACCAAAAGCCCAAGTGACCAAAAAAAAAAAAAAAAAAAAACCCAAAAAAAACAAAAAAAAAGGTAAACTAACTCCATCAAAATTAAAAACTTTTGTGTTTCAAAGGACACCATCAAGAAGGTGAAAAGACAACCCATAAAAACAGGAGAAAATATTTACAAATCATATATCTCATAAAGGTCTAGAATATAGAAAGAACTCTTAGAATTCAAAAATAAAAACAAATAACTCAATTACAAAATGAACAAAGGATTTAAGTAGACATTTCTCCAGAGATACACACATGGCCAATAAGCACTTGAAAACATGTTCAACACATTAGTCATTAGGAAATGCAAGTCAAAACCACAACGAGATACCACTTCACTTTGACTTCACAGCTAGTAGGATGGCTATGATAATAAAAAATTGGACAATAACAAGTTTTGGTGAGAATGGAGAGCTACAGGAACTCCCATACATTGCTGGTGGGAATGTAATATAGTGTAACCACTGTGAAACTGTGAAAACAGTTTGGTGGTTCTTCAGAAAGTTAAATGACTTCATAATTCCACTGCCAGGTGTATACCCAAGAGAAATAAACACACATGACGACACAAAAACTAGTACACCACCTTTCATCGCAGGATAATTCCTAACAGCCAAAAAGGAAAAACCACCTAAATGTCCATCGACTGATGAATGGATAAAAAATATCTGCTTTATCCACATAATGGAATGTTATTCAGCCATAAAAACGAATGAAGTACTGACACATGCAACATGGATGAGCCTTGAAAACATGCCAAATGAAAGAAGCCAGTCATGAAAGGCCACATTTTTTATAATTCCATTTATATGAAATTGTCAGAATGGGCAAATCCAGAGACAGAAACGAGATTAAGTGTTTGGAAATTAGGGTTTGTGAGGAATTGGGAGTGACGGCTAATGGGTATGCTGTTTCTCTTTGGGGTGATGAAAATGTTCTGGAATTACACAGGATGGTTGTATAACTCTGAATATACTAAAACCCACTGAATTGTACATTAGATAGGTGAATTTTATGGTATGTGAATTATATCTCAATAAAGCTGCCACTAAAAAAACAGTCTGGTACATAACATTATTAACTTCCAGTTTTCGACCTTGCTGGGCTGTGTGGTACAGTAGAAAGTGCCCTGATTTTGATTCTAGACCCTGCCTTATTAGTATGGCTATGGGCCACTCACTCAACCCTTCTGAGCCTTACGTTTTTCATCTGTAAAATGAAATGAATAAAAACTACCCAACCCGTCGCATGTGGTTATTTTACCACAATTTAGAGAATTCATAAAAAAGAGTGTTTGTGAACTATAAAATGCTACATAAATTCAGGTATGTCACTACCACAGCTGGATTAGAGGATTAGGGGCTATAGAGTAGGAATAAGAGATCACTCCTGCTTGAGCTTTCCATAGCTTGTTTCCACTTCATTTATTCTCATCAGCTTATTGTTGCCTCCAACTCTCGTAACTTTTTCTTTCTTAAATAGTGTTTATTATAATCTTTTATCTTTTAAAGCCAAAAAGGGTAAACTGCTAAGCAAAATTAGGGTAAAAAAACAGCCAAAACTAACCAAACGGATGGGTAGAGGCTACAGATCCTTTGTTGCTAGGTTAAATGAATCTCCGAAATTGTTAGTCAAATAAGGGTAGATGACAGAAAATAACCAAGCAAAGTTCTACAGACATTTAATTCTGTTACCTCTAGTGCATGTATGGGAATGGAGCACCTCCCCCAACCATTGAGATGGCAAAGAGAGTCCACAGTGCTGGCACTTCCATGGATCATTAGCCTATTTAAAAATTCCTCTTGAGTCAAACCAAACAAAATCAGAGAGAGTCCACCTTCTATAAGAAAAAAAAGTTAGCCTTAATGAATTATTAGGAGTTAGGTTTTAGGATTATGACAGGAATTTCTAATTACTCAATACTTCAGCATTGTAATTACAAATAGATTTATTGGGTACTAGTAACTAATGACCTGAAGTAATAAATTCATCATGATTTTTCAAAGAATGTTATTTTTTAAAACAGTAACTGCAAGACAAATTCTCGTAAGAACAATGCATCCTATGAAATAACATTGAACCTCTCTTTTCTACATTGTACTATATTGCACAATCAATACCTGGAACCTTTAACTATTTACCGAGATGTCACATTTCTGGTTTACTAAAATAAAACAATTAATAGCATGCTCTTGACACAAAGAAGTACATGATTACCAAAATTGAGATACTGAAGAAGAAACACATGGCTAGTTCACTGAGAACACTCAGTAGCTTTATAGGAGGTTATGGCATAAATGCTGAATCAATGTATATCTGACACACCAAACCCAAATGCCTATGGGACCAAACAGGTGGGGAGAAGAAGTGCAAGAAAACCTAACCTGGAAGAAACTAACCCATCTAAGAGCACTGAAATTTGGCTACAATCCATAAATTACTATGAGGGATGAGGGGCAGTGTGGCAGATCTTTTAATTTTTCAGTTAACAACTGAAATTCCAGATTTCGTGTGAAACCCTCTAATTTTACATGTTTATAATAAATAAAATATTTTTTAAAAAGCCTCGGTAGTGTAGGCCAAACAAAATGAATCTGAGTTCATGCATGGTCCACGAGCTAACAGCTTGCAACATTTGCCTGTACAGACTGAAGTCCCATGAACGACTCGCTGGGTTAAAACCAACCTTTCTTACTCTTAAACTCTTCCTGACTCAGTCCTAGCATTTAGCTGAGCAGAAATAACCTTAATTAAAAATCAAACACATGAGACAACATTACTGAGAGTAACACCAAATTTTCTCCATCAAAGCCTAGGCTTAGAGGAGTAGGCACCACCACCACCCGGGCAGCAGAAGTAAAATAGATAAGAGAGCACCTCTCAGCATGGATTTCAACCTGATACAAGACATTCTCACCTGTCAAAACTAGGCACAGTTGCTGGTCTCCACCACTGTCTACAGGAATACACTTCTTGCCCAGTGAAAAACACTGCATGCTCTGGGTCTCCAAATCCCACAGGACAATGGTACAGCCCGTCCTTTCAACTGACCAAGTAAACAGCGCAGTGAAGCCTGTCACAGACATACATGTAAGCTCAAGGGGTTCCTCCTGTTCACTGATGTGTATTCTTTTCCATGATCTTCCTGAATCACTGGTCTTGGCAGGACCTTTCTGTGGAAAACTATACTGGCTGCACATTACATCCTGTGGAGTGAAGGCCCAGTTTGGCACAGTGGTACTGTGGTTACCAGATTCAGGGGGCTCCAAATGCAAAATATCCTGGAACCACGGAGCACAACAGGTACCTTCCAGCTTGGAGTTCTTTATTGTTTCATTCAGTGATGACAGCTGGGCTTTCCAAGACCTGGAAGATAGGACAGAACTTACATCTGTGACAGTGAAAGGCACAAAGTAAAGCACTAAACCAAGCAAAGATGCACTTAGGAAAATAAAAGTGTCTACCTCTGTAAAGACTTTTAGTGAAAAGGCACAGTATCAGCATGACAAAAAATGGAAATAATAAAGTAAATCCAAAAAGGAGGTTTCTGTACCGATCAACTTGGAAGGAAAACTTGGTCAGTTTCATGTTGTAGTCAGAATTAACAGGATCATCTTCATCTATCCCCTTAGGGCCTTCAATAGGAATGTCTTCTAGTGTTCTTTCACATAGTAGGTGTCCTGGGTATTGCCTATGTTTTAAAAACAATAGACATGGTAAAAAAATGATGATCAAACAAAATCTGTGTTATTATTGCTCCTGTTAAAAATGGAAGGGCGGGGGAAGGGGGGAACTTCCCTGGTGGTCCAGTGGTTAAGAATCCACCTTCCAATGCAGGGGATGCGGGTTTGATCCCTGGTCAGGGAACTAAGATCCCACATATTGCGGGGCGACTAAGCCCGCACGCCACAACTAAAGAGCCTGCGTGCTGCAACTACAGAGCCCATGCGCTCTGGAGCCTGCGCACCACAACTACAGAGCCTATGTGCGCTGGAGCCTGTGCGCCACAACTAGAGAGAAGCCTGCACGCTGCAACTAAGGGCCAAATGCAGCCAAAAATGAAATAAATAAATATATATTAAAAAAAAATGGAAGGGGGTATGGGGTGGAGGTGTTACAGAGTAGAAAGAGTATAGACAATAAGTTTCCTTTACCCAGACTCCTTACCTCCATTGCTTAAGGCAGATTGATAAAGTCAGCCTTAAAAATTTGACCCACTTGTAACTATGTGTGAAGATAGATGTCAACTAGATTGATTGTGGTGATCATTTCACAATATACATAGATATATGTTGTGTATTTGAAACTAATATAATGTTTATGTCAATTAAAAAATATTTGACCCTTAAGGAAAGTTAGCTTTATGTAGATAAAAGCATGGATTATCTGCTACATTGTAGATGTTGTGCTAAAAACTTTACCTAAACTAAGGTATTTGAGCCTTTCAACAACCCTGTGAGGTAAATAGAAGTCAGTTTTGTAGATACAGAAAGTAAGGCTCAAACAGCGGAGCTGGATTTGAACCAGGTGAATGTGACCATAAGCCCAGGTTTTTAATCAGTCACCATACCGCCACCACAAATTAAGACTTAGGCTGAGACCCGGGGAACACATAAAAGCTAGGAAAGCAAAGTATGAGTGCAGGTGTGGATGGAGAGTGTATGTGGAAAGAGGGCTGTCACATTGCAGAAGGACAAAGAAGGCTACAGTGGTTAAAGCATAGTGAATGAGAAGCAAGGTGGTGTGAGATGAGGCTGGAGAGCTTGGCAAGAGCCAGATGGGGTCAGGTTTTATGGGCTACTAAGGATTCTTAGCTTCTATCTTGGGGTCGGGGGGCGGCGCGGGAAGAAGCTAAATAAGGGTTTTACGCAGAGAAGCCATATGATCAGACACAGAGGAGTAGCTGTGGGGAGAATGGGATGCATGTAAACCCCCTGAACACTTAAATTATTAACCCTTTCAACAATTTGAAGGTAACAGCTTGATATACATTTGTCAAGGAGATGATGTTAGAGAAGGCAGGGTGACAGTGAGAAAATATGATCCATGGAGAAGGTAGTTCCCGCACCAACAAAAGATACATACCCTGCCCCAGATGTTCATACCTGGCTATACTCTGATAAGACACGCATTGTAACACCACCACTCTGGCTACTCTGTAGATGATGGATTTGAGGGGGGAAGAACAGATATGGGGAGACCAATTACGAGGCTGGTAAGCTAGTTCAGGTAAGTGATGACAGCGGAATAGATCACAATGACGACAGAGGAGTTAAGACAAGTGGGCAGATTCAAGACACACTCAGGAGCTAGAATGGCTAGGACCTGGTGATTAGCTGGTTGTGGATCTAATACTTAAAAGAGGCTAGAGATCTAGAAAAGAGAGGAAACAGAAAACGGTCCCTGAGAAGGAGGGAAGGAATGGGGTCCAGAGTACACACAGAAGGACTGGCCTTCATAGGAGAAGGGAATCCCTCCATTGTAACAGGAGGGAAGATGGAGAAGACGAGTGCAGGAAAGTGGGTTTGCAATTTAATGTGAGAAACTGAAGGAGCTCCCATTAGATGGGTTCTACTTCCTTTATAAAGTTGGAGGTAAAGTCATCCAAGAACAGTTGGGGGCAAAGAGATGAATAAAGGTTTGAGGAAAATGGAGGTTTAAAACATTGTTGTAAAGAATGGACTCATGAAAAATCATTGTAAAATTTCCAGGCAACATGAGAGACCACAGAAGGCACTGAATGTGAACTTATAGTGGTATCAATTTTCCTCTGTGGTTTTCTCACAAGTGCTCAGTTGCTTGAGTGCAGGGAATGAGAAGACAGAATAAAAAAAAAGATTTGTCAGATCAAGTGCTACCACAGGGCAAGAGCAAGAGTTTAGGGCTCATTCAAGAAAGTGACTGAAATGACAGGTCATAGAATCTATGCTGTAAAGGGAGGGCAGTGAAGACAGAGGGGGCTCCTGTCTTCACTTGTGAAATCAGCATATTAGAAATTCCAGTGAGGTCAGATGAGAGAAGTGGGGGTACTTGAGTAAGCAAGCTGTACGGTTTGGCAAGTTGTGCTCAGAGTGGGATGTATAGACGAGTGATTTGGGGGAGGAGCCGTGTCATATAATGACAAAGCCCTGGGTATGACTATGGGAATGGACAGCTAAGGTAAACTGGAAGAAAAAGTCATTGACAGTGAATTGAATGGACAAACCATGAGGAGCTTACATGGAGCTTACAAACTCTGTAGGCAACACAAAAAAATTAGAGAAATAATACAAGACTATACACAATTAAGTGCTAAACTGTAGTTCAAAGCAAAAGTGCTACAGAAGTTCAAAGGAGAGAAAAATTATAAAATGAGTAGAAATTTACAAGTGGAAGGGATTTTAGTAAGGAATGACTTCATGAAAGAGGAGGATCTCAAAGCATGAATAGGACTTGATAAAATGAAAAGGGGTGGCTGACTTTCTGTATGGCAGGAAAGAACAACTAGGGTCAGGAGGCAGGAATGGTATAAAAACACTGTTAGATTTCAGAGTACACTTAGAAAATAAACATGCAGTCAACTTCCTCAAGAAATTATACTAATTAAAGAGCACTCATGTAAATAATTAACAAACAGAGATCACTCATTTAGTTGGACAGGACAGATCCCTAAATTGACTATAGGGAACAGAACAGCAGCTCTTCACTGGCTGATGTTACGGTGGCTGAGTTCAATGAAATTTGGTCAAAGGAATGTGCCTGGTGCCCACTTCAGTGTTCTTCTCTTGCGGTGTTGCCAAAACATCCAGAGGAACAGAACCCTACACTCAAGGATCAGAGTAGCTGAGTGGGCTTTCCTTCCCCCCCTCACCTGTCAAATTATTTTCCAAGGAAGTTGATTAGAAGGTAACTCTACACATACAGGATATATTTTAGTCAGTGAAAATGGCCTACTGATACACAAGCACACAGTCTGAAAATGTGACAATCATCCCTGCTCAAAGATTAAAAAAAAAAAAAAGTATTAAAAGGCCATTGAAAACAAATGAAAAAATCACAGTAGTAAGAAGTTCTGGCTGATATGTGAAGATGAAATTAACCCTTTTTTGTAATCCAAACAATGAGCAATAAACCCATCAAAGTACATTCCCAATTTCTCAAGGATATGTTTATTTCATTCATATTAAGTTAGGACCAAAAATCCTAATGGTTTGAAATGTCCCTTAATACTGAAAGTCATAAATGTGGATTACCCTACTTGCAAGTTTCAATAAACAGGGTGCTGTGTGTGTGTGTGTGTGTATGCATACACACATATTCCTTTCAAACATTATAGAATTGGAAGCAATTAGAATTTCTAAATCAAAAAGCTACACAAAGAAATACTCAATTTTCACTAATATATTTAGGAAGTGTGTGGGCCCTCCAAGGGAAACACCTGAGGAAATCCTAAAATGGAGAAAGCACAGTTAATACATCTTGTCAAAGTCCTTAAGTGAAAAGTGATCCCCTAGGCAGCCAGGACCCTAACCCACATAAGATACAATTCTAACACAGGGTAAATCCCATTTTTCTTCTACTCTAGTGTTGAGAAGAAGTGAGTAGATAATGTATAATAGCTAAGGGCTTTTAAAATTGTGCTTGGTTACTTTTTACGTATGATGATATAAGCCATATATAATAATAAATCAAAATCAAAATCAAACTTGGATATGTATCCAGAAATAAAAAGGTAGCCAGTGGTCACTTGTACATATTTTTATATAGTAACAAGCTCATTAGATAGTAGCTAGAATGTGATCAAGAAATAGAGGAAGGGCTTCCCTGGTGGCGCAGCGGTTGCGAATCTGCCTGCTAATGCAGGGGACACTGGTTCAAGCCCTGGTCTGGGAAGATCCCACATGCCGCGGAGCAACTAGGCCCGTGAGCCACAACTACTGAGCCTGCGCGTCTGGAGCCTGTGCTCTGCAACAAGAGAGGCCACGATAGTGAGAGGCCTGCGCACCGCGATGAAGAGTGGCCCCCACTTGCCGCAACCAGAGAAAGCCCTAGCACAGAAATGAAGACCCAACATAACAATCAATCAATAAATAAATCTTTTAAAAAAAAACAAAAAAAGAAGTTTCATATAAATTAAAATCTTTAAAAAAAAAAAAAAGAAATAGAGGAAGAAAACTGGTTAAAAGAAAAAAAAGAAGCTAACAAGTACATTTTTAACCTCTTATGGCTCTAATTATTTACCTGAAATCAGAGAAGGAAGTAATCTACATACCTGAAATACAAATTTAAGTTAAGAGCAATTGCAGTGTTGGAGGAGCTGACAATCACTACAACATCTAGGTCTTGAGACACTTTCAATGAAGTAAAGGAAGAACTCTTGGCTGGCTCTTGTTGCTGCTCATTATACATATCTTCTTGAGGAAGTGCTAAATCCACATGAGCTACATGTCTACCATCCACAGTGTCAAAAATGTCTTCGAGTTAGAGTTAAAGAAAATGTCAGTCTTAAGTATGCCTAACCATTTAAAACACAGGACGAAACAGAGTTATAGACTTCACTGCTCCAACCTTGTAGGAATAATAATAGAAGGAAGACGGACACTAAAAACCCCATCATATTAACCAGGTGACTATGAAGTTGGGGACCCATAAGCAACCTGATAGAGAGTTCACTTAACAATACTTGCTGAATCTCCACTCTGTGCCAGGCCCTGAGACAACAATATCTTCCACTAGTGTCCTACAACAGTGCTGTCCAAAAGAAACAATGCGAGGCACATTTGTCACTGTAAATTTTCTAGCAGCCTTATTAAAAAAGTAAAAAGAAACCAGTGAACCTAATTTTAAGAACATATTTCATTTATCCTAGTATATCCAAAATATTATCTCTATTATGTAATCAATATTAAAAAATTGAGATATTTTACATCTTTTTTCACATAAGTGTTCAAACCTAGTTATTTTATACTTATAGCACATCTCAATTTGGACAATTAAATTTTCATTGGAAATATCTGGCCTGTATTTAGACTTCAAAAATTTATATTTAAGAACTTGGAAAAGCCAGAGTTGTTCCAAACATACTCAAAAGTTCTCCAATAACTGAATCAAGTATCCAACTTTAAATCTAAAGTAATTAAATACAATTAAGAATTCAGTTCCTCAGTCACACTAGCCAAAAAATTTCAAGTGTTCAACAGCCACATATGCTTACTGCCTACCACATCGGACAGCTCAGTTCTGTAACCTGGCAGCAAAAATGAAGTTAATCCAATATTCTATAACATTTTTTACAAAATAAATTTTAACACAGGCTATGATACATGTAAAATAGAAAAATTACTCCTTTAATGCATAAATGAAAGTTCCAAAAACACATAACGGGTCGTTCTTCAAATAGTCTTCAAAATAATTTTGCTGGTGACCTATGAATCTGCTAAAGACAAAAAAATCTGTGATAGTTTTCCAGCAACAAATTTCAAACAGTTATGCAAACCATCTGATTCCCTAATATGATGGAATCATCATCAGAGATGATAAGAATAGGTTATAATCATACATGAAAATGTGTGTATCATATCATAAGCAGTCATCTAAATCTCTCCTGGAACAAGCACAAAGTAGATATTTAATAAGTATATTTTAAATAAATGGGTAATGCAGAACATATACAATTTAAAAACAACATAAATAAGTTGGCCAAGATGATTGATTTATAAACTGAAAAATATTTGAATGGAATATAAAGCAATGTAGTTGAGTATTTTAAGTTCATGAAGATCTTTTTCCCTGAAAGTTTTACTGAAAAATTAATCTTTCTACCTACAGCCCAGTACCTAAAACTAAGAGCCTATAAAAAGGCTCATTTTTCTACATATTCTCCTCCCCCACACATCAACATCTTTACCAACAAGGATACAGATCCAGCCTAAACGACTCAAAACAAAAAGAATTCCTCTGCAGAGATGTGTGTCAATAATTCTGTCCACTGCCTGTGCAGGCAAGGATAATGTGAAACAGTTGAGTACCCTAATCTCAGCATCTCTTTCAGGAAATATAATGTGCAGGACGATACATTCATTGATGAACAATAATGATGTGTTACTGTGAAATGACAGAATTCTCAAAGATAATAAGGAAATACCTATAAAACAAAAGGATATTACGTCAAACTCGCTGGTCACAATTTTACAACTGGTAAATTTGATTCTGTTAACATAACACAAACAGGTAAAACAAAGAAAACAGCATTTAACTTAGTCCAACTCTAGACAATCATTGGTCAAACTCACCTAAGCAAGTGGAAGGTAAGTAAGGAACTGAATAAAGATGGCCTACAATGTCTCTATGCCTTCTGTTTACAGCCAGAGTGTGACAACACACCAGAAGATGATCAAAAAAGCCTACTTACCCATGAGACGCAATAAGAATAATCACAGACTCTTTTTTTAAAAGGAAAAGAAGGAACCTTATAATCAGGGTAGCGAGAATGCAACTGCCTTAAAGATAGAAGCCTGAGTGCTTTGATTTCTGCTCCCTGCAGCCCTCAGGATGGGACATAGCAAACAGGTCTGTAACCAGTCTAGATCAGCACATTATCCAATAGAAATATAATGTCAGTCACAAAAGTGAGCCACACATGGAATTTTAAATTTTCTAGTAGCTGCACTGAAAAAAGAAAACAGGTGAAACTGATTTTATTATATATTATTTACCTCATATTCAAAATATCATTATCAACATGTAATACAAAAACTATTCGTGAGATATTTTACATTTTTAGTACCAAGTCTTCAAATCTGGAATGTATCAATATTTGACATTTGAAGGACATATTAATTCATATTAACCACATTAAGGGCTTAATAGCCTCACGTGGCTAGTGCCTACTATACTGGACAGGGCAAATATCCCTCCCTGACTTCACCTCTATATAAGAACTTTTCCTGAAATACATAAAATTACATAGTAATACACAAATTCAAACATGCTGAAAGACCACCTGCAAATACTTACTGATAATTTGATCTTCAACGAGCTTTTGCAATGTCTCCTCAGTACAGCTATATGAAATGGTTGCATCACATCTTCCATCTTTCAAATTAAATTCACAGATGAGCAGTTCATTATTTTCACTAAGAGCAAGCAGTCTGGGCTTGTCTGTTGGTGTCCCACTGTTATGAGAGTCCTCCCATACAAACCTAAGGAAAAAGTTTAGACTATTTATTATATTCTATATCCACAATAATACTTACCCACAATGGTGAAGGTAGAAGGACAGAAGAAGTAGAGAACAACTCTTTGGTTCACCTAATAGCATTACTTCTATATACAACCTAAGGGAATGTAAACTGCTCTAGAACTTCCAGCCCCTTCCCCCATCTCCTTCCCCTTCCTCACTTCTTTCCCCTCAGCCCCCTTCAGGGCAACACAAGAATATAGGAGTCATTCGTGAAAAGGGGGCAAAGAGCAAGAAATGGTGGCTGCTTTTTTCCTTCATCCTAAATCTGGACTGATGATATGTATAAAGAAACTGTCATGATCAAGGATATGTTTCAACAACCAAATATGTCTCCTATTTATAAGAGATGGTCTTCACAATTAACAAAATACGTTTTGCTAACATAAATGCTTTCAATAACTTAAAAAAAAGAAAGTGATTATTTGCATTTATAGACTTTGAAGACTCTAAAGTGGCATATTATAAAATAGCTCTGTCCAATGGAACTTTCCATGAGATGCAAGTGTTCTACACATCTGCAAAGTCCAATACAGTAGCCAACAACCTCATGTGGCTACTGAGCACCTGAAATGTGGGTAGTGCAACTGAGGAACTAAATTTTCAATTTTAAGTGCAGTTATAGAATATTTAAAGCAGTGTAAAGTCAACATCCCAACATGACTAACAAGGATGGAAAGAGGCTAATGATGCTACAGCTTCAAATTAAATAATAAAATTAAGTTACATTAAAAGAGAAAAAAAAAGCCCCAATTCTGAAAACAATGCAATGGAATGAGATGAGGTTACCATGCTGATAAAGTTTCACCTTTTAAAAAAAGCTTTTTTCTACAGAAGTAGTAAGTTTTATATCTAAAAACAGTGGACTTGGTGCTACTATATTATTATTAGAAAAAAAATTGACATTTTATATTTCTGTCTTTATTCCTAGAATGATGTTTCATAAACAGCCAATTCCTGGCTGTTCACACTGAAATCTGAGGCCAAATATGGAAAAGGTTAAACAAATTAAGATATAAAAGGCTGAATACTGTGAAACCAGTAACATCATTAGCACATGGGACTATACTGCCACGTGGAAAGAGAATTTTCAGTGAACATAATATATAATGTACAGTGATTTCAACAATATACAAAGGACCATACATACTTTGAGAAGAGGAGGAAGCAAATTCTGTACACTATAAGCTTGTCCTTATTTTTACCCTATGAATTATTTTAATTGAATTAATTCAACTAAAAAAACTAAAAAGTAGCCCTTCTTGATCCTCCCCCACTAATTTCATGCAATAGCTTACAAAAGTCCCCATTATTTTATGTCTGTTCTGCTTATCTTCTGTGAGGTTCTCTCTCTGCCTCATTCCTTTCTTTACATGGCTGTGTTCGTAGGTACTTAATACTGTTGAATCAACTAACTTATGGTAAGGAGAGATTCCTTTTCCTAGCAACTAGAGATCAGGAATAAAGAAGACAAACAGATTAAAACATTCAGTGATTGAACAAACCAATCTCTACTGTGAGGCACTTTTATAGGACCTGGAGATTCCAGAACTCCTCTGTGGCTACTCAAAATCGTAACATTTCTAAAGTGTTTTGTTATTAAAGAGTCCAAAGTGTCGGAAGTCACTCTCAAACTTAATGATGTAAACTGTAAGAGTTACATATGTAGAAAGTAATACATGATTGAAATTGTTTCTTTTCTGTTTTCCCAACCATACAACCTCACATGTAAGAACTGTCTTATTAAACCTTTTAGGCACTGCTCCTAGGTAACGAACAGAAAGCGCATAATAAGTATTTGTTGAGTGAATACATGAATAAGAGAGTAGAAAAAGTAGGCTCTGTCCTTGAAGGGGGGTGGAGGGGAGGGGAAGCCCAAATGTGAAGGAAACAGCTACTTGTATCAGAGATAAGGAAAAGGTAACAGGATGATTCAAATGAGAGATGATGCCCCTCAGCTGGCATCTTTAACAGATTTAACTGAAGAAAATGGGCGTGGGGCACGGCACAGTGACGATTAATCAACCTGTGTTAAATGAATTAAAAAAGCGTCCAAGCTGGGATTCATTACAGGTTCTCCACGTCCGGAGAAGATCTGGATACTGTCTCCACCCACCCGGAACGGGAAAGAATGGGTGCAGGGACGCGACAAACCGAGGAAAATGTTCCGAGAAGGAACAGGGCCTGCCTCTGAGGCGTTGCCCTCCACCGTCATCCCTCTCCCGCTACCTCCAAGGTAGGAGGGGAGCAGAGGCGCCAGCCAAGCTAAGGCTGCGGACTCCCTCCACAAGGCCAAGCCCGGCCAAAGCACTTACTGCCGAAAACGGCCTTCCAGGCGGCAGCCGCCCCCGCCCCGGCCGCCGGGCGCCAAGGGAAGCACTTGAAGGCTGCCTGCAGCCGTCAGGCTCCCCAGAACCTCCTGCTCCCTGTGCAACTGCGCCCGGGATCCCAACCGCCCTGTTGCCTCGGCGGGGACCGGCACCAACAACACGGGTAGAACCCGCTCCACGGCTTCAGCGCTTCCAGCCCCCTTGTCTGCAGCCATCCCACTCGCACCAGTCCTTCCGGTCCGTACGGCCCGCTGCGTCCTGCGCGTGCGCTGTGTAGCCGACCCGCCCTCGGCCTCGTGACTCCCGCGCGGAGAGATGCGCTGACGTAGTCTGCCCGGTGACGTAGTCTGCCCGGTTACGTTCTCCGCACCACCCACTCCAGCAAAGCCACATCTGCGTATGTTTTGAGCCCACGGTTTGCTGAGAGAGTTGAGGGCCTCCATTAGCGGCCTAAGGTGGCTGTAGCAGCTGTTCTCACTCAGTGGCATTACGCTTTGCTTTCTTACCCTTGCTGCCTCCTACCTATTGGAGGCCTGTGCCTGCCACTCTCCGCTTTTATTGGGCTGTTATTTTTGCTTGCAGGCCCTGAGTGGTGCAATGTCCTGGTATTTGACCGATCCATGATGAGGAAGCTGACTTGATGCTGACATCAAATAATATCCGTTGTAACAGCCAGGGGAATAGCGTGGGTGGAAGTGGTAGAGGTCCTGTTTCCTACTCCTCTTTCCTCTGGGAGGTATAATCCAAGATCGGCAGCAGAGGGGGCGAGAAGAGGTGGGAAATAGGCATTTTGGAATGGTCTCCTAAAGGACAGCAGTGCCTTTCTTAACACATTCTCTTCCACAATCAGATGGGGTCACACAGCTATCAAAGGTCACCTCCTTTGTCTGTGCTTTGATTCCCATCCTCCTCCTGTTGTAGGACTTTGTAAACTTTCTTTGCCTTCATTATTCTCCACCCTTCCCTGCCCCGGCCACGTTATTGGAGTGCTTTCATTATCATGCAGGCATGCAGTAATATCACTCTTTAAAAGAAAAGCGTTCCTTAACCTACATAGACTACTACCTACTGTCCAATTGCTCTGCTACCCTTTCAGAAGATTCCAGATTGACTCTTTCTGTAGTCAGTGCCTCCCTCCTCCGTCACGTCTCTCTCATTTCACACTCTTTTTTTTAAAAAAATAAATTTAATTTTTGGCTGCGTGGGTCTTTGTTGCTGCGCGTGGGCTTTCTTTAGTTGCGGTGAGCCGGGTCTTCTCACTGAAGTGGCTTCTCTTGCTGCGGAGCACCGGCTCTAGGCATGCGGGCTTCAGTAGTTGTGGCACGCGGACTCAGTAGCTGTGGCTTGCGGGCTCTAGAGTGCAGGCTCAGTAGTTGTGGCCCATGGGCTTAGCTGCTCTGCTGCGTGTGGCATCTTCCCGGACCAGAGCTCGAACCCGTGTCCCCTGCCTTGGCAGGTGGATTCTTAACCACTGCGCCACCAGGGAAGCCCACACACGCCTTTCTTAAAGTACTTTCTTTCCAACTTTGGTAGCACCACTTCCGTAATCTTCAACCTATTTTTTTTTCAGATAACTCCTCCTCAGTCCCCTATGTTGGCTTTTCTTCCTACATCATCTCTTCCTCACTCCTAACTTGTAATACATCTGTGTGCTGATACTCCCACTTTTGTGTCTTGATCCCTGACCTTTTCCTTCGCCTCCAGACTGCTCTTTACCTACTTGATATATCTACTTGGATTTCTAACAGGACATATTAAAGTGTCTACAATGTTGATTATAACCCTTCCCAATGCATTTTTCCTCATGTTTTCCCCACGTTAGTCTAGGGCACCCACCATTCACTCTGCCTGGGAGTCATCCTGGATTCTTCACCACCACCCTTATCCAGCCCATCAGCAATGTCTGTCAACTCTTCCAAAACCTTTTCCCAACTTCTTCTCTTTCTGTCCCTAAAGCTCTTCACTTCTTGCCCCAGCTTTGGAAAAAAAACTTCTGAACATTTTTTTCTCTGCTTTCTATCCTGTTCCCCTAACAATCAGCAGTCAGAGTGATCTTCTTCAAACAAAATCACGTCATGTCACTTCCCTGTTTAAAATTCTGACTTCCCAGCAGTTAAAAATCCAGACTTTAAAAAATAATCATGGCTTACAGATGTGTACTCTGCTTACCTCTCTCCTACTTTATCACCCTCCCCCCCACCCCTTACCTGTATACTTCAGCCACACTGTCCTTCTTTCTTTTCCTGAAACACACCAAGTTCATTCTCACTTTGGGGGCTTTGTGCTCACTAGTGCCTCTGCATGGAATACTTGTCATTGATTCCAGCTTAATTGTAGCCTCTACTGACAGGCCTTCCATTCCACTCCAGTCACTCATCCCCCAATTTTGTTTTCACCATGGTATTTATCACTATTTGATGTCTTCTGTCAGTCCCTGTGCAATCAGAATGTAAGTTTCAGAAGAGCAGGGGCTTTTCCTTGGTCACCACTGTTTCTCGACCACCTAAAATGGTACCTGGTTCATAAAAGGGACTTGTGTTTTTTGATGAGTGCATGACCTTGTTTGTCAAAGTAAACCAAACATCCCATATCTCAAAGGAGATATTTATATAAAACGCTCTTAGCTCAGCTAGGGCTACTTATAAAAAATGGCAACAGTGGAACAGTTTCCAAGGTCAGTCTATTGTTAGACATAACAAGGACTTGTCCCTTACATTAAGGACACTTGAAGCTTCACACATAGGAGGTATAATGAAAGCTGTTTTCTTAACTTACAAACAAACTGCAACACTTCATTCTATTATCTTTTTAATTATACCTCATTTTGCCGTGCCTTTTTAGGCACATAGTTCAACTTTTTGAAGCATAAGGAAAGGTTTTGGGCAGGGTTCACCAATATATCAAGGCATACAACTGTCTTCAGACTCTCTGGATCGCTTTAGGCAAAACCCATACACAACTAGTGTCTTGATCATTAAACTCTTCCCACATATACGTATTCTGGAACAACCTGATCAGTAAATCAAGGCAAACCTACAAAGAGAAGAGGTGTTAACTCCAAACAACTTCCCTTTAAAATATTGTGTGATGTGATTAATATGTCTCTTTCCAGCAGATGGTAAGTTCTGAGAGATGACCTACATGTTGTTTGTGTGTTTACATCTTATTTACGTTTGAGTTGTCCCTCAAATACTTCTTTAATGAACAGTTCATCTTCTCAAACTAGTTCTTACCCTCAGATAGCTTAGCATGATAAATAATCAAAGTTCCTGGGAATAAATGGAAAGGTTTGGCTGAAGAAATAGGCCCCACGACCCTAACTTGGAGCAGACTGGTTACTCAGTAAGTACCAATGTCTAGAAATACTTCTAAAAGCAAGTTATCCTCCATACTCTTGGTTTAAAAGTAGTAAAGAAGTGACAGAACCTAGTCTGGGCTTGAACAGGGGACTATGACCTTGTTTCCACAGTCACTTACTCCATCCTAGCCTCCAGCTGCTGTACCAGTTGTTTGTCCACATGGTGACAGAACAGAGGAAGAAGGTTGCTGGGGAAGGCCAGGGGTTCTGCCAGAGAGGCTGTGGGCATTTGAGCTATCTCCCAGGCAGTGAGAACTACCATGTCTGTCCTGGAGGGCAGAGAAGTAATACATCAGCATCTTTGTATGCATGAAGGAAATAGGCTCAGGGCCCAGGTTTCTTATTATCTTTCTACCACCACTATCACCCTCTGTACCTCCAGCAACTAAGAGAGAACATTTGCACGTTTGGTATGTGCCAGGCAACATTTAGTGCTTTACACATCTTCCATCTCATTTAATCTTTAGATCTCTAACTGGTTAGTACCCTTTATCCTTAGAGCCCTAGTTTACAGATGAGGAAACAGGCTAAGGAAAGTAAAATAGTGTGCCCCAATGTTATGTTCCTGATAAGTGACAGAAGCAGAATTCACACCTAGGTCTGTGAGTAATTAAAGGGACAAGGTTTAGAGTCTATCTTACACTGCCTTCCATGGGGGACAACGCTCTAGGGCATTATAGAAAAAAAAAAGGGCAGAACAGCTACAACTCTGTTTCTCTGTCCAACCTCCTCCCTGGTGCTTGAATAAACCACTCAGGAAACATCTCATCTGGCTCAGCCTATACATCCCATGGGTACTGAAATAGTATTTACAAGGCTTTTATGATCTTACCAAGCTGTGTGGTCACTGTTGGGTTCCTCTAGGGAAGAATCCAGGGATATCAGCTGCTCCCCATGACTTAGCAGGGCATAGAGCAAAGATATTCCAAACTGCAAGTGATAAAGTATCCAGAGTAAAAAGAGTTTACCCTAGGCATTCAGTGCTTCCCTGGCTCTGCTATTTCCCAACTAAAAGGGCAAGTTCACAGGTACAAATGGAGTCCAACACCCATAAACCCATCAAGTTTTATACTGGCTGGCCAAGAACTCTGAGCCCTTTCCAAGGAAACCACTGCTCTGAATATTCCAAAAGATTGCTCTGGGGAGCTGATTAAATGCACACTTGTGGGCTCCGCCCCCCCGAATCAGAGACTGCGGATCATGAACGGACCCAGGAATCTGACACGGGTAGGCTGTGGAGCCCATTTTAAGAGGCATTGCTTTAGGCAAAGATCTTCAGAGGGGTTCACAAGATAATCCACTAGGATATTAGAAGATATGAGATCTTTCACATCTAGTAGAGTCTCATCTTGTATTTATTATGTACCTAAGGTAAGTATAGTGTTCCACGTACATGATTTATAAACACACACAGGTGGTATAGTTCAGCATTTTTTTGGTAAAATGGATTCACTATCAAAAATGTTTGGTGACTTCTGATCTAGAGGTGATAGCAGCACCACCATCAGGGAGCTTGTTAAAAAAGCAGCCCCACCCTGGGTCTATTCCAGATAGCACCTGGAGCCACCTGTGGAAAGACAAAAGCCTCCCACGCGTGTTACCTGATGCTGCAGCACCACAGTGACTGGCCGCTCTGAGGAGCCAGGTGGTTGCAGCATGAGTCCCTGAAGTCCTTGGAGGAGTTCATGGAAGGTCAAGTGGCTGATACATTTGCCCAGAGGTTCGAATAACGTTTGCAGGGCCTGCAAGAAGGTCAGGTAAGGGCCTCTCTCTGACTCCTCGACAACTTCACCTCCGGTCTCTTTCCTTGCTCACCTGCCTCTGGCCCCTTCTGGTCAGGTCAGACCTACCAGGCCTATCACCATTCAGGTGTCTCCATCCCTAACACTGGTCCTTCAATACCCACTTGTCTAGGATGCCTTCCCTAAGCAAAGTAGCTATGGGGTTCACCACTTATCAGGGAGTCCTGAGCTTCTCAACCTCCAGAGCACATTCACACCTGTGTAACCATAGACCTGTGGGTTTTCCTCTCTTCATTTGCCTGAAGATGATCAGCTGTTCCTGTGGTAGTTTGTTCTGAAACCCCCTCACCTGAGGGTGGCAGGGTCCACACTCCTCACTGCCCAGCACCTTCTCTGGCTTCTCTGGGGGTGGGGATCGGAAGGAGGAGGAGGAGGAAGGGGAAGAGGAGGAGGAATAGACACTCCTAACCCATCCACAAAACAGTCCTCTCCTCCACTCAGTGCCACAGTACCTGATCAGCCACATCCCTCTTGACAAGGAGGGGCAGATGGCGGGTGATGGCCAGAAGAAGGCTGACAGTTCGATCTCGGGGCAGGAAGGGGAGCAGCCGGGCCACTAGGGCTTTTCCCTTCCTCACGGAGAGCACCTGCAGGAAGCCATCCGCTGCCTCCCTACAGGTGACATAGGAGAGCATTGCAGGGATGTGCATAGAGCAAAGGGCCACAGGCCAGAAAGGAGAGGCAGAAGCTAAGCCACTGTCTTCGCTGAGCCGTCCCTTCCTAGGCTGAGGTGTGACCCTCCCACACTCACTCCAGATTATTCTGTTCCTGGGTCTTTAAGGCCTGGAAGAGCTTCTCAAGCTGGCTGCTCTGCTGCTCACAGGGCTGTGCGGGCCCGTCCTTCTGGCCCTCCTCTATCTCTAGTAACTGAAGGAACAGCTGGGAATGTGAGGGTGGGGAGAGAGGAAGAAGGGGTCAATGTGAGTATATCCTGTTCTCAAGGGAGGTAAGGAATTCACTGCTAAGGCTGATGTCTCACCTTCTCAATCCGGTACAACACCTGAAGCCTCTGACTGCTTGCAGCTCCAGCCTCCTAGAGAAAGAGTCCCTGGCTGTCAGCCACACCTCCACAGCAGCAGCCCAAGCCTAGGTGAGCTAGAACGTGATCCAGAAAGGCTAGACCACAAAGCCCGATCACTCTTGTTCCTCACTCTTAGGTCCCAACCTGAACTCAAGCATGAGTGTTCCACAGACCTTTCTCCAAAACAGGGGAGAGAAAAAGGCTGTAGGAAGATAACGCTCCTACCTGCTCTTGAGTTCCATGGGGCACAGCATCAATAGCTCGGCGAGGGCTAAAACACGTTGATACAGCTACCTGGCCCAGGGAACCCTCGATGCGAACCACTGCATGGAAGGAGGTTCCTGTCTGCAGGCACGTGCCCCTCTGCTTTCCACCTGTGTCAACCCGGATGTCCACCCCAACCCAGCAGGTCAGCCCCGGTCCTACCTGACTCATAAGCCTCCGCCTTCTGAATGTAAGGCGTGACCAGCTTGAAGGACTCAAACCTGCTCCTTCGCCCAAGCAGCTCTTCATCTGCCTGCTTCTTCTCTAGTTTCTGATAATATTCCTGAGAGTCCATGGATTAGTCAAATGTATACTCATTGGCTGAACTTAGAATTAGGGCTCTGCAATGCAACCTCTTAATATACCCTTGCCTACAGCATTCATTCCAGAAATGCTCCTGGCACCTTAGGGCCTTATAGTATCCACTATAATGCATCTTAAAGCACCCTAAGCCTCATGCCAGCTGTTTTAGGGTCCCCATCCTAAGGACTTGAAGAGCTAGTACCACCACCAGATCTGATGGAAAGGCAGAGAGCAAGGCAGAGAGCAAAGCAGAGAGCCAGGAAACAAATGTGTCCCAGGGTCTGCAACCTTCCTGCAATCTTTATTCCAGGTTACACATGGGACACCGCTATCCTTCCCCCTCCCCATTTTAATTTGGTGATCCTACCTGTGATCTCCAAAATCAGAGTTATCTGATGGTACGAAGACCAATCAGCAGCTTGAAGTACAGAGAGAACACTACTTCAGTTGGCCTCTAGGCCAGTCCTACGCTTGTGAGGATTTGTACAGCAGCTCTAATATCTTAAGGAAGACTGTGAAATCCAGAACTAAAATAAAGCCACTGACTGAGAGACAAACAAGGATTTAAATACAGCTCCTTCATTGAGGAGCAATGTCTAAAAGTCAAGAGTGGAAGATGATCACATTCAAGGAATCCTGGCAGAAGGCAGAGGGTTTTGAAGCTGGTGGGAAGAAAGGAAGAAAGTAATGTCAATAGGAAGGACATAAAGGTGGAAATCTCGGTAGGGGTCTCATGGAGGTTGAAGAGAAATTGAAATACAATTTAGACAACCCAAAACTCATGGACAAAGGGCAGACAGGAAGCAGACAGAAAGGAGTTCAAAAGTCTGCCAGCATTTGTTCAAGAAATTGAATCCCATGACTTATAAAAGTTCCCTGTGTTTTAGATCTTAAAAAGTAAAAAGTAAGTAGATGAATGTTTATAACAAGTCATTTCTGAGAGAAACCAAAGTGTACAAAGATGAGAGAGTCCTCATTTGCCGACTGGATAGGAGAAATTCTCGGCAAAGGACGGAGACAGAAACCTCAGAGTGTGTTTGGGGAATCATAACTAATCCCATGTGGCTGAAATTTAGGAGAAGGGGAAGGAGAGTTTGGATGTCAAGTGTAGAAATATGACCCCCATCCTTTAGCAATCGTTCCTCCCACCTGAAGGGACGTGGCCACTGTGAGGGGAAGGGAGAATCTCAGAGGACCCACGGGGTCAGGCCCATTTGACACCAAGGTCAGAGGCGGGGCAGAGCCCCTGGGGCTCACCTGGTAGTAATAGTCATCCAGGCGGGGGTTCTCACTCTGCAGCTGAACCATCTGCACTTTTACCACCCAGTCCTTCTCTTTTCGGGTCATGAGGTTAGCATAGGGGTCTGGCTGCTGAGACCAAGGCTTCTTGGCTGGGGGACTTCAAGCCAGGAGGAGTGTCCCTTTAGACCTACCCACCCCTGCCACAGAGAACTCCCCCAAGGAGTGGAGAGCTCGGAGCGGGATGTTGGGGGAGGACAGCAGAGTGCAGAGGTGGGCCAGGGTGTGAGAGGCTTAACTGGTGGGGCTTTGGGGGAGGTGCTCTGTCACAAGGGAAACCCCAGCATGCAGGGGGCTCCCCTTAATCTTGCTTCTCCTCTCGGTTTTACCTTGGTGGTCGACCATGCTGCTGCTGTTGCTTCAAGATCCGCTGGTGCTGAGGGTGGAGCTGGGTCAGATGACTGGGAAGACGTAGAAAGAAACTTGGGCTGGGTGGGAGCAAGCTCTCAGCCCCCTGCCCCCATTCCTTTAGCCTCTGGGAACCTCAGCCAGACATCTAAGGGACCCTACCTGCTTATGACCCTGCCCAAGCGTCATCCACATGAAGCATCACTATCCTAGCTCAGCAGGGCTTACCTCCCCTCCAGGATATGCTTTTCCCTGAAACTTGGCTGCAGGAAATCCTGACACAATATAAAACCATTTGGCCTGGTTGTCAGGACTTCTGAGTCCTACTCTCAGTTCTGCTGTGGTGGCTGACCTCAGATAGTCCCTGGGCCTCCATTTCCTTACCTGTGAGGGGAAGGAATTGCACTCTACCACATCCTTCTCTTCGTGAGTTTCTCTAAGTATTTTCTGTGGCAGCTGGTAGAGGGGCAGCCATGCCTCCTCAGCCACTACGTCCTGAGACTTCTGGAGAAGAGCTCAGCCTGTCCTGGACCCTGGGACCCTGGGCACTCTGAACCAGTACCTGAGCCTAAGGGGCCATGAGGTCGACGGGCTGCAGAGGACAGATGAGTCTGGAGAGGGCAGTCGAGGTCCGAAGTGCGGGGCTGCAGTGCTGGTGCTGGGAAAGGCAGGCCGGAAAGGAAGTGGTGCCAGGTAGTCCAGAGTCTGGGAGAGGAATTTCAGGGTCTGGGAGAAGGGCATCTCCACTAACAGAATCCTGCTTTTGCTGTTGATTGCCTTTCTGCCTCTATGGTCTCACCTGCCTTTTCCTTCAAGAACCTCACTCATCTTGGGGCCCCTCGAGCCAGTTGTGAGGACACCAGACTGTAGAGCCCGTTCTTGTTTCCAACAGGTTTGTCACCTCCTAGGGAGCAACTCCACGGTCCCTGACAATGTGGAGGCCTGTGCTTTCCCCACTGTGAGTCAACTCCCTGCCCTTTCCTCTCTGAGCATTCACTCAGATCTTGTCTTTAGCCACTGGGGCCATGCTTCTCTCTTTTCGGACACCTCTGAAGCCCTCCAGAGCAAGGTCAAGGGCACAGTGAACATAACGGAAATAAGGGACAGGCGGCATGCTGCTTCTCAACACCCAGCCTATTTCTCACAGGATGGAGACTGGAGTGACTCACCTGCCACAGAAAGTGCAAGGAAGCAGGCGACATCCCCAGCACACCAGGGGCCTTGATTCCAGGGGAGCTGAGAAGACTTTTCTGGAATGAGAGGGAGGAAACCACAGGCTGGAATGAGCCCCTATGACATCATCTGCATTCACCTGTGTTAATGGGGGGAGGGGAGCAGCAGGACCAACCATTTCCAATACCCAGGACAGTGGCAGCCTGGCCCTCCCTCAATTTGAAAGTCAATACAATCAGGACCCCTCTCCTTCCACTGAAGGGAAGCCAGACTGGCATCTTAGGAGTTAAGCTGAAGCAGGGTCTGAGTAACTTCATTTCTACATGGGACTCCTTTGTGTCTCTCCACCTGCTGGGGGAATCCAAGGGAATAAAGACCAGGGATGGACTGGGAAGACACAGGGGCCCAGGGTCAAAGATGACTCACTTTCACCACCAGGAGCAGGGCCAGCATCTCTAGGTGATGCACAGCCCTGCTAGGACCTGGATTCAGGTGAGGGCAGCATCAGAAACTAAGTAGGAGACAGAAGGAGGGAAGGAAGGAGAGAGTCTTTACTGGGGTTCAAGCCTGAAATAGAAAGTGTTAGCCCACCTAGAAAGGGGTGAAGAAGAGGAGAGAGATGTGTAGCAACAGCCTGTGAGATGCAGACAGTTCAGGACAACCCTCCCCCATGTCTTCCTGCTCTGGTACCTGGATGTTACGGACAGCGCTGAGGACAGCTGGATCCCCGAGATCATTCTCTTCCTCCTCCTCTTCCTGCTCCTCCTCCTCCTCCAGGTCAGGGGCTAAATCTGGGTCCACCTCCTCCTCCCTCTCTTCCTCATTTTGTTCCTCTTCCTCCAACTGGGAGGCACACACCAGCACTTCCTTAAGAGCCAAGGGGTCATAGGACTTGCCTGGGCTTTGGTTAAAGTGGGTGCCTGAGGAGGAAGTAGACGGGTTCAGCTGTGAAGGGCCTGGTCTAGAAAGGATGCTTCTCTGTAGCACTTCTGTTCACAAGCCATCTCCAGCACCATCTTCAAACATCTTCTCTTGTTCTATGAGTTCAACTCAGCCTCACTACCCCAGGGCGCCCCTAACCATCCCCATTAGAGCAAACAGAACCTGGTAGGTGCCAATCACTTTCAGTTTCTTCATCCCCTCTTCCATTGCCTCATTAGTCCCAGCACAGGCTTCTCCACCTGCTCACCCCCTCTGACAGCCCTTTCTGTGCCTCTTTAATCAACCAAGTTCCAGCTGCCCTGACTCATAACAATTTAACCCCAGTGTGCCAGGGATTTTATATCTATCTGTTCATTTAATTCTCACAACAACCACACAAGGCCGGTATTGATCATTTTTCTCTGAAGGTGAGATAAATACAGGGCCCATAAAAGTTATCTCAGTCACCATCATGACGTCGCTGGGAATCACTCCCAGCAATTCTGGACATCCAAACCCATGTCTATCCCCTAAACCAGGCCATCAAACTGCCGCACTCCCGGGCCTTTTATCAGATACCACAGACCACTTGGTGATACTACCTTGAAGGCGTTTCATCTCTTCGGGCTGGCAGACTTGCTCCATGGCTGTTTCCTCTGGTGAGAGAGCACTGTCAGCCTCTGGAAGGTAAACCTGGGAAAAGAAAGAGACCCAGAGACCCTGTCCTGGGTAAGGATAGCGTGGCACCCAAACAGCCAAGGTCTCCCCCCCAGCAAGGTTGTCAGAAAAGTTTTGACCCAGATCTCAAGGAGCAGGACCCTGGGCTCTCAGACTGCCCTAAACCTCCACCCTCTGAACTCACTAGCCCAGCTCTAGGGAGCTGTCCTGCAAAGGGACAGAAAGGAGGAGCAGGGCTAGGAATTGGAGGGGAAGCACTTCTTCACAGTCACCACCAGCCTCGGTCTGTGCACAGGGAGGGGGCTCACAGCTGCCTGGGTGGCGACACCCACCCCAGGACTGTGGCTGTCCGTCCTGCTTAGCTTAGCCATGGCGGCCTGGGCCAGGCAGGCTCTTGGCCCCTGGCTTTAAGATTCCCAGCCCCTCCCCTGCTCCCCTGTTAAAGGGCCAGCATCCCCAACCACTGCATCCTGGTAGAAATGTCAGAACACAAACTCATGAGAAAGAAAACCCTTGAAAGGGCAAGAGAATTAAAGTGCATTTTTATCCATCCATGGTTGTGAGTACAGTTTATTGGGATCGCTATTTGGGAGCAGATATTTAAAAAGAGGATCCCTGTTTTCCACACCCTTAATAGGAATTTTGTGAGGTTCTGTTCTCTTCAATCCCTAAGCTTTGCTCCATTAAATTGGATAGGAAATCCCTGGGTGGATCTTGAGGCAATTACTGAGCAGCCAAATTCTCAGTGCTTCAGGGCAGGGTGCTTGTGGATCCCTAAGGTCCACCTGGTGATGCTTGCCCTTCACCGTGTCCTTGAGTCCGCTTGAGCTTGAGTCTACTAAGCATTCCTACTGACGAGGGACTCCTGTGAATATAGAAGCCAGATCTTCGAGGTAAAAACACTTTTGCATGAGTTACACAGATAATCCCACATCTTCTTGGCTGCTGTAAATGAAAACTGGTTCAGAAGCTCAGGACTAAAAAGAAAAGGAAACAACAACACAAACAAGCACCTCAGGACGGCTGGTAGCAAAACCTGAGACCCATCTGCGCCTCATCTAGCCCCTCAGCGATTCTGGGTTCTGTGCCCACATCCTGTGTTCAGCTAAAGCACACAGGCTTTACAGAACTTCTGAATAAAACTAAAAATGAAGCTAATTCTCTACATTAAAAATGCAAGTTAGGGCCCTATTGTCATGGTTATAGGGCCATGATTCTTGGTGCCTCTAAAGAAAAATATTCTTTTCAAAAGTTTTGCTGTAGGTAGAGCCATATGGGTGAGGGGAAAAATTTAAATAGCTTGAAAGTTATTGAAATTATTTTCAAATATCTAATTGGGTTCAGGCCTTTTTGGTAATGCTATTCAGCTGCTTCTCTCAATAACTCCCTAATCATTTACCCTGGTATTATTATCAAAAGGGCCAAATGGTGGGCTTCCCTGGTGGCACAGTGGTTAAGAATCTGTCTGTCAATGCAGGAGACACGGGTTCGAGCTCTGGTCTGGGAAGATCCCACATGCCACGGAGCAACTAAGCCTGTGCGCCACAACTACTGAGCCTGCGCTTTAGAGCCTGCGAGCCACAACTACTGTGCCCGTGTGCTACAGCTACTGAAGCCTGCGTGCCTAGAGCCCGTGCTCTGCAACAAGAGAAGCCACCGCAGTGAGAAGCCTGCGGCACCACAAAGTAGAGTAGCCCCCGCTCGCCACAACTAGAGAAAGCCTGCGCGCAGCAAAGAAGACCCAACACAGCCAAAAATAAAAATAAATTAATAAATTAATTTTTTTTAAAAGGGCCAAATGGTGACTTTCAGGGTTCCAGAAGTGATTTATCAGGTTGTTATAGAGACCAGGTGTTGGGGGAGATTCACTTGCTGTATGCAGAACTTCATTTTGAAGGTACTTCCTTGTACCAACTAGTACCAGAGCAGGTGGACTAGGGGTAGTCTGCAAGATTACAGCCCTCTCTTGGCTGTCTGAAGTTTCACTTGGGACCTAGAGCCTTTTGTAAAAGTCCCCTCCCCTTTTGAAGTCTTATATGTCTACTGATCCTTTAGATTTTCTAGCTTTCTGCCATAGTTTGTGCTAAGTTTAAGCCAAGCCTGTGCTAGCCTTGAGGCATAGGCAGTGAATGAGGTAATGCTAGCCATGGACTCTTAGAACTTCCCATAATAGAATAAGAAGTACAGACAGCTTAACAGGACTTTTGGATCAGACAAAACATATATTAGAACTGTATAGCACAGGGAACTATATGCAGTATCCTGTGATAAACCATAATGGAAAAGAATATAAAAAATGTGTGTGTGTGTATATATATATATACATAGAGAACTGAATCACTTTGCTGTTCAGAAGAAATTAACACAACATTATAAATCAACTATAGTTCAATTTAAAAAAAAGATACATTACAAAGGTTGGGACTTCCCTGGTGGCACAGTGGGTAAGACTCTGTGCTCCCAATGCAGGGGGCCTGGGTTCAATCCCTGGTCAGGGAACTAGATCCCACATGCATGCCGCAACTGAGAGTTCACATGCTAAAACTAAGGAGACTGCATGCCACAATTAAGGAGCCAGCGAGCCGCAACTGAGCCCGTTTGCCACAACTAAGATCCCACGCAACTAACTAACTAAATAAATATTAAAAAAAGGAAATGTTTACATTTGCTGAATAAAACACCTAAGGACTGCTCCACTTTTTTTTTTTTTTTAAGGTTTGCATTTTTTTTTTAAATTTATTTATTTATGGTTGTGTTGGGTCTTCGTTTCTGTGTGAGGGCTTTCTCTAGTTGCGGTAAGTGGGGGCCACTCTTCATCGCAGTGCGTGGGCCTCTCACTATCGTGGCCTCTCTTGCTGCGGAGCACAGGCTCCAGACGCGCAGGCTCAGTAATTATGGCTCACGGGCCCAGTTGCTCCGCGGCATGTGGGATCTTCCCAGACCAGGGCTCGAACCCGTGTCCCCTGCATTGGCAGGCAGACTCTCAACCACTGCGCCACCAGGGAAGCCCTCCACTTTTATGGGGAGATTTTTAATCCGTTATTTCAGTTCCTTTAATGGTTGTCAGTCCATTCTGGTTTTCAATTTCTTCTTGAAGCTGTCTTGTTCAATTATATATCTTCTAGGAGTTTGTCCATTCCTTGTAAGTTTTCAAATTTATTGGCATAAAGTCGTTCATAGTATAAGAGTATCTTTCAAATCCATGCTATACCTGTACTTTGTCCCCCTTTTAACTTCTAACATTATTTATATATTATCCCCTCCTTTTTTCTTCTTTCCAGAGTCTACATATTTTATTAGTCTTTTCAAAACATCACACATAAGTCAGGGTTTCTGCAGGGAAAAATAGGACACTGAAATTGGATAATTTTAATAAAATTAAATTTATTAAGATATAGAATTTTAATAAAAGGATATTTATAAATGTATAGAAAGAATATAGTGCAATCATAAGGAATAGTACAGTCCCCTGGGACTAGTAACAGTTGGTAGTAACCACTTTAGGCAAGAGAATGGAGTGGTTACCAGAACCTGGAGACAGAGAAAGCTGCCTGGCTGGCAGATAACTTCAACATCTGCATCCAGTGGGCTCCAGTGTGGCAGCCCTCTCCTAAACAATATCCCTTCTCTTTGAGATCTGGGATCCTCTCTCTCCTCTTGCCTCGTGAGGCCTCAGTGTGGTAAAGGCTCTCCACTCTTGCTAGGCCCTGGGGGCTTCACTATTCTTTATGCATTTCCCTTAACCGTGCTCACAGCTTGGTAAATATTCCCTTCCCCAAACTCTCCTCAGTTACCCCACTTGAATGTGCTGTTTGCTTCCTGTCAGGACCCTGACTGACACCATCTCCATCACCAGCTTGCTGAGCCATTCTTTCCTTGTTCTTGTTCAGCTTCCTCTCCCATCTGTCAATCATCAGGGATTCTAAAACAAAACCATTGGCCTCAGGGCCCCTACACAATCTCATCTCTTGACTCTCAGCAGTCAACCTCGCCCCTTGTGTTAATGAGAAAATAGAGGCCATTTGGGCTGATCTACTTAAATTTATACTTGAAGGAAATGTATACGCACCACAGGCCTCCTCACCTCATTCTGCCTGGTGGGGTGTCCCTCCTCCTTTCTAAGTCCAGCCTCTCTTCTGGGATTCTGTGCACTCCAGACACTGCAGGCCTGCTTCTCTCCTCTGTGTATTCAGCCTCTCCATCTGCCTTCATTCTTCTTCTTCTTTTTTTTTTAAGTTTTATTTTTATTTATTTATTTTATTTGTTTATTATTTTTGGCTGCGCTGCGTTGGGTCTTCGTTGCAGCGCGCGAGCTTTCTCCAGTTGCGGCGGGCGAGGGCTACTCTTCGTTGCGGTGCGTGGGCTTCTCATCTCTGTTGCTTCTTTTGTTGCGAAGCACGGGCTCTAGGCGCGCGGGCTTCAGTAGTTGTGGCACGTGGGCTCAGTAGTTGTGGCTCGCGGGCTCTAGAGCGCAGGCTCAGTAGCTGTGGTGCACGGGTTTAGTTGCTCTGCGGCATGTGGGATCTTCCTGGACCAGGGCTCGAACCCATGTCCCCTGCTTTGGCAGGTGGATTCTTGACCACTGCACCACCAGGGAAGCCCTCCTTCATTCTTCTTATAGGAAAGCACAGAAATATCAGGACGTGTTCATTCATAGAAACAAAGTTACATTCTTGTTTTTGTTTCTTATGTTAACTGCCCCTTATCGGGCTCCTATTCAACAAACCAAGCTTCTCCATTTCCTCAGCTCACATCATTCCTTCAGCCACTGCTCTCTGGCTTCTGACTCCATCATATTGGGGGCCCTAGGGGATGGATGAACTTAATCCCACACGCCCCTCAACCCTCTCTATGGACAATTCACAATTTTTCAACTTTATGTTAGTACTCTGCAAACACACCATCAAGACAAGTCCCCTACCCTCATTTCTACCCATATGCCACCCCTAAACACTTCTCGGGTTAAAAAAAATAAACCTGGAACTATCATTACCCATCACTCCTCAGAAACTATTCTCAATACTATTCTGAATCACCAGTGATTTCTTAACTAAGTGCAAAAGACGTGTTTCAGTCCTTACCTCAGCGGAAGTCTCTACAGCATGTGACACTGTCCTCTTTACATCTCTATTCTCCCACAGCTTTCTGACACTTCAGTCTCCTGGTTCTTGACTTCTTGGGTCACCTCTCATTGGCCCCTTTCCTGCTCTGCTCATTTTCTTCCCATCCTTCAAATATCCTCTTCCTCAAGCCTCTTCCCTTTCCCCTCTGTGTCAAATATTCTTAATCAGAGGGTCCCCTGAAATTGTATAGATGTTTGTGTGATTTTTAACATGTGCATTTTTCTGGAGAGACAGTCCAGACCTTTCATCACATTCTCAAAGAGATCAAGAATCCCTCTAAAGGTTAAGGCCTCTGTAACTTGGTATCTCTGGGCAACCTCATCTACTCACATTTTCCTACCAGCCACACTCTGATGATTTCCAAGTCCTTTTGACAGATCTGACACCTCCCAACTTAAAGCATCTCAGTGGTTTTCATCTCCCGTCCTTTACATAAGGCATTAGACTCTCTACAGTTGCACCCTGACTGCCTCTCCAGCCTCCTGTTTTCAAGTTCCCTGATCTCGAGTTTGTGTTTCAGAAATAGTGAACTGCTTTTAGTTGTGTGGGAAGAGTGGGACTCCAATGGAGCCCTCTCTAATTATCACTCTGCACCAGGATGTCTCTCCCTACCCTGGGGACCCCTCACCCTTGGTCTGGGAGTTATATTTAATTGTTATTAAAGAAGCTACCTGTATATCTTAGCAGGTAATATGCTGTTCACTATGTCACATCAGCAAAATGAATTTGTGAAGGAAGAGTTATTTTAATTGGAAAGCGATTTCAGACGCTTGATTGAATTGTCTTATACTAATATTCTAAATATTCAAATGGAGAACAACTCAGCTCAGGCCTTATCTCCTCCAGGAAGCCTTCTCAGACACCCTCCTCCCTTCCAGGTTGGATGAGGTGCCCTTATGTGCGCTCTTTGGCCCTTACAGTTTTTTCTTCATTGTACCTACCACACTGAGTTGTAATTCTGCTTCTGTATTTGCCACTCCCATTTGAGAACAGAGATGTGTCTTCTCCATCTTTGTGCCTCCAGCACTTAACACAATATCTACAACAGAGTAGGTTCTCAGTAAATGTTAAATGAGCTGAACTTAAATGAAAAATAATGGTCCTTCCCTGCAAAGACTTCTTCAGATGGGGTTTCTTGCCTGTCCCCTGGATGTGTCCTACTCTGGCCCACTGTCCACATTGCTCCCAAGAAATGTAATTCTATGAAAACAAACCTCATGATACCTAAGCCAGAAATCATAAAAGAAAAGACATACAGATTTGACTGTTAGCCTTCCTTACTGAAGACATATTTATGCCAAAGTAAATTCTTATGGAGCAAAGTTTTACATATTAAAAAAAAATTAAACCTCAAAAATATACAAAGAAAATAGTGTAAACATTTTTTTTTAAAATGTGGAGTGAGTAGAGAAGGCTCTTCTAACCATGACCCCAAACCATAAGCCATGAAGGGTGACTGATAAATTTGCCTACATAAAAATGTCCAGCTTCTGAGTGTCAAAAAATAAAGCCATAAACAAAGAGCCATAAACAAAGTCAAAAGAACTTTATTTTGATCTGGTAATCTTATACTTACCTTTAAAAATTATTTAAAAGAACTTTTAGATGAAGATTCTCTGTAATGTTTCTGAATTTTGAGGACTCAGAAAAAGAGATATTTATGTTAGACCCAGATCCTTTTATCCATATTTCCTTCACAACTGCTGGTAATCAATATTATCCTATCAGCACCCATGTCAAAATTAACATAACACTGTTGATGGATAATATAAAAATAAGATAGCTATTTTCTCTCACATTTACTTTTAAAGTCTTATCCTTAATTATGTGCTGAATATCTTGTAACAGAACATTGCATCCTGTGGAAACTGAGAAATCTTTTACCATGTTCTCACTTCTTCAAAAGGAAAATTCGTCCTAATTTAAATAAATATGACTGTATTTTTAATTAATTATTGAAATGTGTCTTAATCCATTTGAGCCACTATAACCAAATACCAGAGACTGGGTAGCTTATAAACAACAGAAACTTATTTCTCACAGTTCTGGGAGGCTAGTAGTTCAAAATCAAGGTGCCAGCAGATTTGGTGTCTGGTGAGAACCCACTTTCTGGTTCACAGATGGTGCCTTCTCACCGTATCCACACATGGTAAGAGGGACGGGCAAGGGAACTCTCTGGGGTTTCTTTTATAAGAGTACTGATCCGATTCATGAGGGCTCCAGCCTCATGACATAACCACCTCCCAGAGGCCCCTTCCTCCTAATACCATCACCTTGGGGGATAGGATTTCAACATATGAATTTGGGGGGGGACACAGATATTTAGTCCAAAGCCATGACCTTTGAGGAATATAGGCTAAGGATATAAAACTACTATTTTTTAACCGATATTTTATGTTGAATTACAATATTTGGTTATAAAAATCTCAAAAATGATATTGTTTCCCAAAACTATGCTTCTATTTACATTATAGGACAGGTGCATATGTAGACAGAGAAAAGCTGAGACTTTGTTTTCCAAATCTATATTCAATCTATAATCAGGTAATTCAATTTCTGTGATTAATCTGTAATTGTCACATTTATAAAGAAACTCCTGGTTAAGAGAAACTTTTAAAAAGAGACTGTTTGGTGCTGCATTTAGTCTCAATGTTTGTTTGTTTGTTTGTTTATTTATTAAAAATTTTACTTTCTTCATTTCAATGTTCATTCATTTTATTTTTTTTAATATTTATTTATTTGGTTGCGCTCGGTCTTAATTGCAGCAGGTGGGCTCCTTAGTTGCGGCATGCAAACTCTTAGTTGCAGCATGCATGTGGGATCTAGTTCCCTGACTAGGGATCGAACCCAGGCCCCCTGCATTGGGAGCGTGGAGACTTATCCACTGTGTCACCAGGGAAGTCTCAAGGTTCATTCATTTAAATCACCTATAATATTTGGAAATTTTTTTCACCCTAGGAAAGTGCAGTTTAGGGTTTCATTGAATTATACCTAAGCTCTAAAATATTTCTGTTACACAAAATTGAATGAATTACAATTGAATAAATAAGATTACATAGACAAAAGTGAAGATTTTCCTTTCACATTTAAATTATATTTGTTTTACACGTAAGACTGCCTGAAAACAAGTTGGAAGAGACTATTAATGACAGTGACAGTGACAGTTTATTGCATTTTTCAGCATCTTTTTTTTTTCATGTTAAATAGTTGGGAGTACTAAGTTCAACTTTTCTGCTTACTTTCAAAAAGATGGATTAGCGTAAAACCTGAATGGCTGACACTACTACCATGACCATTAAATTGTTCATGGATCAGAACTCAACTCTATCAAAGTTGCTTCCTTGTAAATTTTGATCATGAGCTTTAAATGCTCTAAGCAGAATGTGGATATGACTACATTTGCCTAACCCTGATTTGATGCTGAAGATGGTTCCAGGATGTCTTTTGGTTTCATATCCAATTCATCTGTGCCTATAATATATTTCCTCCTGTGCTTGGTCCTGTTCCCCCATATTATCCAGGATTAATTCAGAGGAAGTCACCTTTCAGAAATGGTGCTGAATGTATAGTCACCAACCTTAGTGTCCACCATGTGTACTCTACTTGATTTTCTCTGTTCAAAAACTGAGGTTTTCATTCCTGGAGAGGCATGATGAAAATCAATATCTTTTCCTGCTTTATCTGAAACGTGGTAGTTGATCTCCACTGAGGTGAAAGTCACTGTACAAAAGAGCTGAGGCTAGCTCAGGAGCAGGCTGGCTCTTGTCACCCATCCTGTTGGAAGAGGTGGACTCATTCAAGTTGGCAGAGAACCTCCAGATAGCGGTGTCAATCGTCCTCAGAGCTGGGAGCATGGTCGGAGAACGGGAGAGATCCAGGCTGGGCTGCAATCACTTTCTGAACACTTGTGGGCCTCTGTGTCCTCAGTACCCTCTTCCTCCTAGTGTTTTATTTTGAAAATTTTCAGTCCTACAAAGAGTTGAGAGGATAATAAAATTAACTTCTGTGTATCCTTTACTTAGCAGTTGATAACATTTTGCTTAGCAATATTCTTTATTTTTTTATTTTTTAAAATTAATTAATTTATTTATTTTTGGCTGTATGGGGTCTTCATTGCAGCCCGCAGGCTTTCTCTAGTTGCATGGAGCAGGGGCTACTCTTTGTTGCTGTGTGCGGGCTTTTCATTGAGGTAGCTTCTCTTGTTGCAGAGCACGGGCTTCAGTAGTTGGGACATGCAGGTTCAGGAGTTGTGGTTCGTGGGCTCTAGAGTGCAGGCTCAGTAGTTGTGGCACACGGCCTTAGTTGCTCCACGGCATGTGGGATCTTCCCGGACCAGGACTCGAACCCCTGTTCCTTGCATTGGCAGGCGGATTCTTAACCACTGCGCCACCAGGGAAGTCCCACAATGTTCTTTAAATAAACTCCTTTTCTGCTACATCAGGCAGTGTCTGTCCCTAGTGATCAGGGACTTTGGCTGACAGACTATGAACAGGAAATTCACAGGAGAAAAACAAATAACAAGTAAACATATAAAACATCTTAAACATTTCCTCCTTGAGAAAATAATTTCCCCAGATGAGCCCAGTGCCCAGCACCTAGCAAGGTGACAGTAAAGGTTTGTAGAACCTGAATGATTGCTGTGAACACTGAGGCCTGATGGATAGGTTGGGGCCAGGCTAAGAGAAAGAAGCCAAAGCTTTGGGGCACCTTTGTCCTGGGGACTAGAGGGCTCCTCTTCTTACTCTCCTTCCCTGTTCAGCACTGGCAACGGCAGGTAGAGCAGGAGTGGTTTGGCCCACTGGGTGCATGCTGTCGGAGAAATAGTCCAGAAATGGAAGGGCCAGCTGGGCCCACATCACTGGGGATGACCCAGCTCAGTTGGGGCAGTGGTAGGAGGGGGAGGACCAAGGCTCCTGACCAAGCCAGGCTACAGCAAAACTCCTCCCCCCTCAGCTGTTGAGCTGATGATAGCCCTCCCTCACACGAGAGTACCCAAAATGCGCTGTGTGGCCAGATCTGGTTAACCGACAGGTAAAGAAAACATTGAAGAGGCAAATATTTACACTGAGCTAGGCTCCTGGCAACCAAGGCCCAAAACTGTATGATTCTGGAGCAGTACGAATGGGGTTTGTTTCTTTTTTTTCATGCTGCTGTTATACATTACCACAAACCTCATGGCTTAAAACAACACTATCATCCTACAGTTCTGTAAGTCAGAGGTCCAACACAAGTCTCCTGGGCTTAACATTAAGGCAGGGCTGCTTTCCTTTCTGCAGACTATGGGAGATTCCATGTCCTTACCTTTCCCACCTTCTAGAAGTTGCCTACATTCCTTGACTCATGGTCCTTTCTTCATTTGCAAAACCAGCATGCTGCATCTCTCTGATCATACTTCTGTAGTCACATCTCCCTCTGACCAGAGTCAGGAAAGTTCTCTGCGGTTTTTTTTTTTTGCCACTCAGCGAGGCATGCAGGATCCTAGTTCCCCGACCATGGATCAAACTGGTGCCCCCTGCAGTGGAAGCTCAGAGTCCTAACCACTGGACCATCAGGGAATTCCCTATAGTTTTTTGATTGTTCCAGTTTTCTATCATATGCATATATAGGGAAGCCCCAAAGTTCTCTGCTGTTAAGTCCTATGTGGTTATACTGGGCTGACCCCAATCATTTCTGATAATCTCCCCATCTCAAGGTCCCTAACCTTAATCACACCTGCAAAGCCCTTTATGCCATGTAAGGTAACATATTCACAGGCTCCAGGAATTAGGCTATGAACATCTTCTTTTGGGGGGAGGGGGGGAGGCATTAGTCTCCCTACCACAAGGTATGGTAAGGAAAAAAGTATAATATTGTTAATGATAAGTAGGCAGCTCTGTACATAACGACATGGATAGTATCGATGATATATTATGAAATGGAAATAAGCAAGTTCAGTAAGTATTTATAGAATGATCCAAATTTTGTGGAATCTCCCTTGCCCCCAATAAATGCTGAATGAATTCTCTCTGAGCCGCACCCCACCGTTCATAGACTGGCTTCTTCGGGGAGATGGTGGAGCCCACCTCACCCACTCAACCCTCAAGGCACCGGTTTCTTCACAGTCCTCTTTTAGGAGAAGAGTTTAGAAAGGTCCAAGACACCAGAGAGTAGAGAGGAAAGGATCTGACGCAGGTTCAACATAGCAGGGGACAGCCAGAAAAGACCACACACTGTAATTGGCCAGAGGCAAGCGTCAGCCAAGCAATGTGGAAAGTGAGAAGGTGAGGCTTACAGGAATTTGCCAAAAGGGAAAAAGGGCATTTGAAGGAGAGTCTTCATTTTTAATAGTGCTGAATAGAATCCAAGGCAGGATAGAAAGTCCAAGCAGGAATTCTGCAGTTTTAAGTAGGTTCTGAGATGCAGACCCAAGGACCTATGAGAGGAAAACACCCATGAAAGGAGGCTGTGCCAGTAACTTAGTCACTGGGCGTAGCATTCCCCAGGGACGGTGCCCAATCCTTGGCTCCTGGGATTGTCCTGTTGTCCCCACAGTGTCAGGGGGTCTTGGCTTCAGCATTTCCCTAACCCTCTCTCCATCCAAGCTGAGGACCGATGCTACCTCTAACTCCCTTTATGCTTTTAGTGGGCACTGAGTTCTTAACACATAATAATAGCAGTCTCTGTAGTTATAATTTTAAAATTCCTCACCTTCCAAACTATATACAATATATATCCACGAAGGGACAGGCACCAAAGCTTAACAATGTTTCCAGAGGAGAGGACAGTGAGATGGGAAGAGACACAGGAGGGCAACTTTCACTTTCACTCAGTAGACATTTTTGTATTTTTGCAACAGACATACATTCATGTATCAGAATTGTAATTAAAAATAAAAAGTGCTTGAAACACTGTGGTTACTACTGTTTATAGTTCTGTACTGCTTGATTTATTTTATACCAAGTCTGTGCAGTTTTCCCAATAAAATCACCCTGGCAATTGGAAGAGCGTGGTGGTTACACGCAAGCCTGTGAGGCAGAGATTCCTCACCAACGAGATACTTCACCTGTCTCAACTTTAGGCTTCCCACATACTCTCTCTCAATTAGTGAAAACAGTATTTGACTTCCTGGGATCTTGTGACGTTTTTCCCCTCCTTTGTATGGCGTCTGACTTCGTAACTATCAGGAAACAAAACAGCTCCCCTCTGTGTCCCATTTGCTTTGGGTCTGTTGCCTGTTATGTAACAGCACAAATCTGAGAATTCAGTCGGCATGAACACCTTAGGTGGCTGCTAATAAATTAATTATTGGGCTGATTTGAACTCTAGATTGGATTCTCCTGGTTGGCAGTCTGGCATCTTCTGATTTATCCTTACAGTATTTCCATTTGCCACAAAGCCTGCACTCAACTGACATTGGCTGTATTCAGTGGAATTTAACATAGAAGACTGAGGATTGCCAGCTCCAAAACAGATCTAACCAGGATTGACTTTTTTGTTAATTCTATTTTTCTAATTGTAGTTGATTTACAGCACTGTGCCAATCTCTGCTGCACAGCAAAGTGACTCAGTTATACACATAGAGACATGCTTTCAGGATGGACTTCTGAGCAGGCAACCACCTTCAGACTCATTAAATTAAACCATTTAACGATAGTTCTCTCTGGGTTGGAGGGTCACTGTGGTTTTAATTTTCCTCTTTATAGTTTTTCTTATTTTTAATTTATTTTTAGTTTTTAAAAAAATTTATTTTGGTCACGCTGCGCAGCTTGTGGGATCTTAGTTCCCCAACCAGGGATCAAACCCCGGGGCCCCTGTAGTGGAAGCTCAGAGTTCTAACCATTGGACAATCAGGGAATTCCCTATAGTTTTTTGATTGTTCCAGTTTTCTATCATATGCATATATTATTTTTGTGGGCAGACAAAAACAAATGTGAGTTAAATAAAAACTACCATACATTGTCTTACTTGTTCCTGCTTCTCTGCACCTTCTCATATGCTTTTAATCCTTGCCCTGATCCAAGCCACCCAATGAACCGTTTCCCGTGAACCCCTTCTCAGAAGTGGTGGTCAAGTGGACGTTATAAGGCCTTTCGAATCACATGGACCAGCACTGGAATCATAGCTCAGAGCTAACGTGGACAAGCATCTTAATTCTCCGAAACTGTCTCTTTATCTGTAAAAGAAAGTAAGACCTACCTTCTGGATTGTTGTGTAGTTTGGGTCAGCGGCTTCACAAACTTTAATGTGTATACGAATCACCTGGGATGTTGTTAAAATGCAGGCTAGGATGGGCCCGACTGTCTCCATTTCTAAGAGCTCCTAGGTGTTGCTGATGTTGTGATGCATGTACCACACTTTGATTAGTGACATAACATTTGAAAGAGCCCAGGCACAAATGTCCTACATGTGCTTGTTCCTCTCCTTCCAGGGGGCCTGGATTTCCTGGCTGTTTGATGAGTTCACCTCAGAAAAGTGCTGACTGAGATCCACTGAGGTGCAACCCAACTCATTTGAGCTTTAACCTATTCCTATATTCTCCCCACTTCAATATCGTTCTTTTTCTTTCTGTTCAAGGACTTCATTCTTCCTTGGCCTAATAAAGATACAGGTACCTGTGCTTTTAGGTTTTTTTGGTTTTTTTTGTTTTTGGCCGCACCACGCGGCCTGTAGAACTTCCCTGCCCAGGGATTGAACCCATGCCCACTGCACTGGAAGCGCGGAGTCTTATTAGGTTATTTCTTTTTAAAAGGAGCTTTACTGAGGTATAATTGACGTATGATAAATTACACTTAAAGTATACACTTTAATAAGTTCTACTACATGTACACACTTGAGAAACCATCATCATACTCAAGATAATGGATCAAGTGTCCTTAGCCTCCTGATGCTCCCTCCACCCTCTGGAAACCAACCATCTGCTTCTGTTACATAGATTAGTCTGCTTTTTCTAGAGTTTTAAATAGAAAGAATCATACAGCACGTACTCTTTATTGTCTTGCTTTTTTCCTTCAGCCTCATTATTTCATCCATTAATCTGTGTACCAATAGTTCATGCCTTGTTTATTGCTGATAGTATTCCATTGTATGCCTGTTGATGGAAGTTTGGATTGTTTCCAATTTCTGGCTGTTACCAATAAAGCTGCTTTGAACAGTTTTGTACAAGTCCTCATCATGAAAATACACTTTCATTTTCTCTTGGGTAAATACCTAGAGTGGAGTGGTTGGGTCATATGGCCAGCATATGTTTAACTTTTTTAAAAACTGTGAAACTGGTTTCCAAAGTAGTTGTACCATTTTCCATTCCCAGCAAGAGTGTATGAAGTCCCAGTTCTTCCACATTCAGAAAATATTTACTATTATGAATAACATTTATTGTAAAAAATATTTTTAGAAAAGTCATTAGGCCAAAAAAATAAAAAATTCCATCTTTCATTCCACTAATGGAAGATAACACTGTTAAAAGGCCATGTTTGTACATTTCCAGAAGTCTGCCCTCCTAGGCAGTGGTCTCCTTTTTAAAAAAAACAAACTGAAAACATATAATTTTCTCTGTCTTCACTGTTTTTTTAAAAAAGTGTTTTTAAAACTGGTTTTCCAAGTGAATAGATCAGATTCTATCTTTTAAGAATTTTTAATACTCCAGTATTTGTCTGTGATGTGGTAAACAAGGAATATAGAGGTGACCACTAGCCCTGTCTCTTCCTATACTCCCAAGGCACTAGAAAAGAATTCAACACTGACATTCCAGGCGTTAAGACCCTTAAATGAGTTAACAACAAACAAACAAACAAAAGGGAGGGGCAGGAGTGTCTTTACTCATCACTTTATGACTAACAATTATTCTTTCATTTCGAGAGAGTTATAGAGAGCTGGTAGAAAAAATCGGTAACTAGCATCAGTAATCATAGTACACTTCTTAATCATTACTGAACACTCCCTCTGTGCTCCCTGGGGCTCTCTCTGTGCATTATCTCCTTTCATTAGGTCTGCGGAGAGTATCCTACTTTTTCTAGTTTAGACACAACCACCACAGTAGGGATAGTTGAAACGTCTAAAAACATGTAAAAGAAATCCAGATGACATTTGTTGTGCTCTTTGGGGAAGCACCACCCAACTCCCTTCAACTGCAAACTAGGGTGATTTCCAAGATCTCTGCCCCTCCCCGCCCCCATGGTTCACTCCCTCTTCTGAGTGTTCCACTCAGAAAAGATCCCTGGACTCAGCCACCAGGTGATGTCAGCATCTTCTTATGGTATCTCTGGAGTGGAGGTTTCCTTAAGGAGTCTAACACTGACACGGTCTTAGAGTCAGTAGGCCTAACTTCTTTGGCTGGGCCCACAGCAGATGCAAGCCAAATTCTCACTAAAATTGTCCAGTCCTCTATCTTCCAAGTGTCTGAAGCACGAATGACAAATGAATCAGGCCCGTCTGAAACCTAACACTTAGCCTTTGTTTTCCTATCCATTAAAATGTAACGGGGTAATTCCTACATCCTAAAGTTTACTCACGTATTCCCTCGCATGTTCGTTCCTTCATTCGTAGGTTCATCCATCCATCCTTCCATCCATCCATCCATTCACTCATTCAGTCAGTTTACCAAGTATTTACTCCATGCCAAGCACCATTCTAGTGTGGTAATTCGCAGGGAATGATGTTCCTCAAGGGGTCGGTAAAGTCTAACGCTCTAAGCACTTACTGCTTTTACCTTTTACTATCAGGGGTCATTTCCCCGCAAATCAACAAAACAAAGAAAATTACCTAAACTACAGCGGCAAGATACAGGTCACACTTTCTCCGCACAGGATTTTCCCTGAAAGGACTCAGGAAGCAAGAAGGTCCTCCTTCACTCTGGACGGTTCTCTGAGCTGTCCTCATGAGGCCTCGAGGTTTCTGGACGACTTTTCTTGCCCAGAGAATCCAGAAGCCCTACAGCGTACTTCCGGGCTGTAATTGTGAACCCAAGTTCTGATTCTGCCCAGTACCATTCAATCTCTGTCCTTACGCTTATTAATTTTTCTGGGCTTCAGTTTTCCCGATCGAAAACCAGGTTCTAGGCTCCTGACTCGCTGGGGCATGCTTGGGGAGCAAGTGACTGAGCGTATCTGGTGCTGTTCCGAAAAGCGAAGCTTCCTCCAGACTCAAGTTCTCGGGTGGGTGGCCCGCGCCCCAAGCTTGGGCGCGCACCCCTGATAAGAGGGCGCCGATGTACAGACAGCGAATCCACCCGGTTCAACCCTGCCTTCCTAAGCATCACGAGACTTACCAGAAAATGAAACTGAAAACCGGGGAAGTCCCTCTTTCTAACCTGCCCGAGCCTCGCTCGCTAGGAGACCGGTGACGTCCCGGCGGGCGGGGTTCTGACTGGCGGCCTGGGCGTGGAATATAAGTGCGGGCGCGGGACCGGGCCCTCACTTCGCTACGCGGGCTGCTTCTGTAGCGATGGCTCCCTTCGTGACCTTGGTCCTGCTGGGGCTGCTCTCGCTGTCTGGCCTGGACGCCGTCCCGCGTGAGTGTCCCCTCCTCCCTTTCCCTCTTCCACCAGCCCGTCCTGTCCCGCTCGCAGCCACTGGGCACTAACTCCGTACCCCCCGGTCCCGCTCCCAAGTTTTCCTTCCCGACTCGGTGGAGTAGCACGCGGCTTTCTCTCGGGCTGTGGAGGCAGTGGGGGGGTGGGGAGTGGGGAGGGGGTGCGAGCCCAGGACGCCGGCTTCTCCGGGAGGGGACCTCTGGCACGCCCGCACCGGGTGGGTCGGGACAGAGCGACCGAGGTGGGGGAGGGGTTCTCTTCCGCTGGTTCGCGGGGCCTTTGGCTCCCCCCGCACAGCGGGAGCGGAGGGCGGGCTGGCAGGTCCCAAAGGGCTGGGTTGGGGGCTGTGAATGGGTGGAGACCACGCGTGGGCTTTGGGGGAGTCGCCGCCAGGGTGTATCAGTCCGCTGGGAGCCCGAGGGCCTCGAGCTTCCTCCAGGCGCCCGCCAGGTTCAGCTGACGCTCTGCACTTTCCCCAAATACGCGACGACCAAACCATGGCGAGGAAGTTGCACGCGACTTTTGTGGAATGTCCTGAGGTGTTTACATACCGTTTCACGTCGTTCATTCTCTTGTTCCCGCTACCTGTCACTCTTAGTAATAATCATAGAGCTACCCGTTGGCGGCTCACTGACCTGCGCTATGCGCTGTCTGTCATTTAATTGTGAAATGCGCCTGCGATGTAAACAGGATGCCTTTATCATCAGCTTGTCACAGATGAGGAAAGAGAGGCTCGAAGAGCTGAAGTAACTTAATCACGCAGGGGATTAATGGTAGACAGTAGAGCCTGACCAGAGCATTTGGCGGGTCGTGAGCCCTTTGCCTGTAATCGTGCGTTTTTCACAACCTTCTGGGGTGAGATTCTCGGGAGCAAGCTGGGCGGACATGGGCCCCTGTTGCCTTTCTTCACAGAGGGCCCCTCCTTTGGCTCCTTGCCTGGTTCTTTCCAAGATGAGCTGAGTCTCTACTTTCAGTTTTGAGTAAGCGAAGGTTTATCATTCAGAAAGGTTGTAAAACTAGGGATAAGAGTAATCAACATGCTTACCCAAGCTGTCTGTCAGGGACACCATGGATACTGAGTACCTTCTAAATACCCTGCAATATACCGGACCCTCAGATTTTTCTCTCTCACAAAAGGCTCTGTGAAGCGGGGTTTTTTTGTTTGTTTGTGTTTTTTTTTGTTTGTTGTTCATGAGAAAAAGGAAGTTAGTTTAAAATTTATTTACAAAAGAAGCATAATGTCTGTATTATCACTATTATTGATATTTGTGGTGGCATATAGCTTTAGAAAAATAGCAAGCCGACATTAAAAACTATCTGAATTTGAAAATTTCCTAAGTAGTACATGCCTGGAAGATATACAAGGCCATTTCCGGAACGTATACAAGAAACATGTAATTGTGATTCCCTCTGGGGGATCTATTTTCTGCTCTTTCCCCTGTGTGGGTTTTATTTCACTCTGGGTGTAGATAATTTTTCGATTAAACTACAGAAACTCAAATAACTCTCCCTAAAACCCAGAGCCAGTAAGTGGTTGAGGGCAGATTCAAACCCAGGCCTGTCTGATACACCTCCTCCTCTTAGAAGCCACTATTGTGATATTCTTCACAAAAAAAAAAAAACCCACAAACTGCCTAGCTCCCTCAGAGAGAGAATTCCAGGTGGGATGAACCTGTGCTCTCACTACTGTAGCACCTACTATGTTCTAATTATTAGAAGCTCAAATGCAAAGAGGTTTCTGAATTATCTTCACTTTGAACTATGAAAAAATATCGAGGCTTCATGGTATTTCCAGTCTAGCTCTTGGTGGGCCTAGGGGCCTTTTCTTTGATGATGGGACATTTCTAGACAGATAACATCTGTTCAGAGTGGCCTGGTACTCCACCTTCTCTCTACCACTGGACATGGAGGATGAGCTGACCTTTATAATCATGTACCCTGAGTGTATTTGTATTTAAGTGGTTATATATATATATTTATATCAGTCTGTATATTCAGGAGCAGTAACACTTCACTTTGGAAGAAAAATATAAAAATAGAGTTTATAATATTTTCTTTACACATCCCCATGAAGGGTCTAGACATGCATCCCATTTTGGAAGCCACTGTTCTGTAGCATTATGCAATATTCCCAACCTGGCAGATTATGGCAATCACTTGAGCATGCTAATTAAAAATACAAATTCCACTGTCACATGCATTACTCCACCTGGTCCTAATGGAGAGTATGTTCTCTCCCATTTGCCATAGTCCTCACCCTTCCCTGTTGTTCTTACCCAGCCCAACTACTTCATTTAAGGTATTTGCCAGCTCCTGTAGGTGTTTTAGTTTTATTTCTTTGTTTTCTAGCTCATGAAATCAGATACAGATTCAGATAGAGATTTGTCATATAAACTCTGGACATGATGAAGAGGTTGTGTTTTGTAGAAATATACTTTCGGTTGACTCTGTTAGGAACCTGAGCAAGGAGGTAAAATAATTACACCTGCCACTTACAGAGCAATTGCTGTGTGCCAGGCACTGTACTAGGCACATATTGAGAAGTCAGATTGGTCTGGATCTAGGCAGGAGGCAAAAAAAAAAGGAGTAAACATAGGGGAAAAAAATTGACTGGGTTGAAACAGCGTACAATAACGGGAATTTTTGATGTGGCTAATCTGGAGGGAGTGTGAAGTGAGAAACGAAGCGTGATAAGTAGATTAGGGCCAAATCATGTATACTCTTGAATGATAAGGAATTCTGTGGGTGCTGAAGAGCCATGAAAAGTTCTTGAGATTCTCCACAGAGAGATTATTAAAGATACAGCACAATCTCCACTGACAGAAGAAGATGTTAAGAGAAATCTGCTAGAAAAAGCCCTAAAGGCATGTGTACGGGAATTATGTGGGAAAGATACTAAGTCATGGTTTATCCCAGAAAATGGGGGCTGCCTTTTGGAAAAATGGAAGCTCATTTGGCATGAGGGGAAATGGAATTGGGAGAAATGGAGGATCAAATATAAACCCTTGGGGCCTGATCTAGCTTTACACCAAGGTAGCCCCAAGTGAAATACTCTGCAATTTCATCTATCTTTCCCTGCTGCTCCTCAGGTCCTCCAAAGGTTCAGGTTTACTCACGACACCCCGCAGAGAATGGAAAACCAAATTACCTGAACTGCTATGTGTCTGGGTTCCATCCACCCCAGATTGAGATTGATTTGCTGAAGAATGGGAAGAAGATGGAAGTGGAGCAATCAGACCTGTCTTTCAGCAAGGACTGGTCTTTCTACCTTCTGGTCCACACTGCATTCACTCCCAACGCAGTGGATCAGTATAGCTGCCGCGTGAAACACGTTACTCTCAGCGAGCCCAAGATAGTTAAGTGGGGTAAGTTTCCTTCCTTAGCTGCTGACAGTTGTATCTGAACATAGCCACAGCATAAAGCTGCCTTGATATAAAAACATCTGCATACTGGGATTATCAGGGAATGTTATTAAAGCTCTGATTAGTGGCACCTTCTGAGAGATCTCTGCACAGCGTGGTCACTGAGACAGTGGTTTCCCTGTAGTGAGAGCAGGGGGCAGTAGCAGCGCTTCCACAAGTGCACAGGCATTCCCAGTGGTTCTTCCCTACTGGCTCCCTTGGGCCTTCCTGACAGCCTCAGGGATACTCAGGACCAAGGAGAGTCTCGGGAAGGCACCGGCCTTGTCTGTAAGCCCTGCTGTGGTCGTGCCCTCCAATCCTAGACTCCTGCAGTTCTCTGGCTGGCTTGGGGTCTAAGGCTAGTAGGCAAGGTGGGGACCTGCTGGGTTTTTCTTAACAAGGCACTCACGGTGAGGGACAGTGGGCTCTTCTGCCAGCTTTATTTATAACAGTTTTAGACATTTGTTAGTACATAGTATTTCAAAAGTGAAACTTAACTGTTTTTCTTTTTCTTTCTCCATTTTCTTTTCCATAGATCGAGACCAGTAACCAGCATCATGGAGGTGGGTTTCTAATCTTAAGAAAATCTTTCTTTTATAAATTTATTTATTTATTTTTGGCTGTGTTGGGTGTTTGTTGCTGCACACGGGCTTTCTCTAGTTGCGGTGAGCGGGGGCTACTCTTCGTTGTGGTGGGCTCGCTTCTTACTGTGGTGGCTTCTCTTGTTGCGGAGCACGGGCCTAAGCGTGCGGGCTTCAGTAGTTGTGGCATTTGGGCTCAGTAGTTGTAGCTCGTGGGCTGTAGAGCGCATGCTTAGTAGTTGTGGTGCATGGGTTTAGTTGCGGCGTGGCATGTGGGATCTTCCTGGACCAAGGCTCGAACCCATGTCCCGTGCATTGGCAGGTGGATTCTTAACCACTGCGCCACCAGGGAAGCCCCAGAAAATCTTTTTTTAATGTCACTATCCCGGAGACTGTTATAGACAGCTCTAATATGATAACCCTCACCGTCTGGAGGACATTAATCAGGGTAGCAATTTAGCAGGCAGAGAAGAACCCCATGGGGTCACATTCCCTTCTCCTGTGGGGTGGCATGAGGAAGGCATGTGGCCCTGGGTGGGGCTCTGCCAGCATCACTGACCCTCTAAAGGGAGGACAGAAGAGCTGCAGGTGTGCTGTGACAGGACAGAGGCAGCGGTTACCCACAGCACCTGCAACGGTTTGCTCTTTCTTCTGCCATTTCTGCCTTGGGCATCTCTGGGCCTTCAAAAGTGAACCGTCCCTTCCTTTGCATGGCAGTTACTTTGTTATTTAGCCAGAAGGGAAGAGTGACATGGTTCTGCAGACGCACCATTCCTAAGTGTGTGGGCACTGTGGTTGCCTTTAGAAGCTCCCAGTCCAATAGAGGAAAGAAATGGAAACAGATTGTTGTAACCTAATGTAAAGCTACTATAACAGACATATCTTGCAAGTATCTGTAGCAGCATGAAACAGGGAGCAATTGGACTTCTCTGCATCTTCAGTTGGAGGCCAGAGGCAGACAATCCAGCTTTTCTGGGAAATTTTACTCCACAGGGTATCTTGGCACTGAAAACCTATTCAAATTTCCTGTTACACTGTAGGACAGGGAAGGTAATTTTCGAAAGCATGAGAGTTTGGATGACCTGCCCAGAGTCACACAGTTACTAAATGGTAGAGCCAGAATCTGAACTATAGTACCAGCATTCTTTCCTCTAAGGTCGTGGGGAAACCAGTGGGATAAACTAGTAGGATATGCTCTTTTAATGGATCTGGAAAATCACCTGCACCTACTACTTTTACCAACAGTGAGTTATTTATACAGCACAAGTTACATAAGTTTGGTGGTGCTATCTGTAATCCAAATAAAATAAATGTATTTGCTAATATTCCATTTTTTCTTTTTTTCAGGTTTGAAGATGCCTCATTTGGATTGGACTAATTGCAAATTCTGTTGTCTTGCTTTTTATTTTTAATTTTCTTTTTTCTGTTTTTAAAATTTATTTTATTGAAGTATAGTTGATTTATAATATTGTGTTAACTTCTGCTGTATAGCAAAGTGATGCAGTTATTGTTGTCTTGCTTTTTAATGCTGATATGCTTTTATGCTTTACGCATATAAATCAGAAGTTGTATTGATGTTACCGCAAATATCATCTTCCTTATAATTCTACCTAGGGCGCCACGTCTTCATGTTTGACCTGTCTTGGCAGGTAGCTGTCGTGGGGGCTCTGGCAGCCTAGAGGTGGGGAAGACGGAATTTCAGGTTTAACATCAACATCTTGGTCAAATCTGAACTCTTCAGTCTCTTCTGCATACAAAACTGGATAATAAGATAGTATGCATGTTTAGAGTAAGCCTCCAATTTGTAATTTTTCTTAGAATTTTGGAAAAATTTTGAAAGATAATTTTCAGAATTATGGAAATTTGTTATAGTGGATAAAACATTTTGCCATATAAAATTCATATTTACCTCTTACATCTGTTAGAGAGAGACTTGGTTGTACCTATTTTGTTTGTTTCACTAATTAAAACAATGGTAAAACATTGTGTTCAGCTTCTCAAAGGAACAACAGCTGACTTCTGAATGTCAGTGGGATCCAGAACATAGCAGAAAGTAATCATGAATGTAGTAAAACAACTGCCTACCTAGAATTCCATACACAACAAAAATATCTTTTAAAAAATGACAGCAAAGTAAACATCGTTAGATAAAAAGTCAGATTTCAGTACCCTTTAGATCCTCACTAAAGGAGATTCTAAATGATACACTTCAGGCAGAGAGAAGGCCCAAAATGTGAGAAGAAAGGAAGCGCAAAGGAAATGTATCAGTTTTGTGTAAAAAGAAATCAACCTAAATAAGCACATAAACTGAATATTTAATATCTAACTCGTAGAGGGCACAGGAGCTTATGGAGTGCTAGTAATGTTTTATTTCTTGACAAGGATGGTGGTTACAAGAGATTTTGCTTTGTAATTTTTTGTTAAATGTACATATATTCTGCACATTTTAAAGGAATGTTATATTTCACATTAAAAATCATAAAATGGATTAATGTGCTTTATTACAGTAACAGATTAAAGGAGATGATTTATATGCTTATTTCAAAGATTCAGAATAAGTGTTCAATTAAATTTCAACACTCAATGAGTTTCTGATAAAAAACTCATAGCTGGAGGAAAAACAGGCTAATTTACTTAGACTTATAAGGGTTTTCTTAACACACATAAACAGACACATACACACATTAATAGAGAGATATCGGTATTCTACAGGTAAAATCAGAGATAAGATAAGAAGGCCCAATGCTACTTCCGAGTGTTATTATACTAGAGGTCCCAGCAGCAAATTAAGACAAGGAAAAAAAGTAAAATGAATAAGGATTTGAAGAGAAGAAACAAAATTATATTATTTTGATGTTATATATAGATTAACTATAGAAATGTCAATAAGGTATAAAAGATGAATTATTAGGATTAATAAGAGAATTTAACAAATTTGCTGGACACAAAAATCAACATAAAAGTTAAATGCATTTATACTGGTAACAAAATGTAAATTAAAAATATTTAATTTATAATAGCAATATACATAGTACTTAAGTATATATAAATATATATGCTATATATGTTCAAATAACAGTATTTAAATTTAAATACACACATTTAAATATATACAGTGTTTAAATATAAATGCATACACCAATATAAAGCTAACAAAAGATGTTAATGGAAGCTCTTAATGGAAAAATTGTAGGAATTGTTTTATTGGAGGAAATTAATGAAAACTTATAAAAATGGGGAGAGAGAGTATGTTTATGTATAGGAAGATTAAATATCCTAAAGATATCACTTCTTCCCAACTTGATATATAGATTTAATGTAATTATTAACAAAATTTTAATAGTTTTTCATGAAACTTGACAAACTGATCCTAAAATATGGAAGAGGGTTAATGGAGGAAGAAAGACAAAGACACACCTGAAGAATAATAAAGTGAGAGATTTATAATTAAAACAGGATGGTATTGGCCCAGGGATGGACAAAGACCAATGGAATAGAAAAGAGCCCAGAAACAAACTCATGCATCTATGGAAACTTGACATACAAGACATTTCAGATCAATGGTAAAAGGAAGGACTTCTGAAAAAAAAAACGGTGCTGAGACAAATGGTTATCAATATGTGGGGGGAAAATAGGTCCCTACCTCACACTATGCACAAATGTTAAGTTCCATCGGAAAAGGACTTAGATGCAAGATTCAAAAATTTTAAACATAGGAAAAAAATATAAAACCATTTTTCTGACCTCAACATGGAAGTCACAAATTACATGCATATAGCAAAAGACTGATTGATTAATCTCATTAAAATTTAGAACTACATTAAAATTAGAGACCCCATGAAAAAAGTAAAAAGTCAAGCCACAGATCTGAATATATTCACCACACCTACAACAAAGATTGGTATCTAGAATATATCAAACACTACAAACCACTAAGAAAAAGGCAACACCCCAAGAGAAAAATAGGCAAAAGACTTGAATAGTCATTTTACAAAAAACTCCACACCATATATATATGGTGTTTAACATTAATGCAAATTAAAACCCATCATACCATCAGATAGGCAAAAGTTTTAAAAATCTGCATATGCTAAGTGTTGGCAAAGACATACCCCAATGAGAACTTACTACATTGCTGTTGAGAGCATAAACTGATAAAACAACTTTGGAAAACTAGAGTATTATGTAGTAAAAGATGCACATGCCCTATGACCCAGCAATTCTACTACCAACATAGAGAAACTCTTGCACACGGGCTGCAATAGATGTATAAAATGTGTATGCATATGGCTGATTCGCTTTGTTGTACAACAGAAACTAACACAGTATTGTGAAGTAATTATACTCCAATAAAGATCTATTTAAAAAAAAAGTTTACTGCAACAGTTTCTAACAGCAAACAATGGAAACTAAAGTTGGATAAAGATACATTCAGACAATGGAATGCTATGCAGGGGTGAAACTGAATGAATTGTTGTTATAAAAATTAACATGGATGAATCACAATAAATGTTGAGTGAAGAAAAACCCAGCAAGTCCCCCCAAAATATATACAGTGATTCCATTTTATATAAAACTCAACAGTAGCCAAAACTAAATAGCACTATTTGGGTATATATTTATATGGAGTAAGTAAGATAAAGAAAAACAGGGAATGGTAGAAAATTTCAGAATGGTAGTTAACTCTGAGGTAGTTAAAATTTCAAAATGGTAGTTAACTCTGAGGCTGGCAAGGTAAGGGAATAGAATGGGGATGGGCACACACATTCAACAGGAGGGGCACACATTTAAAGATATTGGAGATACCTGAGTTCTTGCCTGGATGGTGGGAACAAGAGTATGTGTTTTGTTATTATTGTTGTTATCAATTAAATCATACATATTCACTCATTTGTATGTAGGGGGAGACTAAGGCTAGAACAATGCCGTAATACCACAAAATAATAATTTAACTCACACACGCCTGCACATTGTATAAGTGCAGAGGCTCTGCAGTCACACTGCCTGGGTTCAAATCCTGGCACTACCACTTACTGGCCAAGTACATCTGAATTAGAATTCCTAATCTCTCTGTGTTCCCTCATCTGTAAAATGGAAATAATAACAGTACTTACCTATAAAATTGATAAGATTAACTAGATAACACCTGATTGTTAACATTAATATTTAAGAAAAAACAACTATAAGGAAATAATCCTAATAGTAAACAAGATCACTTTGAGTAATAGATTTATAAGTGACAAATTTCCTTTTTTCCTCTATTACTCAAATGTTCTACAGCGATATTCTGTAGTATATAAAGGTAAGTTTTTCAACAAATGGTGCTGGAAAAATGGAATATCCACATGCAAAAGAATGACGTTGGTTCTGTTAGTCATACCATACACAAAAAATAATCAAAATCCATCAAAGACCTAAATGTGAGAGCTAAAACTATAAAACTCTTGTAAAAAAATCTTCATGATCTCAGATTAGGCAATGGTTTCTTAGACGTGACACCAAAAGCACAAGTGACCCGAAAAAGGTAAAAACTGACTTTTAAAAACTTTTGAGTTTCATAGGACACCATCGAGAAGGTGAAAAGACAACCCATAGAAGAGCAGAATATATTTACAAATCATATACCTCAGAAAGGTCTAGAATATATAAAGAACTCTTAGAACTCAACAATAAAAACAAATAACTCAGTTACAAAGCGAACAAAGGATTTAAGTAGACATTTCTCCAAAGTCATATATAAATGGCCAATAAGCACTTGAAAACATGTTCAACACATTAGTCATTAGGAAAATACAAGTCAGGGCTCCCCTGATGGCCCAGTGGTTAAGAATCCACCTGCCAACGCAGGGGCCACAGGTTCGATCCCTGGTCCAGGAAGATCCCACATGCCGTGGAGCAATGAAGCCCGTGGGCCACAACTACTGAAGCCCACGCGCCCTAGAGCCCACGAGCCACAACTACTGAGCCCATGCACCGCAATACTGAAGCCCGCCTGCCTAGAGCCCGTGCTCCGCAACAAAAGAAGCCACCACTGTGAGAAGCTTGCGCATTGCAACGCTGCAACTAGATAAAAGCCCGCGCGCAGCAACAAGACCCCATGCAGCCAAGAAATAAATAAAATTTAAACAAACAAGAAAACAAAATACATCCTCTTTAAAAAAAAAAAAAAAAGATTCCCAGCCCCTCCCCTGCTCCCCTGTTAAAGGGCCAGCATCCCCAACCACTGCATCCTGGTAGAAATGTCAGAACACAAACTCATGAGAAAGAAAACCCTTGAAAGGGCAAGAGAATTAAAGTGCATTTTTAACCATCCATGGTTGTGAGTACAGTTTGTTGGGATCACTATTGGGGAGCAGATATTTAAAAAGAGGATCCCTGTTTTCCACACCCTTAATAGGAACTGTGTGAAGTTATGGTCTCTCAATCCTTAAGCTTTGCTCCATTAAATTGGATAGGAAATCCCTGGGTGGATCTTGAGGTGATTACTGAGCAGCCAAGTTATCAGTGCTTCAGGGCAGGGTGCTTGTGGACCCCTAAGGTCCACCTGGTGATGCTTGCCCTTCACTGGGTCCCGTGAGCTTTAGTTGGCTACCCACTCATGGGTACTACACTCAGAATGTAGAAGCCAGATGTTCAAGTTAAAAACACTTTTGCATGAGTTACACAGATAATCCCATATCTTCTTGGCTGCTGTAAATGGAAAACTGGCTCAGAAGCTCAGGAGTAAAAAGAAAAAGAAACAACAACAAAAACAAGCACCTTGGGCTTCCCTGGTGGCACAGTGGTTGAGAGTCTGCCTGCCAATGCAGGGGACACGGGTTCGAGCCCTGGTCTGGGAAGATCCCACATGCCACAGAGCAACTGGGCCTGTGAGCCACAGCTACTGAGCCTGCGCGTCTGGAGCCTGTGCTCCGCAACGAGAGAGGCCGCAATAGTGAGAGGCCCACGCACCGCGATGAAGCGTGGCCCCGGCTCGCCGCAACTAGAGAAAGCCGTCGCACAGAAACGAAGACCCAACACAGCCAAAAATAAATAAATAAATAAATTTATGAAAAAAAACAAGCACCTCGGGACTGCTGGTGGCAAAACCTGAGACCCATCTGCGCCTCATCTAGCCCCTCAGCGATTCTGGGTTCTGTGCCCACATCCTGTGTTCAGCTGAAACACACAGGCTTTACAGAACTTCTGAATAAAACTAAAAGTGAAGCTAATTCTCTACACTAAAAATGCAAGTTAGAGCTCTTTTGTCATGGTTATAAGACTATTAATAATCTCTACTGTGACAGTTTATTGCATTTCAGCCCCCTTTATAAAATGTTAAATAGATTGGAGTAAGTTCTACTTTTCTGCTTACTTTCAAATAGATGGATTAGCATAAAACCTGAATGGCTGACACCACTACCATGACCATCAAATAGTTCATGGTCCAAAGGGCAGTTTCATAGTGTGCAGGATGAGTTATAATAGAAAAAAACTGGAAACATCCCCAATACAGGATTGGATAAAAATATGGAATATTCATATAATGAAATGCTATGAAAGTATGAAAAAACTATGTACATCTTTTATTATAGAAAGAGATATATTTTCATGACACATTAAATAAAAAAGCTGTTGCAAAGAAATATGAGCAGAATGATTACATCTTTCCAAACATATATATCCATGCTTATATCCGTATATGAATAGACAAAGTCTGGGAACAAACATCAATTCATTAGCAGTGGATATTTTTGGATGGAGGGTTAACAGGTTATTTAAATTTTTATCTTTATTCTTACCTATATTGTGTGAACTTTTCATAATGGATATGAATTTTATAATTGGAAAAAAATTAAGCTAAGTGGAAAAGTTTTTTAAAATATCAAACAAAAAATGCTCAAAAGAAAACCACAAGGAAAAAACAAAAACAAAACCCCAGCTCCACTGGCACCAGCATCATGGTCTAAAGGTTAAGTCCACATTATTTTTCTTGGCTCCAAAGTCGATCACAGGCTCTTTGACCCCTCCATGTGGAATAGGCTGCTTCCCTGGAATCATAATCTATTAAAGGTATATAAACCAGAGTCCATGAATTCTTTGAGGAAGGAGTTTTCCCCAGACCAGCCCAGTGCCCAGCACCTAGCAAGGTGACAGTAAAGGTTTGTAGAACCTGAATGATTGCTGTGAACACTGAGGCCTGATGGATAGGTTGGGACCAGGCTAAGAAGAAAGAAGCCAAAGCTTTGGGGCACCTTTGTCCTGGGGACTAGAGGGCTCCTCTTCTTACTCTCCTTCCCTGTTCAGCACTGGCAACGGTAGGTAGAGCAGGAGTGGTTTGGCCCACTGGGTGCGTGCTGTCGGAGAAATAGTCCAGAAATGGCAGGGCCAGCTGGGCCCACATCACTGGGGATGACCCAGCTCAGTTGGGGCAGTGGTAGGAGGGGGAGGACCAAGGCTCCTGACCAAGCCAGGCTACAGCAAAACTCCTCCCCCCTCAGCTGTTGAGCTGATGATAGCCCTCCCTCACACGAGAGTACCCAAAATGCGCTGTGTGGCCAGATCTGGTTAACCGACAGGTAAAGAAAACATTGAAGAGGCAAATATTTACACTCCGCTAGGCACCTGGCAACCAAGGCCCAAAACTGTATGATTCTGGAGCAGTACGAATGGGGTTTGTTTCTTTTTTTCTTGCTGCTGTTATAAATTACCACAAACCTGATGGCTTAAAACAACACAATTTATCATCCTACAGTTCTGTAAGTCAGAAGTCCAACACAAGTCTCCTGGGCTTAACATTAAGGCAGGGCTGCTTTCCTTTCTGCAGACTATGGGAGATTCCATGTCCTTACCTTTCCCACCTTCTAGAAGTTGCCTACATTCCTTGACTCATGGTCCCTTCTTCATCTGCAAAACCAGCATGCTGCACCTCTCTGATCATACTTCCGTAGTCACATCTCCCTCTGACCAGAGTCAGGAAAGTTCTCTGCGTTTTTTTTTTTTTTTTGCCACTCAGCGAGGCATGCAGGATCCTAGTTCCCCGACCATGGATAAAACTGGTGCCCCCTGCAGTGGAAGCTCATAGTCCTAACCACTGGACCATCAGGGAAGTCCCAAAGTTCTCTGCTGTTAAGTCCTATGTGGTTATACTGGGCTGACCCCAATCATCTCTGATAATCTCCCCATCTCAAGGTCCCTACCTTAACCACACCTGCAAAGCCCTTTATGCCATGTAAGGTAACATATTTACAGGTTCCAGGAATTAGGCTATGAACATCTTTTTTTAATTTTATACCAGGTGTGTATGATTTTCCCAATAAAATCACCCAGGGATTTTATTAGTCTCCCTACCACAAGGTATGGTAAGGAGAAAAGTATAATATTGTTAATGATAAGTAGGCAGTTCTGTACATAACGACATAGATAGTATCGATGATATATTATGAAATGGAAATAAGCAAGTTCAGTAAGTATTTATAGAATGATCCAAATTTTGTGGAATCTCCCTTGCCCCCAATAAATGCTGAATGAATTCTCTCTGAGCCGCACCCCACCGTTCATAGACTGGCTTCTTCGGGGAGATGGTGGAGCCCACCTCACCCACTCAACCCTCAAGGCACCGGTTTCTTCACAGTCCTCTTTTAGGAGAAGAGTTTAGAAAGGTCCAAGACACCAGAGAGTAGAGAGGAAAGGATCTGACGCAGGTTCAACATAGCAGGGGACAGCCAGAAAAGACCACACACTGTAATTGGCCAGAGGCAAGCGTCAGCCAAGCAATGTGGAAAGTGAGAAGGTGAGGCTTACAGGAATTTGCCAAAAGGGAAAAAGGGCATTTGAAGGAGAGTCTTCATTTTTAATAGTGCTGAATAGAATCCAAGGCAGGATAGAAAGTCCAAGCAGGAATTCTGCAGTTTTAAGTAGGTTCTGAGATGCAGACCCAAGGACCTATGAGAGGAAAACACCCATGAAAGGAGGCTGTGCCAGTAACTTAGTCACTGGGCGTAGCATTCCCCAGGGACGGTGCCCAATCCTTGGCTCCTGGGATTGTCCTGTTGTCCCCACAGTGTCAGGGGGTCTTGGCTTCAGCATTTCCCTAACCCTCTCTCCATCCAAGCTGAGGACCGATGCTACCTCTAACTCCCTTTATGCTTTTAGTGGGCACTGAGTTCTTAACACATAATAATAGCAGTCTCTGTAGTTATAATTTTAAAATTCCTCACCTTCCAAACTATATACAATATATATCCACGAAGGGACAGGCACCAAAGCTTAACAATGTTTCCAGAGGAGAGGACAGTGAGATGGGAAGAGACACAGGAGGGCAACTTTCACTTTCACTCAGTAGACATTTTTGTATTTTTGCAACAGACATACATTCATGTATCAGAATTGTAATTAAAAATAAAAAGTGCTTGAAACACTGTGGTTACTACTGTTTATAGTTCTGTACTGCTTGATTTATTTTATACCAAGTCTGTGCAGTTTTCCCAATAAAATCACCCTGGCAATTGGAAGAGCGTGGTGGTTACACGCAAGCCTGTGAGGCAGAGATTCCTCACCAACGAGATACTTCACCTGTCTCAACTTTAGGCTTCCCACATACTCTCTCTCAATTAGTGAAAACAGTATTTGACTTCCTGGGATCTTGTGACGTTTTTCCCCTCCTTTGTATGGCGTCTGACTTCGTAACTATCAGGAAACAAAACAGCTCCCCTCTGTGTCCCATTTGCTTTGGGTCTGTTGCCTGTTATGTAACAGCACAAATCTGAGAATTCAGTCGGCATGAACACCTTAGGTGGCTGCTAATAAATTAATTATTGGGCTGATTTGAACTCTAGATTGGATTCTCCTGGTTGGCAGTCTGGCATCTTCTGATTTATCCTTACAGTATTTCCATTTGCCACAAAGCCTGCACTCAACTGACATTGGCTGTATTCAGTGGAATTTAACATAGAAGACTGAGGATTGCCAGCTCCAAAACAGATCTAACCAGGATTGACTTTTTTGTTAATTCTATTTTTCTAATTGTAGTTGATTTACAGCACTGTGCCAATCTCTGCTGCACAGCAAAGTGACTCAGTTATACACATAGAGACATGCTTTCAGGATGGACTTCTGAGCAGGCAACCACCTTCAGACTCATTAAATTAAACCATTTAACGATAGTTCTCTCTGGGTTGGAGGGTCACTGTGGTTTTAATTTTCCTCTTTATAGTTTTTCTTATTTTTAATTTATTTTTAGTTTTTAAAAAAATTTATTTTGGTCACGCTGCGCAGCTTGTGGGATCTTAGTTCCCCAACCAGGGATCAAACCCCGGGGCCCCTGTAGTGGAAGCTCAGAGTTCTAACCATTGGACAATCAGGGAATTCCCTATAGTTTTTTGATTGTTCCAGTTTTCTATCATATGCATATATTATTTTTGTGGGCAGACAAAAACAAATGTGAGTTAAATAAAAACTACCATACATTGTCTTACTTGTTCCTGCTTCTCTGCACCTTCTCATATGCTTTTAATCCTTGCCCTGATCCAAGCCACCCAATGAACCGTTTCCCGTGAACCCCTTCTCAGAAGTGGTGGTCAAGTGGACGTTATAAGGCCTTTCGAATCACATGGACCAGCACTGGAATCATAGCTCAGAGCTAACGTGGACAAGCATCTTAATTCTCCGAAACTGTCTCTTTATCTGTAAAAGAAAGTAAGACCTACCTTCCGGATTGTTGTGTAGTTTGGGTCAGCGGCTTCACAAACTTTAATGTGTATACGAATCACCTGGGATGTTGTTAAAATGCAGGCTAGGATGGGCCCGACTGTCTCCATTTCTAAGAGCTCCTAGGTGTTGCTGATGTTGTGATGCATGTACCACACTTTGATTAGTGACATAACATTTGAAAGAGCCCAGGCACAAATGTCCTACATGTGCTTGTTCCTCTCCTTCCAGGGGGCCTGGATTTCCTGGCTGTTTGATGAGTTCACCTCAGAAAAGTGCTGACTGAGATCCACTGAGGTGCAACCCAACTCATTTGAGCTTTAACCTATTCCTATATTCTCCCCACTTCAATATCGTTCTTTTTCTTTCTGTTCAAGGACTTCATTCTTCCTTGGCCTAATAAAGATACAGGTACCTGTGCTTTTAGGTTTTTTTGGTTTTTTTTGTTTTTGGCCGCACCACGCGGCCTGTAGAACTTCCCTGCCCAGGGATTGAACCCATGCCCACTGCACTGGAAGCGCGGAGTCTTATTAGGTTATTTCTTTTTAAAAGGAGCTTTACTGAGGTATAATTGACGTATGATAAATTACACTTAAAGTATACACTTTAATAAGTTCTACTACATGTACACACTTGAGAAACCATCATCATACTCAAGATAATGGATCAAGTGTCCTTAGCCTCCTGATGCTCCCTCCACCCTCTGGAAACCAACCATCTGCTTCTGTTACATAGATTAGTCTGCTTTTTCTAGAGTTTTAAATAGAAAGAATCATACAGCACGTACTCTTTATTGTCTTGCTTTTTTCCTTCAGCCTCATTATTTCATCCATTAATCTGTGTACCAATAGTTCATGCCTTGTTTATTGCTGATAGTATTCCATTGTATGCCTGTTGATGGAAGTTTGGATTGTTTCCAATTTCTGGCTGTTACCAATAAAGCTGCTTTGAACAGTTTTGTACAAGTCCTCATCATGAAAATACACTTTCATTTTCTCTTGGGTAAATACCTAGAGTGGAGTGGTTGGGTCATATGGCCAGCATATGTTTAACTTTTTTAAAAACTGTGAAACTGGTTTCCAAAGTAGTTGTACCATTTTCCATTCCCAGCAAGAGTGTATGAAGTCCCAGTTCTTCCACATTCAGAAAATATTTACTATTATGAATAACATTTATTGTAAAAAATATTTTTAGAAAAGTCATTAGGCCAAAAAAATAAAAAATTCCATCTTTCATTCCACTAATGGAAGATAACACTGTTAAAAGGCCATGTTTGTACATTTCCAGAAGTCTGCCCTCCTAGGCAGTGGTCTCCTTTTTAAAAAAAACAAACTGAAAACATATAATTTTCTCTGTCTTCACTGTTTTTTTAAAAAAGTGTTTTTAAAACTGGTTTTCCAAGTGAATAGATCAGATTCTATCTTTTAAGAATTTTTAATACTCCAGTATTTGTCTGTGATGTGGTAAACAAGGAATATAGAGGTGACCACTAGCCCTGTCTCTTCCTATACTCCCAAGGCACTAGAAAAGAATTCAACACTGACATTCCAGGCGTTAAGACCCTTAAATGAGTTAACAACAAACAAACAAACAAAAGGGAGGGGCAGGAGTGTCTTTACTCATCACTTTATGACTAACAATTATTCTTTCATTTCGAGAGAGTTATAGAGAGCTGGTAGAAAAAATCGGTAACTAGCATCAGTAATCATAGTACACTTCTTAATCATTACTGAACACTCCCTCTGTGCTCCCTGGGGCTCTCTCTGTGCATTATCTCCTTTCATTAGGTCTGCGGAGAGTATCCTACTTTTTCTAGTTTAGACACAACCACCACAGTAGGGATAGTTGAAACGTCTAAAAACATGTAAAAGAAATCCAGATGACATTTGTTGTGCTCTTTGGGGAAGCACCACCCAACTCCCTTCAACTGCAAACTAGGGTGATTTCCAAGATCTCTGCCCCTCCCCGCCCCCATGGTTCACTCCCTCTTCTGAGTGTTCCACTCAGAAAAGATCCCTGGACTCAGCCACCAGGTGATGTCAGCATCTTCTTATGGTATCTCTGGAGTGGAGGTTTCCTTAAGGAGTCTAACACTGACACGGTCTTAGAGTCAGTAGGCCTAACTTCTTTGGCTGGGCCCACAGCAGATGCAAGCCAAATTCTCACTAAAATTGTCCAGTCCTCTATCTTCCAAGTGTCTGAAGCACGAATGACAAATGAATCAGGCCCGTCTGAAACCTAACACTTAGCCTTTGTTTTCCTATCCATTAAAATGTAACGGGGTAATTCCTACATCCTAAAGTTTACTCACGTATTCCCTCGCATGTTCGTTCCTTCATTCGTAGGTTCATCCATCCATCCTTCCATCCATCCATCCATTCACTCATTCAGTCAGTTTACCAAGTATTTACTCCATGCCAAGCACCATTCTAGTGTGGTAATTCGCAGGGAATGATGTTCCTCAAGGGGTCGGTAAAGTCTAACGCTCTAAGCACTTACTGCTTTTACCTTTTACTATCAGGGGTCATTTCCCCGCAAATCAACAAAACAAAGAAAATTACCTAAACTACAGCGGCAAGATACAGGTCACACTTTCTCCGCACAGGATTTTCCCTGAAAGGACTCAGGAAGCAAGAAGGTCCTCCTTCACTCTGGACGGTTCTCTGAGCTGTCCTCATGAGGCCTCGAGGTTTCTGGACGACTTTTCTTGCCCAGAGAATCCAGAAGCCCTACAGCGTACTTCCGGGCTGTAATTGTGAACCCAAGTTCTGATTCTGCCCAGTACCATTCAATCTCTGTCCTTACGCTTATTAATTTTTCTGGGCTTCAGTTTTCCCGATCGAAAACCAGGTTCTAGGCTCCTGACTCGCTGGGGCATGCTTGGGGAGCAAGTGACTGAGCGTATCTGGTGCTGTTCCGAAAAGCGAAGCTTCCTCCAGACTCAAGTTCTCGGGTGGGTGGCCCGCGCCCCAAGCTTGGGCGCGCACCCCTGATAAGAGGGCGCCGATGTACAGACAGCGAATCCACCCGGTTCAACCCTGCCTTCCTAAGCATCACGAGACTTACCAGAAAATGAAACTGAAAACCGGGGAAGTCCCTCTTTCTAACCTGCCCGAGCCTCGCTCGCTAGGAGACCGGTGACGTCCCGGCGGGCGGGGTTCTGACTGGCGGCCTGGGCGTGGAATATAAGTGCGGGCGCGGGACCGGGCCCTCACTTCGCTACGCGGGCTGCTTCTGTAGCGATGGCTCCCTTCGTGACCTTGGTCCTGCTGGGGCTGCTCTCGCTGTCTGGCCTGGACGCCGTCCCGCGTGAGTGTCCCCTCCTCCCTTTCCCTCTTCCACCAGCCCGTCCTGTCCCGCTCGCAGCCACTGGGCACTAACTCCGTACCCCCCGGTCCCGCTCCCAAGTTTTCCTTCCCGACTCGGTGGAGTAGCACGCGGCTTTCTCTCGGGCTGTGGAGGCAGTGGGGGGGTGGGGAGTGGGGAGGGGGTGCGAGCCCAGGACGCCGGCTTCTCCGGGAGGGGACCTCTGGCACGCCCGCACCGGGTGGGTCGGGACAGAGCGACCGAGGTGGGGGAGGGGTTCTCTTCCGCTGGTTCGCGGGGCCTTTGGCTCCCCCCGCACAGCGGGAGCGGAGGGCGGGCTGGCAGGTCCCAAAGGGCTGGGTTGGGGGCTGTGAATGGGTGGAGACCACGCGTGGGCTTTGGGGGAGTCGCCGCCAGGGTGTATCAGTCCGCTGGGAGCCCGAGGGCCTCGAGCTTCCTCCAGGCGCCCGCCAGGTTCAGCTGACGCTCTGCACTTTCCCCAAATACGCGACGACCAAACCATGGCGAGGAAGTTGCACGCGACTTTTGTGGAATGTCCTGAGGTGTTTACATACCGTTTCACGTCGTTCATTCTCTTGTTCCCGCTACCTGTCACTCTTAGTAATAATCATAGAGCTACCCGTTGGCGGCTCACTGACCTGCGCTATGCGCTGTCTGTCATTTAATTGTGAAATGCGCCTGCGATGTAAACAGGATGCCTTTATCATCAGCTTGTCACAGATGAGGAAAGAGAGGCTCGAAGAGCTGAAGTAACTTAATCACGCAGGGGATTAATGGTAGACAGTAGAGCCTGACCAGAGCATTTGGCGGGTCGTGAGCCCTTTGCCTGTAATCGTGCGTTTTTCACAACCTTCTGGGGTGAGATTCTCGGGAGCAAGCTGGGCGGACATGGGCCCCTGTTGCCTTTCTTCACAGAGGGCCCCTCCTTTGGCTCCTTGCCTGGTTCTTTCCAAGATGAGCTGAGTCTCTACTTTCAGTTTTGAGTAAGCGAAGGTTTATCATTCAGAAAGGTTGTAAAACTAGGGATAAGAGTAATCAACATGCTTACCCAAGCTGTCTGTCAGGGACACCATGGATACTGAGTACCTTCTAAATACCCTGCAATATACCGGACCCTCAGATTTTTCTCTCTCACAAAAGGCTCTGTGAAGCGGGGTATTTTGTTTGTTTGTGTGTTTGTTGTTCATGAGAAAAAGGAAGTTAGTTTAAAATTTATTTACAAAAGAAGCATAATGTCTGTATTATCACTATTATTGATATTTGTGGTGGCATATAGCTTTAGAAAAATAGCAAGCCGACATTAAAAACTATCTGAATTTGAAAATTTCCTAAGTAGTACATGCCTGGAAGATATACAAGGCCATTTCCGGAACGTATACAAGAAACATGTAATTGTGATTCCCTCTGGGGGATCTATTTTCTGCTCTTTCCCCTGTGTGGGTTTTATTTCACTCTGGGTGTAGATAATTTTTCGATTAAACTACAGAAACTCAAATAACTCTCCCTAAAACCCAGAGCCAGTAAGTGGTTGAGGGCAGATTCAAACCCAGGCCTGTCTGATACACCTCCTCCTCTTAGAAGCCACTATTGTGATATTCTTCACAAAAAAAAAAAAACCCACAAACTGCCTAGCTCCCTCAGAGAGAGAATTCCAGGTGGGATGAACCTGTGCTCTCACTACTGTAGCACCTACTATGTTCTAATTATTAGAAGCTCAAATGCAAAGAGGTTTCTGAATTATCTTCACTTTGAACTATGAAAAAATATCGAGGCTTCATGGTATTTCCAGTCTAGCTGTTGGTGGGCCTAGGGGCCTTTTCTTTGATGATGGGACATTTCTAGACAGATACATCTGTTCAGAGTGGCCTGGTACTCCACCTTCTCTCTACCATTGGACATGGAGGATGAGCTGACCTTTATAACCATGTACTCTGAGTATATTTGTATTTAAGTGGTTATATATATATATATTTATATCAGTCTGTATATTCAGGAGCAGTAACACTTCACTTTGGAAGAAAAATATAAAAATAGAGTTTATAATATTTTCTTTACACATCCCCATGAAGGGTCTAGACATGCATCCCATTTTGGAAGCCACTGTTCTGTAGCATTATGCAATATTCCCAACCTGGCAGATTATGGCAATCACTTGAGCATGCTAATTAAAAATACAAATTCCACTGTCACATGCATTACTCCACCTGGTCCTAAAGGAGAGTATGTTCTCTCCCATTTGCCATAGTCCTCACCCTTCCCTGTTGTTCTTACCCAGCCCAACTACTTCATTTAAGGTATTTGCCAGCTCCTGTAGGTGTTTCAGTTTTATTTCTTTGTTTTCTAGCTCATGAAATCAGATACAGATTCAGATAGAGATTTGTCATATAAACTCTGGACATGATGAAGAGGTTGTGTTTTGTAGAAATATACTTTCGGTTGACTCTGTTAGGAACCTGAGCAAGGAGGTAAAATAATTACACCTGCCACTTACAGAGCAATTGCTGTGTGCCAGGCACTGTACTAGGCACATATTGAGAAGTCAGATCGGTCTGGATCTAGGCAGGAGGCAAAAAAAAAAAAAAAAAAAAGGAGTAAATATAGGGGGAAAAAATTGACTCGGTTGAAACAGCATACAATAACGGGAATTTTTTTTTTTTTAATTTATTTATTTTATTTATTTATTTTTGGCTGTTGGGTCTTTGTTTCTGTGCAAGGGCTTTTTCTAGTTGCGGCGAGTGGTGGCCACTCTTCATCGCGGTGCGCGGGCCTCTCACTATCGCGGCCTCTCTTGTTGCGGAGCACAGGCTCCAGACGCGCAGGCTCAGCAACTGTGGCTCACGGGCCCAGTTGCTCTGCGGCATGTGGGCTCTTCCCAGACCAGGGCTCGAACCCGTGTCCCCTGCATTGGCAGGCAGATTCTCAACCACTGCGCCACCAGGGAAGCCCAATAACGGGAATTTTTGATGTGGCTAATCTGGAGGGAGTGTGAAGTGAGAAACGAAGCTTGATAAGTAGATTAGGGCCAAATCATGTAGACTCTTGAATGATAAGAAATTCTGTAGGTGCTGAGGAGCCGTGAAAAGTTCTTGAGATTCTCCACAGAGAGATTATTAAAGATACAGCACAATCTCCACTGACAGAAGAAGATGTTAAGAGAAATCTGCTAGAAAAAGCCCTAAAGGCATGTGTACGGGAATTATGTGGGAAAGATACTAAGTCATGGTTTGTCCCAGAAAATGGGGGCTGCCTTTTGGAAAAATGGAAGCTCATTTGGCATGAGGGGAAATGGAATTGGGAGAAATGGAGGATCAAATATAAACCCTTGGGGCCTGATCTAGCTTTACACCAAGGTAGCCCCAAGTGAAATACTCTGCAATTTCATCTGTCTTTTCCCTGCTGCTCCTCAGGTCCTCCGAAGGTTCAGGTTTACTCACGACACCCCGCAGAGAATGGAAAACCAAATTACCTGAACTGCTATGTGTCTGGGTTCCATCCACCCCAGATTGAGATTGATTTGCTGAAGAATGGGGAGAAGATGGAAGTGGAGCAATCAGACCTGTCTTTCAGCAAGGACTGGTCTTTCTACCTTCTAGTCCACACTGAGTTCACTCCCAACGCAGTGGATCAGTATAGCTGCCGCGTGAAACACGTTACTCTCAGCGAGCCCAAGATAGTTAAGTGGGGTAAGTTTCCTTCCTTAGCTGCTGACAGTTGTATCTGAACATAGCCACAGCATAAAGCTGCCTTGATATAAAAACATCTGCATACTGGGATTATCAGGGAATGTTATTAAAGCTCTGATTAGTGGCACCTTCTGAGAGATCTCTGCACAGCGTGGTCACTGAGACAGTGGTTTCCCTGTAGTGAGAGCAGGGGGCAGTAGCAGCGCTTCCACAAGTGCACAGGCATTCCCAGTGGTTCTTCCCTACTGGCTCCCTTGGGCCTTCCTGACAGCCTCAGGGATACTCAGGACCAAGGAGAGTCTCGGGAAGGCACCGGCCTTGTCTGTAAGCCCTGCTGTGGTCGTGCCCTCCAATCCTAGACTCCTGCAGTTCTCTGGCTGGTTTGGGATCTAAGGCTAGCAGGCAAGGTGGGCACCTCCTGGGTTTTTCTTAACAAGGCACTCACGGTGAGGGACAGTGGGCTCTTCTGCCAGCTTTATTTATAACAGTTTTAGACATCTGTTAGTACATGGTATTTCAAAAGTGAAACTTAACTGTTTCTCTTTTTCTTTCTCCATTTTCTTTTCCGTAGATCGAGACCAGTAACCAGCATCATGGAGGTGGGTTTCTAATCTTAAGAAAATCTTTCTTTTATAAATTTATTTATTTATTTATGGCTGTGTTGGGTGTTTGTTGCTGCTCACGGGCTTTCTCTAGTTGCAGCGAACGGGGGCTACTCTTCGTTGTGGTGGGCTCGCTTCTTACTGTGGTGGCTTCTCTTGTTGCAGAGCACGGGCCTAGGTGCGTGGGCTTCAGTAGGTGTGGCATGTAGGCTCAGTAGTTGTGGCTCACGGGCTCTAGAGCGCAGGCTCAGTAGCTGTGGTGCACGGGTTTAGTTGCTGCGCGGCATGTGGGATCTTCCCGACCAGGGATCGAACCCGTGTCCCCTGCATTGGCAGGCGGATTCTTAACCACTGCGCCACCAGGGGAGCCCCAGAAAATCTTTTTTTAATGTCACTATCCCGGGACTGTTATAGACAGCTCTAATATGATAACCCTCACTGTCTGGAGGACATTAATCAGGGTAGCAATTTAGCAGGCAGAGAAGAACCCCATGGGGTCACATTCCCTTCTCCTGTGGGGTGGCATGAGGAAGGCATGTGGCCCTGGGTGGGGCTCTGCCAGCATCACTGACCCTCTAAAGGGAGGACAGAAGAGCTGCAGGTGTGCTGTGACAGGACAGAGGCAGCGGTTACCCACAGCACCTGCAAGGGTTTGCTCTTTCTTCTGCCATTTCTACCTTGGGCATCTCTGGGCCTTCAAAAGTGAACCGTCCCTTCCTTTGCATGGCAGTTGCTTTGTTATTTAGCCAGAAAGGAAGAGTGACATGGTTCTGCAGACACACCATTCCTAACTGTGTGGGCACTGTGGTTGCCTCTAGAAGCTCCCAGTCCAATGGAGGAAAGAAATGGAAACAGATTGTTGTAACCTAATGTAAAGCTACTATAACAGACGTATCTTTTTTTTTTTTAACATCTTTATTGCAGTATAATTGCTTTACAATGCTGTGTTAGTTTCTGCTGTATAACAAAGTGAATCAGCTATACGTATACATATATCCCCATATCCCTTCCCTCTTGCATCTCCCTCCCACCCTCCCTATCCCACCCCTCTAGGTGGACACAAAGCACAGAGCTGATCTCCCTGTGCTATGTGGCTGCTTCCCACTAGCTATCTATTTTACATTTGGTAGTGTATATATGTCAATGCCACTCTCTCACTTCATAACAGACGTATCTTGCAAGTATCTGTAGCAGCGTGAAACAGGGAGCAACTGGACTTCTCTGCATCTTCAGTTGGAGGCCAGAGGCAGATAATCCAGCTTTTCTGGGAAATTTTACTCCACAGGGTATCTTGGCACTGAAAACCTATTCAAATTTCCTGTTACACTGTAGGACAGGGAAGGTAATTTTCGAGAGCATGAGAGAGTTCGGGTGACCTGCCCAGAGTCACACAGTTACTAAATGGTAGAGCCAGGATCTGAACTGTAATACCAGCATTCTTTCCTCTAAGACTGTGGGAGAACCAATGGGATAAACTAGTAGGATATCCTCTTTTAATGAGTCTGGAAAATTATCTGCTGCTATTACTTTTACCAACAGTGATTTATATAGCATAGGTTAGGTAAAGTTTGGTAGTGCTATCTGTAATCCAAATAAAATAAATGTATTTGCTAATAACCGTTTTTTTCTTTTTTTCAGGTTTGAAGATGCCTCATTTGGATTGGACTAATTGCAAATTCTGTTGTCTTGCTTTTTAATACTGATATGCTTTTATGCTTTATGGACATAAATCAGAAGTTATATTGATGTTACCACAAATGTCCTTCTTTATAATTTTTCTTTGTGCACTGCGTCTCCACGTTTGACCTGTCTTGGCAGGTAGCTGTAGTTGGGGCGCTGGCGGCTTAGAGGTGGGGAGGAAAGAACTCTCATGTTCAGCATCAACATCTTGGTCAAATTTAAAGTCTTTATTGTCTTTTGCACACAAAACTAGGTAGTAAGATAACTATGCATATTTAGAGTAAACCTCCAATTTGTAATGTTTCTTAGAATTTTGGAAAATTTTTGGAAAGATAATTGTCAGAATTATTGGAAATTTGTTATAGCAGATGACATTTTGTCATATGAAATCATATTTACTTCTTAACATCTGTTAGTATGAGACATGGTTGTGCCTGTTTTTATTTTATTTTGTTTCACTAATTAAAATGCTGGTAAAACTTGATGTGTTTAGTACTTATATGTCACTCCTCTTCTAACCCCTTTGTTCAAACAGGGAAATGATCTTCCAGTATCACTTGGAGGAGAGTGTGAACTCCTGACGTATAGGGCTTGGCTCACAGTGGAAGGGGCATCAGCGATCTGCATTTTCCGAATGAGGAACAGCATCCCCAAGAAGTTAAATGACTTAGGGTGACACAGCTATCTGCTGGAAAACCTGGCTTCTGTCTTTTAACCAGAATTCTGTTCCCTGGGCTAAGAAATGAGGACTGTGCGGACTTTAAGAGGGAGCAAAAGTATCTGGAGGATTTCCTATTTTAGCAAGCAATATACCTAAATGAAAAATACTAGATTAAAAAATTTCAAGGCATACTGGCATACTTGATGACCAGCTTTGTGCATTTAAAAAAATTTGAGCAGGAATTTGAGTGAGTTAGTGCCAGGTACTGACGAGATGAATAAGACACAACACTGCTCTCAGATAGCCTTAGTGGAGGGGTAGACATGCACTTGAAGAAGTAAAATATATCCTGATAAAGAGTATAGCATAGTTGTGCCCAGAGAACTAGGTGATAGGAAAATGTGTTCAGGGAACAAAAATCCTTAGGTAGGTTGTACGGTAGCTCTGTTTTTATTTCTTAAGGAGTTTCCATACTGTTTTCCATAGTGGCTGTAGCAATTTACATTCCCACCAACTGTGCACCAACTGTGTTCCCTTTTCTCCAATATTTATCTGTATTTCTGCCTAACTAACTAACTAACTTCCAATATGCAAAAACAAAAACTTTAGGTAAGTGTTAAGGAAGGCATTTGCTTGTGCTGAGACTTACTGGGTAGTGGTTCTTCCAAATGGTAAACGGGGCCTGAAGTAAGGAGGTAAAACTATAAGACATATAGAGGTGTGACAGGTGTGGATAATTCCAACCAGTGGAGCAAGGGTACCTGGGTGAAGACTTGTAGGAACTCAGCTGAGCAGATTGAGGGGTGCCTTATTTAGACTGGTAACTCTCCACCCTCGATGCACATTAGAATCACCTGTGGAACTTAATAAACAATACCAGCTCTAAAAAATAAAGTCTATTAAAAAAAAAAAAACACCCAGCTTTCCAGGCACCAATCCAGACCAACTAAATCACAGTCTGTAAGTATGAAGCCCAGATATCAGTATTATTACTGGTTTTTTTTCTTTTAATTAAGACCTTATGTTTTTAGAGCAGTTTTAGGTTCACAGCAGAATTGAGGGGAAGGTGCAGGTATTTCCCATATACCCCCTGCTCCCACACATGCATAGCCTCCCCCATTATCAACATCCCCCACCAGAGTGGTACATGTGTTACAACTGATGAACCTACACTGACACATCATAATCAACAAGGTCCATAATTTAAGGTTGCTCTTGGTGTTTTGTTCTGTAGGTATATACTATGTATAATGACATATATCCATCATTATACTGCCCTAAAATTCCTATGTGCTCGGCCTATTAATTTCTCCCACCCCTGGCAATCACTGACCTTTTTACTGTCTCCATAGTTTTCCTTATCCAGAATCATACAGTATGTAGCTTTTTCATACTGACTTTTAAAATTTTTTAAAAATTTTATTTTTAAAAAATTTATTTATTTATTTATTTATTGGCTGCATTGGGTCTTCGTTGCTGTGCGCAGGCTTTCTCTAGTTGTGGTGAGGGGGGGCTACTCTTCATTGACGTGCACGGGCTTCTCATTGCGCTGGCTTCTCTTTGTTGCAGAGCACGGGCTCTAGGCGTGTGGGCTTCAGTAGTTGCGTCACACGGGCTCAGTAGTTGTGGCTCGTGGGCTCAGTAGTTGTGGCTCATGGGCTCAGTAGTTGTGGCTCACAGGCTCTAGAGCTCAGGCTCAGTAGTTGTGGTGCACGGGCTTAGTTGCTCCGCGGCATGTGGGATCTTCCCAGACCAGGGCTCAAACCCGTGTCCCCTGTATTGGCAGGTGGATTCCTAACCACTGCACCACCAGGGAAGTCCCTCATATTGACTTCTTTCACGTAGTTATATGCATTTAAAGTTCCTCCATGTCTTTTTATGACTTTATAACTAATTTTTTAGCTGGATGTACCACAGTCTATTTATCCATTCACCTACTGAAGTACATCTTGGTTTGTTCCAAATTTTGTCAATTATGGATAAAGCTGCTATAAATGGCATGTGCAGATTTTTGTGGACCTAAGTTTTCACAGTATTGTTTGTTTAAATTTATGAATAGTTCTTATGTGCAGCCAAGGTTGAGACCTATTGGGTTAAATCACAAAGGACTTTTTGTTCCATGTCACTCAACAGAACAATTTTGTGAAAAGCTGCTTTGCTGGCTAATGGTTCAATGTAATGCCCCTTTGGAGCATGGCTTAGTCCCCCATTTCAGAAGAAGAGATTGATCAAAGAGGAAAAATATTGGAGCTTAATTAAGCTTATTAAATATAACTGTGCAATGCAAATTAAAAAGTCTCAATTTCAGTAATAAAGAATTAGATCTTATATACTGACATGGAAGAAGAACCATGCTATATTGCTGAAACAAAAAGCAGTTTCTAGAAAATATATATTGGAAGCCATTATATACAAGCACATGCATTTTATATTTGTTATCACACACCATAGCAGGTCTGGTAGGTAATGCCCTTAATAGTTGTTACTCAAGGCATGGATGAGGGGTAAATAAAGAAGAGAAAGCTGACTAGTATGTCAGAAAATCAATTTGCTAAAATCCATTTTCCTTGGTGTCAGTTGGTGTTTTTCTGAAACCATATGTATTGGGGGGAAGGAGGAGGGATTTTGGGGTGGGATGAGAGTGGAGGAGTAGAGGGGAAATGGCAGGGTCAGACCCTGAACAGTGGTGTTTCCCTTCTGCTCACCATGGCCAACAATAGAGCCTGTGTCTTGCTCTTCTAAACACTGGGGGATGTGGCAGCTGAGCCAACCACCACCTACCATGGCCTGGCCAGAAGGAAGGAGGGTGGAACCCACAATACTCCGCCATTCTCCCAGGCAGAGGGCTGGTCTCACCCCAGGCTGTGCTGATGAAAGGTCCCAAAGAAGCTGTCTCTCAGTTTGGGGCAAATTAATTATTTGAAGAATTATTTGGCTAATTGATATATAACATTTTTCTTTTAGGAAATTGATTTTATTGTTCTAAAATTGTCCCCCTCATCATCAAATACTGAAAATAAAGAAAAAAATATCATGAACTCCTGTTATCTCTTATAACAGGATTACCACCTTTTGGATTCCACTGGATTCTCTCAATGTTTACCCATCACTCTCCATTTTATGTTATGGCTATTTTTAAAATTTAACCTTTGGTAAATAGTTCTCCTTCCATTTCCTTATAATTCCCCATTTAGAAGAATTTAGAAAGATCCAAGAAACTAGAGAAACACAGCATATGATCAGATGCAGGTTTTAGAACTGCAGGGACAGCCTGAGGGGACCCCCTACCTTAACTGACCAAGCAATAGTGAGAAAAAGCTTTAGGGAGGGACCCATGGCTTAAGGCAATTCACCAAGGTAAAGGGAGAAAAACACACCTGGAAGAGAGAGTCTAAAGAAATACAGAAATGTGAGTTAGGATTCATCAGTTTTAACCTGGAACTGCTCTGTTGATCCAAAGACCTACAAGGAAACATCAAGAGATGAGACTGTGACTGTAACTTAGTGGTTTGTGTATTCCTTGAGAATATTCCTCAAGAATGGTGCTCAGGGGCTTCCCTGGTGGCGCAGTGGTTGAGAATCTGCCTGCCAATGCAGGGGACACGGGTTCGAGCCCTGGTCTGGGGAGATCCCACATGCCGCGAAGCAACTGGGCCCGTGAGCCACAACTACTGAGACTGCGCGTCTGGAGCCTGTGCTCCGCAACAAGAGAGGCCGCGACAGTGAGAGGCCCGCGCACCGCGATGAAGAGTGGCCCCCGCTCGCCACAACTAGAGAAAGCCCTCGCACAGAAACGAAGACCCAACACAGCCAAAAAAAAAAAAAATTAAATAAATAAATAAATTAATTAAAAAAAAAAAAAAAGAATGGTGCTCAGATCTTGGCAACTGTGGTGGTCATCCTGCTCATCCCCCATTTCAGAGCATCAGCGTTTGCTATCTCAGGTACTCCAAGCTGAGGTGCTACCTCTGACCACATTTTTATATAGATTTAAAACAAACTACATTAACTTATTTTCTCAACCTCTCTAAGCAGATACACCAACAAGAAAAGGTCCAAAAATGTATCCAACAACCTCTTAACAATGTTTACCTGGGGTTAGGGGCTAAGATGTCAGGAGAAGATGGAGGCAGACTTTTAAAATATAATTCTACATACTTCTATATGATCTGAATTTTTACCGCTTTTATTGAGTGTATGTTCATTATTTTTAAAAATAGAAAGTTTGTATAGGCAGAAAAAAACTTGTTAATCCCACCACCTAGAGATGATCACTTATCAGTGTTCATTTTGGTGTGGTTGGCTTTTCAGGAGATTTTAATTCTATCATTTAAAAAATGGTCATTATTATTATGTTTATTTAAAAATTGTTTGAAATAATAATTTTTATATCTCACTTTTTTTTCACTGTCCCAAATGAAAACATGGCATAAAAGGAAACAATACAGAGAACTGGCAAATGTTCTTTTCTCGTTTTTGTCAACAACTACTCTCCCAATATGTTTCGGCTTGTTGCTTTTTACTTATATTTCTTATGTTGTAAACTCTTGAGGTAAAACTCAAAGCCTTTCTTTAATAAAAATCAGTATTTTGTCTGCAGTGTAGCCATCAAGATTTTAGGGCCAAAAATCAGCCTCATCTTTCCTTGAATTCTAGGCTTTTACAAAAAAAAAATTGAAGACTAAAATTTGGGTCCCAGTTATCTTAAGAAATAAAATATCTGTGAGTACCTTAATTGGAAACTTTATGCATTAAAAACTATTCTGATACTTTAGAGAGCACAAGAAGGGCTAACAGAAAAAAAACCAACTAGTAAATATAATTAAAAATCACAGTTTGATCATGTATCAAGTACTTACTATGCGCTAAATTCCACACAACTTCTCTCATTAATTGGATACAGTTATTCATCTTCTTTGGTCCTCCACAACATAGATGATTAAAAAGACTACAAAACTAAGAAGATATTTATATCTCTACAGCACACAGGCCCAACTGAAGACCTCAGTGATGTGCAGCCTTCCCCTCCCCCATGGCCCACTTCCTCTTTTTTACTGTTTTCACTTAGAAAAAACAGAGAGGACTCTTGACGCCACACAATGCCATACTGTTATTTGAAGTGGTTTTCTTGGTATACTAAGCTATCTACAACTTTGCATACCATTTGCATCATCTGAAGAGTCAGTGAATGTCTTAGGTTGAGTTCTTGCAGAAGCAGGCCCTGAGCCAGGGATTTGGATGTAAGTGATTTAGTATTAAGAAAGGGTTTCCACGCAGAGAGTCCCATACAGGATAAACCCAAGGAGAAACATGCCGAGACACATAGTAATCAAACTGGCAAAAATTAAAGACAAAGAAAAATTATTGAAAGCAACAAGGGAAAACGACAAATAACATACAAGGGAACTCCCATAAGGTTAACAGCTGATTTCTCAGCAGAAACTCTACAAGCCAGAAGGGAATGGCATGATATACTTAAAGTGATGAAAGGGAAGAAGGTACAACCAAGATTACTCTAGCCGGCAAGGATCTCATTCAGATTTGATGGAGAAATCAAAAGCTTTACAGACAAGCAAAAGCTAAGAGAATTCAGCACCACCAAACCAGCTCTACAACAAATGCTAAAGGAACTTCTCTAAATGGGAAACACAAGAGAAGAAAAGGACCTACAAAAACAAACCCAAAACAATTAAGAAAATGGTCATAGGAACATACATATCGATAATTACCTTAAACGTGAATGGATTAAATGCTCCAACCAAAAGACACAGGCTTGCTGAATGGATACAAAAACAAGATCCATATATATGCTGTCTGCAAGAGACCCACTTCACACCTAGGGACACAAACAGACTGAAAGTGAGGGAATGGAAAAAGATATTCCATGCAAATGGAAATCAAAAAAAAAGCTGGAGTAGCTATACTCATATCAGATAAAATGGACTTTAAAATAAAGAATGTTACAAGAGACAAGGAAGGACACTACATAATGATCAAGGGATCAATCCAAGAAGAAGATATAACAATTTTAAATATACATGCACCCAACATAGGAGCACCTCAATACATAAGGCAACTGCTAACAGCTATAAAAGAGGAAATCGACAGTAACACAATCATAGTGGGGGATTTTAACACCTCACTTACACCAATGGACAGATCATCCAAAATGAAAATAAATAAGGAAACAGAAGCTTTAAATGACACAATAGACCAGATAGATTTAATTGATATTTATAGGACATTCCATCCAAAAACAGCAGATTACACGTACTTCTCAAGTGCGCACGGAACATTCTCCAGGATAGATCACACCTTGGGTCACAAATCAAGCCTCAGTAAATTTAAGAAAATTGAAATCATATCAAGCATCTTTTCTGACCACAACGCTATGAGATTAGAAATGAATTACAGGGAAAAAAACGTGAAAAGAACAAACACATGGAGGCTAAACAATACGTTACTAAATAACCAAGAGATCACTGAAGAAATCAAAGAGGAAATCAAAAAATACCTAGAGACAAATGACAATGAAAACACGATGATCCAAAACCTATGGGATGCAGCAAAAGCAGTTCTAAGAGGGAAGTTTATAGCTATACAAGCCTACCTAAAGAAACAAGAAAAATCTCAAGTAAACAATCTAACCTTACACCTAAAAGAACTAGAGAAAGAAGAACAAACAAAACCCAAAGTTAGCAGAAGGAAAGAAGTCATAAAGATCAGAGAAGAAATAAATGAAATAGAAACAAAGAAAACAAAGCAAAGATCAATAAAACTAAAAGCTGGTTCTTTGAGAAGATAAACAAAATTGATAAGCCATTAGCCAGACTCATCAAGAAAAAGAGGGAGAGGACTCAAATCAATAAAATTAGAAATGAAAAAGGAGAAGTTACAACAGACACCGCAGAAATACAAAGCATCCTAAGAGACTACTACAAGCAACTCTATGCCAATGAAATGGACAACCTGGAAGAAATGGACAAATTCTTAGAAAGGTATAACCTTCCAAGACTGAGCCAGGAAGAAACAGAAAATATGAACAGACCAATCACAAGTAATGAAATTGAAACTGTGATTAAAAATCTTCCAACAAACAAAAGTCTAGTACCAGATGGCTTCACAGGTGAAGTCTATCAAACATTTAGAGAAGAGCTAACACCTATCTTTCTCAAACTCTTCCAAAATATAGCAGAGGGAGGAACACTCCCAAACTCATTCTACGAGGCCACCATCACTCTGATACCAAAACCAGACAAAGATGTCACAAAGAAAGAAAACTACAGGCCAATATCACTGGTGAACATAGATGCAAAAATCCTCGACAAAATACTAGCAAACAGAATCCAACAACATATTAAAAGGATCATACACCACGATCAAGTGGGATTTATCCCAGGGATGCAAGGATTCTTCAATATATGCAGATCAATGAATGTGATACACCATATTAACAAATTGAAGAATAAAAACCATATGATCATCTCAATAGATGCAGAAGAAGCTTTTGACAAAATTCAACACCCACTTATGATAAAAACTCTCCAGAAAGTGGGCATAGAGGGAACCTACCTCAACATAATAAAAGCCATATATGACAAACCCACAGCAAACATCATTCTCAATGGTGAAAAACTGAAAGCATTTCCTCTAAGATCAGGAACAAGACAAGGATGTCCACTCTCACCACTATTATTCAACATAGTCTTGGAAGTCCTAGCCACGGCAATCAGAGAAGAAAAAGAAATAAAAGGAATCCAAATTGGAAAAGAAGAAGTAAAACTGGCACTGTTTGCAGATGACATGATACTATACATAGAGAATCCTAAAGATGTCACCAGAAAACTAGTAGAGCTGCTAATCAGTGAATTTGGTAAAGTTGCAGGATACAAAATTAATGCACAGAAATCTCTGGCATTCCTATACACTAATGATGAAAAATCTGAAAGAGAAATTAAGGAAACACTCCCATTTACCATTGCAACAAAAAGAATAAAATACCTAGGAATAAACCTACCTAGGGAGACAAAAGACCTGTATGCAGAAAACTATAAGACACTGATGAAAGAAATTAAAGATGATACCAACAATGGACAGATATACCATGTTCTTGGATTGGAAGAATCAATACTGTGAAAATGACTATACTACCCAAAGCAATCTATAGATTCAATGCAATCCCTATCAAATTACCAATGGCATTTTTTACGGAACTAGAACAAAAAATCTTAAAATTTGTATGGAGACACAAAAGACCCCGAATAGCCAAAGCAGTCTTGAGGGAAAAAAACGGAGCTGGAGGAATCAGACTCCCTGAGTTCAGGCTACACTACAAAGCTACAGTAATCAAGACAATATGGTCCTGGCACAAAAACAGAAACATAGATCAATGGAATAAGATAGAAAGCCCGGAGATAAACCCACGCACCTATGGTCAACTAATCTATGACACAGGAGGCAAGGATATACAATGGAGAAAAGACAGTCTCTTCAATAAGTGGTGCTGGGAAAACTGGACAGCTACATGTAAAAGAATGAAATTAGAACACTCCCTAACACCATACACAAAAATAAACTCAAAATGGATTCGAGACCTAAATGTAAGACCAGACACTATAAAACTCTTAGAGGAAAACATAGGAAGAACACTCTTTGACATAAATCACAGCAAGATCTTTTTTGATCCACCTCCTGGAGTAATGGAAATAAAAACAAAAATAAACAAATGCGACCTAATGAAACTTCAAAGCTTTTGTACAGGAAAGGAAACCATAAACAAGACGAAAAGACAACCCTCAGAATGGGAGAAAATATTTGCAATCGAATCAACGGACAAAGGATTAATCTCCAAAATATACAAACAGCTCATGCAGCTCAATATGAAAAAAACAAACAACTCAATCCAAAAATGGTCAGAAGACCTAAATAGACATTTCTCCAAAGAAGACATATAGATGGCCAAGAAGCACATGAAAAGTTGCTCAACACCTCTAATTATTAGAGAAATGCAAATCAAAACTACAATGAGGTGTCACCTCACACCAGTTAGAATGGGCATCATCAGAAAATCTACAAACAACAAATGCTGGAGAGGGTGTGAGAAAAGGGAACCCTCTTGCACTGTTGGTGGGAATGTAAATTGATACAGCCACTATGGAGAACAGTATGGAGGTTCCTTAAAAAACTAAAAATAGAATTACCATATGACCCAGAAATCCCACTACTGGGCATATACCCTGAGAAAACCATAATTCAAAACCCATGCACCCCAATGTTTATTGCAGCACTATTTACAATAGCCAGGTCATGGAAGCAACCTAAATGCCCATTGACAGACGAATGGATAAAGAAGGTGTGGTACATATATACAATGGAATATTACTCAGCCATAAAAAGGAACGAAACTTGGTCATTTTCAGAGACGTGGATCGATCTAGAGACTGTCATACAGAGTGAAGTAAGTCAGAAAGAGAAAAACAAATATCGTATGTTAACACATATATGTGGAACCTAGAAAAATGGTACAGATGAACCGGTTTGCAGGGCAGAAATTGAGATACAGATATAGAGAACAAACGTATGGACACCAAGGGGAGGAAGCGGTGGGGGGGTGGTGGTGGTGGTGGTGTGTTGAATTGGGCGATTGGTATTGACATGTATACACTGATGTGTATAAAATTGATGACTAATAAGGACCTGCTGTATAAAAAAATAAATAAAATAAAATTCAAAATAAAAAAGAAAGAAAGGGCTTCCAGGAGAAACCAATAAGGGCATGGGGGATGAAGGATAGGGAATGGTAAGAAGCCAAATGAGGGTGTGATTTCAGAAGTCCTACACTCAACCTATGCCCATGGGAGTTCAGAATAAAGGAATAGACATCAGAGTTTGTCCTGCCTTGAAACAAAGGACCTGGGCTTTTGTACTCCACATCAGCCTGGCTTTGGCTATAGGCTGCCAGGAGGGTGAAGTGGGGTGAAACATAGAACTCCCAGGTACTTTCAGCTCACTCCAGTGCCTGAGGGTAATTTGCAGGACTAGGGGTAATGTGCAGGTGCAGCTGATAGCAGCAAAATATGAAAAAGCTGGGGATGGGCTCATAGACCATGGGTGGGGCTTCAGTTTGGTACTGTGAGTTTCCTGTTAACTTCCTCTACTGGGCCCACAACACATGTAATCCCAAACTTCCAATAAAGTTCAAAGTTTCTAAGCAGCTGGCATTAAAGTGTGAATACCATTGAACCCCAATTTGAGTTGAAATCCTAATTCCACAGAAGGAATGGGAAAAGTCATATTACTGTTTAAGTTTGAATCCTAACCCCATAAAAGAAATTGGAAAAGTCATTATTACTGTCTTGACTCTTTGTCACCATATCCATAAAACGGAAGAATCATCCCTACATCAGAAAGTTTACTCATTTATTTGATCAATCATTCATTCCATGAATATGGAGTGTGTACTCTGAGATTCTGTTCAAGGGTTATTCTGAGAAGCGGATGGTGATAAGAAGAGCTCTGTAAAATGTAAAGCTCTAGGCAACTGCTTTTATTTCCAGTGGTTATTTATTTTCACAGCCCACTAGAAAACATAAAATTACCTAAAACCACAGCAAGGAGATACAAGGGAAAACTTCTTGGTACTGAGCTGGTATAAGCAGGTTTTTCAAAGAGAGAGAGGAAGAGAGAGAGAAACAGAGTGTGTGTATAGGCTGGGGTCCCTGGCCCTCAGCCCTTAAATACCCGTAGGGACCACATTATTGGAAGAAGCAAAAGAAACCCAGTCAATTTCCGCCTCCATTGAGAACCACTTTTCTCAGCGTGAGAGTTGCTGATCTAATGACTAGAAAACAAACAAACAAACAACAAACTACCCGGTCGGAGATCCGGGCACGGGGGGGGGAGAGAGAGAGAGGGGGGGGGGGAGGGGGAGGGGGAGGGGGAGAGGGAGAGGGAGAGAGGGAGGGGGAGGGGGAGGGGGAGGGGGAGAGGGAGAGGGAGAGGGAGAGGGAGAGGGAGAGAGGGGGAGAGGGGGCGAGGGGGCGAGGGGGCGAGGGGGCGAGGGGGAGAGGGGGAGAGGTGGAGAGGGGGAGAGAGGGGGAGAGAGAGAGAGAGAGAGAGAGAGAGAGAATAGGGACGGGAAAGTCCCCTTTTCTAACCTGGAACAGCGATTTCTGCCCAGAGACCTGTGACGAGCTACTAGGGGCTCGAATGTTGATTGGGCAGTTGAGAAACTAAACTAGCGGGTTGAAAGGAGAGAAAACCCCAGCGTTTTCTGCCATCAGGTGGGTGGGAATAAGCGCCGCGACTGCTGCTCCGTGACCTTGGCTCTGTTCTTCACTGGGCGCTGCCGCCAGCCTGGGCGCGTTCACCGTGAGTACCCGCTCCCGCGCCGCCCCCTCCCTCCGCTTCTCCTTTTCTTCCCTGGCCTATGGCTCCTTGGTGCTCTTTCCCGGCCCAGTGTAGTCAGGCGCCAGGTTCGGCTGGTTCAGGCTCGGTCCCGAGCGGACCGACAAGCAGCGGAGGGGCCGGAAAGTGGCAGGCCGCTGGAGCGCAGGCTTCCTGCTCTATTCTTAGTGCATAGCTACCCAGGCAGGACAGGGCGCAACCGGACAAAACACTAGGTCATTGATGAGCTGCTGGCTGCGTGGGTGGAGTCGAGGGTGGTGGGCACTGTTTTGCAGGGCTGCCCGGTGTCACCCCGAGGGTTGTCTTTCCCTGAGTGCAGAGCGTTGGAGGGGCAGGCCGGTCACGAAGGTAGTGATCCGATGAGAGACAGGTGTTTGTGGGGTCTAAGATAAGGACTGACTCAGTAAGTACGTGGGCGCCATCGGGTGGAGCATTGAGCACTGCACCCTCCTCTGGGTTCCCCCCATTTTCTTCTGGGGCTCCCAGCTTCCAGGGCTTGTGTCTAAATTTAGATATCTCACACTGTTTTGTGAAATATTTCTATGGCATCTTAAAGTATTTGTTTTCGTTAAAGCTTTATTAAGGTATTTGTATTCGTTAAAGCCTCCTCTAGGCTCCCCCCATTTTCTTCTGGGGCTCCCAGCTTCCAGGGCTTGTGTCTAAATTTAGATATCTCACACTGTTTTGTGTAATATTTCTATGGCATCTTTAGGTATTTGTTTTCGTTAAAGCTTTATTGAGGTATAATTCACAAACCATAAAATCCTCCTATTTACAATGTACTTCAGTGGGTTACAGTATATTCATGGAGTTGTGCAACCATTTTCTCAATATTAGAACATTTTCATCACCCCCAAAAGAAACATTGTACCGATTAGACATCATTCCTCATTTCTCCCCAACTACCCCCAGCCCTAAGGAACCACTAATCTTTCTGTCCCTATGGATTTGCCTATTCTTGATTTATCATATAAGTGGGATCATAACAGTATGTGGTCTTCTGTGATTGGCTTCTGTCATTTGATATGATGTTTTCAAAGATCATCCATTATAGCAAGTATTGGCACTTTATTTCTTTTCTTATTGCTGAATAATATTCCACTGTAGGACTATACCACATTTTATTTATTCATTCATCAGTTTATGAGCATTTGGGTTATTTCCACTTTTTGGCTATTAAAAATAATACTATTACTGGGCTTCCCTGGTGGCGCAGTGGTTAAGAATCCACCTGCCAATGCAGGGGACACTGGTTCGAGCCCTGGTCCGGGAAGATCCCACATGCCGTGGAGCAACTGAGGCTATGCGCCACAACTAGTGAAGCCTGGTGCCTAGAGCCTGTGCTCCGCAACAAGAGAAGCCACTGCAATGAGAAGCCCGCGCACCGCAACAAAGAGTAGTCCCCGCTCACCGCAACTAGAGAAAGCCCGCATGCAGCAATGAAGACCCAACACAGCCAAAAATAATAAATAAATTAAATAAAATTTTTTTAAAAATAAAAATAATACTATTATTGACATTCATGTACAACTTTTCAGTGTGAACAGAAGTTTTCAATTCTCTTGGGTATATACCTAGGAGTGGAATTGCTGGGTCATATAATAACTATATGTTTACCATATAGTTATGTTTACCTTTTGAGGAACTGCCAGACTATTTTCCAGAGGTGCCACACCATTTTACCTTCCCAACAGCAGTATATGAGAGTCCCAATTTTTCTACATCCTTGCAAACACTTATTTTTTCTTCCAGTTTTATTGAGATATAATTGACATACAGCACTGTATAAGTTTAAGGTGTTACATCACGAAACAATTATCACAATAAGTTTAGTGAACATCCGTCATTTCATATGGATACAAAATTAAATAGAAAAAAATTTTTCCTCGTGATGAGAACTCTTAGGATTTACTCTCTTAACAATTTTTATATATAACATCCTGCTGTTAATTATATTTATCATGTTGTACATTACATCCCTATACTTATTTATCTAATAACTGTAAATTTATACCTTTTGACTGCCTTCATTGAATTCCCCCTCCCACAACCCCCTGCCTCTGGTAACCACAAATATGGTCTCTTTTTCTATGAGTTTGTTTTTGAAGTATAATTACCTACAACACTATATTAGTTCCTGTCACACAATGTAGTGATTTGATATTTCTATACATTTCAAAATAGTCACCATGATTACAGTGTCACCATACAAAGATATTACATAGTTATTGACTATATTCTACACACTGTACATTTTATACCCATGGCTTATTTATTTTGCAACTGGACATTTGTACCTCTTAATCTCCCTCATCTATTTCTTTCCTCCCCCACCACTGCCCCTCTGGCAACCACCTGTTTGTTCTCTGTAATTATAACTCTGTTTCTGTTTTTTTATGTTTGTTCATTTGTTCTGATTTTTAGATTCCACATATAAGTGAAATCAGACAGTATTTGTCTTTCTCTGATTTATTTCACTTAGCACAATACCCTCTAGGTCCATCCATGTTGTCACAAAAGGCAAGATTTCATTCTTTTTTATAGCTGAGTAATATTCCATTATATATATATATATATATATATATATATATATATATATATATATATATAATCTGTAATATTTTATGGGAAAACCCAAATGAACTTTTTGGCCAGTGCAATATATATACACATACATACCAGAACTTCTTTATCCATTCATCTACTGATGGGCATTTAGGTTGCTTCCATATCTTGGCTATTGTAAATAATGCTGCAATGAACACAGGGGTGCATGTATCTTTTCTAATTAGTGTTTTTGTTTTCTTTGGATAAATACCCAGGAGTGGAAATGCTGGATCACATGATAGTTCTATTTTTAATTTTTTGAGTAATCTCCATACTGCTTTCCATAGTGGCTGTACCAGTTTACATTCCCACCAACAGTTCACAAGTGTTCCCTTTTCTCTACATCCTCGCCAACACTTGTTATTTGCTGTCTTTTTGATAATGGCGATTCTGATGGGTGTGAGGTGATATCTCATTGTGGTTTGATTTGCATTTCCCTGATGATTAGTGATGTTGAGCATCTTTTCATATGTCTGTAACCATCTGTATGTCTTCCTTGGAAAAATGCCTGTTTAGACCCTTGGCCCATTTTTTAATCAGGTTCTTTGTATATTGTGGATACTAACCCCTTATTGGATATATCATTTACAAATACCTTCTCCTATTCCATAGGTGGCCTTTTCATTTTGTTAATAGTTTCCTTCGCTGTGCAAAAGCTTAGATGCAGTCCCATTTGGTTATTTTTGCTTTCATTTCCCTTGCCTGAAGAGACATATCCAAAGAAATATAACTAAGACTGATGTCAGAGAGCTTAGTGCCTTTGTTTTCTTCTAGAAGTTTTATTGTTTCAGGTCTTACATTTAAATCTTTAATCCACTTTGAATTTATTTTTGTGTATAGTGTGAGAAAGTAATCCAGTTGGTTTTTTGCATGTAGCTGTCCAGTTTTTCCAACATCATTTACTGAAGAGGCTAACTTTTCTCCATTGTATATTCTTGCCTCATTTGTCCTAGGTTAATTGCCCATATAAGTGTGTGTTCATTTCTGGCCACTCTGTTCTGTTCCATTGATCTATGTGTCTGTTTTTGTGCCAGTACCATACTGTTTTGATGACTGTAGCTTTGTAGTATAGTTTGAAACCAGGGCATGTGATACCTTCAGCTTTGTTCTTCTTTCTCAAGATTATTTTGGCTATTCAGGGTCTATTATGTTTCCATACTAATTTTAGAATTACCAGATTCATTGGTGAGTTCTAGTAGTTTTTTGGTGGTGTCTTTAGGAATTTCTACATATAGTATAAAGTCATCTGCAAACAATGACAGTTTTACTTCTTCCTTTCCAACTTGGATTCCTTTTATTTCTTTTTCTTGTCTGATTGCTATGGTTATAACTTCCAATACTATGTTGAATAAAAGTGGTGAGAGTAGGCATCCTTGTCTTGTTCCTGATCCCAGAAGAAATGCTTTCATCTTTTCACCATTTAGTATAATGTTAGTTGTGGGCTTGTCATATGTGGCCTTTATTATGTTGAGGTATGTTCCTTCTATACCCACTTCACTGAGAGTTTTTTTTTTAAACATCTTTATTGGAGTATAATTGCTTTACAATGGTGTGTTTGTTTCTGCTTTATAACAAAGTGAATCAGCTATACATATATACTCATATCTCCTCCCTCTTGCGTCTCCCTCCCACCCTCCCTATCCCACCCCTCTAGGTGGTCACAAAGCACCGAGCTGATCTCCCTATGCTATGTGGCTGCTTCCCACTAGCTATCTATTTTACATTTGGTAGTATATATTAGTCCATGCCACTCTCTCACTGACAGTTTTTAATCATAAGTAAATGTTGAATTTTGTCAAAACCTTTTTTTTTGCATCTATTGAGATGATCATATGATTTTTATTATTCAATTTGTTAATGTGATGTATCACATTGATTGATTTGTGGACATCAAACCATCCTTGCATCTCTGGGATAAATCTCACTTGATCATGATGTATGATCCTTTTAAGGTTTGTTGAATTTGATTTGCTAATATCTTGTTGAGGATTTTTGCATCTATGTTCATCAGGGATGTTGGCCTATAATTTTCTTTTTTCTGATATTTGTTTGGTTTTGGCATCAGAGTGATGCTGGTCTTGTAAAATGAGTTCAGAAGCATTCCTTCCTCTGCAGTTTTCTTGGAATCGTTTGAGAAGCACAGGAGGATAGGTGTTAACTCTTCTCTTAATGGTAGAATTCACCTGTGAAGCCATCTGGTCATGGGCTTTTTTTTTGGTTGGGAGTTTTTTGGTTACTGATTCAATTTCATTACTGGTAAAGTGGTCTGTTTCTTCCTGGTTCAGTCTTGGGAGATTGTACATTTCTAGGATTTTTTCCGTTTCTTCTAGGTTGTCCACTTTATTGGCATATAATTGTTCCCAGTAATCTCTTATGATACTTGGTATTTCTGTGGTGTCAGTTGTAACTTCTCCTTTTTCATTTCTGTTTTCATTTATTTGGGCCCTCTCTCTTTTTTTCTTGATGAGTCTGGCTAGAGGTTGATCAATTTTGTTTATCTTTTCAAAGAACCAGCTCTTAGTTTCATTGATCTTTTCTATTTTTTAAGTCCCTATTTCATTTATTTCCACTCTGATCTTTATGATTTCTTTCCTTTCACTAATTTTGAGTTTTGTTTTTCTTTTTCTAGTTCCTATAGGTGTAAGGTTAGGTTGTTTATCTGAGATTTTTCTTGTTTCCTGACTTAGGCTTGTATCACTATAAACTTCCCTCTTAGAACTGCTTTTACTGCATCCCACAGATTTTTGGATCATGTTTTTGTTTTCATTTGTCTCCAGGTATGTTTTAAATTTCTTCTTTGATTTCTTCAGTGATCCATTGGTTGTTTAGTAGCATACTGTTTAGCCTCCATGTGTTTGTGTTTTGTGTGGTCTTTTTTTTCTTGTAGTTGATTTCTAGTCTCATAGCATTGTGATTGGAAAAGATGCTTGATATGATTTCAGTTTTCTTAAATTTACTGAGACTTGTTTTGTGGCCTTGTGTTGTGACCTATTCTGGAGAATGTTCCATGTGCAACTGAAAAGATGTGTGTTCTGCTTCATTTGCATGGACTGTTCTTTATATATCTATTAAGTCCATTTGCTCTAATGTGTTTCTTAAGGCCAGTGTTTCCTTATTGATTTTCTGTCTAGATGATCTGTCCATTGATGTATGTGGGGTGTTAAAGTCCCCTACTATTATTATGTTACTTTCAATTTCTCCCTTTATGTCTGTTCATATTTGCTTTATGTATTTAGGTGCTTCTGTGTTGGGTGAACACTTGTTATTATCTATCTCTTAAATTATAGTCATCCTAATGGGTGTGAAATGGTATCTAATTATGGCTTTGATTTGCATTTCCCTAATGATGACTAATGATGCATTATTTTTAAATTACAAAATAATTTTTAAAAAGTATTTGCATGCTGAGGTTTTGAGAACTTTGTCTAGGTCACATGTCCCAAAGTCACAGAGCCTACACTCAAACCAAGTCTCTCTATGGCTAATGCTTGAACTCCATCTCTTGTTCCTAGATCAGAATCTAGGATAAAACTCTTTATAACTTCACTTGCTGCCTCTGTTAGAAAGGGAATCCCGGGCAAGATGAACCTCTGCATAGATTAATTGGTTCATTTCTTATTTGCTATTAGAAACTCAAATTATCAAAGAGCTTTTTAGTCTCTCCATTTTTACTCTGGAAAAAAATAAGTGTTTTCTTGAGATCCTCATACTGGATCATGTATGAAGTAGTGACCCTTTCTTAGTGTTTAATGATTTTGTGCTTCTCTTCATGTAAGTGCCCATTGGGCTTCTCCTTCTCCTCACTACCATCAGGACACAGAATGAGGAGGGACGCAAAGTTTAAACTTTGTTTAAATGCACAGTTATCAAAAACTTCTGAGTATACATTTTTCTCTATTTATCTATATATTTTATACTGCTGTCAATCTTATTTTAAGTATTACTAATGCTTAATCTTTGTCTCATTTTTTTTCAGTTAAAAATTCAGATTGAGCTTTCTCATAAGTGGCTCCCAGAAGATTCACCCTACCCCAATGTGGGAACACAGCAGTTGTGGAGATGGAGACAGGAATGGAACCAGAATCAGAGTTCAAATATACCAGAAAATGTGGGCTCTAAATTCTTATGTAAGTCAGAGACTGACTGGCCAAGAGCTGTGGGACACTGAGGACTTCAGCATTCGCTGTAAACTTTAGCACAGGTCACTTATTTCTCTGAATACTGGATCCAAAAAGCACAATGAACACAAGAATGTGCTATGGTACCAGGGTGAATTCCAGACAAGCACGAGAATTCTGTACACTGGGGCAAGGAGGCACAACTCCTGAGGTGATTCTGGCAGTGGAACTGATAGAACTTGGGGAAAGTGATGAAATAATTGACCTCACTTGTGACTCTCTAGAACCTTCAGTGATTGACCTAACTCACCATGACTCTATTGTGATTACTGAAGAAAGGAGGAGGCCAAGGGGAAATACAAGGTCACTCCAAGGCCAAACTGGCAGCTGTGTGGTGAGCAGTGATAAGGAGGGGTTGATGAGGGACAGAGATGTATCTGTAACCAACAGTGCCTATCATAATGCCCTGGAAGAAGAAACTTTAAGTTGCACACTACCTGGTTATATCTGGTGTCAAATTTGTATGGATGGGTACTTAGAGATTGAACTGAGTAAATGACATATCTACTCTACAGAATGTGGCCACATCTTCTGTAGTCAGTGCCTCTGCACTTCCCTTAAATATACTAGAAATTGCCCAGTTTGTTTGAAAAAAATCAGCTGCCATCTGTACCACCGCATCTATATGTGATGTGTGCTGTGTTGCTCAGGACAGACAGACAACCTAGCTAGATTCTTCCATGTCCTTGTGCAGAAACTATGGGTTGTTGGCATTCAGTGCACTGAGTTAAAAATGCCTGATTTTAAAAATTGTTCTCTGAAGTATATAAAATTTTTTTTTAATTTCCCACACACAATGAGACTACCTTTTGATTTGTTTTGTTTCATGCTGCAGGACTGGACTTGGTTGTCACAGTGTGCCAGAGACTGGTGGTTGTCCTCAAAGCAAATTTTCCTTTCTTTCTCATAACAATCAATTTTTAATTGGCCACATGTGAGCATTTTGGGTCATGTAAATAAGGGCAACATCCTAGAGATGATGGAACAAGAAGATGGAAGGAACCTGAGAGACTGACAACTTTGCAAACCAGAGCCACCTACAAGTTTAGGCTTTTACTTGAGAGATGAATAAACTTCATTCTTGTTTACGCAACTATTATACTGAGTCTTGTTTAGAGCAATGGGAACTTTATTTTAATTAATGGAGCAGGCAGGGTGATATCTTCCTGAATTTCCTGACTCCACTGGAATAAAAGGAAGTCAGTCCTTTCTGACCACCTCTCCAACCAGCAAGGTGGAGGTAGGTATACAAGCAGGCACCATGTCCTGCTGGGACTCCTGGTGGCCTTTGAAACCAGCCTGAGGAGTCACCTAGACACACTGGAATCTAAAGTTGTGGTTCTGTGCTCTCTGACCTGCCACACCAGAGAGAGGCTCCCTTCACCCTGGGCTTACAGGTGTGCCTGCCTTCTACCATACTGGTCAGCTAATCAACAAGTTGGTCTGCTTCTCTGTGAACAAATACATCACTGCATCACCATCCTAGCTGCTCCTGCAGCCTGACTGGGTCACAGGCTTGAGAAGACCTCATCACCCCAGACCCCCAACACACAGACACACACACACACACTAGCTCTTTTTTCTTTTGAAGAAAATCACAAAGGACTCACAATTCCATCTGTACTTTAGAATTAGAGAGGACATGATTTCTACTGTGCTCTCTCCTTTTCCCTCATAATGAAATGTGCAGTAAAGCTTGTTCCTTACTTTCAATGGTTGTAGCAGTGTTGCTTTCCTCCGTGGAGGCTCAGTTGTGCCAATGGAGCAGTGCCCATCCCAGCATCATGCCTGTTCTACACACTGCATTCTCTGCAATATCTCATACTCCAAACCTCAGTTGCTTGTCTTGGCACAGGATATGCAAGATAAATGGGTATACACCCTTGCGTGGGTTTCTTTGTATGTTCTAAAATGAAATGAGGGGATTTCCCTGGTGGCGCAGTGGTTAAGAATCCGCCTGCTAATGCAGGGGACACGGGTTCGATCCCTGGTCTGGGAAGATCCCACATGCTGTGGAGCAACTAAGCCCGTGTGCCACAACTACTGAGCCTCTGCTCTCTAGAGCCCGCAAGCCACAACTATTAAGCCCGCGTGCCAAAACTACTGAAGCCCATGTGCCTAGAGCCCATGCTCCACAACAAGGGAAGCCACCTCAATGAGAAGCCCACGCACCGCAATGAAGAGTAGCCCCACTCGCCGCAACTAGAGAAAGCCCACGTGCAGCAACGAAGACCCAATGCAGCCAAAACTAAATAATAAACTTATTAAAATTAAATAAAATAAAACGAGGAAGAAAAACAACATGAAAATTTTTTTAAAAGAAAGAAGTTCTAAATATTAGATGTAGAACTTCCTGCATTTCAATAGGACATCTTGTGTGTTCCACTTTGGAGACTGTTAATTGCTCTGTCACATAGCACAGTGTATCACAAACTTGGCTAATGATCGAAACACCTGAGGTGCCTATTAAATATACAGATTCTGCTTTTGCATATATTGCCCATGTGATCAGGAAAAAGAGCATACTCTCTCCAGCTTGCCAGCAGCCCTTGACCCTCCCTACTGTGTTCTACCCAGTCCACTACATTTTTACCTTATCTACCAAACTCATGTAGACATTTGAGTTTTTGATCTCTGCTTTAGGGGAAAAAATAGAGGGGATTCTGACTTTTCTGAAAAATTGAGATAAATTTTACAGACAGAAAAATTCACTGATCTTAAGTGTATAATTAGATGAGCCGGGGCAAGAATTCACTGATCTTAAGTGTATAATTAGATGAGCCGGGGCAAATATGTACATTCACAGGACCAACACCCCAATCAAAATATAGAACAATTCCAGAGCAGTTCTCCTGCGTTTCCTTTTGCTCTCCACCTGGGTGCCCCTTCCCAGTAAAGTCTTTTGCTTTGTCAGGAAAAAAAAAAAAAAAAAATATATATATATATATATGTATACACATACACACACACACACACACATACATATATAAAACAATTCCATCATTCCAAAAAGTTCCCATCTAGTCAATCCCCATCCCCCACAGGCAACCACTTTTTTGATTACTACCAACCACTTTTTTGATTACTACCAACCACTTTTTTGATTACTATCATCATAGATATGTTTGGGGACACTGACTTTTATTACTTCATTAGCCCAGATCATCTGGGAGGAAAGTTTGATAGGGAAATTTGGAACATAAGCATTAGGCAAGGGTCAAGGGTTTATTTTAGTGGGAGTATGACTTATATCATCTCAAGAATTGAAGCAAGAAGGTATTAATAATGACACCTACTATTTATTAAACAATAGCTATTTTCCAGGGGCTTCCCTGGTGGCACAGTGGTTAAGAATCTGCCTGCCAATGCAAGGGACACAGGTTCGAGCCCTGGCCAGGGAAGATCCCACATGCCGTGGAGCAACTAAGCTCGTGCTCCACAACTACTGAGCCTGAGCTCTAGAGCCTGCAAGCCACAACTACTGAGCCCACGTGCCACAGCTACTGAAGCCCACAAGCCTAGAGCCTGTGCTCCACAACGAGAAGCCACGACAATGAGAAGCCTGCGCACTGCAACAAAGAGTAGCCCCCGCTCACCGCAACTAGAGAAAGCCCGCGCACAGCAACAGAGACCCAACACAGCCAAAAATAAATAAATAAATTAATTAATTAAAAAAAAAAAGAAAAAAATAGCTATTTTCCAGGCACAGTACAAGGTACTTCACACATCACAGGCAGTCAAGGTATACATCTAGGCAACAGCAGGAACCCAACAGGATGTAAGAACAGAAGTCGAAGGCAGCTGCCACGGGCACATTAGTGTGAATAGGTTGGCTGACTATTGTACATGTCTGTGGGAAGAAGTGAGAACTAAAGCTAGAAAAGAATATTAAGGCCACATCATGAGTAGAGCATTGTGTGCTGTGTTATGGAGTTCAGATTTTATTCTACAGTTGCTAAGGAACCATTAAAGGCTCTGAAAAAGAGCCTCCAGAGAAGGATTCTTAAGGATTCAGCATGATATCAGTGAGGGTTGAAGATACTGTGAAAATTGGGGGGAAAATATGGAGGTAGGATCAGGAAGGAAAGATCCTGGTGTTGATTTTCCTCTCAAAATAGAAGTGAATTTTCTGAAATGTGTAAGAAAAAGGATGAAAGTAACCTTGGTCTGAGGAATGTGGTAATGCACTGGTACTCTCTTGCCCTTGATATTAACAGTTTCATTTTAGCACAGCCAGCAGGGCTGTGCAAGTCTTTTGAGCTATGGCAGCTCTTGGGAGATGGTTGTTGGTCTGAGGTGGCAATGATAGGAATCAAGAGAACAGCTGTGGCGGTTTGGATTTAGCTTTCAGGTACCTTTTTGGAAAAGTGGAAGCTCATTTGACCAGAGTGGAAATGTATTAGAAGAGGTTGGACAATCAAATTTATCCACTTGATGACCAATCTAGCTTTAGAACAAGTTAGCCTCACAGTGAGATAATCTGGCAATTTAAATTTGCTGTTTCCTGATGTTCCCTGAAGTTACAGCAGGGAACTAAAGCCAAACTTCTTGAGCTATAATATGTGAGGATTTCATCAACCACTGATTAAAATCAAGCTGTTCAAGAAAAGGGTTAAGAGAGACAGAGTGGAGAAGTCAGAAGCGTCTTTCAGCAAGGATTGGTCTTCCTATTGTCTGATCCACACTGAATTCATCCCTGCAGCAAATGTTAAGCACACCTGCCAGAAGGAACAAGTTACTCTCTGAGAACCTAAAATTAAGATGGATAAACTTTTAGATCCTTTCCTTAGCTATATCAATTAGATCCCACTGATTTGATATTAAAATCTGCATACTGAGATGACTATCCCAGGGAGTGTTAATAAAGTAGGTTTCAATGATATCATTGGCTCAGTGTCTTGTCTCTAAAACAGTAGTTTCCCTGCAACAAGAGCAGAGAACAGCAGCAGCACTTGCACAAATGCACAGGCACTCCCAACGGTTCTCTCCTACTGGTTTCCTTATTTATAAGAGCTTTAGACATTTGTTAGTATATAGTATTTTGAAAGTAAAACATGTAGTTTTCTTTTTCCATCTCCAATTTCATAGTTCAGTTTCATGTTATTATGCAGATGGATTTCCGACTTTGAGAAGATGTTTTTTGTTTCACTATCCAGGGACTATTTACAGACAGCTCTAACATGATAACCCTCCTGTATGGGGAACATTAATCAGGGCAGCATTGGACATGGGCCCTTCCCTGCCCCCTTAGCTTTCAGCAGGCAAAAAGATCCTACAGGGCATAGTCCTTTCTCCTGTGGAGTGGCATGGAGAAGGCATGTGGACCCAGGTATGACTCTGCCAGCATCACTGACCCTCTAAAGGGAGGGCAGAGGGGCTGCCAGTGTGGTGTGACAAGACAGAGGTAGCAGTTACCCACAGCACTTGGCTTCCCTGCTAAGATGAGAGCCTTTAGAGAACAAATTTCTCTCTTCCTTTCCTCTGAACAAGGCCAAGTCACAGAAGTAGCAGCTGCTGTATTCTCCAACCAGAAAAGAGAAGGTGCAGTGCATTGCTGGGCATGGACCATTCATTAATTCTTTCATTCATCTGCTCATTTGCCTAGTATTTATTAAATTTTGATAGTGTGGTAGACCTATATAGTTAAAAAGATATATAAGACAGTCTCCAAGAAGCTCACAGCTAGTGGGGAAGAGATGTGAAAATAGTTATAATACAATAAAAGAAATAATGCAGTGAAATAAAAGCTATGACAGAAATATCTGCCAGGTGCTGCCGAGGCATAAAAGAGGAAATAACTCTGACTTCTCAGTAGCTTCCTTGGAGTCTAGAAGATGGAAAATTGAACTTTTAATTTACATTCAGCTCCATGGAGTCCTTGAAGATTAATACCTACTTACATTTCTTGTTATATTTCAAGACAAAGTTAATTTGAGGGGGCATTAGTTTTGTAAACTATTTTCTATACCAATGTTAGTACAATAACAATAATAATAGCTATGACCATTTATTGGGTGCTCACTATGTGCCAGGTACTGTTAGGCACTTTACATACATCATCTAATTTAATCCTCACCACAATCCTATGAGGTAAGTATTATTATCTCTATTTTTATTTTATTTTAATTTTTTTATTTTTTGGCCACATCCCGCGGCTTGTGGGATCTTAGTTCCCCGACCAGGGATTGAAGCCATACCCCCTTCAGTGGAAGCATGGAGTCCTAACCACTGGACCACCAGGGAATTCCCTATTATCTCTATTTTATATATGATAAAATTGAGGCTTGGAAAAGAAAAGTAACTTTGGTTTATGACTTTGTTTTTGTTTCCCATCTCCTGGTACCAATTATATGGTAAAACCTGGTATGTAGTTTCTTAAACATCACTGTTCCGCTGCACAAAACTTGGTTTTTAAATAGTAAAACAGAAGCTTGAAGTGCCTTTTTGTGAGATTTGGGACCTCTTGCTACACAGGTTGTGGAATCACAAACTTTGGAGGTGGAAGGGGAGTCTTAGGAACTCATATTTTATGGTGGAAGAACTGATGCCCAGAGGAGTTAAACATCTTAACCAAAGTTACTCATTGTTCTGGTGGGAGACAAGGCTTCTCTCTTCTTTTTTTTCTTTTTTAATAAATTTATTTATTAATTTGTTTTTATTTTTGGCTGTATTGGGTCTTTGTTGCTGCTCATGGGCTTTCTCTAGTTGAGGCAAGCGGGGCTACTCTTTCGTTGCAGTGTGCAGGCTTCTCATTGTCTTGGCTTCTCTTGTTGCAGAGCACAGGCTCTAGAGCGCAGGCTCAGTTGCTCCGCAGCATGTGGGATCTTCCTGGACCAGGGCTCGAACCCGTGTCCCCTGCATTGGCAGCCGGATTCTTAACCACTGCACCACCAGGGAAGCCCAAGGCTTCTCTCTTCTAGCCCACTGTTCTTGCCCCAGGGCCAAAGACTCAAGAATGTGCAGACTTCAGGTTTTCATACAATCATCTTTACTAAACATTGTTAAACATTTTAGCCAACAACAAAACATTCAAGATGAAACAAAAAAAAATTCTTTTTTTACTTGGGGACATCGTTTCTAGGTGATCATCAGCATTTCATAGCCATTTATTTGACAAAGAATTTGATCCAATGAATGCCATGTACTGTCAAGGTAAGCAAGACACAGCACAACCCAGCAGTTGTTCACAACTTAGGGAAGGGGCAGACATGCAATCAAACAATTAAAATAATTATGTACAAGCATGTACAAAGGTTTAGGGTGCTATAGAAATGTGTAAAGCAATGATTCCCAGCTGGGGGTGGGTCCCACTCCCATATACCCAACAGACGTTTGGCAATGTCTGGAGACAGTTTTGGTTCTCACAACTTGGGGGTGGTGGTGGTGGTGGTGATACTGGTATCTTGCGATCAGAGGCCAGAAATGCTGCTAAACCTCTTAAAGTTCACAGGTCAGCGCCCCAGCAACAAAGACTTAGGCAGCCCAAAATGTCAATAGGGCTGAGGTTGAGAAACTGTGGTAGACAGCCAGCAAAATATTTTCCACAAGGGATGGTTGAGGGGGTTATATCTTGGGGGACTGGTTGTGAAGAGTTTACTGAAGAGATAATGATTGGGGTTAGGGAGGGAAGATCCCCAGAATAAGGAACAACATGTACAAAGCCACAGAAGCATAGCATATTTGGGCAATCCCACACACTGGTGGAAGAGCTGTAGGCATTAAGGCTGGACAGCTAGGCAGGGGCTAGACATTCAAGAAAATATATTGAGTTAGAGGAATTATTGTAAGAAAAACTGGTTCCATGATGGCTCTGTATAAGTCACTCAGGAGCACTGTCTAGGTATGCACTGCTGTGAGCTAAAACTGCTAAAGAAAGCTGTTTGAAATGAAGCTTTTCTCATCTTGCTTCCTTATGGTCTGGAGTTTTCCAGGCATTTGTTACTTTCTCAGAGTCCAAGCTGTTTCAATGGAATGTGAGCTCTGAGAGGTGGAATAACTATTAAAGTCAATTAGCTGGTGTCTCAATGCTGTGATGAAATCATGAGCAGGGATAAGGTGGTTATTTCTCATGTGTTAGACTTATAGGCAGATGATAATGATTATTTCCTCTTTCGTAGAGTACCCTAGGACAGAAATGGGGATATGTGACCCTTAAGATTAGACTGCCACCTTGGATCTAAATGAGTTGCCTTCCCCTCCCTCACAAAAAATGGTGGGCAGGTAGGCCATTCCAGTCAGGGTTTCTCTTTCTTTTAAGCTAATGATGATCAAAGCAACTGACAAACTGTCACGGAATCTGCCAGACCTCACTCTGGCCTTCCCCGCCTCCCAGCTCCTGGACTTTCCCTCCTTCCGTCATGCTCTGGGCCCATTCTTAGCAAACTAACAGGTCACAGACTTCTGGTCTGAAACCATCCTAGGCCTGTTGAGCTCTGGTCCAAGTGCCTGCCTCTGTCCCCTGGTGGCCTGATGATAGAGCTTCATGGAGGTGAGTTACCTTTTTCTAACTTAGCTGATTTCCGGAGCATAATGTGGAAAACTGGATCACAGAAGAGGGTATGGATTTTACAGCATGAAAGAAAATTCAGGGAGATAGTTAACTTGTGGCAGCTTATAGCTTCTATACTCTCTCTAGGCCTTGGAATAATTGAGAATTTAGAGAAGAGAGTTTGGTAGGAAAGTGATGAAACCCACCAAACACTTTTGAGAAAAATTAAAATAAATACTACACAAAAATGTACTTTCCTTATTAATATAATCACTTTATTATTTTAGATTGAAAATATTTATTATGTATAACTTGATTTGCTCATTATACTATCACACTCGGTATTTTATACTTAAAGTGGAGTTGATTGAACATTTTAAAAATTGAATTCCTTCAAGATCTCTTCGGAGCTAAAAGTAAATGCAGTTATATTCTGAATTTAGTGTTTTCTTGATGGTCGTACAGATAAAAGAAAATGTTTATTTACTACAAGAAAGGTAAAAAACCTCACTAAAATTCATCAACAAGAGATTGTGACACTGAGCCCTTAGGTTCTGAGTTATCATTTCCACCAGTTACCATTCTTACAAAGTTTAATTTAATTATATGTATATTAATCATTAAGATCAGGTTCTAATTTCCTCTATCACAGGACCTTTAGATTTGCTCTTATCCTTCTCTGTCCTTAGCTGTTGAAACAAAAAAAGGTATAAGTATTTTGTTTATAATTTCTAGAGGAAAAAAAACCCACTATTGCCTATTCCTACTACATTCTTGTTCCTTTAAGGCAAGGTCAGTAAAAATAGACACTTTTCTCTAATAGTAAAAAAAAAAAAAATCATTTGTGTAATCATGAACTTCCCCTTATTTCAAAATTTCAGGCAGAGGCTGGAAAGGACTGAATTAAATGACTTAAGATCTCTTTCAATTTTGAGTTCTGATAAGTCAAAAAGTTCATTACCTTTCCTTCTTACGTGAAAATGGCAGGATGTGTGAAGCATGTGTCCTGCTCTTATGGTAACTGTGCCATGTGGTTTGTCCTCTATAGATGAATCGTATTTCTCCATGTTTAAGGTTAATTCTTCAGAAAACCTGCCCATCAGATATTTTTTTAAATTAATTAATTTATTTATTTTTGGCTGCGTTGTGTCTTTGTTGCTGCAGACGGGCTTCCTCTAGTTGCGGCGAGCGGGGGTACTCTTAGTTGCAGTGTGTGGGCTTCTCATTGCCGTGGATTCTCTTGTTGTGGAGCATGGGCTCTAGGCGCACGGGCTTCAGTGGCTGTAGCACAGGGGCTCAGTAGTTGTGGCTCACGGGCTCTAGAGAGCAGGCTCAGTAGTTGTGGTGCAAGGGCTTAGTTGCTCGGCGGTATGTGGGATCTTCCCAGACCAGGGCTCAAACCCGTGTCCCCTGCATTGGCAGGCAGATTCTTAACCACTGTGCCACCAGGGAAGCCCTGCCCATCAGAATTTTTAAAAATTACTTTGAAATAATAAAAACTGAGCAAAAAATGCTCTTAAATATGCAACAAAGGCCCTTACCAAGCAACAAATTCCCTTAAATATTTTATTAACCATGATTTCAAAAATCACAATCCAAAACTTCTCAGGAAAAAAAAAATCTTGGGGAAAAATCATTTCTTCTGCAAGTTTCCAAGGACTACATTACTCCTTGCTTTTTCTCTGTTCTAGGAGACTATGCTTGGTGAATGGAAGGAGGAGGATGGGCTTTCTTAGACAGGCTTAGAAGGATGAATATCAATCCCTGACTTGGATTTCTCTCCCTCTGCCTTAAGGTTAGACTTTCTGTAAGGGGCTCCTAAGATTTCCAGGTAGAGAAATTGCAGAATCTTCTTTGGTTTCCAATTCCATTCCTCCCTCTAGAGCAGTGGGAAGTTTTTCTAGGTATTTTGCCTCACAAATTTGATCCATTTAATAAATTTAATTGCACAAAACATTGATTGGCTTTCTGGTGACTCAGTGATTAGGATAATGGGCTCTGGGTCAGATAAACTGTTCAAACCCAGGCTCCACCACTTAATTACTATGTGACCTTGGCAAGTTATTTAACCTCTCTAAGCTTCAATTTCCTTAAAAATGGAATAATATCTGTCTTATAAGGTTATATGAGGATTAATGTATACAAAGCATTTTGCACAGTGAAAGCTCAGCAAATATTAGCTAATATGATTAAAAGAATCCCTTGTTTTATAGCAGAGGCTATATTCATGAAAAGCAGGGTAACTGGCAAAACCTCAACTGGCAAGATGAATTCACAATCCAATTACATCAACAATTAATAGGGACTTCCCCAGTGGTCCAGTAGTAAAGAATCCGCCTTCCAATGCAGGGGGCACGGGTTCAATCCCTGGTCAGGGAACTAAGATCCTACATGCCATGGGGCAACTAAGCCTGCACGCTACAACTACTGAGCCTGCATGCCTCAACTAGAGAGCCTGCGTGCCATAAACTACAGAGCCCACAGGCTCTGGAGCCCGCGCGCCACAATGAAAGATTCTGCATGCCGCAACAAAGATCCAGAGTGCCACAACTACAACCTGATGCAGCCAAAAATTAAAAAAATATAAATAAATAAATTTTAAAAAATTAATAACATTAAATATGTATATTTCATATCATGAAATTCACCCTTCTACCAGTGGCTTTTAGCATATTCACAGTTGTACAACCATCACCACTATCTAACTTCAGAACATTTCATCACTCCAAAAGAAATTCCATACCGTTAACAATCACTCCTCATTTTCCCCTTGCCCCAGGCCTAGCAACCACTTATCTACTTTTTAAAAAAATGTTTAATTTTATTGGCGTATAGTTGATTTACAATGTTGTGTTAGTTTCAGGTGTACAGCAAAGTGATTCAGTTATACATAAACATATGTTCATTCTTTTCTGGATTCTTTCTCTTATACGTTATCACAGAATATTGAGTAGAGTTCCCTGTGCTATATACAGCATGTCCTTGTTGCTTATCAATCTTATACATAGTAGTGTGTGTACGTTCATCCCAAGCTCCTGATTTATCCCTCCCCCCACATTTCCCCTTTGAGAACCAAAACTTTGTTTTCACTATCTGTAAGACTGTTTGTTTTGTAAATAAGTTCAGTTGTATCATTTTTTAAAAATTAGATTCCACATATGAGTGATATCATATGATATTTGTCTGTCTGATTTACTTCACTTAGTATGATAATCTCTAGGTCCATCCATGTTGCTGCAAATGGCATTATTTCATTCTTTTTTAAGGCTGAGTAATATTCCATTGTATATATGTACCATATTTTCTTTATCCAGTCCTCTGTTGATGGGCATTTAGGTTGCTTCCATGTCTTGGCTCTTGTAAATAGTGCTGCAATGAACATTGGGGTGTATGTATCTTTTTGGATTATGGTTTTCTCCAGATATATACCCAGGAGTGGGGTTGCTGGATCATATGGTAGTTCTATTTTTAGTTTTTTAAGGAACCTCTATTCTGTTCTCCATAGTGGTTATACCAATTTATATTCCCAAGAACAGTGTAGGAGGGTTCCCTTTTCTCCACACCTTCTCCAGCATTTATTGTTTGTGTTTATAAAACACATGAAATAAAATTCCTAAATGGCATCCACTTCCAAAAGATACTGCATTCACAAGGCTTAAAAACCGGCTCTAGTAGGCAAGACTTTCTCTTAAATCACCTTCAATTGGCCAGGTTCTTCTACAAGTTTTATCTTATACAGAATGTATCTAATTTTAAAGTTTTCAAGATAGTCTGAGTGGCTTAAAATGCAATGTTTTTTGTCCTTTCATATTCCCTGATGGGCATAATTTTCTGAGCACATATTGAGAGAGGGTGGAGAATAAACACATTTTTTCCTCTTTACTTCCACAGAATTTCCCATTCAGCCTAGTACAAAAAAAAAAAAGGAATAATCTTTTAGAAAATCATTTGTTATCTTTGGTTAATGGAATTAAATGAATCATTAACATGTAAAGGGATGGTAAATTTAAAATTCTAACTGTACAACAGAATCATAGGAAATAAGACTAGAAATATGAGTTTGCAACATGTTGTAGAGAATTCTGAATTCTGGGGCCCTTTAAAAAAACACAAAACTTATTTTGGTAGGCTATGGAGAGCAACAGAAGATTTTTGAGGCAGAGGAGGGTTAGCAATTATTATTTCTATTAGCATTATTAACTAGACTCTGCAACTGATTAGACGATGGAGAATGAAGAAGAAAGCAGCCAAAGATAATTCAGATTTCAAAACTGAGATACTGGTAGTGCAATAGAAATAGGGAAGTCAAGAGAAGGAACTGATTTAGAAAGAAAGACACGTTCTGTTTAAGTCGTGTTGAGTTTCAAGGACCCAGTTGTGGGCTCAGAGATGTGGGCTCCCAGAGATTCAGATTTGGGAGTCACCTCTATAGCAGCTATACATGAAGTTACAGGCATGAATAGCTCACTTGGTAAGAAGAGAGTATAGAACTAGAAGAGAGCTGAAGACAGTCCTTGGTGATTATTTACTCAGGAAGAGAAGAAAAGGAAGAGAAACCAGCTGAGGCAGGGGAGTGGTCAGAGGCAAGAGAACTAGGACAGTGCTGCACTACAAGAGCCAAAGGAGAGACTCAATAAATCGAGGAGAATGAAGAATAAGTCATTAAATGAGTGTTTAGCAAACTCCACGGCAAGCTTTAAGAAAACACAGTTTCTATAGAGTGCTGGGGTAGAGGGTCTGTAACAAGAGCAGAGATTCAGACAGGTTACCTTAAGCAAAGAGGTAGCCTCACTTATCCTGAGGATAAACATCCATCCCTCTAACGTATTTGTTGAGGCCCTACTATGGCAAGGTGTTGTGTTAGGTACAGGAATCCAGGAAAAGCCAAAGGACAGTGCTGTGGTTAACATAACAGAGCCACTCTCCACATTTGTTTCTATGTGTAATTCTTGTCTCTACCAACTAATTGACTCTTTCCACCCTACATCTCTGCATTTTTTTGCCTCCTGTTTAAAATTCATCTCTTAGATTCTGTTTCCTTATGATTCTCCATGTCATGACCTTTCTGTCCCAAACTCTACCTCATAGAAATCTTTAAGCTTTTGCTTCGACTGTCAATTTCCTGATTCTCTCTTTTGTTCCCAGAGCTAAATTTGCAAGAGGTTCTGGTTTGCCCAGATCATCTTTTTTCATTGAGTTGTTGAACAGCCCATGGAATCAGTCAGAAGCCCACCTGTATTTTCATCACCCGTGGCCCAGGAGAAGGATTGGAGGCCACAAGCTATGTTCAGGCTTAACCTTTAGCATGGACTATGGGAATGACAGCAACTGTGATTAATATATCGAGTAGGTATTGGGGGTGAATCTCAGTTGTGCGAAGAATAGTGCATAGCCTTTTCTATAACACTGTTTATATTGACTTTGAGTCCCCATTCCTGCGGCTGGAAGGAAATTTAACTTGTAATCTTTGAAGAGAGGCATCCATATTGATTATTGCTGTAAGTCCATTTACTCAATCTGGTTAAGATGGTGTATAGAGGACATACTGAAATATCTTCCCCTTTCCCTCTCCCCAACCCTTCTCTGAATACATAAAATGGTTGGATAAATTGTGAAAAACAGTTGAAGCTTCGGTTTTCAAATGGCAGAATAAAAACAGTGATTTTTTTTTCCTCTTCTCAGAAATTCAACCCTCTTTAACTCAAAACTACAAGGAGAGTGAAAAATAGACAAACTTTTTTTGTGATGTAACTAGAAACACCTGTAAGCCTGGACTACAACCTATGAGTAAGAACTGCCCAATATAGTGAAAGTCAAACAGGAATGTGATAATGGATGCCTAAGGATGCAGATTTTATACAAAGTGAGAGTGACATAGCTCTCCAAAGAAAGTGACCCAAGACCCACAAGTCCTTGTACTGAACAATAAGAAGGGGCAAGCAGAGTGAAGTAGGGGCTTTTTTTTACACCCATTTGACACAAAGACTTGAGATATAGGGAAGGTGAAGTTGAAAAGGGACAAACAGCTATATTTGTAGAAAGCAGTCTGTTGGTGAGGAATAGTGAAGGACATAGACTCTGCATTGTAAGCAACCCTGAAATGCTAATCATGGGAAAAAGCAAGGGCTATAAGAACTCATGCAAATACTATTTCATAAAGAAAATGGCCTTAAATATGGTACTGCCTCCACCCTCTTGCAAGTCTCTTGCAAACAGCTGATTCAGGAAGAACTCACCTCATTCAATGTTTAAAGAAACAAAAATATAAGTAGCGTCCATAAAACAAGAGTGGGGAGAAATGTCCAGAGCAAAGCACAGAGAACTATGGAGTTAGAGAATATGAGAAGGAAATTAAGAGGAATGTGGGCTAGAGTGAGAGACTCTGACATTTGTCTGATATGAGCTTCAGAAAGACTGCAGAGAATACACGAGAGGTAATATTCCAAGAGAAAATGGCTATATTTGGTTCAGGCAGGCAAGACCCAGGTTTGGGAAGACCAGGTATCAGGGGTAAGGAACACAGGCGGTGTGGGAAACTAGGGAGCAAAGGTCTAGGGACTCAAGCTAAAGAATTTGGATAGAAAGAGGTGAAGATATAGGTATGGAAAGGGAGCAAAAGAAAGAGTCATCAATGAGTATGGAATTTGATGGATGGTGAGGCAAAGGATTTTTAGCCATGTTCCTTTGGCTAGAACAGATCTGATTATGAGTGAAACTAAGCTCACAAATAGAGGCAAACACAAAGTTATGACTGGGAATGGAGGGTTAGAAATGAAGAATAAAGAGTTCTGGATACTCAGATTCTCAAGGGGATGTACAGAAGATGGAGACAGCTCTGGTCTTAGGGTTAGAATTCTTTGGATTCCCTCGATTCTACCACTGACTTGAGTGTCAAAGCAAGTTCTGAGTTCTAGTTTTCCTTTCAAGAGCATGAGACTAACCCATGGACCAATCCTCAGGGATTCTGCCTCAGAATAAATCTTCTGTCTATATTTAAGTTTTTCATCCTTCAGAGGCCACAGTGTGCAAACTGAAAAACAGTGTATGTACATTTAACATTTCTTTTCCCCCCATTATAATCTTCCTCACTTTTGCCTGCCCAAGATTTGATCTTTTAAGTCCCATCTTAGTATCCTATATATTTCCCTTGACCACAACCCCTAGTCATGCATCAGGGACCCATCTATTATTCTCTCCTAAAACATACTTATCTTCATTATATTGATACAAATTATCCTCCTACTTTGAGAAGGTTTCATCTCAGTCCCCATTTTTATACTCCTGGATCATAGCTTTTCATCTTTAGCATTTAGGAAAAGGTAAGAATACAGAGAGCTGGTAATGGAATATGCTGGGAGCAGTGGATCCTGGCATTGGAAAATCTAAGGTGGGCAAGGTCACTTCAGGAATTCTGGCAGAAAACTCTGCAGGAAGTAGAGTCCAAAATCCTGGAATCTGGGAAGTCAATGGTGACAGCAAGGTCTTCCACACAGCTAAGTCAGACAAACCCCACAGGGTCCCTGAGGCTCCAGAAATTCAGTTCTGGTAAAGGTGTGACCTGTGAGATGAAACACCAGACTTTCTTTCAGGCCAGCCTCTCCTTGCTGATTCCAGAGCAGAGACAGGCTCTATCCATGGCTGGTGCTCAGATGAGACAGAAAAGGGTGAGTGGAGTGGGTAGGGAAGTACCACCCCTAGACCTGGGCAATGAAGGGCTTTTCCTTTGGCTTATGCTTTAAGGCTCCCACTCTCACCCTCCTCCAGCTATGTTCCTCTTTACAAGATAAGGAGTCCATGAGCCCACAGAGCCTATGCTCTTTCCTACTTTAAATTACATGCCATGTATCCAGAACTCTAAAATTCTCTGTCCAAAAGATTCTGAGTCCACTGTTAGGACTTCCATAGCTCCCATAGGCAACTGTGTGCCTAAAGGGCAGCTGTGTGTAGGGGTGTGTGTACATGTATGGAGCTTGGTTCTGTGGGCTAGGTTTTCCACACACATGCTTATGAGGTATGGGACAGGGTGAGGGGGTCGGGAGGGGAAGAAGAATGGGCCAGGGACTTCTAGTTGTACTTTGCCTTGACCCACAAGTGCTAGTGGAAACCCAGATATGAGCAGTTCATGGGCAGAGCCTCTATCTTACCCACTTCTATGCCCCAGCAAGTATGGTCATTAGAACAGAGCTGGAATTATTGAAATGTTTACTTCATCAGACTCTTAGGTATTGAGCTCAAAGCCACTTCTGGTGGCTACTTTTTGATAATAGTAGCTATAATACAGCATTCTTCAATGCAGGATACTGACAACATAAAAATTCTTGCTCTGGAGTCAGATATAGCTTCAATCTTTTAAAATTGAGGTAAAACTTACATAACATAAAATTAACCATTTTATCATTTTTTAACCATTTTAAAGTATACAATTCAGTGACATTTAGCTCATACACAATATTGCGCAACCACCACCTCTATCTAGTTCCAAAATATTTTCATCGCCCTCCCAAAGAAACCCCATACCATTAAGAAGTCACTTCCCATTTCTCCGTCCCCCAGCTTCTGGCAACAACTAATATGCTTTCTGTCTCTATGGATTTACCTATTCTGGATATTTCATATAAATGGAATCATATAATACATGATTTTTTATGTCTGGCTTCTTTCATTTAGCATAATGTTGTTGTAGCAGATATCAGTGCTTGATTCCTTCCTATGGCTGAATAACCTTTCATTTTATGGATATGCCACATTTTGTTTATCCATTCATTAACTGATGGACTTTGGGTTGTTTCCATCTGTGGCTACTGTGAATAGTGCTGCTATTAATATTTGCATACAAGTTTTTGTTTGAATATCTGTTTTCAACTCTTTGTGGTATATACCTAGGAGTAGAATTGTTGGATTATATGGTAATTCTCTGGTTAACTTTTTGAGGAACTGACAAGTTGTTTTCCACAGCAGCTGCACCATCTTACACTTTCAACAGCAATATACAAGGCTTCCAATTTCTCCACATCCCCACCAATATTTGTTATTTTCCATGAAAAAATATAACAATCTTAGTGGGTATGAAGTGGGATATCACTGTAGTTCTTATTTGCATTTCCCTAATGATGTTGAGCATCTTTTCATGTGCTTGTTGGCCATCTGTCTATCTTCTTTGAGAAATGTCTGTTCAAGTCCTTTGCTAATCTGTAAATTGAGCATCTTTTTGTTGTTGATTTGTAAGAGTTCTTTATATATTCTGGATTCTAGACCCTTAGGTATATATATTTGCAAATATTGCCCCCCACTCCCACTATTCTGTGAATTGCCTTTTCACTATCTTGTGAAAAGAAAAGTCAAATTAGTTTCTTTTCTTGTGATGTCTTTATCTGGTGTTAATATCAGGATAATGCTACCCTCATAGAAAGAGTTAGGAAATGTTCCCTTCTATTCTATTTTCTGGAAAAGTTTGGAAAGGAGTGATATTAATTCTTCTTTAAATGTTTGGTAGAATTCACCAGTGAAGTTATCTGGTCCTGGGCTTTTCCTTGTTGGGAGGTTTTAAATGATTGATTCAATCTCTTGTTATAGGCCTGTTCAGATTTTCAATTTTTCCTTGGGTCAGTTTTGGTAATTTCTGTGTTTTTCTATTTCATCTAGGTTATCCAATTTATTGGCATACAGCTTTTCATAGTATTCTCTTATAATTCTTTTCTGTTTCTGTACAGTCTGTAGTAATGTCCCTACTTTCATTTCTTTTTTATTTTATTTAATTTATTTTATTTTTGGCTGTGTTGATCTTCGTTGCTGTGCGTGGGCTTTCTCTAGTTGTGGCGAGCGGGGGCTACTCTCCGTTGCAGTGCGCGGGCTTCTCATTGTGGTGGCTTCTCTTGTTGCGGAGCACAGGCTCTAGATGCACAGGCTTCAGTAGTTGTGGCTCACGGGCTCTAGAGCACAGGGTCAGTAGTTGTGGCGCACAGCCTTAGTTGCTCCGTGGCATGTGGGATCTTCCCAGACCAGGGCTTGAACCCGTGTCCCCTGCATTGGCAGGTGGATTCTTAACCACTGCACCACCATGGAACTCCCGCTACTTTCATTTCTGATTTAGGTAATTTCAGTCTGTCCTCTCCTCTCCTCTCCTCTCTTTCTCTCCTCTCCCCTCCTCTGCCCCCTTCCATCTCTCTCTCTCCACCTCCCCCCCTCCATCCCTCCCTCTCTCTCTCTGTCTCTGTCATCAGTCCTGCTAAAGGTTTATCAATTTTGTGGATGTTTTTCAAAGACTGAACTTTTGGTTTCATTACTTTCCTCTATTGTTTTTCTATTCTTTTTCATTTATCTCCACTCTAATCTTTATGTCCTCTTTTGCTAGCTTTGTGTTTAGTTTGCTTTTCTAAATTCTTTAAGGAGGACAGTTAGCTTGATTTGTGATTTGTGATCTTCCTTCTTTTTTTTTTTTCTTCTTTCTTCTTTTTTTAATGTAGATGTTTATCAGTACAAATTTCTCTGTTAACACTGCTTTCACCACATTCCATAAGTTTTTGTATTTTGTGTTTTTGTTTTCATTCATCTCAAAGTATTTTCTAATTTCACTTGTAATTTCTTCTTTGACTCATTGTTTAAGAGTTGTTCTTTATTTCCACGTTTGTTAAATTCCAGGCTTCCTTCTCTTAATTTATAATATCATTTCATTGTAGTCAGAGAAGATAGTTTGTATGACTTTAATCTTCTAAGACTTATTTTGTGTCCTAACATATGGTCTATCCTGGAGAATGTTCTCTGTGCACTTGGTAAAAATGTGTGTTCTGCTATTGTTGGGTAGAATGGTCTATATATGTCTGTTGGGTCTAGTTGGTTTATAGCGTTGCTCAAGTCCTCTATTTCCTTACTGATAGATACTCTGTCTAGTTGTTCTATTCATTATTGAAAGCTTAGTATTGGGGCCTACAGCTATGAATGTAGAACTATCTATTTCTAACTTCAATTCTGTCAGTTTTTGCTTCACATATTTTGGTGCTCTATTGTTAAGTGTGTATATGTTTATAATTGTTATCTCTTCTTGATAGATTGACCCTTTTATCAATATATAATGTCCTTATTTTCTCCTGTAACAATTTTTGTCTTAAGTCAATTTTTGTTTAACATTGGTGTAGCCACTCCATCTCTCTTTTGGTAATTATTTGTATGAAATATCTTTCCCATCCTTTCACTTTTAACCTATTTATGGTTTTGATATAAAGTGAATCTCTGGGCTTCCTTGGTGGCACAGTGGTTAAGAATCCTCCTGCCAATGCAGGGGACATGGGTTCGAGCCCTGGTCCGGGAAGATCCCACATGCTGCAGATCAACAAAGCCCGTGCACCACAACTACTGAGCCTGCACTCTAGAGCCTGTGAGCTACAACTACTGAAGCCCACGCACCTAGAGCCTGTGCTCCACAACAAGAGAAGCCACCACAATGAGAAACCCACATACCGCAACGAAGAGTAGCCCTTGTTCGCCGCAACTAGAGAAAGGCACACACAGCAACAAAGAACCAAAAGCAGCCAAAAATAAATTAATTAATTAATTAATTTTAAAAAAACTATTAAAAAAAAGTGAATCTCCTGTAGGCAGCATATAGTTAGATCATGTTCTTTTTATCCACTCTCTCAATCTTTGCCTTTGAATCACAGGTTAATCCATTTTCGTGTAAAGTAATTACTGATAAGGAAAGACTCACTTATGCCATTTTTCTATTTATTTTCTACATGTAATATCTTTTCGTTTCTAAATTCTGTTACTGCATTCAAATAAATTTGTTCTTAGTGTCCCATTTTGATTCCCTTTCCTTTTCTTTTTCTATATATTGTTTTTATATATTGTCTAGTATTTTTCTTTTTTGGTTACCCAGGGGATTAAAATTAGTATTTGAATTTTCTAACAATCAAGCTAGAAATTCAATTCACATTAATCAAGTGTGAATTAATATCAACTTAGTTTCAATAGTACACCAAAACTCTGTTACTTCTCTTTATGTTGTCATTGTCACCAATTACATCTTTATACATTATATGCCCATTAATGTATGCTTATAATTATTGTTTTATGAATTTAAAAAATGATAAAGGAGTTAAAAACCAGAAACTGCAACAATTTTGTCTTTTATATTTACCTATGTTTACCTTTACCATTGTTCTTTATTTCTTAATGTCTTCAAGTTACTTTCTAGTGTCCTTTCATTTTAGCCTGAAGGACTCCCTTTAACATTTCTTGTAGAGCAGGTCTACTAGTGATTACCTCCATCAGTTTTCATTTATCTCCTCTTTCATTTTTGAAGGTTAGTTCTGATGAATATAGAATTCTTAGTTAACATTTATTTTTCCTGCATTTTAAATATATCATCCCACTGTCTTCTGGCTTCCACGTTTTTGAAGGAGAAATCAGCTGTATATCTTATTGAGGCTCTCTTGTACATGATGAACTGCTGCTTTTTTTTTTTTCTGCTTTCATGATTCTCTTTGTCTCTGTCATTTGACAGTTTGACTATACTGTGTCTTGGCATGATCTCTTTGAATTTATCCTGCTTGGAGTTTGTTGAGTTTCTTGGATGTTTATAGATTCATGTCTTTCATCATATTTGGGAACTTTTCAGCCATTATTTCTTCAAATACAGTTTCTGCACATTTCTCTCTCTCCTCTCTTTCTGGGACTTCCATTATGCATATGTTGGTATGCCTGATAGTGTCCCAAAGGTCTGTTAGGCTCTGTTCATTTTGGTCATTCTTTTCTCTTTCTGCTCTTCAGTGAATTTTTAATTTCAGTTATTGTACTTTTCATTTCCAAATTTTCTATTTGCTTCCTTTTCATTATTTCTATCTTTTTATTGATAGTCTCTATGTGATGAGACATTGTTCTCCTGGCTTCCTGTAGTTCTTTGTCCATGGTTCCTTTAGCTGTTTAACCATATTTAAGATAGTTGATTTAAAGTCTTTGTCTAGTAAGTCCAAATCCTGGGTTTCCTTAGGGAAATTTTCTATCGATTTTTCTTCCCCTGTGAATGGGTCATACTTTCTTGTTTTTTTGCATGGTTTTTTTGTTTAAAACTAGATATTTTGAATATTATAATGTGGCAACTCTGGAAATGAAATTCTCCCTACCTGTTTTTGTTTTTTTTTCTGCTTATTGTGGGTTGCTGTTTTTCACTTAGTGACTTTTCTAAACTATTTTTTTAGTTTGCTATCTCTGTCATGTGTGGCCACTGAAACCTATATTCCATTAACTTAGTGGTCAGCTAGTGTTTTGACAAAATTTGGCTCAAATGCTTGGAGCCAAGAAGAGAAAAAAAGAAAAATAAAATGTAATCTTCCAGTCTTTTCCAGTTGGCTCTGTGTTGGGCACTCCTTCAACATTTAGCCAGGCCACTTACCACTCTGCCTTAGCCTTTACTTCTCACTCATGTGGAGCCTGACGGTCAGCCAGAGGTGAAAGCTTAGTGTCTTCTCAGGCATTTTCTGAACACGTATCCAGACCTGGGCATGCACTTGGGTTTCTTGACTCCCCAGTATACACTGGAGCTTTTAAAAGCTCTTATGCCCCACATATCTTATTTTCTAACTTCCTTCCAAGGCTTTTTGGGCCTGTCCTATTATCCCTTCCCACAGACTGCTGTATCCAATCCTTTTGCCTTTAAGTACATTAAGCAAAAGCCTCCCAGGAGCTGCCCCAGCCCTGGGAACTCTCTGGGTTAGACAAAACAAAGGCAAGCCCTTGTTCTGACCCTTGAGGGAGCCACCAGACAAAGTGGAAAATACTACCATAATTCTTTGAGAATAAGGTACATATTTCCTCTGGCACTAGCAACCTGCACCAAGAGTGCAACTGCCATCTTCATGGCTGCCACCAATTTGGAGAGTGAGGGATGGTAAGTGAATGAAAACACTACAGTACATTCTTACTACAATGTGGCAGCTTCTTTCTTCCTTTAGTTTTCCCCTAGTTGTAATTTTTTTTTTTTACTAGGTCCTGGAGTTCTGCAAAGGTTGATTCTGACAGTTTTTGCAAGTTTATTAGTTGTTTTTGTGGAGTTCTCCCTTGACTTCCTCCTCTGCCATATTTAGTGATGTCAGTACTGAACTGAAAATTTTAATCTACTGCATTTTGTACTTAAATTTAAAACTTAGAGCTTAAGCATATTTAGTACAGGTGAGGAAATAAAATGAATCAGGCAGCTGCTAAAGGCCCAATTCAATGTTCTTCTGTAGAAAAGTGTGCAATGGTTACTATTAATCAATAGGAAGGGCTGGGCTCCTTTTTCAGTTTAATGCTTTGCCTGACCTATCAAAGCTACTCTTGTTTTATTGACTGATGTTCTTAAAGTCTATCTGAAGCCTCTGCTGGCTCTGCAAACTGAAATCCCCAAAGTGTTCAGAACTACAGAGAAAGAAGGTATTTTCTTCCTGAGTTCTCTTCTCAAAATGAGGGGTGGGAAGTACTAGGTAATTATAGTGCCTGCTTGGTCAACTGAGTTTGGACTTGGACACCTGAGTCTAGGTAGAGTGAGAGCATATTTGTTGGCTCCAGCGATCAGCTTGAGAGTAAAAAAGACTGGCTTATTTAAATCACTCAGAATCTGGGTCCTAATTGGCCAGAAAAGAATCTTTCCTGCCCTTCTCTCTTCTTCCCCTTTTACTATTTCTGTGTGTTTTTCCCCCACAACTTGCCCTTGATTTGTGGCCCTTAGCCTTATACATAGACAGAGAGGTGGTCATGTAAGTGGTATAGTTAGAGTATAGCCAGGAATGCAGCATCTAAAAGACTACTAAAGTGGGATTTCCCTGGCGGCCCAGTGGTTAAGACTCCACGCTGCCACTGCAGGTGGAGTGGGTTCAATCCCTGGTCGGGGAACTGAGATTCTACATGCTGCGTGGCATTCCCCCAAAAATTTTAAAAATAAAAATAAAAGAGTACTAAAGCTTGAAATTCTGTGATTTAAAATGTATTACTTTGAACTACCAGTTCAAGATGGCAGGCTGCACATACTGTCCACCTTCTCAAAAATCCCATACAAATTTCATAAAGTATACATATAACAAAGAATAAATCCACACCTGTGCTAGAACATAGTGAATTGCTAGGAGTGGACCAAGAACACTGGGGAATGTTTGAATGATATAAAGAAAATGGGATTTGGTGGTATAGAAACCAAACTGATAAAAAATCTGCAGCACAACTCTAGAGGAGAGACTGCTGAAGTGTTAGATCCTGACAAAACACTTTAATAACTTTAAGTTCAAAGTCAGCTGTGCTTACAGTAGAATAAGGCTAAAGTTCAACTGAGTATTAATTGAGAGGTTGGCAGAGATGGACCAGTTCTTGGCTCTGTGTAAACCGGCTTTGTGTTAGTGCCAGGTATAGCTGGCAAGAGCCTCTCTCTAAACAATGCAGGAATATGCTCTCAGTGTAGGAGTGAAAGCTGGAGAGAGAACAGGACAGTGTTCCTGGTAACTTCAAATTCTTACAACAGATGTGGGACCTTCACACACAGAAGGGATGTTTATCTGTTGGCACATTCCATCTGATTCATTTAAATCTGCCATTGCACTAACTTCTTATATGCCAAAGAGACCCACAGAACTGCAATATTAATAGATCTAGGCTTTCATTTATAAAATGGATATTTAAGAATCATCAGAAATTTTGAGTAATACCCACAACATGAAAGAGAAATCTCAAGCTACACCAGCAGAACAAATAACCAGAACAAAGAAACAAGAGTTACTACCAGAAACAAAAGAGAACTAAAAAAAATTTTAATCTACATCTCAATAGAGATTAAAGAGAACAACTTCATCCTGGAATATTTGAGAAGGGAATAACTAAACAACAAGAAAGCAGTCTTGGAAGCTGAAAACATGATTGCCTTCTAGCCAAAAATAGCTCTGAGAAAGGACTGAATATCAGAATGAATGCAGCCAAAACTGAATTAGTGGATTAGAATATCAAATTTAAGAATGCTCCTAGAATGTAAAGGGGTGGGGGAGGGAGAGAGAGGGAGAAGCTTTAAAGAAAAATTACGAGACAAAGATGTTAGATGTAGTAGATTTAATGTCCATCTAATATGAAGTCTAAAGGAAGAAAACAGAAGATAAAAAGGAAGAAATAACCAATAAAGTTAAATAAAAATTATCTGAGCTAAATAATGTTTTGATTGTTTAGGCTAAAAAGATCACTTAATACTGAGAAATACTGAAAAGAGGAATAAACTTAGAGCCATCTTGCTAAAAATTTGTGAATTTCCAAATAAAGAGAAAATCCTACAAGTTTCTAGAGGGAAATAAACTCATTCCTAAAGGAAGTGAGAATCAACCTGTCACTGGATTTCTCATCCATAACACTAAATGCAAATAATGGAAAATGTCTATAAAGTACTGAGAGGGAAAGGTTTGGAACTGAAAGTTCTAAACCTACACAAGCTATCATTCAAATGCTAGGACAAAATAGGGTTACTACTACTGGAAGTGAAATTATTCCAATGGAATATACTCCCTGTTCAGACTTTCTTTAAAAATTACTTGAAGATATACATTTTAAGTTCCATTTCTGGCAAAACTGTGAATCATTTATCCTGGAAAACCTACCACTATAGAACATCTAGAAATGCCAGTTAAGCTGTAACAAACATCCTTTGTAATGCATACTTGAGTGTGAAAGAAAGTAAAAAGAAATTCCAAAGAATACAGATTGGAAAGCAGTGAGATGGGCTGGAGTTACTGAGAGCTGTATCTGCACTGAGACCTTCTGTGTATCTCAGGAAAACCCAGATTTAACAATCTTTAGACCCACACCAAGTATGTAGTTGGACCTGAGAACCTTGAATAAAGGTAAAACATTTGAAGAGCTACATCCTCAGTGAAGGAGTAGCAAAGAGAAAAAAAACAAAACAAAACTTAACTATCTTGATCTGGGGTCTGAGTGATAAACAAGAGTGTCCCTAGAGAATTCTTAACCACAAGCTTGCCCTCATACAGGGTTAGGCTTAAAATTTACAATCCCTTTATGATCTAGAGACTTGAAACCAATAATATTAACATAAAATAGTGGAGGTTGGTAGTAATCTGGATCTCCAAGCAGAAGTAAACACAGATATTCTCTGTAGGGACTCACCTCTAATATAGGCAAAGTATAAAATAGAAGAGATTTATAAACCGAATTACACTAAAATTAAGAACTTCTGTTCATGGGAAGACACTATAATAGGGGTGAAAAGACAAGCCATATACTGAGAGGTGGGAGAAGATATTTACAACACAACCAAAATAGAACTAGTATCTGGGATATATAGACAACTACTCTGAATCAATAAGAGGACAAACAACTCATTAGAAAAAAATGAACAAAAGACTTAAATGGACACTTCTCTTAACAAAAGAGGATCCACAAATACGTGAAAAAACGTTCAACTGCATTAGTAATCACAAAAATGCAAATTAAAGTTATATTGAGGTACCATTACACACCTGCTGGTTTGGCAAAAAATAGAAAATTTGACAATAATATGTGTTAGTGAGGATATGGAACAACCAAAATTTTCATCCTCTGCTAGTACAGTGTAAATTGCTACATTTATTTTGGCAAACCGTTTGGTATTATCTAGTAAAGGTAAAGAGTTACATATCCCATGATCTAGCAATGCTATTTCTAGGTACAGATCCTTGAGAAATGCTTACACATGTTCACAAAGAGACACAAACAAGAATGTTATTAATAGCATTGAGCATTTTTTACAGATTGAAGGTCTGTGTCAACCCTGTGCTGTGCAAGTCTATCAGTGCCATTTTTCCAAAAGCATTTGCTCACTTTGTGTCTCTGTGTCACATTTTGATAATTCTTGTAATATTTCAAACTTTCAAGTTATTATATTAATTATATGAGATATTACATATTATTATATTTATTATTATATAATTAAATATATAATTATATATTATTATTCTATTTATTATCACAGATAATATGTTATCTATGATTAGGGATCTTTGATGTTACTATTGTAATTGTTCTGAGGCCCCACAGATCACACTCACATAAAACAGGGAACTTAATCGATAAAGGTTGTTTGTGTTCTGATTGCTACACAGATGGGTCATTCCTTTGTCTCTCTCCCTTTCCCTGGGCCTCCCTATTCCCTGAGACATAACAATATTGACATTTGGCTGACTAATAACCCTACAATGACCTCTAAGTGTTCAAGTGAAAGGAAGAGTCACATGTCTCTCACCTCAAATCAAAAGCTAGAAATGATTAAGCTTGGTGAGGAAGGCATGTCAAAAGCCAAGATAGGCCAAAAGCTAGGCCTCTTGTGCCAGTTAGCCAAGTTGTGAATGCAAAGAATATGTTCTTGAAGGAAATTAAAAGTGCTACTCCAATAAGCATGTGAATAGTAAGAAAGTGAAACAGCCTTATTGTTGATAATGGAGAAAGCTTTAGTGCTCTGGATAGAAGATCAAACCAGCTACAACGTTCCCTTAAGTCAAAGCTTAATCTAGAGCAAGGCCCTAATTCTCTTCCTATGAAGGCTTACAGAGGTGAGGAAGCTGCAGAAGAAAAGTTTGAATCTAGCCAAAGTTGATTCATGAGGTTTAAGGAACCATCTCCATAACATAAAATTCAAGGTGAAGTAGCAAGTGCTGATGTAGAAGATGCATCAAGTTATCCACAAGATCTAGCTAAGATCATTGGTGAAGGTGACTACACTAAACAACAGATTCTCAATGTAGATAAAACAGCCTTATATTGGAAGAAGATGCCATCTAGAACTTTCATAGCTAGAGAGGAGTAGTCAATGGTTGGCTTCTAAGCTTCAAAGGCCAGGCTGACTCTCTTGCTAAGGGCTAATGCAACTGATAACTTTAAGTTGAAGCCAGTGCTCATTTACCATTCTGAAAATCCTAGGGCCCTTAAGATTTACATTAAATCTACTCTGCCTGTGTTCTATAAACAAAGCCTAGATGACAACACATCTGTTGACAACATGGTTTACTGAATATTTTAAGTCCACTGTTGAGACCTACTGCTCAGAAAAAGATTCCTTTCAAAATATCATTGACAATTCATCTGATCACTCAAGAACTCTGATCGAGATGTACAATGAGATTCATGCTGTTTTCATGCCTGCTAACATGACATCCATTCTGCAGCCCATGGATCAAGGAGTAATTTCGACTTTCAAGTCTTACCATTTAAGAAATACATTTTGTAAGGCTATAGCTGCCTTAGATAGTGATTCCTCTGATGGATCTGGGCAAAGTAGATTGAAAGCCTTCTGGAAAGGATTCACCATTCTAGATACCATTAAGAACATTCATGATTCGTGGGAAGAGGTCAAAATATCAACATACACAGGAGTTTGGAAGAAGTTGATTCCAACCTGCATGGATGACTTTGAGGGGTTCAAAACTTCAGTGGAGGAAGTACCTGCAGATGTGGTGGAAACAGCAAGAGAACTAGAATCGGAAGTGGAGCCTAAAGATGTGACTGAATTGCTGCAATCTCATGATGAAACTTTAATAGATGAAGAGTTGCTTGTTATGGATGAGGAAAAAAGTGGTTTCTTGAGATAAAATCTACTCCTGGTGAAGATGCTGTGAAGAGTGTTGATATGACAACAAAGGGTTTAGAATATTACATAAAATTAGTTGATAAAGCATTGGCAAGGTTTGAGAGGACTGACTCCAATTTTGAAAGAAGTTCTACTGTGGGTAAAATGCTATCAAACAGCATTGCATTCTAAAGAGAAATCATTCATGAAAGGAAGAGTCAATCGATGCAGAAAACTTCATTGTTGTCTTATTCTAAGAAACTGCCATAGCCACCCCAGCCTTCAGCAACCACCACCCTGATCAGCTGTCAACATCAAGGCAAGACTCTCCACTAGCAAAAAGATTACCACTCACTGAAGGCTCAGATGATGGTTAGCATATTTTAGCAATAAAGTATTTTTTAACTAAGGTATGTGCATTTTTTAGACACCATGTTATTGCACATGTAATAGACTACAGTAATAACTTTTATATGCACTGGAAAACCAAAAATTTTGTGTTACTCACTTTACTGTGATATTCACTTTATTGTGGTGGTATGGAACCCAACCTGCAACATCTCCAAGGTATGTCTGTATATAACATTTTTTCACCAAAGAACATGAGCGGGAATGTTCTTAGCAACACTATTTATAATAGCTCCACACTGGTAATTACCTAAAAGTCTATCAACAGTAGAATGGAGAAATAAATTATGGTATATTTACACAATGGATACTATACAGCAACGAGGATGAATGGACCACAACTATATAGAACAATATGAATAAATTGCACAAATATAATGTTGACCAAAGAAGCCAACAACAAAAGAGTATATATTGCATGGCTGCATTTATATAAAATTCAAAAACAGGCAAAACTAATGTATAGTGTTGGAAGTCAGGATGGGGGTCAGCCTTGATGAGGGATAGTGACTTGAAGCAGGCGTATGGGGAGCTTCTGGGATGCTGAAAATGTTTCTTGATTGGGGTGATGATTACACAGATGTGTTCATTTTGTAAAAAGTTATTGGGCTGTACACTTATGATTCTGCATTTTTCTGTATAAATGTTATTTCTGTAATGTGTTTTTTAAAAAGGATGGGTGGAGGGCCTGGATGATATTATGGTTGGTGATATTATGCCATTGACTGAGGAATCTTGACTGATCTTCCAATTCTTTGCATATGACTTCCAGAAAACAAAAAAACCCAAAAAGGTAATAACTAGTAGAACAGAAGTTGGAAGTAAAACTTTCAACTGAAACACAGAGAAAGTGGGTGAAAGAAGTGATGTACAATGAAATACATTTCTTTGATTCAGTACTCTTTCTTCTTCTGCCTTGGTTCTCTATTAAAGTTTAATAATGTTGGGAGTAGTAATAAACTATGATGTTAGATAACAATGAATTTATTGATCACTTTCAAAGAAGAGATTATGGTGCTTTTACTCTGACTGCACCAATTCTCAGCTCCTTTAGGAATAGAGCCCACTATCCTGGAATGCTGAAATGGGCAATAAGAAAGAAAAACTCATTTTAGCTGTTCTTTTCCAAAGGTATCTTCCAACCCCTCCGTCAACATTGACCCAGACAACTACGTTGAAGTGAATGATTTCATCACTCAGATACCCTCTAAAGCGCAGATACAAGATATTACTATGGAGTTACACTGCCCACTGTGTAATGATTGGTTTCGTGATCCACTGATGCTAAGCTGTGGCCACAACTTCTGTCAGTCTTGTATCCAAAACTTTTGGAAGCAGCAAGCAAAAGAAACATTCTGTCCTGAGTGTAAGATGCTATGTCAATACAGCAACTGTACATTTAACCTTGTACTGGAGAAGCTGGTAGAGAAGATTAAGAAGCTACCCCTACTCAAGGGCCATCCACAGTGCCCAGAGCATGGAGAGAACCTGAAACTATTCAGTAAGCCAGACGGGAAACTGATATGCTTTCAATGCAAAGATGCTCGATTGTCTGTGGGGCAGTCTAAAGAATTCCTGCAGATCTCTGATGCTGTCCATTTCTTCACGGTGGGTGAGCCCTGGGTCTTGAGCAATCTTGAGCAATTCCTTAGTAAGGCTGGGAAAAATCTTTTGTTGGACTTCTTCTCTCTTCCAATACCACCCCTTTATTCAGATGATTACTAGAAAGCTCAGAGTGCTCAGAAAATACAACATATCTTGCAAAGTTCTTTTTCTATAGTTGCCAATTATAGGAAAGCAGTGAAGGAGCTCTGGTCTACTCCCTCAGTCAATCAAATATTTACCCAAACCCTGCCACGACAGCATTCTACTAGATACTGTACAGAATATGGACATATAAGATACTGCTTTTGTTATAAAAGTCTTGAAATTTAGTCAAGTTTAAAATGAATAAAACCACCAAAGCAATATAAGATAGTCTACTGTTGTGAGCTAAATTTTTGTCACATTTGTAATTCACAAACGTTTAGAATTTCAGAGGAGATTAGAGAAAACTGAAACAGTCAGGAGAGGCATGGTGAAAGAAAGTTTGAACTGGAAAATTATTTGAATTTGGATGGGCAGAAGGAAGAAATGAGTGTTTTAAGTGAGAACAATGCAAGTAAAAGTATAGATAGTGAGAACAGTGTAACTAGAGTAGAAAATATATAGAGCTCTGTTATCTTCTTCAAACCCCTGAAGTTAGCTAATAAGAGGATAAAACTAAGTTTTTCTGCTGCTTGTAATTTTCCTCACAATTTTTGGAAGAGACAGGAATTACGATACAGGGTAAAGGAAACTTTTGTAGCAAGAGCTTCCTTTTTTTTCCCCTGACACCCTGGGGCTTTGGGGGAGATGTCCCTTATGGCCCTTTATCTCTCAATTACCATGGGTTAATTCTATATGGTATTCCCAGGAGGAGCTTACCATCCATCAGGGTCAACTGGAGGCAACCCTGAAGGAACTTCAGTCCCTGAGGAACATGCAGAAAGATGCTATTGCTGCTCACAAGGTGAGGAGCAGGGTAGAGGGGTTATGAGATACAACCGGAATATACCCTCCTTGTAACTTCAGCTATGTGGGTGGAAAGGTACCTTTACATACCAGGCACCTTTGAACCAAGGTCTCTCAGATTGCTGGCTTTTCTCATCTGATTTGATCTTTCCTAGCTTCCCTAAAACTAAATAAAACTATTGCTTATACTTTCAACTTCACAGGAGCTTAATGGTTAAGAGACTTGGCAAATCAGTTCCTAGGTTGGGGGAATAAACTGGGAGTTCTGTTTCTTCATTAATTATTCTATAGAGGGGTGTCTTCTCTGGCATTTGGCATCTGGAAGAAGAAATATGTACAATGAGGGAAAGAAGAAGGATAGATGGAAATGATGTCTCAAGAGGATCTTGTTCTTGTTGTAAGAGCTCCTAGTTCAGCTATTACAGTCAACATTCATTCATTCAACAAATATTTATTGAGTGGGTGAGGTATTATACTAGACACTATATTCCTACCATGGTGGGAGATAGATGTTAATTAAACAATCCCGCCAATAACAATAAAACAACAACTGTGGTAACTACTATAAATGAAAATATAGGGTATATTAGAGCATATAAATGGAGAACCTAATCTAGACTGGGTGTTCTTTGAAGAAGCCACTTATTAAAAATTGAGAATTGAACGGATAAGTGTTATCCTTAGCCAAGTGAACTGGGTGAGGTGAATATGAAGGAAATTGCCTGGAAAATGTTCTGTGAAGAGGAAAGAGCATATGGAAAATTTCTGAAACAGGAAGTTAGTTGCTATGTTAAACAGAGAGAAGGCCAATTAGGCTGGATCATGGTAAGCAAGATGAGACTGAAAAGGCAGATATGGGGCCAATCATGTAGGCCCTTGTAGATAATGTTAGGAATTTTGAACTTCATCCTGTGAATAATGAGAAGTCATTAAAGGGTTTAAATAGGACATGGCTTCATCTCATTTTGAAAGCATCAGTCTGGTGGCTGTGTGGAGTATGGATTGGAGAAAGACAATGACAAGGATGATAGTTAGCAGAGGGCTGTGGCAGTGATCCCAGAGAATGATGATGGCTTGGACTAGAAAGGCAGTAGAGATCAAAAGAAATAAATAGCTTCAGCATATGCTTTGGAAATAAAAATTACCTGCATGTGGTGATTGATTAGATGTGAGAGGTGAGTGATGATATCAAATAGACAGTTGGATATAGGAATCTGGAGCTCAGAAGTTGCTCTAGGATGAAAATAAGAAGTCAGCATATAGATTGTATTTAAAGTTGTGAGAGGAGAGGCTATTACCTAGAAAGAGAGTGTAGAATGAGAAGGGGAAAGAGCCCAGGGCAGAATATCAAATAATCTAATATTTAGAGCTTGGTTAGAGGAGACAGAACCAACAAATAAGACTGAGAGATAGTGGTGAAATAGGTAAAAGGAAAAATGGAAAAGTCTGACCTAGAGGACAGTGAGAGTTAAGACTATTTTAAGAGTGCAATTATAATGATTGACCATAGAATGTAAGCTGGATAATAGGGGACATGAAGAGAGAAAAGTTGATGAATGGAAATGAAGGGGTCAATGAACAGGAAGTTTCAATGAGACCCAATAATTGTTGCAATAGGGGTACCTGAGTAAGTGAGCATAAAAAGCAATTTTAGAGATGGTACAATTGCTGGGGATGATAAAATCCTCAATGTGACTAAAAGAACTAGTAGATAAAGGTAAAAATCACTAGAAATGATGATGAGGAACTGAGAAGCCAGGATGTCAGATGGCATACCCATGAGGATGTTGAGGTCACCTAAGAAAAGAGATTCCAGTGTAGCAGTTATCAATTTCAGTGCTTCAGACATTGCCCATCTCTTGCTTCTTCTATATTGTCCTGGCAGCAGGAATGGCATCTCCCCCAGTTCTGACTTCTTAAAAAAGGACAGTTCTTCCAGCCTCATATGGACCCAGTCTAACAGCATCACTTGGTAGATATTGGTTTGTACTTCTGGATAAAAGGGAATTATCATTCATTTAAAAATGTTTGATTAACCCCATGGTCTTATTTAATATGGCATTGGTTCCCACCTCAGTACTGCAATAGGAACCTAGGATGACTTTTGACTATTTCATGCTGAACTATTAAACTAGCTGGGAAAGACAGAGTAAGTCTCCCAAAGGGCTCCTTTTAGTACAGTTGAATGTTGATACTCAGCCATTTGCATGCATTTTCCTGTTATAGTATTTCCCAAGTGTGTGAGTGTTAGTGGTGTGGGCCCCCATCCCCAAGTGTTAATCTCAGTAATTACCATTGTGATAATCATGGAGTTTTCCAGGAAAACAAGTTACATCTGCAGCAACACATCTCCTTGGAGTTTCTAAAGCTGCATCAGTTCCTGCACAGCAAAGAAAAGGACGCTTTAAATGAGCTCCGAGAAGAGGGGAAAGCCTTGAATGAGGAGATGGAGCTGAATCTGAGCCACATTCAAGAACAGTGCCTCCTAGCCAAGGAGATGTTGGTGAGCATCCAGGCACGGATGGAACAGCAGAACTCCTTCGACTTTCTCAAAGTGAGACTCCATACCAACATGACTATGGGTACAATAGAGGGGGAAAGAGGGTTGGAAAGGATGTAGAAGCAGATTTTCCCCTCCAGGAGGGTAAAAAAACTGCTGTAGTGCTTTTAAGATTCCTTGGGAGAAAAGCAGGAGGCTGCTTTTACCTTATACTCAGTTTTAAGCTTTACTTTCACACTCTTAGAAAAGAAGATAATAAAATGCCATTAAAACCAGCATGTTTTAATATTTCTCCATAAAGAAATTTGAAGCTTTATTTCTCAAAAGTAAGAATGTTGCCACCTAAGTTGTATCTTTTACTGGCTCTCAGCAATCATAAATTGACCTGTTTGAAAAGCTGTTGGTCAATTTCTGCTTCCTCGGGCTTCACCTCTAAAGTGGCATTGGTTACTACCTCAGTGCTCAGAAGCTTTATTAGCCAGAGTAAGGAAAAGTGGCCTTGGGGTTGGAATACCTATTGTGTTTTTCTCCTGAGACTATGTGGCAGTGTAGGTAAAAACAGTTTAACCTTAATTTCTTTCTTGTTCCCTGTAAAAGCGAACTCTAGAAAATCAGAGCAAAGTAAGCCAGTTTATCCTGGGATAGATGAAGGATGAAGATCAGAAAAGGCATATGGAGGATGAGAGGAGTTGGTGGCAATGGGATGGGGACCATCTGCATAGGAGCGCAGTTTTGACCATCAAATTCTGGTGGTGGCCTGTATGACCAAAGAAATTTCTGGAGCTGATGAACAGGCATCTAACCTTTCTATTTCTCCTTTCCTCTCCTAGGACATCACACCTCTCTTGGATAGGTAAGTGTTTCCGTGTGGTATTAATACCCTTCCTTCAGTCCCTGGAGGATGTCTAAGAATAAATGATTTATGTCCCCTGCAGCTTGCAGCAAGGAATGAGGGTGCTGACACCCAGAGAGCTTATCTCCAGAAAGCTGAACCCAGGCCTGTTCAGAGGTCCCATCCAGTATATGATGTGGAGGGAAATGCAGTCCACTCTCTCTCCAGGTATCAGTGGATAGTAGTTATTTGTTCCTGGGGCTCTCACTTTATGTTTCATCTGTGGGACGTCTTCTGTGGCCCTAAATAGTAGGTTAGCGTCTGGACAGAGGGAGGGGTGAAGTTTAGCCAAAAGAAGGCTAGTTGGTACGACTGAATTTCTTCTCTTACCGTCATCTAAGAATTTATGACTTTGTACTGGTAAACAGAGTCTGATGTCCGAATTACTTCTCAGCCTACGATTTTGTTGGATTGTTCTATCAAATGTGACAACCAATATTTTAATGTTTTTCTAAAACAGTTATGTAAGTCCCTAAGGCATCTCTGCCCTGGAGGAGGAGGTTACTGTACATACTCATCATGTGTATGAATACAGTTCCTCTTGTGCTTGATGTTCGTAACATGGAGTATCTCATCTTAGAGGAGACTGTTTAGAGATCTTAAGTGCTTCAAAAGAAAACCAATTATTTCAATAGATGTGCCTAATAAGAACACTAAGTTTTTGTCATCCTGCAGATACCAAAAAACTGAGCAGGACAAAAGAACACAAATGACATTTCAAGAACATAAAATAAAGTTCTAAATAAAAATCGTTACAGAAATAAAGCTCTAAATAAAGTTTTTTCTGGACTTCATATAGACTCTATTATTTGTAGTTACTGATTTAATGAAAATCACAAATCTATCCTTGTTAATTTTTCCAGGTAACTGACATTGAAAAAAATCAGTACTGAGGTATAATTAACACAGAATAAAATTCACCAATTGTAAAGTACAACTTGATGAGTTTGACAAATGTATACACTTATGTAAACATCTCCAAAATCAAGATATAGAAAATTTCTGTCATCCCAGCAAGTTCCCGCATACCCCTTTGCAGTCAATCCTTTTCTTCTAGCCTCAGCCACTGACACTCACTGATCTACTTTATTTCACTTTAGTTGTCTTTTCTAAAACCTCATATAAGTGGAACCATACATTATGTAGTCTTTTCTGTTTGGCTTTTTTCACTTAGCAAAATGCTTTTTGAGATTCACCTATGTTGTTGCATGTATCAATCACTGTATTTTATGGATACATCACAATTTGCTTAGTCATTCACCAACTGATGGACATTTGGGTAGTTTCTAGTTTATGGCTAGTATGAATAAACTTGCCTGAACATTTGTTTACAAATCTTTGTGTTTTAATTTCTTTAGGGTAAATATCTAGTGATGGGATTGCTAGGTTGTATGTTAGGTATATGCTTAACTATAAGAAACTATCACATTTTTTTCTTAAGTGGTGGTACCATCTTAATTGCCACCTCCAGTGGATGAGAGTCCCGGTTTCTCCAAATCCTTGCTAAAACTTGATAATGTCGATCTTTTTGATTTTTTTTAACTCCATCAAAAAAGATACTTTATTGAAGTTCCCAAAACAAATTTGAGAAGTTATGCTGGGTTTAAATTGAAAAAGGCCAAGTTAAAATATGGAAATAAAGTTTTCATTTGGTGGAAGCTGAAACTAATGTATACATTCTAATCAAAGATCTATCCCATGTGACATTTTTCAAGTTTTTAAGAGTCTACCAGGCCAAACCCTTCACTGCCTTTACTGCTTTTGCTTTGCTTTCTGCCTTTTCTTTCTTTCGCTTTGCCTTCAGCTTTTTTTTTTCCCCCCCTTTGGCCTCTGGTTCATCCATACGGAGTACTGTCCACGCTGATCCAGAAGACTCTTTTTGTTTCTCTTAATATCAATCTCCATTTTTATGTCATTTTTTTCATCTTTCACTACATATTGGGTTTTCTCTTGATAATGTTTGGATACCACCACAGTTTTATTTTACCTTATTTTTTTGAAAGATATATTCCCTCATATAGAATTCTGGGTTAATGGACTTCTTTTCACTAATATAAAAAGTCACTCCATTGTTTTCTCACTTGTATAGTTTCTGATGAGATGTCTATTATCATTTTTATATTCATTTCTCTGTATGTACTATCTTCTTTTCTCCTTGTAAGATTTACTTTTTTTGTCACTTGTTTCCACCAGTTTGATTATGCTGGGTCTTGGTGTGTTTTCTTTTTATTTATTTAGTTTGTGGTTCATTGAGTTTCTTGGATCAATGGGTTTATTGTTTTCACCAAGTTTGTGAAAATGTCAGCTATTATTTCTTCAAGAGTTTTTTTTACCTATCCACCTTTTCTTCTCTCCTTCTGGAACTCTAATTTTACATATGTTAGACCACCTAAAATTGTCTCACTTGTCATTGATGTTCAGCATTTTTTAGCCTTTTTTCTTTCTGTGCTTCATTCTGAATAGCTTCTATTGCTATTCAGGTTCTCTCATCTTTTCATCTGCACTGTCTAATCTTCTGTTAATCCTGTACAAGATGTTTTTCATTTCAGATACATTTCATTTCTTCAAAAAGTTGGGTCTTTTTATATCTTCAGTTTCTCTCCTTACCATGTTCTTGTTTCATCTACATTCTCATGCAAGTGGAAGATATATATAATAGCTGTTTTAATGTCTTTGTCTGCTAATTCCACCACTATTGTAATTTCTAACATGTTGTTATTGCTTGAGTTTTCTTGAGACTGTAGGTCATATTTTCCTGCTGCTTTGCATGGCCGGTATTTTTTAAAATTTTTAATTGACTTAATTTTTTTAGAATACTTTTAGATTTACAGAAAAATTGAAAAGATAGTACAGAGAGTTCTTGTATACCTCATTCCTAGTTTATATTATTATTATCTTATATTTAGTGTGATACATGATTTATAATTAATGAATCAATACTAATACATTACTATTAACTAAAGTCAATAGTTTCTTTAGATTTCCTTGTTTTTTTACCTAATGTCATTTTTCTATTCCAGGATCCCATTTAAGGTTCCACATTACATTTAGTTGTCATGTTTCTTTAAGCTCTTCTTGGCTGTGACAGTTTCTCAGACTTTCCTTGTTTTTTGATGACTTTGACAGTTTTGAGGAATACTGGTCATGTATTTTGTAGGATGCCACATTATTGCAATTTGTCTGATGATTTTCTCATGATAAGACCAGCGTTATTGAGTTATTGAGTAATGAGTAATGAGTTATTGAGAGGAAGACCACAGAGTTAAAGTGCCATTCTCATCACGTCATATCAAGCATCCATACTGTCAACATAATTTACGACTGTTGATGTTGGCTTTAATCACCTAGCTGAGGTAGTGTTTGTCAAGTTTCTCCACTGTAAAGTTATTCCCCCCTCCCTTTTCCATACTGTATACTTTGGAAGCAAGTTACTACGTGCAGCCCACACTTAAGGAGTGGGTAGTTATGCTCCCTCCTCCTCGAGGGTGGAGTATCTACATAAATTATTTGGAATTCTGCATGGGAGATTTGTCTCTTCTGGCTGTCAAACATGATCAGTTTTACACGGCTATTTGCTGAATTTTGTTGTAATCCTTTAAGCTCTATGGATTTAACTTTGGCATTTAGTGAAGTTATTTGAAATAACTTTGTTCCTTTTGACACTCTAAGCTTTGCTGAGCCTTTAAGCTTTGTTAGAGTGGTTCAAGAGCAGCCTTTAATCTAGGGTTAACTTTGCCAATTTTCTAAGGTATTAACCTTCTGAGTACTCTGTCTGATGTTCTACATACTATAACATTTTTCCATTCTGGCTGACAGGATTGAAAACTATTCCCAGTCTTGTGTGAGCTCTAGAAATTATTAGGCCTACTGCTTTCTGGAGATTTTCTCTCTGGACTTTATGAGTTTCACTGCACGCATGTGGCAATATTCAGCCACAGCCTTGAGGGAATCCCTCTGTAGATGTTTGAAAGTCTATGTACCCTCCTCTGTGTTACTCTACCCTGCGAATTCTAGCTGTCTCAGGATCACAGTGTTTTTCTTCTTGTATTCTTTGCCTGTAAAATCAAATCTCACTTTTAGCAATCATTTAAAGCACAAACTGATTTTTTTCTTTTTGGTATAATTTTACATTTAAGAAAATCAAATGGGATTTATTTAATAGATGGCTATTTTAATAATAATGCACCATGGTCAAACCTTGGTAAAATATACTTTATATTCCTTATTTCTAGGCCTTTGCTTATTCTGCAGATTCATATTTTCTTCTTTCCTGCCTTATAAATGAGGCTGTTGCTTTAGGATAGGGGCTGATACTTTTTCTGTAAAGGGTCAGACAGTAAATATTTTAGGCTTTGTGGGCTGTTTGGTCTTTGTTGAAAGTACTTAACTATGCCACTGCAGTGAAAAAGCAACCATGGACAATATGGCTATTCATGTATTCCAGTGTAGGGAATTGTTTAACTTAAAATATTTTAATATATTTCCTTTAGTTTTGTGTGTATTAGTAAAATATCACCAAAGTTCACTCATTCATTCAACACACTCTTCTAGAGGGCCTACTACATGCTAAGCATTAAGTTGGGCTCCAAGGATATGGAAATAAAAGACATAGTTTCTGCTCCTCAGGAAAGGCTAGAAGACCAAGTTAGACTCTGTAGCAACCCTCTAGGTGAAAAATTATTAAGATGTAAGCCAGAGGCATGGGAATGGGAATGGAAAATAAAGAATAGATTCTGGAGACAGAATTCCTGGAGCTGAAATATACAGGACAGTAACTGGTGGTAAGGATGTCAAGGATGGAAATACAGGAGATGCAGATTTTGGAGGGTGCTGATGAGTTCAGTTTTGGCCATGTTGTGTTGACCTACAGGACAACTAAGTGAATATATTCAAATGGGTAATTATTCTAACTGGAGCTTAGGAGGGAGGCCAGGGCTGGAATAATCAATATAGAGTCGGGGTAGCTGAAGCTATTCATGTAAATGAGATTTCCTAAGGAAAATGAGAACATACAGTCAAAGAGAGAGCATGTTATAGAGAATAACAACAGATGAAGGTCAATGAAGCCTCAGAAGAGACTGAGGAATTCTGGCAACAGAAGTAAAAGAAAAACCAGGAAATGAAGTCCACATGGAATCTAAAACAAAGAGACTGTCAAAGAGAAGGGAATGGTCATTCATGCCAAATGCGCAGATCAATTTAGAAAATGACTGGAAAAGAGATATTTTAAACAACAACTGGTGACTTTGGCAAGGCCAATTTCAAAAGAGTGGAATGAGTAGAAGTTATTGTGTAGGGTTCAGGAGTAATTTGGAAAGAGGCAGTAATGAAGTGAATAGATCACTCATTTGAGAAGTTTCACTAAGAAGGGAAGATGTATGAATGGAAAACATGCTGAAGGGAAGCAGCCTGTAGAAAGGCAGAAATCAACAGTATAAGAAAGGGAATAATTGGTGGAAGTAGGGAAGAGTGAGAGCTACAGCAGAGAGAGGTATTGACTTTCCACAGTTTCCTCTGAAACTGGAGAGGAGATAAAGATGGTAGAAGTGAACAATTCTGTGGGGTGGGGTTTGCAGTATGAGTGGGAAGAATTGAGGGATTCCTATAAGATGTACTGTAGCTTCTCTGTGAAACAGGAGATGAAGTCTTCTGCCTGGGAGTGAGGAGGGAAGTGGTGGAATAGGGGTTTGAGGTGGGAGTTGAAGGTTTGAAATTGCTGTTGTGAGGAATTGGAGAGGATTTGATTTGGGAAATATAAGAGTTCTGGGCAGTGCTGATGGCCAAGTATGGAGTGGAAATAATGAATTTGTAGTGGTACCTGTATGCACAATTTTGTGATTTTCCTCCTGCAATGGTCAGGAATTGGGGTGTTAATTTGAATAGTTGAATAAATCCAAGGTTGGAGAGTTGCATGGCAGATGCTGCAGAAATAGCGTAAGAGGATATAAGTGTTGAGGCTATTGGCAACAAAGCTATCACTGCTAACTGTTTAGGGAAGGATTTTAAGCCAGGAAGCAAAGAGAGATAATAAAGAGAGATAGGGGACTTGAGATGTTAATGAAGTCAAGTAATGGTTGTAGGGAGAGATGAGGGTGAGAAAGCTCAAAAAATAAAGAGTATGGCATATCTGAATTGAAGATTTTAGAGAATGACTAGTTCCTGATGACTACAAGATCCAGAATATAGTCATTGATATGGACAGCTTAGATGTAACGGAGTCAAAAGTCACCAGCAGTAAAGTCAAGGACATGCAAGAATAGAAGAGTAGCTATATCTAAAAGATAGTAAAATCACTTGAGATGATGGGCTGGATTTGGGGTAGAGAAGTAAGGTTAACCCAAAGTGCAGGGGGTATAACCAGGAACTTTGTATATAATAGCATCAAATAGAGATAGAGGGAAATATGAAATGGAATGACAAGAGCCTCAAATGAAGAGTGATTTTTTTACATGAGGATGAGGAGTAGAGTATGCGTCTGGAAGTAGCAGTGGTGGCAACCTGATCTCTGGCATCTGAATTTAGAAAATGAGTAGCCTCATGAACTTCTGGAAGCTGTTTTTTAGTTAGTTTGTTTGTTTTTTGGAAGAACCAGCCAGATTTATGTTAAATTAAGGAGGTGATGAGAGAATTCTGTAAACTGAGGATGCAGGAGAGATAATTAGGGAGGTAGTTCTAAAGGGCAGAGTGGAAAGGGTTGGGTGGGAACAGTGGAAGGATGGGTGAAGGCAGAGGAGGTAAAGAACAGAAGGGTGGGGATAAAAGTACAGTAGAGAATAAATCATTAGAGGAGTCTACATTCTGGGCGTTTATGCCAAGGATAACAGGAATATGAAGCATGGTGAAATTAATTAGTGTCAAGGTTTCAAATGGAACTCTAATTGAAGTTCATTTATTTGTTTAACAAATAGTTACTTGAATACCTAGGAACAGTTCCAAATTTTGAAGATATATGAGGAAACAAAACAGATATGGTCCCTACCCTTCTAGAGACTACACTCCAACGGAAGAGACAATGAACAAGTAAATAATTTCACATAGTGATAACTATTGTGAAGAAAACAAAGCATGGTATACTCAGTAAATAATTATTCATGAGAGAAAATAAAGCAAGATAAGAGTACAAACAGTGATAGACAGATGAACATGCTATTTTAGATAGAATGGCCAGAGAAAACCTCTCTGAGCAAACAGTCCCCTCTCCCTATGTTTTACTGTGGACATTTCTAAACATACTGAAAAGTTTAAAGACTTTTACAATGAACACTCCTACACCTACCTAGATTCTATCATTAACATTTTATTGAACTTGCATGAATAAAGGCCTGAATGATGTGAAGGAGTGAACATATGGGGAAAGAGTGTTTAGGGACAAGGTTAGAAAGTGTAAAGTCTCTGAAGTAGGAATGAGCTTAGTATGTTCAAGGAAGAGCCAAAAGGCAAAGGTGGTTGGACCAAACTAAATGGGGCGAAGGGGTGGTAAGTGGTGGGAAATGAGGTCAGAGAAGTGGGTAAATCATGTATGTCTTGTTTTCTCTGTAAGGACTCTGGACTTTACCTTGGGTGATGGGAAGCATAAGAGCATTGTGAGCAGGAGAACTGGATGATCTCATTCGTGTTATGGGCAGAATAGGCTGCAAAAAGGCAAGAGTGGAAACAGAACAGTTAAAAAGCTATTGCAGTAGTTCCAAGCCAGTGGTATTTGTGGAAGTTATCTGTCTATATATATTCGGAGTAGGCTCAGAATATATTTTAAATGTGGAGCTGACAGAACTTACTGTTGGATTGAACATGGCATAAGAAGAAAGGGGATGCAAAGCTGACTCCCAGGAATCCTCAAAGCCAGGGCCAGCTGAGCTAGCTGGAGGTGTCAGAGGTTTGGTGATGAGAGCAGACTGCGGTTCTTAAAAGGTTGGCAGGAATTCTTTATGATACCTCCAAAGAAATCCTAGTTCTCACACTGGAAAAAGTAACAACCCAAAGTGGATGAGGATCTGTGTGAGAGAGAAGATTCAGCCTATATGGGAAATTTTCAGGATTCTTCGAAGCCTCTTGTTAGAAAGAAAAAATCCTTGGGATGATGGAAAAGATTCAGGCTTTTCTGAGAAGAGAGAGATAGACTGGATTGATCTTGCTTCCAAGTATAAGTAAATCCATTAACAACAAATGTATGCATATTTGTATCTGTGTCCATGATGTGAACACACAATAGTTTTTGTGTTTCCTGTATCAAATTTTGTGCCAAGGTTCAATGATCGCACATCTAGAATTTGTCACCTTCTTGCTGATATGCTTCCAATCTCTCTTCATTTAGAAATTCTTTTTTATACTGCTGCCCATTGATTTGTCTAAACCAATACTTGTCAAATTACCTGTGATAAAGGACCAGTTTTTAAAACTGATATGTTTGTAGAATATGATATAAATTAATTACTTGAAAAAGTGGAATTAAAATAACAAAGTGCAAGCCCAGTTTTTTAACAAAATCAACTGACAAAATTACTCTGTCAGAATTCTATGAAAGTTTCTAAGAGCTTACTCTCAATTCTGTACTATCCTGTCACAGACTGGCAATCACACAGTTTGTGAACCACATTCTGATTATCAGTGGCATCAACCATTCCAGACCTCAAAAGTTCCAGGGTCTATTAAACCAAATGTAAACTTATCACCATTGTCCTCTAAATTCTGTGCCAGTTAGCTCAGTCTCACCTGCTTCTAACGGTCAAGCCCTTATCTTCTCTCTCATGCAAGCTACTGTTTTTAACTCATTCCTTTTTTGCCTTTTTTTTACCCAAAGCATCCTGATACAGCTCATAGATGTTACATCAAAACTAAAATGCTTATTGCCCTTAGAAAGCTTTCCTAGGACCCACTTACCTAATCTTTACCCTTTCAGCATTTGTATTTTCTTATATTTATTAGTACAGATTTACCTTATTTGCATTTTTTATTAGAGTATAATAATTGCTTCAGAGTAAAGTCTGATTTTTACCACAAATATAAAAATGTCTAGAATATAGCCACATGGATATCAAAACAATATAAAGTATATAAGTAATTACCTGCCTGTCTAAGAGTATATGGCATGGGGAGATAAAGCACTGGTGTCTATGTAAATACTATCTATGGGAACCTGCATTCATCCCTTTTCCCCCATGCCCTGCTTTCTCTTATTTTCTTACTAGGCCTGTCTCCATTAACTCTGGACCCTAAAACTGCTCACCCAAATCTAGTGCTCTCCAAACACCGAACAAGTGTATGGCATGGTGACATTAAGCAGGTAATGCCTGATGATCCAGAGAGGTTTGACTCAAGTGTGGCTGTGCTGGGCTCAAAAGGCTTCACATCTGGAAGGTGGTACTGGGAAGTAGAAGTAGCAAAGAAGACAAAATGGACAGTTGGAGTCGTCAGAGAATCCATCCTTCGGAAGGGCAGCTGTCCTCTAACTCCTGAGCAAGGATTCTGGCTTTTAAGACTACGGAACCAAACTGATCTAAAGGCTCTGGATTTGCCTTCCTGTAGTCTGAAACTGACTAACAACCTCAACAAGGTGGGCATATACCTGGATTATGAGGGAGGGCAGGTATCCTTCTACAATGCTAAAACTATGACCCACATTTACACCTTCAGTAGCACCTTCATGGAGAAACTTTATCCCTACTTCTGCCCTTGCCTTAATGATGGTGGAGAGAATAAAGAACCATTGCATATCTTACATCCACAGTAATTTGTCATACTATTGTAGAAATTCAGAGCATTATTAAAGAGGTATTGAAATAGTTTACCAGTCTCACTGGTTTCTCTTCCCAAGTTATGGGGAACTCTGGAATAAAGAGGATTCACAAATTGAATTCTGTTCTCACTGTTCTAAGTGGATTTCACTGGAGCTTTTCAAGATGTCATTCTAACTCTCTGGGGTCAACTATGACACAGGAGCCATTCTCATGAGCATGATCATCATCCTATTGTAACTGGAGCAAAATGCAGCTTGAGTTTGTGATGCTCAGGAACCCTTTTCAAAAGTGCTCAGAAATTCTATCATACTGTCCTTCTTCTCCAACATAATGACTCAATAGATTAACTTTTAGATGTGTGCTCTTCTTCCTATTTAATTATCTTTTAATATACATTTTGCAACACATTTATTTTCTGGAACTTGTTACTGTAATTAAAAAAAAACAAAAAACTGTTCCAGAGATTTAAAGAATAAAATGTTCTGGGCTAGTTTATAATCTTGTCTTGAATTCTCTCAAGATACTTTTTAGTCCAGCGAATCTCTGACTCTTTCTCAGTCCCTTTTTCTTGCTTTACCTACCTATGGAGCACTTGTTTTTCTGTATTCAAATACATTTAAGTATTTCCATTTACTTTTGACTATATCCTTTTAGTCATTCCTGCCTATAATTTAAATACCCGTATATTTCATCTTCTCCTCTCCAATATATTCATCCTCTAGCTTGTTCCTTCTTTCTAAGCCTAAACTTCTTAGGCTTATTGATCTCAGCAGTACCCTTGATGAACCATCCCTATGTCCTTTCCTTTGGAAGTCCCATCTAACTGGGCTTCATGCTCTATATCTGACAGGTTTTTTGGGAGAGATGGGGGGCAGGGGTGCAGTACTTAGGACCTGCAGCATGGCCCTCTAAAATTACAATTAGCACAGCTCTTTGGGCAGGATAAAAGCCCTCTATCCTATCTGTCATAGTGGGAAGGATACATACAACTACAGGTAATATTCGTATAGTGTTGGTATATACAATATACATACATTTATAGCCACTGATTTGGGCAAACAGCCATGACATGTTATAGCTACATTTAAGAAATTACCTTTTTTAAAAAAAAATGAATTCATTTTAACTGGAATGTAATAAGGACCTATTTTGTGCCTGGAGCCTTGCTAGATGTTTCAAAGGATATAAAAGAAGCATAAAAAAAAAAGAAAGGTTCATCTAGGGGGATATAAAAGAAATTCAGGTGCCTGGACCCCACCTAAGACCAATTAAATAAAAATCTCTAGCAGATGGGGCCTAGGCATTCGTAGTTTGTAAAAGCTTACTAACGTGTGGCTAGGGTAGGGAACCACTGAACTAAAGGAACATGATTTCTCTCCTTTTATAATCTTTAAAAAAAATTCAAACGTAGAGGAAAAATTACATATTTATATGATAAACTCCCATATACTCTCCACCTACATTACCAGTTATTAACATTTTGCTACATTTTCTTAGTCTCTCTCCCCCACATCCACTCCATATGATTTTGTGTGTGAGTATAATTATTACTAATGTTATTTTTGCTGAACTACTTTAGATTAAGTTGCAGGCATTATAATTCTTATTCCTAAATACATCAGCAAGTATCTTCTAAGAACCAAGGTATTCTCTTACATAATCACAGCACTAAACTATCAAATTCAGAAAATTTAACATCAACACAATACTACTTACTAGCTAATATATAGTCCATATAAATAAGTAAATAATTCTAATGGTGGGATTATTAGGCACTGTAAAATTTCAAGTAATGTAACAAAGAATTTGGGAGAAAGAAGAGGGTCTAGCTAAGTCATATACAGAATTCTAGATAATTGATATCTAAAGTCTGTCCTTGGGGACAGACAAGTGCTAAAGAGTTCAAAGAAAGGGGAGGTCAATATTCATCAGAATAGGAGAAAATTCTAAGGAAAAGATTGATTAAGTTGGACATAATGAAAGATGAGTAGCAATGAATATAAATTCTAATCTAGATTTGGAAAATATACTTCTTAAAAATGAATGTTTTGTAGTGATGGTTGCATAGCTATATATATATACTAGAAATAAATGGACTGTAAACTTATAATGGGCAACTTTTTGAAATGTAAATTATACCACAATAAAGCTGTGTTTAAAAAAAGGGAAAGAAAAAATGAATGTTTTATTCAGATCACCAGGGGAATTAGAACAGGCCACAGGTGTATACATATTTTCCACTATCTGTAGGAGTCAATCTTAATACCTTTTCTGATATACTACCTCAGCTCTCCAGTAGTTGTCTTAACACAGATGACACAAATTTTCCCACAGTTTTCCCAGATAATTGGTTATTTTTATAATTGGTTATTCTATACTGAGTAATTTGAACAATCCCTCTACTTGGAACTCAGACTATAATTAAAGGCAGGAATTCGGGACTTCCCTGGTGGCGTGGTGGTTAAGAATCCGCCTGCCAGTGCAGGGGACATGGGTCCGATCCCTGGTCCAGGAAGATCCCACATGCCGCAGAACAACTGAGCCTGTGCACCACAACTACTGAGCCTGCGCTCTAGAGCCCGTGAACCACAAGACCCCGCTCGCCGCAACTAGAGAAAGCCCACGTGCAGCAAAGAAGACCCAACGCAGCCATAAATAAATAAATAAATAAAATAACATTTTAAAAAAGGCAGGAATTCTTCTAACGAGTATGAATTATGAAACACCAATATGGGATTTCCCTGCTAGAAATAGACTCTGAATAGTATTCACTAAGAAGCATGACTGGGGCTACCTTATATACTGTTTTCTCTCAGGCCACAGGAGATGAGGCTGATAGTAACCAAAAAATGAAGTAGGGCTTCCCTGGTGGTGCAGTGGTTGAGAATCTGCCTGCCAATGCAGGGGACACGGGTTCGAGCCCTGGTCTGGGAAGATCCCACATGCCGCGGAGCAACTGGGCCCCTGAGCCATAACTACTGAGCCTGCACGTCTGGAGCTCGTGCTCCACAACAAGAGAGGCCGCGACAGTGAGAGGCCCGCGCACCGCGATGAAGAGTGGCCCCCGCTCACCGCAGCTAGAGAAAGCCCTTGCACAGAAACGAAGACCCAACACAGCCAAATAAATAAGTAAATAAATAGCATTCCCTTAAAAAAAAAAAAAAAAATGAAGTAGAGGATAAAGAGGCCCCAGTCAGTGTGTTGGGATTCACTGCGGTGAGAACCTCAAAAGGAAAATGCCTTGTAAAATACATTCAGAAGCATGTATGTAATGTATATGTACAGTTTGGAGAATAATACGAAGAAACAAACACTCATTAATTCACCATCTAGCTTTGGAAATAGAACAGTATCAAAACCTTTGAAGGCCCCTGTGTATCTCTCCCAGCCCTGAGGTAATCACTATTCTACATTTTGTGTCTGGATTTTTCTTTTTTGCAAATAATTCATAGGTATGTTTTTCCAACAAATGTATTGTTTAGTTTTTTCTATTCTACATATGTACATATTCCTAGAAAGTATAGTTTCATTATGTCTGTTCTTTCAACTTTAAATGAATGGAATCATGTTGTACGCCTTCCTTAGCTTTTTTAAAATTCAACTTATGTTGTATTCCAGTGTATGAAAATTCAACAATTTAAACATCCAAACTACTGTTAATAGGTAAGTAGTTGTTTCTAGTTGTTTTATTTTTTTAATTGTTGCTGGTGCTATTGCTAAAAGCAACAATGTTGCCATAAACATTATTGGATATGTGACCTGGTAAATGGGAGCAAGAATTCTCTAGGTTTACACCTGATAAGCACTGGTACACAAGGTATGCACATCTTCAAGTAAGTAATGCTGAACAGTTGGTCAACTCTATTGTGCCAATTTACACTGCCACCAGCAGTGGGAGTTCCCATTAATCTATGTCTTTGCCAAGTCAGTTTTTATCAGTAAGGTGAGTACACATAATGGTATCTCCTGGTTTTAGTTTGCATTTCCCTAATTACCACTGTGATTGAGCATCTTTTCATAATTTTATTAACCATTTAAGTTTCCTCTTCTGTGAAATGCCTATACAGATGTTTGCCCAATTTTGCATCAGATTGTCTCTTATTGATTCATGGGGTTACTTATATGTTCTGGATACCAACCCTTTGTTGGTTATTTGCACTGCAAATATCTTCTCCTATGGCTTAATACTTGTGTCTCATTTACAAAAAAAATCCTTCTCAGAGGTCAGAGAGATATTCTCCTGTGTTTTATTCTACATGTTTTAAAGTTCTGCCTTTTATGTTTCAATGCTTAATTGTTCAATCAACTAAAAGTAACAAGTATAAATTTGCATGCACCTAACAACATAATTTCAATGTAGATAAAGCAGTAATTAACAATAAATTAATAAATCTACAAACAACTTAGGAGATTTTTAACATGCCTCTCTCGGTAATTGATAGAAGAATCAGACAATATGATTAACAAACTTGACTCAATGAACATATGTTAGAACACTGTACCAAACACCTGAGAACATCCAACAGCTGCAGGGCATTCTTTGTAAACACACACAGAACACTGACCATATACTTCAGTCAGAAGGAAAATTTCAACAAATTTAAAAGGATTATAATCACACAAGCTATATTCTTTGACCTTAATTCATTTAAACCAGACATCGATAACAAAATAACTAATCACATGTATTTGGAAATTTTTAAATATTTTAAATAACCCATGGATCAAAAAAACTCCTATTGGAAATCTGAAAATATTTTGAATTGAATGATAATGAAAAATGACATCTGAAAAACTGGCACACAGTTTAAAGGGAATCGGTAAGTCTCATATGCGCATATTAGAAAAACAAAGGATGAAAATCAGTCATCTCTTTCAAGAAATTAGAAAAAGAACAGCAATTTAAAGCCAAAAAAAAAAGTAAAAGGAAATTATAAGGGCAGAAATTAAGGATATACAAAAGAAATATATGGGAGTATCAAAAATGTCAGAAGTTTGTTCTTTGAAAAAGTCTAATAAAAATGACAAACTTCTGGTGAGACTAAGAAATGAAAAGAAGCCACTAACATCAGTAACTAATATCAGAAATGGAAAAGGAACCATTGCCACAGAGCCTGCAGACATTACAAAATATTATAAAAGGTTTTATGGTCAACTTTATATCAATATTTTTGAAATTCTAGATTAAATGGACCCAACACCAGAAAAATATAGCTTATCAAAACTGATGTAAGGCTGGGGGTGGGGAAACTATAAAGAAAACATAATTTGAACACTGGTGATATATGACTATATTGAAGAATTGTTATTTTTTAAGTTTTTTTTTTTTTTGCCTGCACCATGCGGCATGTGGGATGTACCATGTGGGATCTTAGTTCCCGGAACAGGGATAGAAACCCTGTTCCCTGCAGTGGAATTGCGGAGTGTTAACCACTGGACCGCCAGGGAAGTCCAATGATATTGTTTTTTAAGAAGTCTTCATCTTTTAGAGATTCCAGCTGAAACATTTATAGATGAAGTGATAAAATGAGTTTTGCTTCAAAATAATAACACAGCACAACAACTTTGTTAATACTTAAGGTTTAAATCTCACAAGCACGACTGACCTGCCTCCTCCACCGAGTCAGGGGAAGCCGAGGAACCTCCTCACAATACCACGAACTGGTCCACACAGGCTGCCAGCGCCGGGAACCTTCTTCCTTGTGCCTCAGGCTTTCCCCGCCTATTACTCTGAGAACCAATCATGGAGCTGGCTTCGGACGTCCGACCAATCAGTGATCTCGGCTCCTGGCCCCCTCCCCCACGTCCTCGCTTGTGAGGCGTGTGAGGCGGCGCCATGTTTCAAGGGCAGCGGGGTTGGTTTTGCCGCAGCGTCAGCCGCAACCTGAGGCAGTTCTGGGGTAGGAAGCTGGGCAGAAGCGGGTGGGTGAGGTGGGGAGGGGAGCACCCCCTCCTCCCTCTGGTACCTTGGCCGCAGGACACTTGATGGGCTTACCCTGTGCTCTTGCCTCCACAGTGGACGAAGGGGGGACCATCAGTGACCCGAGGGCCGCCGACTTCTTGTTCAGCTGCGATGCCTCACACCCAGACACGCTGAGGTACCTGAAGCCCACCTGGCAGTACCTTTTGGGTCATGAGGAGCCAGGAGTTGGAGATAGACGTTGCAGTCCACTAATAAATATTGATAATAGGAAGATACTGGAAACGAGCAAGTTTTCAGCCCAGTCCTAGATGTGCGGGGAGGAAGTAGGGGCGGGAATAGCTAACCTTTCTCCTCTCTTTTCTGCCGCAATGGCATGGCCTCCTACCTGGTCCTCAAATCTTTTCCCGAGTTCCAGTGGTATGTTTCCATTTGACTCTCCCACATCCCCGTGGCGCCTTGAAGGACCCTCATATTCAACATGTTTAAACCAAATCTCCTGATTGCCTCTCATACCTGTACCAGCAGCTGTGTTCTTAAACTTAAAACCTTGGTAGTTTCTTTTGAATAATAACCCCTACCCCCATTAATCCATTAATTAATCCAATTAATCCATGACCAAACACCATGGATTGTGCCCCTGTAAATGTTCTTTGTTCTTCCTGCCACTGTCTTAGTATACACCGTAAATTACCTCTTGCCCCCAAATCACAGTAGTCTATCTGAGAGGTTGCTCTGCCTCCAATCTGTCCACCTGTGATCCCCCTTCACATTGCGGTCCGATTATGTTTACAAAACAGACGTCTGATCACCGTCCTGGCTGATCCCCTTCTCACCCCTTCACTCCCCCGCCCCCAGTCTCCTGATAACCTACCGATAATTCTCTTTCCGTTCATTTATTCTTTGTTTTGAAACGTTGAATACATTCTTGTTCATTTCATAACTTCAAATATTTTCTTTCTTTCTCCTAGAATATATCAGAGTCTTGATTACATAGAAGATAATGCTACAGTTTTTCACGCCTGCTATCTCTCTGCAGTAGCTAATGCTGAAACGAAAAACTCGGTGGCTTTAGGTCATTTCATTCTTCCTCCTGAATGCCTTCAAAAAGGTTAGCAAAGATCTTTCATCTAATCTCTGTTAGACTGCCAAGTCCAGCTATGTCACCCAACTTTACTGATCTTTGTTCTCAGAGATTTTTGTGTTTTGTATCATTTAATATAAATAGAAAAGCATGTACTTTGGATCAGATTGCCTTGGGTGTGTATCCTCGCTTTGTTTATCATTCATTCACACGTTCACTGAGCTCTTACTGTGTGCCATGTTTCAACCAAGGTGCTGGGGATTCAGTGGTGAGTAAGATACAGATGTTGTCCTCACAGTGTTCACTGGCTAGGATCCAACACTTACTAATTTTGTCACCTCCCGAGTTGTTTTGAGGATAAAATGAGATATTAAGTAGTCTCACCTGTGAGTATATAATTAATGTTCGTTGCTAGTTTTGAATCTCACCATTATTTCTCTGGATTTTTTTCCTGATATTTCAAGATTCAGTGTGATAATAAACCCATATATTTATATTGTTCTTTATATTATTGAAAGTACTTTCGCATTAATTATTTCAGCAACCCTATCAAGTAAAGGGCAAGTGAATAAATTGCTTCTGAGATTGGTTTGTATAGTTTTCCCTGCTTGGAACACCCTTTCTTATCCTGTTCTGTCCAAATCCTACCTATCTTTTATGGACTAACTTTAAATATCCCATTTTTGTAGGTCTTGCATTATTATCCAATTCTTGATGTGTTTTTTGATGTGTATGTGTCCATCCCTAGAAAGACTGACTGAAAGTAGTAAAAATTCCCAGTGAGCAGAGTATTTAAAAAAAAAAAAAAACTTGAAAAATGTTTCTATAGAAGAGCTTTGGAAACCCCAAAGATTGGGTTCCTTCTATAGTTGATGTCCTGGTGAGACCTAGTTATAATTTATAAAAATAAATTGTTCTAAGTGGTTATGTAAATAAATTAATGACTTGATAGGAGAATTGATTTACTCAAAAACTGCAAATCAGAGAATACCCACCTTCAGGGAACTTATATTGTGGAATGACTATCTGATCTAATTTTAAATTATCACTCCTATTAAGTCTTTGTGTTTAGCATCTTACATTAAAATGCATTCAATTTTTTAAAAAAAATCTGTTTTAAATGAAAACATGATCCTTTTTAAAAATGAAAAGTATGCATTATTATCCACCTAGACCAGGATTGTCTAGTAGAAGTGTGAGAGGCAAACAGATGTAAGCCACATACTAATTTAAAATTTTCTAATACCCACATTAAAAATAATAAAAAGTGATGAAGTTAATTTTAAGAAATGTTTTATTTAACCTAATGTATCTAAAATATTACCATTTCAATATATAATCAGTATAAAAATTATTGATAAATTTTACATTCTTTTTTGATACTGGATTTGAAATCCAATGTTTATTTTAAACTTAACAGCACATCTCATTTTGGACTAGCCACACATTTCAATATGTATCTAGTCTAGTGGCTGCTATATTGGACAGCTTAGGTCTAGAAGAATGTTAACTTTTTGTCCTTGAGTGGGCTACTGTGGAAACTTTTGAGATCATTGATTTAAGATAATTTCATAGTCCTTTGACATGCTGAGCATTGTAGAATTCCTGTACTACCACGCCCACTAGACATGTTGCTCATCCAACCTTTTTTTTAACAAAGTAAACTCTTGAATTCTTGAAGCACTCTACAGATTCAGGAATTTTATGCCTTTTATTTTGACTAGACAGTTGTCTTCTTTATTAATGCTTGGCCTAAAGACACTGACATCGGATGAAGATATGTATTACAGCCAAAAAAGTTTACAACAATGATTCTCATAATGCACTGGAGTCATCTGGAGAGTTTGTTAGAAATGCAATTCCCCAGCTTCTCCTCAATGATCTGGTTCAAAAAGAATCTGCATTTTAAACAAGTATCTTAGGTACTTTTGATGCAAGTGGAATAATACTGACTTAGAAATTTGAAACCTAAACAAAATTCAGAAAATTCTACAAAGTTACTTTTTAAAAAACAGTATTGGATTTGTTTTTCTTACTACAGAAATAAGAAGAAAAATTGGTAGTTTTATCTGGGAACAAGACCAACATTTTCTGATAGAAAAGGTAAGAGTAAATTAAGGTACTCGATTAGAATCTACAGTTTCAAAAAATTTTGAAAGCAATGTAATCTTAAAAATGCTTACTTGTGACATGTTAGCACCAATGACCCAGAGTAAGGAATTTAAAGGACATGCTTTTATTGAACATATCTAGTTTGACATTATTTTTACACTAGTACCTTAGTAAAATTGAGATATTTTTGTATGAATAAAATTATTCACGTAAAAAACTTGAAAATTTGAAAAAACTTGAAAATCTCAGTAATATTAAGGGAGTAATAGGTACACAGTATTTACCAGTTCTTTACTGCCAGTGTAGATGCTATTTGATTAATTCCTGTGTTGTACCATTTGTTAAATGTTATGACTAATACCTCTTAATAAATGTGTGCAATACTGAAAGTTTTTTAGCTTTTGCCATCCTGCCTCAAATTTGCCTATGCTTGTGACTTACTTCAGAATCTTTATGCAAAGCCAAATTTGGGATAATTTGAGCATCAAAAAGAATAATGGATTATAATACATTAAATTTTTTAAAATATAAATTTATTTATTTTTGGCTGCATTGGGTCTTTGTTGATGCTCACGGGCTTTCTATAGTTGCGGCGAGCGGGGGCTACTCTTTGTTGTGGTGGGTGGGCTTCTCATTGTGGTGGCTTCTCTTGTTGCGGAGCACGGGCTCTAGGCGCACGGGCTTCAACAGTTGTGGCACGCAGGCTCAGTAGTTGTAGCGCACAGGCTTAGTTGCTCCGCGGCATGTGGGATCTTCCGGGACCAGGGCTCGAACCCATGTCCCCTGTATTGGCAGGTGGATTCTTAACCACTGCACCACCAGGGAAGCCCATACATTAAATTTAAAAAAAAATCCGTGATTCCATAGTGATACTCCAAAAGCATAAAGAAATAAAAAAGGAAGAACAGAGGAAGGAAGGGAGGAAGAAAGGTGGAAAGGGAAGAAGGAAGGAAGGAAGGAAGGAAGGAAGGAAGGAAGGAAGGAAGGAAAGGGTAGGATAAGGGAAAATTTCCTTTCAGAATAAAAGGTAATAAACGAAGAAAGGATGATAGAATAGAAAATTCGCACTGTACCACCCCCAGTAAAATAATTGATTTAGGCAAGGGTCATTAATGGGTGTTAAAATCATGATCTAAAATGATCACTTCATTGATGATCACTTATTAATTACAAAGGCAAGCAATGCTTGTACCTTTACAATGGAGGGACCTGGCAGACACCACCATAACCAACTGATAAAATTTAGCATCACCAATATTGGAACAACCTCTTGTTATGTTCAGCTCGATGTGATATAATAAAAAGTACACAATATAGGGAATTCCCTGGGGATCCAGTGGTTAAGACTCGGCACTTTCACTGCCATGGCCCCGGTTCGAATCCTGGTCGGGGAAATAAGATCTCGCCCACCTTGTGGTGCCAAAAAAAGAAAAGTACACAATATTATCTTGTAGTGTTCTTGTTCAAAATTCTGAATCTAATCATGAGTAAATACTCACATAATTCCAGATTATGGAACATGTCACAAAGCAACGAACTGGCTTAGACTCTTTAAAACAATGTCATAAAAAAACAAAAAAAACAGGGAAGACTGTTCTAGATTGAGGCATAACAACCAAATGTGATGTATGAACCTTGATTGGATTCTGGATTTTTTAATTTAAAAAAAGGTAAAAAAGAAATTTTGAGAACAATTGGAAAAATTTAAATATGCAATGTATATTAGGTGATATTGAGTTAATGTTAATTTTCTTAATTATGATAGTGGTATTATAATGATAAAAGAATGGTTTTTTTTTTTTAGAAAATGCATGCTAAAGATTAAGGAGTGAAATGTCATAATATCTGCAAATATTTTCAAATGGTCCAGCAAAAATAAAAAATGAGAGAGAGAGGGCATGCAGTGTGGCAAAAATGTTAACACTTTGTGAATCTGGGCAAAAGGTATATAGTACTTATTGTATTATTCTTTAACTTTTCAGTAAGCTTGAATTTTTTCAGAATAAAAAGAGAGAAAATCTCTGTGTCTAAAGCCCAGCAATTAATTTATGCATTTTGTATTCCTTTCATTAACTTGTTATTTCTTCCCAAAGTGTCATCATCTGAAAATAATAGCTCTTTTAGTATCTTTGGCTATGTTGTACTAAGGATCAAATATCTAATCCTTGACTTGTCAGAGTGTTTCCAGGGACATGAATGGTGGTAGAATGGTTATTATTTGATAATAATTATTGAGTATACCGAAAGGTCCTTAAAGATCGTTAATTTAATCATTCTGTTTTAGAAATGAGAAAACTGAGGTAAGAAGGTAAAGACCTGACTTAGTTCACATAGCCAGATATTAGCAAAGTGGAACCAGATTTTCTCAGCTCCAACCCAATCCAATGTTTTTTTCTACTAAAAAATTAGTAGCACATGCCTGTACTGACTGTTGACTCTAGAAATTGTATGATTATACGGTAAAGGATTTTGTTCTTTCAAATATTGATTGATGTTGAATATTATCCAATTATAATAATGTAACCATGGAATATGTAAGTAGAAGGTACTTCATCCAATGGCAATAATAAGGGTAAATCTGGGGACTTCCCTGGTGGTCCAGTGGTTAAGAATCCGCCTTCCAATACAGGGTATGCGGGTTCAATCCCTGGTCAGGTAGCTAAGATCCCACATGCCACGGGGCAACTAAGCCCGTGCACTCTAGAGCCCATGTGCCACAGCTAGAGAGAAGCCACAGACAAGCCTTCACGCCGCAACCAAGACCTGATGCAGCCAAATAAAGAAATAAATATTTTTTAAAAAGGGTAAACCTGGAAGGTAATTTGGGGAATATTATTATTGTTTGGAGTGGATTTGTGACCCAAATATAGAAATTTCCTAATGGCATATTAAGTAAATATATTATGTGATAGATACCAGTATCTGAGGTCAGTCACTTTCACATAATCTTTTGGAAAAGCTTAATATACATTTAGTTCTTTTGTAACTTCATAGCTAAATACTCCACTTTAATTTTGAAGGGCAAACTTAATTCGTTCAGCTTACTTCATATTTTTGATTTGTAGCTCACAGGAAGCCTAGGAGTTTTCAAGTCAAGGATTTTAAGAAAGTTTAAATTAATAATACTTTTTTTGGTTTCCTTATTTTTTTAAACTAAAAAGTAATATGACCACTTTAGGGAAAATTTTAAAAAATCAAAAAGAGAATAAAATAAGTCAGTTTTACTATCTAATACAAGCACAGCTGATATTTTAAAAATCCTGGTCTTCTTTCTTTACGTATCTCTAAAAATATATAATTCTGTGTGTGTATGTGTGTGTGTACAAAATTTTGTGAGTTTTTCCCACCAAACTAGATGGGATGGACCTGAGTGTATAAATATTTTTGTGACTCTTGATATATATTGCAAATTTTTTTCTTTACTTTTTAAGAAAACGTTATCGATTGCATCATTGGTGTGCTGATTTTTTAAAATGTGATTTCTTTTGCTCTCCACAGCATGATGAAGTGACACCAAACAAAATAAAGTCCCTTAGGGAAAGCAGTGTACTAGCAACAGATCACAAAAAAGAATTATCTAAAAGGTACTGAATTTGTGTACTTCACTGATATTCAATTCAGTATAGACACCTTTGAACACTGACTGTGTGTTTATCTCATTTAATTTTCACAGTCTTATGAGATTGATATCATTATCACCATTGCCATTTTACAGAAAAAGAGATCAAGTATATATAGATTAAGTAATTCACCCAAAGTCATACAAACTTTTATTAAATGGGGAGAAGCAGGATTTGAACTGGGTCAGTCTAATTCCAGAACGCATGCATTTAACTATTACGCTAGACTATCCTTGCAGAAAATAAACAAAAATTTTATGTATATTTTGATCACTGTTACATTATTTTTAAAATATGTATTATAATGAGAAAGAAATATTAGCAGTAATTTTATTATGATTGGAAGTTCTGGGTGATTTCCCCCTTTCCTTTCCAAATTGTTCGTAATGTGGCTACTTTGGTTTAAGAAATTAAAATTATATCTTAAAAGACAAACAAACATGGACTTGCCATTGTGTTAGCGCCAGTCTCTGAGAGGCCCCCTTGTTTCAGGCTTACTCATTATCTAGTCCTAATTCCGTATTTTCCAGTTCAGTGGTTTTCAGATGTTCATAGGGAGCATTAACTATATGAAAGTCTGGTATTTAGCTGCTGAAATAAAAATGATCTTTCTTCAATATAAGAATTAATGAGTTTAATTTATATAGTTTTTTTAATTTTAAGTTTTTTTCCCATAATTTTTTTATACCTTTTGTACCTCCTATCTGTTTTTCTTTAATTTGAAATAAGTTACTATCTGATTTAACACGAAGTTTTGTATTTAATTATTTTAAGTTTAGTAAACTATTGCTTCATGGTCCTATGACTTCTAGATAATCCACCACTTGGGTTTGAGTATCCATATTCTAGGTCTTTGGGATCTCTATGTATAGCACTCCTTTGAACTTGTTATGGTTTCTGAGATAAGAAACTGATAAGGAGAGGAAGAAAAATGAAATAGAAGAAGTAGGAGAAAATGGTTATCCTAAGTGACCTTGTAAGAGAAGAATGGGAAATAGAAATTAAAAAGTAACTCCCAGTGATTCACTTGACTAGGGAAGACATCAGATATATATATGTTTTTTTGTTTTTCAAGAAATGGTTGTCCTTGGACTTCCCTGGAGGTCCAGTGGTTAAGACTCCACTCCCATTGCATGGGGCCCAGGTTCGATCCCTGGTCAGGGAACTAGATCCTGCATGCTGCAACTAAAATATCCCACATGCCGCAACTAAAGATCCCGCGTGCCGCAACTAAGACCCGGCACAAGCAAATAAATTAAAAAAAAAAAAAGAATTAAAAAAAAAAGAAAAAAGAAATGGTTGTCCTGCAAAATGCAGAAGCATAAGGAAAAGATTGATAATATGACTACCAAAAATATTTTAAACTTGCACATGGAAATAAAAATACCATAAACCAAGACAAAAGAAAAATATACACTTGAAAAAGTATTTGACAAAGGCTATTTTCCTTAATATACAAAGAGGGCTTACAAATCTGGGGAAAATATGTCCAGTATTTTCCAATAACAACAACAAAAATAGACAAAGGTAGGTGTCTACTTAGAGCCTTTTTCTTTGTGGAACCACCAGAGGGTGCAGTGCAAACATAGATAAAATACACTTTGTCCCTACTCGAAGTTTATTTTTTTGGCATGCTACTAGTGATAGTGAACACTAAGTGGTGAACTAGTTTTTGAACACTTGCCAAATACAAGACATTTGTGAGCTAAGCAGTTCACAGTATTTCATTTGATTCTCACAACCTTGTAAGATAGTTAAATAGCATTAGCCTCGTTTTACAATTGAGGAAACAGGTTCAGAGAGCTAAATAATTCACCCAATATTATTTAAGTAGTGAACCTAATTTGACACCGACTCTAGCTGATCCAGAATCCAAACTCTTAATCACTATGCTGTTTTCCTTTCCCAGTATGTTCCCAGATCTTCTGAAAATGGCATGAATTTTTGCTTATTTTTCTTGTTCTTAATTATTTTATTATAATGTGTGTAATTTGTCAAAATGGAAAATACTAAAAAAAGAAAAAGTACTAAAAAAGAAAAGAATAAAGAAAATTTAAATTATAAGCAAACCCACCACTCAGATAACCACCATCAACATTAGTACGTTTCTTGCTAGCATTATACAGACATACACATTAAGTAGAGTTGAGGTCAGACTGCAGATATAGTCTGTCTCTTGATTTTCCATTTAGTATTCTATGGGCAGTTCCCCATTTTGAAAAACCTTATTTGATATTATGATTTGTAATGGCTGTATATGGCATTTAATCTTATTGTCTGTTTAACCACATTCCTTTAATCTTTTTTAAAAAAATTTACAATTTGTTACTCTTGCGGCACTTTCATGAACATCTTTTTAAAAATAAATCTTTCTCTACTTTTTAGATTTTTTTCTTTTTCTTTTGGCCGTGGCACGTAGCTTGTGCGATCTTAGTTCCCCAACCAGGGATAGAACCCAGGCCCTTGGCAGTGAAAGCACAGAGTCCTAACCACTGGACCACCAGGGAATTCCCTTGATAATTTTCTTAATGTAAATTCTCAGATGTGGAATTTATGGTATTAATGAGGTGTGAGTGTTTTTAAAGGCCGTGATGCCTATTGTCAGTTGCTTCCCTCAAAAGCACAAATTTAAAACTACCACCAGTGTTGGTCTCACCACATCCTCATCAGTATATTGAGTATTAATAAGAAGGCTTGTGCTAATTTAATAGATGAAAAATAGCATCTTGTTTTAATTTGCATTTTTCTTTGATTACTAGTAGGTTTGAATCTTTTTGAATTTATTAGCATTTTACATTTTCTTTTCTGTGACTTGTTTTTATCCTTTCTCCATTTTCTATTGGGAGTCTTATTGCTTTTCTTATCAACTTGTCTGACATTTTTAGCTATATTATCCTTTTGCCAGTTTGTCACATTGTTTCCTCAGATTGTTCTCTGGCTTATATTTTTTAGAGATACAAGCTTTGAGTTTTTACATTGTTAAACTAATCACTTTTCCTTTATTATTTCTTCTATCGCTTTTATATTCAGAAAAGTCCTTTCCCATTCAGTTATCAAATTGGTTTTTAATTCTGCAGATATTTATTTTGATGTATGGTAATAGGTGAAGATCGAAGTTTATTTTTGTCTTACAAATAAGAATTTTCCACCAGTTTTTTAAGAATAAATCTATCTCCAACTGATGTGATTTCCATTCTCATATGTTGTGTTTAATGTGTCTGGAGATCTGTTTTTAGACTGTTTTATTCCATTAATCTATGGATCTATTTTGATATCAATACAATATTCTTTTAAGTTATATAACTTTATGTATTTTAATACCTGACAAGGCAAGTAAATACCAAACTCATTACTCTCCTTTTATTTTTATTTGTTTATTTATTTATTTATTTCAAATGATACTGTTTATATGTGGAATCTAAAAAAATGATACAAATGAACTTATATGCAAAATATAAACAGACCCACAGACATAGAAAGCAAACTTATGGTTACGAAAGGGGAAAGGTGGGGGAAGGGATAAATTAGGAGCATGGGATTAACATACACACCCTACTCTATATAAAACAGATCATCAACAAGGACCTACTGTATAGCACAGGGAATTTTTTTTTTTTAACATCTTTACTGGACTATAATTGCTTTACAATGGTGTGTTAGTTTCTGCTTTATAACAAAGTGAATCAGTTATACATATACATATATCCCCATATCTCTTCCCTCTTGCGTCTCCCTCCCTCCCTCCCACCCTCCCTATCCCACCCCTCTAGGTGGTCACAAAGCACTGAGCTGATCTCCCTGTGCTATGTGGCTGCTTCTCACTAGCTAGCTATTTTACATTTGGTAGTGTATATATGTCCATGCCACTCTCTCACTTTGTCCCAGCTTACCCTTCCCCCTCCCCATGCCCTCAAGTCCATTCTCTAGTAGGTCTGCGTCTTTATTCCCGTCTTGCCCCTAGGTTCTTCATGACCATTTTTTTTTTAGATTCCATATATATGTGTTAGCACACGGTATTTGTTTTTCTCTTTCTGACTTCACTCTGTATGACAGACTCTGGGTCCATCCACCTCACTACAGATAACTCAACTTCGTTTCTTTTTATGGCTGAGTAATGTTCCATTGTATATATGTGCCACATCTTCTTTATCCATTCATCTGTCGATGGACGCTTAGGTTGCTTCCATGTCCTGACTATTGTAAATAGAGCTGCAGTGAACATTGTGGTACACGACTCTTTTTGAATTATGGTTTTCTCAGGGTATATGGCCAGTAGTGGGATTGCTGGGTCGTATGGTAGTTCTATTTTTAGTTTTTTAAGGAACCTCCATACTGTTCTCCATAGTGGCTGTATCAATTTGCATTCCCACCAACAGTGCAAGAGGGTCCCCTTTTCTCCACACCCTCTCCAGCATTTATTGTTTGTAGATTTTTTGATGATGGCCATTCTGACCAGTGTGATACTCTCCTTTTAAAAATCTCTTCCTTAGTTCTTCATGCCTACTTATTATTTTTCTATTTTCAAATTTTAATTATTTTTAATAGGAAATACATTCATATGGTTCAAAATCCAAGATACACAAAAGGGGAAACTATGAAATATACTGACTCCTAGATAGCCAGTTTCCCTCTCAGAGGCAACCAATGTTATCAGTTTCTTATATATGCATATACTAGCTAATTCAAATAAATATTCTTTCATTTTTTTCTTTTCTTCACAAATAGTAATATTCTATAAACATTGTTCAACACCTTTCCTTTTTTCTCTTAATAATTTACCTTGGAGATCATTCCATATTACTACATAAAGAGCTTTTTCATTTTTGTGCTGTGTAGTATTTTATTGTATGGATTTACCATAATTTATTTAACTAGTCTCCTATTTTACTGGACTTTCAGGTAATTTCTAATTTGCTGTTAAAAACAGTGCTTCAGTGATTGATCATGTAATGTCATTTTGCATGTGTGCGAGTGTCTTTAGGGTAATTCTTAGAAGGGGAATTGCTAGGTCAAAAGGCATATACATTTTGTATCCTTGATACAATCATTGTCAAATTGCCCTCCATAGAGGTTAAACCAGTTTACATTCCTAGTGTTTGTATATTTAAGTACCTTTTCCAGGCTAGGGTAACCAGCCATCCAGGTTTGCTTGGGACTGTCCTGGTTTTAGCACTGAAAAGCCCATGTCCTGAGAAACCCCTCAATCTACGGTAAACTGGGATGGTTAGTCACCATTCTTTCTTCTATACTTTCTCCAACGCAGTGTGCTAACATATGTTTTGGTCTTTCCTAATCTGATAGATATAAAGTGGTATCTCACTCTAGTTTTTTGTCTGAATTGCCATTATTATGAGTGAGGTTGAATGTCTTTTCATAGTTTAAGAACCATTTATAGTTCCTATTCTGTGAACTGTTTGTTCATATCCTTTGCACATTTTTCTATTGACTTTTTTTTTTTTTGCAAGAACCCTTTACATTTAGGAGAATGAATTTTTTGTGAAATAAATTACAGTTATTAGCTTATGTTTGTCTTTTGACTTTAAAAATGTTGGGTTTTGCATGCAGAAATTTTTTACTATATGTATTCATTCTTATTAATATTTTCTTTAATGGCTTTTTGAGTTTTATGTCATACTTAGGAAAGTCTTCTCTAAGATTACTGTTATTATTTTGCTATGGTTTCTTCTTAGTGATTTCTTTATTTTTAAATTCAAATCTTTGATACGTTTGGAATATATCTTGGTGTAAGATATGAGGTGGCGATCCACCTTCTTTTTTTTTCAGATAGTTACCTACTCTTGGCTATTGATTGAATAATTCATCTTTTCCCCCACTGTACTGAAGTGCCACCTTTATCCTAGGTTAAATCCACATAAGTATCTGGGTCTATTTCTGGACTTTATATTCTATTCCATTAATTTGTCATGCAACAATGCCACTCTGTTTCAATTGTTTATAATATGATTTAATATCTAGAGCTAGTTCCTCCTCCTTGCTCTTTCCAAATTTTCTTAGTTAACTATTCTTCCTGGTTTACTTTTGCATCTGAATTTTGGAACCAGCTTGTTCATATTAAAACAAAAATTTCTGTTGTTATTTTTAGTGACATTACAAAAAAATATAGATTAATTTAGGGAGACTTTGATATTGAATCTTCCTATCCGAGAAAATGGTATTTTTTTCCTTACTTGTTCAAGTTTTCTTTTGTGGTCCTTAAAAAACACTTTCATATTTCCTTCATATAAATCTTATACTTCTTTTAAGATTATTACTAGGTATTTTTTTCATTCTGTTGTAAATTTGTTCTTGCCTCCTATTAGATCTTCTAACGTGATTGTTCATGTGAATTTTAGAATTATTTTTTTCTTAAACACTAAAATCCCTTTGGGATTTTATTGAGAATTGTATGAAAGTTGAGAAGAATTGATGTCTTTATAATTGTCAGTATTCCTCTCCAAGACAATGCTTTTTTGTTTTTCTTTATTTTTCTTTTCTATATCTTAGTAAAGTTTCCTGACTTTTCTACAGATAGAATCAGAAACTGCTTATTATGTTATTCCTAGATTTTTATGAATTTTGTTGCTATTGTGGATTGGATCATTTTTTCCTTCATTAGTTATTGCTGACATAGAAAAGTCATTTATTTGGGGGTATTTGTCTTATATTTACCCACTTGGAATCTTTAAGATTCTAAAAATATTTCAGTTGATTCTCTTGGCTTTTCAGGGTACACATTTATATCATTTGTTAATAATGAAACTATTTCTTCTTCCGTTTTACTATATAACTCTTCCATTTCACTAGATATCTCTTCCATTTCTTTCTCTCCCCTCCCCCATCTCTTTTTGCTTGGCCAGAAATTTTAGAGCCATGATAAATAATAACAATGATAATGGGTATCCTTGTTTAGTCCCTGAGTTTTCTGGGAACATTGTTTTGCTTTATTTGTAGGATCTCATCCTAACTGAGCTATGGTTTCTTTTAGAAGAGTTTAGATGAACTCTAACTTTTAAACAAATTGAAAATAAAACCTTTGTTATCACTCAGTGTAATTTTAGATTTTTTAGGAAAATAAATTTAAGGATGACTTCAATTTTTTATTAAGGTTTTTATTTTCATACAATTGTATTATCTATGGATTATATGTAGTCTAAATATAGTAAATTGTTATTTGGCAGTTAGAAAATAGGATATTTTAGTTGAAAACTGCTTAGCTCTTTAAAAATTAGAATATAATTAATTATATACTATACAACCACACTCAGAATAATTTAACTTTTTTCTTTTTAACTCAGAAGTCACTTAGTATACCTCATGATTTTCCCAGACATCATTTTTTATTTATTTTAAAGTGTGGCAGTATGAATTAATAGAATTCCAATTATTTGAACACTGAATAATAATAAATGCTGTGATTATTTAAAATGGAGACTTTTAACATATTTAAGATTACATATGTATATCTGTTTTTTATCTAATTATAAAGTATTATTACATTATTATACTTTCAAGAATATTGAGAAAAAGACCCACGTCTGTATTTACTCAGTAAATATTTGTTTTATGAAGCAGCCAAGAAAACCAAAAATATGTATATGGGCCCTTGTATTACTTAGAAGCACAAAGAAGTTCGTAGTTAACGTTTTCACCCAATAAGACTGAAGTCTGATCACGGAGCAATTAGATTGCTATATATATTGCCTGGAATCATTTCTCATTTGTAAAACAAGTCCAAAAAAATATAAACATGACTTTCTATATGTTTCTATATTTTATAGCACAGAAAAGCATTTTATAAGGACTCCAGTTGTAGAAAAGCAGATGTACTTCCCTCTTCAGAATTATCCAGTGAACAACATGGTAACAGGTAATTTAAAATAAAATTTAGAGTCAACACAAGTAGGGAAGAAACAAGGGAACATTTTGTACAAAGTAGAACCCCCTCTATTATACATGCTAATAGGAGACATCATTCACACGTTAAATAAATTAATCTGCAGAACTAAGCCAAAGATAGGCCCCATATTTTCTATGTTAAAATGCTGGTCTTTCCTGCCCCTAGACGTAGAGAATAGACTTGAGGACATGGGGAGGGGGAAGGGTAAGCTGGGACGAAGTGAGAGAGTGGCATGGACATATATACACTACCAAATGTAAAGTAGATAGCTACTGGAAAGTAGCCACATAGCAAAGGGAGATCAGCTCGGTGCTTTGTGGCCACCTAGAGGGGTGGGATAGGGAAGGTGGGAGGGAGACACAAGAGGGAGGAGATATGGGGATATATGTATATGTATAGCTGATTCACTTTGTCATAAAGCAGAAACTAACACACCATTATAAAGCAATTATACTCCAATAAAGATGTTTAAAAAAAATTCCTGGTCTATAGGTAAGGTGAAAACACACCCCTGTTTACATTAGACAGTCCCAATTTATACGTGTTGTCCTAGCATTAGCGTTTACTCTTTTTTATATTTTTAACATCTTTATTGGAGCATAATTGCTTTACAATGGTGTGTTAGTTTCTGCTTTACTCTTAAGTGTCCCAATTTGGAAGATTAATTGTATGGACAATTCTAATTATAGTTTCCTTTGAGAATCTGATGAAACATAGGTCCCTTTCCCTAAGCATACACACACACAAACATAACACACAAACTTTACATGTAATTTAAAGAGGCTCAGATATGCCCGGAAGCCCTTTCATGGATCACCCAGGTGTCGATGGACTCCATATTTGGGTTTCCTAGTGCCCAACATAAAGAGAAGACAGCTAACTGAGGCTGACATTGAGAGGGTGCAAACAAGGGAACTAGTTGAAAAGTAACCATTGGGATTTGGATAGTGCTACGTGAGGTGAGATAAGGAAATAATATTTGGATAATTTGATCTGGGTAGTATTCAGCAGGGTCATCGATAATTTTAAAAATAGAAGTTTTAAAAAAATTGTTTTTAAAACACTGCAATTAAAAAGTATAGGCTTTTTGACATTTCATTATAAAATCATTTGTACATTTATCATTTTCTCTTTATTTAGCAGTGTCAAAACTACCTCTTGCAACTAGTTCACAAATTCGTAAATGTCTTCTCTCATATTACTGTTCCTTCTAACCAATTTGTCTAGCCATTTGTTTTATTATTTTTTTTCTCCTGTTCATTTGAGTGATATAAAATAGCCTTCAGAAAAGCACTTCAAAAAGAACTTTTAATGTGTAGTTTTGGGCTGAGTGTTGGAGACATCAAAGAAAACTTCTATCCAACTGTGATAGTAGAAAAGTCAGTTTTGGAACGCTTAGGAGCAATTGTTGACTCCAAAGGACAATGAACTAAGTAGAAGTACAGTTGACCTTTGGAAAACATGGGTTTGAACTATGAGGGTCCACATATATGAGGATTTTTTTCAATAATAAATGCTACAGTTCTACATAATCCTCAGTTGGTTGAGTTTGTGGATGTAGAACCACAGATAAGAGGAACCTTGAATCCCCAGGGCTAGCTATATATTATAAGTGGATTTTCGACTACAGGAAGGGTTGGCACCCTTAACCCCCACCTTACTGGTGAGTCAACTGTACTTAAGTACTAAGACTGGGAGTAGCTGATTGCTGCCTAGATTTATCCTTACACCTACATATTCAGATAAAGTGTAGGTACGTTAAACCATGGTTGTGGTATAGTACTGGTATTGAGTTTGCTTCAGGCAACTCCATCACCAGGTACTAAATATCTTTTGTTCATTTGGACTTACCAAGTGTTTGATAACATATTATAAAGATCAATGATAAATATTAAAATCAGCCACACAATAAAGGCAAATGCTTAGATTTGGACAAGTAACAATGTTGCTCTATGTTTCATTGCCATCTGACTGTTCAAAAAGACATGACAGTGTTAGATAAAAACAAACTAAAAAAGAACTGTAAAAATAATCATTAGTCAGAATCTTTAAAGTATAATTTTAACCTGTGGTAAGCTGGTATTGATTTTATCAGTAGAAGTAAAATTTTTGATTTTTTAATTTGTGCAATTGAATAATTATCTTCCTTTATATTTCTACATTAAATTTTAAAATAACACTTTCTTGGAAGAAAGCTTCATTTTTTAAAAGATAATTCAGGGACTTCTCTGGTGGTCCAGTGGTTAAGACTCCATGCCCCTTAAGACTCCATGCTCCCATTTCAGGGGGCACGGGTTTGATCCCTGGTTGGGGAACTAAGATCCTGCACGGTATGGCCAAAAAAAAAAAAAAAGATAATTCGTTTGTCTTTAATTTTGATGTGAAGTGACAGTCCTTCCTTTTTTACCATGCCCATCTGCTTGTACAGGAAGAAATAACTTCTTGTTGGGAAAATCATCTTGTGTTACTTAAAAATGTAGTGAGTGAGAGTTCTAATTTAGGCAGTGGTATCAATTTTTGTGACTATACCTTGACTGTCTCTTCCTCAAAATGGGTTGAGTTCAACTCAGTGAATGTTAAATCTCTTAAAATAAAACTAATTAGATGTTTGGTTTTAGAAAGTACAAGTTGGAGCTATACCGTAGAACAGGGTTTCTCAGTCCTGGAACTGCCGGCATTTTAGGACAGGTATTCTTTGTTGGAGAGGGCAACCCTGGCCAGTGCCCACTAGATGCCAGTAGTATCCCATCCAGAAACCTGCCCCCACCCCCGTGACCCCCAAGTTGTGACAACCAAAAATATATACAGGCATTACCAATGTCCCATAAAATATCAACGGATTTTTTTTTGGTCTGTTTTTTGTTTTTGACTGCAATTAAATCCTCTAGGTCTGATATCACTGGTTATTACCCATGATAAAAAGTTCTGATTAACAGCTACTTGTGTGATTAATAAAAGGAAAAAAATTACTAATAATGATAAATATCTTGCAGGCAAAAATTTTTAAACAAAAATTCTGATAATTAAAAGTTTGGGAACTTATAGTAGATACTGTATTAATTATCTGTTGCTGTGTAACAAATTGCTCCAAAACTTAGCAGCTTAAAACAACGGACACTTACTATTACATAGTTTCTGAGGGCCAGGAATCCAGGAGCATCTTAGTTGGATACTTCTGTCTCATAATCTCTAATAAGGTTGCAGTCACTTTGTTTGCCAGGCTGCAGTTATTTCAAGGGACAGCTGGGACTGGAAAATCCATTTCAAAGCTCATGCATGTGGTTGTTGGCAGGCCTTGGATTTTTGCTGGGTTTTGGCAAAAGGCTTAGACTCCTCACCAAGTGGACTTTTCCATAGGGCTGTTCACAACATGGTAGCTTTCTTTCCTCAGAGTGCGAAATGCAAGTGGGAGAAAGAGTGTGCCCAAGACAAAGAGAAGCCATGTCTTTTTTATATCCTATTCTCAGAAGTGACATATCATTACTTCTGCCAAGTGCTGCTGGTCATATAGACCAACCCAAGTACAAAGTAGGAGGAGACTACACAAATTCGTGAATACCAGGAGATAGGGATCATTCAGGGCCATCTGGGGCGGGCTGGCTACCACAGACTCATATGGAATTGTCCACCAAGAATGCCTTTCCTAAGAACTCTCTTTTCTTCTTCCCAATTCATTTGGGTTACATTTTCTAAAACATGAGCTTGCTCCTACCCGCAACAGTTGGTTTGGGAATGAATACCTGATCTGAGCTGGGCCAATCACAGTTCTTTGTCTGGATTTCTAGACATGGAATGCAGCAGTCATGTCATTCTTATTCAAGTGACCATAGCTCTAAGATATAAAACTTAAGGGCTATCAGCGGGCATGTTTTCTACCATGTACGGAAAGCCAGCTTGTGTCAAGAGAGGAAAATGAAACTAACATGCAGAGGAAAAAACTGGAGGTTAGTGACATGGCCATGAGAGCTGGTGCTAGTTATTTCTGACTCCCAGCAATATGTTTGCCTTCTCCATAGTTTGACTGATATGGCAATGTCCTTCCAGTAAACTCCCCTTTTGTTTAAGCTAGTTTAAATTGGGTGTATGTGAACTTCAGCCTAAAGTCCTAACTACTCCAAAACTGCTACAATAATCCATTTTTATGCATAAATGTCCTATCCTTCTTTACCTTACAGGAATATTTTTATTAATATGGTAATTATTTAAAAATTTTCTATCCTCACACATATCTTTAGAAACTTCACACAGTGTATATGTGCAATTAATTAAACATTAATATTTTTATGTGCTAGTTTATTTTACACAGAAATCTAGCCGTTAGGCAAAGACCATGAACAGTATGGAGTATAGTAATTGTGCTTTAAAAGATTTTCTGAAGTAAATGGCTATGATTAAAATATCTTTAAAGATACTAGTCTATTTTATATAATCGGCTTCATAGTTAATTTATTAACTGTGAATTTATTATCTATTATTATAAACAATCAAACTGTATAGATAGCCTGGTGATAATGGTGGTGGTCTAAATTCAATTATCCCTGAGCTCTACCAGAATTTTTTTCATACAGTATCTACTTTTAAACCAGGTTTCAACTTTAGTATAAACCAAAAACACATATTACACATGAAACATTATCACTCAGATGAGCAACTGCTATCAAGGAAATATTGCTTAAAGTCATTGAGTCCTTAAGCTCTCCCCATTCTAGGTTTTCTTTTTGATTCTCATATCTATTTCAGATTATTAATAACATCAGAATTACTCACACCTATAACCTTTGTTGACCAAGCAGTGATAACAATTTTCCTATTAATTTTTTTACTGAAGACTGTTATCTCAGTGTTAGCAGTGCAGGAAAGTGTCGCTTGCTGTACTAGGGAAGATGAGCTAGCTGTTTGTGCTGTTAGTAGCTAGTTGGATAGGTAGTTCTAAGTGATTACATTCTAAGCCAGACACATGTCCCAGTTATTTTGGTCTAGGTACTTTTATGTTCCATCCCCAACCTGTACATCACACTCTCTGTAGTCAAAGTGGCAAATCAAGAATCTGTGTTTTAAAAGGAGGTAGAAGGCTGGGGGGATAGTGGTGAAGGGGGGAGGAGGGTGTTCCCTGATAATTATCAAGTTTCACGGAGAATCTTCTCACTGGTATTTCTTCTTTTTACTTCTTTTCTAAAAACACTCTTTGGGAATCTTAACTCTAATAAATCAAAGACATTGAAAAGCAGATAATATGATAGAATTTCGTATATATATATTTTATTCTGTAGGTTATGTATCAATTGATGCCATGAAGAAATTTCTTGGGGAGCTACATGACTTCATTCCTGGAAGTTCAGGTTATTTGGCATACCATGTTCAAAATGAAATTAACATGTCTGCTATAAAAAACGAATTGAAGAGGAAATAATAAGTTAAATATTGTCCTTCTATCTCGGCATTTATTTTCTGTAAAATATTACCAAAGATGTACATAATTTTAAATTCTCCTCTTTGGGACAGAAAGATGGGGAAATGGAGAAGAAAGAATTCTTTCTTCCTCAAAATGTATCTTTAGGAAATTCAGATTCATTTGGCTCTGTGTTTTGACATTTGGGCTGGACTTTTCCCCTGCTTGTAAGGTTATGTTCACAAATTCTGAGTGCACAGTTGTTATGGAGTAATTGTCAATGAAACATACTTCATAAGAAGTCTTAATTTCTCTCTCTCTGTGTCAGATATTCTTTTGGCTTTAATGTTCTATTAATTATGCACATTTTTTCTAGGTTTAATGTTGTAAATGCTAAGTTTTATGATTCTGGTCATCTTATTTTGACTAAAAAATTAGAACACAATAGTTGAGTTTTGAATTACTGTTTCTGACTTGAAAAATATGTAAGAAAGTAAAAGTAAAACATTTTAATAACTCAGACTTCATGTATGGACAGTTTCTGATAATAAATGTATCAGAAGTGATTTAATGTAAACAAGTGTTATGTCTTCTGAAATGAACCCGCAAGGTCCCATAGAATCACAGCGCTGGAAAGGACCTTAGAGAATACTGAGTCCAGCCTGTTTGTTTTTAATGAGAAAATGAAGGCCTTGAGAAGGTGTCTTGCTTAGAGTGACTAACTGGGAGCTAAACCAGGACTGGAACACAACCCTCTTGATTTTCCAGGCCAGTGCTTCCCCACTCTCCCACATGGTATATGCTGTAGTCTATGTCAGATATAATAGCAGATATGCAAAGGGGACTCAGAAACAAGCCAGCATGCTTGGCTTGTCTTTTAAATAAGCTGAAATAGTGTTGAGATTTAGTGATTTCAAGAAGGCAACTTCTTATCTTTATTCATATGATCATGCTATGTAGAATCTGGTGGGTTTATTACATTGTGGAGATTTGTAAATGACATACCTGTGAAGCTATGATCTTATTAAAACTGTACTTTCTTCTAGAAAGTGCATACCAGTTGTAGAATTATCTAAAGAAAATGAACTTTTTTTAGTGTTTGGATCATTTGTGTATATGTGGGCCAGACTTTCTCTCATGACTCAAATTCATAATACAAAATTTTAACACTAATCTCAGCATCAGCTGAGAAAGTTCTGTTTTTCCCATATGGTAACTTTTCCTTATATATCTTCATATTTGTGGTTAAATTCTTCTGAACACCTAAGTATCAATGATCTTTTTCCTGAAATGTATTAAATATTATCTCTCCTGAACACTTTATCTTAGTCACATCCAGTTGATTATGTTTCTTATGTAAAAACCAAGCCTGTCTGTGTATCTTGAATTGATTAAAAGGATTAAGTAAAGTTACACCAAGTTATGTACTTGGGATTTCTTGGGAGTGTTCAAGTATTTTTCTGACATAGGTAGTATGCATGTATTAACAAAGTAAATAAAAAATTACAACAAAAGTGATTCCCAAACAAAAGTGATTATATCTTTAAGTGTATATAGAAAAGGTCACATGCAATATATATGCTTGAAATAGAACCAGAAGCAATAAAATCAGTTGATAATATAAGCCTTTCAGGAATTAGAAGCATGTGAACAAATAAAATAGGCAAAGATAAACTGTTTTGTTAAAAATCTATTGTCTTCTTTATCCATTCACCTGTCGATGGACACTTAGGTTGCTTCCATGTCCTGGCTATTGTAAATAGTGCTGCAGTGAACACTGTGGTACATGACTCTCTTTGAATTACGGTTTTCTCAGGGTATATGCCCAGTAGTGGGATTGCTGGGTTGTATGGTAGTTCTGTTTTTAGTTTTTTAAGGAACCTTAATGGGAAGTGAAAAGCAGTATGATTTTTTCATTGATCATTTAAACTGTTTCTTTTTATTTGCCTTTCTGTATCTGATAGATTGCCTCTGGCTCCCATTTTATTTAAAATGCTGCCCCACATTAGAACTTTTGGTTATTTCTCTACCCTTTTGCAAACATGTCTCCTATGATGCTTTTCACTATTAGGCATAGTCATTCCTCATACTGTTTATTTAGTGTGTAGTTCTTAGTTCATCTTATTTATTTCATCCTTCGTGATCAGATTATTTTTCTTTCTAGCTTTTGGTAGGGTTTTGTGTCATTAGATAAGCTATGAGTCATTGGCAGAGTCTGCTACTAACTTCTGAATGTCTGTTTGTTTCCCTTTCTTCCATGATGACAGAACCCCTACTTTCTATCTGGGCACATGCTACCTAGAATAAAGATGATATTCTCAGTTTCACATGAAATTAAGTATAGCTGTGTAACAATGTTTTGGTCAATGGATGCACAGTAGAAATGGCATCTGGGAACTTTCTTTTTTTTGTCTGCGCTGCGTGGCTTGTAGGATCTTAGTTCCCTGACCGGGGCTCAAACCCAGGCCCTTGGCAGTGAAAGCGCCAAGTCCTAACCACTGGCCCACCAGGAAATTCCCTGGGAACTTTTCTTAAAGACATCTGGCACATCCCCTCTGTTGCCCTTTTCCTTCCACTCATTTTTCTTGCTTCTTTCATCCTGTTGCTTGGAATGGGGATGTGATAGCTACTATTTGAACTGTAAAAGCATACTCTACGATTCGCAAAGCAGTAGACTAAAAGGAGCCTGGGGTCCTGAGGACATTGTGGAGATATCTGCCACCCCAGCCCTAGGTTGCCTACCTCTAGACTTTTTTTAAAAATTATTTTATTTATTTATTTTTGGCTGTGTTGGGTCTTTGTTGCTGTGCACGGGCTTTCTCTAGTTGCCGTGAGTGGGGGCTGCTCTTTGTTGTGGTGCGCGGCTTCTCATTGCGGTGGCTTCTCTTGTTGTGGAGCACGGACTCTAGGCATGTGGGCTCAGTAGTTGTGGCTTGCGAGCTCTAGAGTGCAGGCTCAGTAGTTGTGGCGCACGGGTTTAGCTGCTCCGCAGCATGTGGGATCTTCCCAGACCAGGGCTCGAACCCATGTCCCCTGCATTGGCAGGCAGATTCTTAAACACTGTGCCACCAGGGAAGCCTTAGAATTTTATGTGACAGAGAAATAAACCTCTCCTTTGTTTAAGGCACTATATTTTTGTGTCTCTTACTGCCAAACTAACCATAAATGAGACTTAAGAACAGGCTACTGACCTTGTTTTATGGAAGATAATTGTGTGGAAGATAACTAGTTCTTTACATCTGTAAAGTATTAATCTTGAAGTTATAAAGGTGACCTTAGTGACATTACATGTCTATTAGATTTATAGCAACTTTAGTAGAAAATAGTTCTTTCAAATGGAATGTTTGGTTACGCTGTTACTCAGCAGTGTGGAAAAACTGAAAATGACCTCAGTATTTGATAATGAATTAATAGAATGGCACCTTAAATCATATTGTATCAATTTAATGGAATAGTAATTTTTTTCTTTTTAACAGCTTTATTAAGATATAATCATATACCACACAATTCACCCATTTAATGGGTACAACTTAATGGTTTTTAGTATAGTGACAGAGTTGTGCAACCATCACCACAGTCTGATTTAGAACTTTTTCATCATCCCAGAAAGGAACCTCTTGCCCACTAGAAGTCAGCACCCGTGCCCCTCTCCCACACCCATACTGCTAGCCCTAGACAACCACTAATCTACTTTCTGTCTCTGTAGATTTGCCCATTCTGGACATTTTATATGAATGGAATCATATAACACATGCTCTTTTGTGACAGACTTCTTTCACTTAGCATAATGTAGAGTTTATTCATGTTATAGCATGAGGTATCAATACTTTATTCCTTTTTATCGCCAAGTAGTATTCTATTGTATGGACATACCACATTTTATTTATCTATTCATCAATTGATGGATACTTGAGTTTCCACTTTTTGGCTATTGTGAATAACGCTGCTATGAACATTTCATGCACAAGTTTTTGTGTGGATGTGTGTTTTCATTTCTCTTGGGTATATATCTAAGAATGAAATTGCTGGATCACATGGAAACTATGTTTAACATTTTGATGAACTGCCGAACTGTTTTCCAAAGTAGCTGTATCATTTTACATATCCACCAACAACGTGTGAGGGTTCCAGTTTCTCCACATCCTCACCAACGCTTGTTATTATCTATCTTTTTGAATATAGTCATCCTTGTGGGTGTGAAGTGGTATCTCATTGATGTCTATTGTTGGGGACATAGTTGGTCATCAAGAGGATGTGACCACTGGTTGACCTGCGAGCTGGACCTGGGGTCAGTAGCTTACCACCCCATCCCCTATCTTTGGAATGTTTGTTCTGCCCACTGTTCCCACAGTGGGAGCCATTTTCAAGGACACAGGCTTGGGACTTCCCTGGCGGTCCAGTGGTTAAGACTCTGTGCTTCCAGTGCAGGGGGTGTGGGTTCAATCCCTGGTCAGGGAACTAAGATCCCACATGCCGTGCTGTGCGGCCAAAAAATAAAATAAAATAAAAAAAAAGGACACATCCTTGAGAGAGTAATGTGTTGTTGAGACCATCTGGACAATATACGTGACTGAACCCAGTTAAGGACTCTTTATAAACTTCTAAGATTCCAGTGGATGGGTGTGGAGATCTACTCGTATTGCGGCCACACAAGACAAGCCTCATATGTCACTTCCCTTGCTTATTGAAACTGCCATCTTCTAATCTGCAATGGTCTGCCTTTTCCTTTGGTCTCTCCTTACCCTCCATGTAGGGGGACCAGTTACAGATTTTACCCGGGAAGCTCCCAAGTTTGCCAACCAATAGCTATTCGAGTCCTTTGCCCATTTTATTTGTTCTGTTGTTTTTGTTTGTTTGTTTATGTTTTTCTTCCTTTGCCCATTTTAAATTTGGGTTGTCTTTTTATTATTAAGTTATAAGAGATCTTTATATACTCTGGATACAAGTCACTTATATATATAATTTGTAAATACTTCCCCCCACTATGTGAGTTGTTTTTCACTTTCCTTTTTATTTTTATGTATAAATTTATTTTTTAATTAAGCTTTTATGAAATTGCCATTCTATATTTGGACTCTTTTTTTAATTTCTTTTTTTTTTCATCTTTATTGGAGTATAATTGCTTTACATTGTTGTGTTAGTTGCTGCTGTATAACAAAGTGAATCAGCTATATGTATACATATATCCCCATATCCCCTCCCTCTTGCGTCTCCCTCCCACCATCCCTATCCCACCCCTCTAGGTCATCACAAAGCACCGAGCTGATCTCCCTGTGCTATGCTGCTGCTTCCCACTAGCTATCTGTTTTACATTTGGTAGTGTATATATGTCCATGCCATTCTCTCACTTCGTCCCAGCTTACCCTGCCCCTCCCCGTGTCCTCAAGTCCATTCTCTATGTCTGCATCTTTATTCCTGTCCTGCCCCTAGGTTCTTCAGAACCATTTTTTTTTTAGATTCCATATATATGTGTTAGCATACAGTATTTGTTTTTCTCTTTCTGACTTACTTCTCTCTGTAGGACAGACTCTAGGTCCATCCACCTCACTACAAATAACTCAATTTTGTTTCTTTTTATGGCTGAGTAATATTCCATTGTATATATGTGCCACATCTTCTTTATCCATTCATCTGTCGATGGACACTTAGGTTGCTTCCATGTCCTGGCTATTGTAAATAGAGCTGCAGTGAACATTGTGGTACATGTATCTTTTTGAATTATGGTTTTCTTAGGGTATATGCCCAGTAGTGGGATTGCTGGGTCGTATGGTAGTTTTATTTTTAGTTTTTTAAGGAACCTCCGTACTGTTCTTCATAGTGGCTGTATCAATTTACATTCCCACCAACAGTGCAAGAGGGTCCCCTTTTCTCCACACCCTCTCCAGCATTTATTGTTTGTAGATTTTTTGATGATGGCCATTCTGACTGGTGTGAGGTGATAACCTCATTGTAGTTTTGATTTGCATTTCTCTAGTGATTAGTGATGTTGAGCATCCTTTCATGTGTTTGTTGGCAATCTGCATATCTTCTTTGGAGAAATGTCTATTTGGGTCTTCTGCCCATTTTTGGATTGGGTTGTTTGTTTTTTTTGATATTGAGCTGCATGAGCTGCTTGTAAATTTTGGAGATTAATCCTTTGTCAGTTGCTTCATTTGCAAATATTTTCTCCCATTCTGAGGGGTGTCTTTTTGTCTTGTTTATGGTTTCCTTTGCTGTACAAAAGCTTTTAAGTTTCATTAGGTCCCATTTGTTTATTTTTGTTTTTATTTCCATTTCTCTAGGAAGTGAGTCAAAAAGGATCTTTTTTTTGTGTGTGTGCAACCTATGGCTTTTACTTTTATTATAAACAAACAAAGTACATGAAAAATATCAATTATTTCTTTTTAACTCTCTGTTTGCTTATTTCCAGATGCTTTAAATAGGATAGAAAAAGCAAAGCAACAAAACAAATTCCATCCACTACACTGAAGGCTGACATTTTAGTGTTTCACTTGTAAAGAGTCAATAGTAAAGTCATAACTATAAAAAGAAGGAAAACAATTATCACTTAAGTGCTTCCTTAGTTCCTGAATTATTTTTCCACAAAGAAATGGTAAATATGAGCCATATATTACTGCAGAGAAGAGTTACTTTTTTCTTTTCATAAACTTTTTTGCTTCTTTCAAAAGCCCTTCCATATCTTCCTTTTCTAGGTCTTCCTTTCCTGGTTCCCAGTCGGAATCTTCATCTGTTGGCTCATATTCTTCTTCCTCATCATCTATAATGCTGTCATTCAGGTTGTACTCACTGGGTTGCCCAACACTGTCATCTTCATCTGAAATGTTTCTCACTGGAAATGTACTAAGTCTATAGTCTATCTTGTGCTGGGGATTCTTCCTATAACAAGATGCTCCATAGGGACATTCGGGCTGGTCATCAGCCTCACCTTGACACGTGATGTGTACACCTCCATAATCACTATCACCAGGGTGACTGAAGTGTTGAAAATGGACAGGATTCTTCCTATAGCAGTTTGCCCTATATATGCAGGATGTCCTCTTGACCTTGTTTTCTTCAGAACCCTGTGGAACTGAACCAGCTGCCTTTGCATGCAAAGTTTCAGGATCGGAGGGATCAGAGCCAGACTCAGGATGAGATCTTTGAGGCTCCTCATGGAAGGACTTGCCTTGGGCACTCAAACAACTCTCAGAACAACTCCTCACCTTGCTGTCTTTATTTGCTGTTCCCTTAGTGGTGATTTTATGTTCAGGAACCTTACCAAGTTCCTCTACTGGGATTTCATTTCTCTGTGCATTAGTCATCATGTTATTTACCTCTGTGTTATCTAACGTGATCGCAGAAAATGACTGTGACATTTCCTTGGATGAAATGATAGACTCTTCCTGGTCAGCATTTTTGCACTTTTTTCCTGTGTCTTGCTCTGCTGATATACTTTCTGTACTTCCTGATGAAATTAATCGCTTTCTTCCCTGCTATGTGATTTATGTCATGGACTGTTCTGCCTATGTTTTCCTCTAAGAGTTTTATAGTGTCTGGCCTTACATTTAGGTCTTTAATCCATTTTGAGTTTATTTATTTATTTATTTTTTTAATCTAACTCCTTGATATAATAATGCATACAATTCAAAATGATTACACTATCATTACATATAGGGCTTTCTGTAACTACAAGGTGGTGGTTATGGAAAGCATGGCCCTTGGTATCAGTATCTAAAAAGCAGCCACCACCTTCTTCTATGTGTGTTCTCTTTTTGCGTTTTTTCTTCATTTTTCTTAATCAACTCTGCTGTTGTTGCTGCTTCTTAGCAAAACTGGTAAAAACAAAATTGTAATCATTGAACATAGCGCTCTGGCAATCAAGACGTTTAAAACCTTCAATCTTCTGGGGCGAAGAAAGCACTGTGCGACATTTAGAACTCTGATTTACAAACAGGGTAGTCACAAATTTTCCTGGCTTGAAGACTTCCACAACTTTCCTGATCAGGTCATCATAGGAGGTCTGACTTAAGTTTGTTTCAAAGCTAACATAAGAAAATTCTGGTTCTGGAGTGATGTGAATAGTCCAATAAGTTCCATCCGATTTCATTCCATTCATTGAATACCCACAAGGATTGAACAGTGTGGCATCAATGACAGAACCTGGTATCAGGTCACGAATTCCACTCTCACGAGTGACATCCTTTGCAGTAACACCATCTTTCATGTAGAACTGGTCCATAACTGCTGGGTCAAGCTCACTCATCAGAATTTCCAGGGTTTGATCTGGCTGATTGATTACCTGACTCTCTGGGAAATCCAAAGTATGCAAGTACCAACAATCAGAATTCATGCGTCCCATACAATATGCTGCTCCATTTGGGAAAATTGCATTAAGAAACTCTATTTCTTCCTGGAAATTCCGGTGTGGGTACCCTTGGTGAGAAGGCTTCATGAAATTCTTACGAGAATAAAAGAAGCTTTGAATTGAGTCAAACCCACTGTAATCCCTAGCAAGTTTCAACAGGGGAACCAGTGCTTTCAGCAAGAGGGTGGTACCACATGTCTTCAAAATGAAACGTCTCTTGGAGACAAACATGCTACTCTCACTGAGTACATAAGCTTCCTGCTTGTCAGTTTTTGTCATACTTATGATTGAACATTGCACATCCTTCAAAAGTATGTCCCACTCAGATCTTCTTCACCTCTTTCTCTCCATAATCTCCACAACAACTTCTGGCTCAAGGTGAGGGGGCGGGGTTGGGGTGGTAGTGAAGATGGCCTGCTTCTTGGTCCTCTGGCTAGAAAGTCAAGGCTTTAGTTTCCCCACTCTGCAGCAGTCTGCTACAGGACTGCCTGAGCTTGGGATGGTGCGAAGATCCCCAGATCCTTGGTTTGCATCGGGTTGCTGCCTGGAGAACCAAACCTCCAGCAGCTTCTCGGTCCCTTCGAAAAAATGTGCAGCTTCCATCACCGTGAGACTAGCGAACAACCAACAACCACAGAAAATCAACTAAATTAGATCTCTTCTCCCGCCGCTGCCGCCGCCGCTGCGGATTGTTCCAGCTGTGTTACTAAAGTTCAGGCTCCTTTTTTGCTATAATTTTATATTAACTTTTTTTAAAAAAGGGTTAATAAATTTTCCCGGCTTTTTTTTTTTTTTTTTTTTTGTGAGCGAAAGTTGAACGTGAGTCTGTTGGAAATAGAGGCAGATACAGCTCAGTCTCTTGTAGTCCGCTGTTTCCCTGTTAGAGAGAGTAGAGCAAGCGCTAGCTAATGTCGCCGGCCATACTGTGGGACTTGAGTTTATTTTTGTGTATGTGTTAGGGAGTGTTCTAATTTCATTCTTTTACATATAGCTGTCCAGTTTTCCCAGCACCACTTATTGAAGAGGCTGTCTTTTCTCCATTGTATATTCTTGCCACCTTTATCAAAGATAAGGTGACCATATGTGTGTGGGTTTATCTCTGGGCTTTCTGTCCTGTTCCATTGATTTATATTTCTCTTTTTGTGCCAGTACCATGCTGTCTTTTTTTTTTTTTTAATTTTTAATTCTAGAATTTTTATTTTTTTATTTTATTTTTTAAAATTTTATTTATTTATTTTTGGCTGCGTTGGGTCTTCGTTGCTGCATGCAGGCTTTCTCTAGTTCTGGTGAGTGGGGGCTACTCTTTGTGGTGTGCGACCTTCTCACTGTGGTGACTTCTCTTGTTGCGGAGCATGGGCTCTAGGCACGCAGGCTTCAGTAGTTGTGGCATGTGGGCTCAGTAGTTGTGGCTTGCAGACTCTGGAGTGCAGTTTCAGTATTTGTGGCACACGAGCTTAGTTGCTTAGTTGCACACGCACGGCATGTGGGATCTTCCTGGACCAGGGCTCGAACCCATGTCCCCTGCATTGGCAGGTGGATTCTTAACCACTGCACCACCAGGGAAGTCCCCCATACTGTCTTGATTACTGTAGCTTTGTAGTGTAGTCTGAAGTCAGGGAGCCTGACTCCTCCAGCTCTGTTTTTCTTTCTCAAGATTGCTTTGGCTATTCGGGGTCTTTTGTGTTTCCATACAAATTGTGCAATTTCTTGTTCTAGTTCTGTGAAAAATACCATTGGTAGTTTGATAGGGATTGCATTGAATCTGTAGATTGCTTTGGGTAATATCGTCATTTTCACAATGTTGACTCTTCCAGTTCAAGAACATGGTATATCCCTCCATCTGTTTGTATCATCTTTAATTTCTTTCATCAGTGTCTTATAGTTTTCTCATAGAGGTCTTTTGTCCCCTTAGGTAGGTTTATTCCTAGGTATTTTATTCTTTTTGTTGCAATGGTAAATGGGAGTGTTTCCTTAATTTCTCTTTCAGATTTTTCATCATTAGTGTATAGGAATGCAAGAGATTTCTGTGCATTAATTTTGTATCCTGCTACTTTACCAAATTCATTGATTAGCTCTACTAGTTTTCTGGTGACATCTTTAGGATTCTCTATGTATAGTATCATGTCATCTGCAAACAGTGACAGTTTTACTTCTTCTTTTCCAATTTGGATTCCTTTTATTTCTTTTTCTTCTCTGATTGCCATGGCTAGGACTTCCAAAACTATGTTGAATAATAGTGGTGAGAGTGGGCAACCTTGTCTTGTTCCTGATCTTAGTGGAAATGGTTTCAGTTTTTCACCATTGAGAACGATGTTGGCTGTGGGTTTGTCATATATGGCCTTTATTATGTTGAGGTAAGTTCCCTCTATGCCCACTTTCTGGAGAGTTTTTATCATAAATGGGTGTTGAATTTTGTCAAAAGCTTTTTCTGCATCTATTGAGATTATCATATGGTTTTTCTCCTTCAGTTTGTTAATATGGTGTATATCATTGATTTGTGTATATTGAAGAATCCTTGCATTCCTGGGATAAACCCCTCTTGATCATGGTGTATGATCCATTTAATGTGCTACTGGATTCTGTTTGCTAGTATTTTCTTGAGGATTTTTGCATCTATGTTCATCAGTGATATTGGCCTGTGTTTTCTTTTTTTGTAACATCTTTGTCTGGTTTTGGTATCAGGGTGATAGTGGCCTCTTAGAATGAGTTTGGGAGTGTTCCTCCCTCTGCTATATTTTGGAAGAGTTTGAGAAGGATAGGTGTTAGCTCTTCTCTAAATGTTTGATAGAATTCACTTGTGAAGCCATCTGATCCTGGGCTTTTGTTTGTTGGAAGATTTTTAATCACAGTTTCAATTTCAGTGCTTGTGATTGGTCTGTTTATATTTTCTATTTCTTCCTGGTTTAGTCTCAGAAGGTTGTGCTTTTCTAAGAATTTGTCCATTTTATTGGCATATGGCTGCTTGTAGTAATCTCTCATGATCCTTTGTATTTCTGCAGTGTCAGTTGTTACTTCTCGTTTTTCATTTCTAATTCTGCTGATTTGAGTCTTCTCCCTTTTTTTCTTGATGAGTCTGGCTAATGGTTTTTCAATTTTGTTTATCTTCTCAAAGAACCAGCTTTTAGTTTTATTGATCTTTGTTATCATTTTCTTCATTTCTTTTTCATTTATTTCTGATCTGATCTTTATGATTTGTTTCCTTCTGCTAACTTTGGGGTTTTTTTTGTTCTTCTTTCTCTAATTGCTTTAGGTGTAAGGTGAGGTTGTTTATTTGAGATGTTTCTTGTTTCTTGAGGTAAGATTTTATTGCTATAAACTTCCCTGTTGGAACTGATTTTGCTGCACCCCATAGGCTTTGGGTCATCGTGTTTTCATTGTCATTTGTTTCTAGGTATTTTTTAATTTCCTCTTTGATTTCTTCAGTGATCTCTTGGTTATTTAGTAGTGTATTGTTTAGCCTCCATGTGTTTGTATTTTTTACAGGTTTTTTTCCTGTAATTGATATCTAGTCTCATAGCATTGTGGTCAGAAAAGACACTTGATATAATTTCAGTTTTCTTAAATTTACCAAGGCTTGATTTGTGACCCAAGATATGATCTATCCTTGAGAATGTTTCATGAGCACTTGAGAAGAAAGCATATTCTGTTGTTTTTGTATGGAATGTCGTATAAATATCAATTAAGTCCATCTTGTTTAATGTATCATTTAAAGCTTGTGTTTCCTTATTTATTTTCATTTTGGATGATCTGTCTATTGGTGAAAGTGGGGTGTTAAAGTCACCTATTATTATTGTGCTGCTGTCGATTTTCCCTCTTATGGCTGTTAGCATTTGCCTTATGCATTGAGGTGCTCCTATGTTGGGTGCATAAATATTTACAATTGTTATATCTTCTTCTTGGATTGATCCCTTGATCATTAGGTACTGTCCTTCTTTGTCTCTTGTAATAGTCTTTATTTTAAAGTCTATTGTGTCTGATATGAGAATTGCTACTCCAGCTTTCTTTTCATTTCCATTTGCATGGAATATCTTTTTCCGTCCCCTCACTTTCAGTGTGTATGTGTCCCTAGGTCTGAAGTGGGTCTCTTGTAGACAGCATATATATGGGTCTTATTTTTGTATCCATTCAGCCAGTCTGTGTCTTTTGGTTGGAGCATTTAATCCATTTACATTTAAGGTAGTTACCGATATGTATGTTCCTGTTATCATTTTCCTAATTGTTTTGGGTTTGTTATTATAGGTCTTTTCCTTCTCTTGTGTTTTCTGCCTAGAGAAGTTCCTTTAGCATTTGTTGTAAAGCTGGTTTGGTGGTCCTGAATTCTCTTAGCTTTTGCTTGTCTGTAAAGGTTTTAATTTCTCCGTTGAATCTGAATGAGATCCTTGCTTGGTAGAGTAATCTTGGTTGTAGGTTTTTCCCTTTCATCACTTTAAATATGTCCTGTCGCTCCCTTCTGGCTTGCAGAGTTTCTGCTGAAAGATCAGCTGTTAACCTTATTGGGATTCCCTTGTATGTTATTTGGTGCTTTTCCCTTGCTGCTTTCAATATTTTTTCTTTGTACTTAATTTTTGATAGTTTGATTAATATGTGTCTTGGCGTGTTTCTCCTTGGATTTATCCTGTATGGGACTCTCTGCGCTTCCAGGAGTTGATTGACTATTTCATGTCCCATATTAGGGAAGTTTTCAAGTATAATCTCTTCAAATATTTTCTCAGTCCCTTTCTTTTTCTCTTCTTCTTCTGGGACCCCTGTAATTCGAATGTTGGTGCATTTAACATTGTCCCAGAGATCTCTGAGACTGTCCTCAATTCTTTTCATTCTTTTTTCTTTATTCTGCTCTGCAGTGGTTATTTCCACTATTTTATCTTCCAGGTCACTTATCCGTTCTTCTACCTCAGTTATTCTGCTATTGATTCCTTCTAGAGAATTTTTAATTTCATTTATTGTGTTGTTCATCATTGTTTGTTTGCTCTTTAGTTCTTCTAGGTCCTTGTTAAGGGTTTCTTGTATTTTCTCCATTCTCTTTCCAAGATTTTGGATCATCTTTACTATCATTACTCTGAATTCTTTTTCAGGTAGGCTGCCTATTTCCTCTTCATTTGTTTGGTCTGGTGCGTTTTTACCTTGCTCCTTTATCTGCTGTGTATTTCTCTGTCTTCTCATTTTGCTTAACTTACTATGTTTGGGGTCTCCTTTTCTCAGGCTGCAGGTTCGTAGTTCCCATTGTATTTGGTGTCTGCTCCCAGTGGGTAAGGCTTGGTTCAGTGGGTTGTGTAGGTTTCCTGGTGGAGGAGTTGGTGCCTGTGTTCTGGTGGATGAGGCTGAATCTTGTCTTTCTGGTGCGCAGGACTGCGTCTGTTGGTGTGTTTTGGGGTGTGTGTGAACTTAGTATGATTTTAGGCAGCCTCTCTGCTAATGGGTGGTGTTGTGTTCCTGTCTTGCTAGTTGTTTGGCATGGGGTGTCCAGCACTGGAGCTTGCTGGTTGTTGAGTGGAGCTGGGTCTTAGTGTTGAGACGGAGATCTTTGGGAGAGCTCTCGCCGATTGATAGTATGTGGGGACAGGAGGTCTCTGGTGGTCCAATGTCCTGAACTCGGCTCACCCACCTCAGAGGCTCAGGCCTGACACCTGGCCAGAGCACCAAGACCCTGTCAGCCACACGGCCAGACAAGCAAAGTTGAGAGTCAAAGAAAATTTTCATTCTCTCATTTCATGGCATAGCAACATTGCTATCCTTGATTTTCACAACAGATGCAGAGGTCTTATGGTATGTTTACCTCTTAGAATAAGCCAATTTGAATCTTGTTTCATAAGAAGTTCTTCATAAGATCCCCAAAGATGATCTCCCATAGTCTTGTGGTAATTTCATAGCTACCTTCTGTTGCTATGGCATGGAGCTCGACTGTTGTGAGCATCAGCTTCAAACGCCAGAGACCTGTTTTTCACTCTCTTGATGGCACTGTTTGCAGCCTAAAAGTTTTTAATTTTGATGAAATCCACTTTTTCTATTTTTATTTTGTTGGTTGTGCTGTTAGTTTTGTATCTAAGAAGTCTTTGCCTAAACCAAGATCATGAAGTTTAGTCCTATGTTTTCTTCTAAGACTTCTATAGTTTTAATTCTTACATTTAGGTCTGTGGTTCATTTCAAGTTAATTTTTGTTCATGGTGTGAGGAAGGAGTACAAATTCATTCTTCTGCATGTGGATATTCAGTTGTTCTAGTACCATATGTTGAAAAGACTATTCTTTCTCCCATTTAATTGTCTTAGCAGGACTAACTCTTTTATTTTTCTCATTATGTGTGATGTGTTCCTATAAAAAATTAAATGGCATGTAAATAAATAATATAAAAAGTAAAAGGCCCTTAGAATTCTACCTCCAAAGATAATAACTGTTAATACTATAAACGAGTGGTCTGGAATAACTGATCTCTAAGGGACCTTCCACACCTATGTGTATATAAAATTTAATGAGGTACAAATTATTCCCAGAAATACTATTTAGCATAACTTCCTATTTAACATGAGTTATTCCCTGAAGGACTCAAAGGAAGGGCCTAGTGGCCCAGTGATGTATCTATCATCTTGTTATTACTCTATACCAGGAGAACCCACTTTAAGCTATTAATACTTTTATTTTTTTTATTTTTATTTTTTATTTTTTTAATACTTTTATTAAAATATACAGATCTTTCCTGGAATACCCATCTGTTCTTTTTTTTTTCCTACTTTGCTTTCTTCATTATGCCAAGCAAACATGCTCCTAAATGCTACTTGCACTCATCTCCTCTGCACTGGAGAGGGCATCACATCTCAATAGCAATAAAAAGGAGTAGCTAAGAGCACAGAGTCAGACTGCCCTGTTTATTTTTTTATTTTTAAAAATTATTTATTTATTTATTTATGGCTGCATTGGGACTTCGTTGCTTCGCGTGGGCTCTGGTTGCGGTGAGCGGGGGCTACTCTTTTATTTTATTTATTTTTTTAATTCTGAAAGACATATAAGAAACTATAGATGAGTGATTCTTTTTTTTTATAAGCAGATATTCATTTTTAATTATTTATTTATTTATTTTTGGCTGTGTTGGGTCTTCGTTTCTGTGTGAGGGCTTTCTCCAGTTGCGGCAAGTGGGGGCCACTCTTCATCACAGTGCGTGAACCTCTCACTATAGTGGACTCTCTTGTTGCAGAGCACAGGCTCCAGACGCGCAGGCTCAGTAGTTGTGGCTCACGGGGCTAGTTGCTCCGTGGCATGTGGGATCTTCCCAGACCTGGGCTCGAACCCGTGTCCCCTGCTTCGGCAAGCAGATTCTCAACCACTGCGCCGCCAGGGAAGCCCAGCGGGGGCTACTCTTCGTTGTGGTACACGGGCTTCTCATTGTGGTGGCTTCTCTTGTTGCAGAGCGTGGGCTGTAGGCGTGCGGGCTTCAGTAAGAATGATAAAAGATTGTGTTCACCAGGAAGATATACAACTCTAAGTTTATACTAACCTAATAACTTAGCCTCAAATAAAACAAAAATTTATAGAACTAATAGGAGAAATAGGCAAATACAGAATCATATTGAGAGCTTTTCAAAATACCTCTCTCAGTAATTTATGGAATGCAAACTGTATCACTAAGGATATATATTTGGATATACAAACCAGTGAACTTGGCTTAATTGACACATAGAACATCACACCTTGAAATTACAGTTCTTAATTCTTCTTAAATATGCACAGAACATTTAAACAATTTGACCATGTTCTGGATAGCTATTGCTGCATTACAAATTATAATTAAATGTAGAACTCAAAATAACAATTTATTATTATTATTATTATTTTTGGCTACACTGCACAGCTTGTGGGATCTTAGTTCCCCGACCAGGGATCGAACCCGGGGCCCTCGGCAGTGAAAGCGCAGAGCCCTAACCACTGAACCGCCAGGGAATTCCCAGCAATTTATTATTATTATTATCTTTATTATTATTATCTTTCAAGGTTCTGTGGGTTGACTGGGCTCAGATGGGTGGTTTTCACTTGTCGTCTCCTATGTGACTGCAGACAGATATCCAAGATGGCTCCTTTAGTCACATGTCCTGGCATCTTGGTGCTCCTTGCCCTCTCTTTCTCTTCTCAATGTATCTCATCCTCCACGTCTTTCCACATGGCTTGAGTCTTTCACAGCTTGGTGTTCTCAGGGTAGTCAACCTTCTTACATGGTGGCCATCTTCCAAGAAGCTGGAAGCAAAAGCTGCCAGGACAGCTATTTTATCCTGGTTAGTTACAGGCCTTCCTAGATTAAAGGGGATGAAAACATAGACTCGCCCCTTGATGGGCCAGTGGCAAAGTCACATAGCAAAAGGGTATGTGGCATTGGGATATTGTTGTGGCCATCTCTGGAAAATATAATCTTCTACAGACCATATGCTGGGCCATAAAGCTAGTCTCAACAAATTTCAAATAATTGAAATAGTCAAAGTATGTTCTCTAACCACAGTACAATTAAGCAAGAAATCAATGAAAATAATAACTGGAAAACCCTCATATTTGAATAATAAGAGATATAAATACATCTAAATGACCCATGCATCAAAAAAGAAATCACAGTGGAAATTAGAAAATATTTTAAACTAAATGATAATAAAATACAAAAGTTGTGGAATGCAGCAAGCAAAACATGTGGGATGTGTGCTCTAGGAAGTTGTATAGTCTTAAATACACACTTTAGACAGGAACAAAGGCTAAAAATCGATCTAATAACCATCCATCTCAAGAAACTAGAAAAAAAATCACCAAAAACCCCCAAGAAAAATAGAAGGAAGGGAATAATATGGATAAGATGAGAAATTAATGAAATAAGAAACAAACCTATAATAGAAAGGAACAACAAATCAAGAAAATATTTCTTTGAAAAGACTAATTAAATTGGTACATTTCTGGTAAGACTAGTTAAGAAAAAGAGAAAGAAGCACATAAAACCAATAGCAGAAATGAAGAGGAATACATCTCAGGCCCAATAGACCTTAAAAAAATTATGAGAGAAATTTGACTAAATTTATGCCAGTAAGTTTGATGGTTTAAATGAACTGTCTAAATTCATAGGAAATATATTTTACTAAAACTGACACACAGAAAAGAGGAAATCTGATTAGTCTTATAACTATAAAAAATATGAATTTATAAGGTAAAAAACTTTCTACAGCCCCATGAGTTACTAGTGTTGTGATCTTGCCAAGCTATGTACCTGTTTCCCCATATGAGAAATGAAGATAATAACATAATGTCATAGGTAACACTGTGAGGATTAAATGAGATAATGCCTGTAAAAACACTTTGCCCATGGCCTAGTAGTTGCCACCTGCTCAGTGTAAGCTAGCCATTGAGTCTCCTTTACAGCTCTGGGTGTGTATCACTGAATGCAAAAACGTGCTCTGCAGGTGCCCTAGTATGCGTGTTCTGAAAGGTAAAAGGGCCTGGTCTCTCTTTTTCTGAAGTAAGAGTGGTCGGGGGCACTAGATGCATTTGAAATTTTAAAATAAAATTGAAAGTAAATCAGTTTTGTCCTTAAATCAGATTATTTCTGCTTTCCTTTTGTACACCTGCCTCAGTGTACAATTTTTCCTGCCGTTGTGGGTGCAACTTTTGTGTGCAGAACTGCCTACACACCTCCAGGCATGAATCTCGACTTTAGTGGCTTGGAAAAGGCTATCAGAACTTGTAATTTACACTCCAACCCAGTCAATGGCTGTTTCCATTCTTCTTCTGTCTCCCAGACTGTTGTCTGATTCTTGTTCTTACTGCTCCTTGATCTCCGGACTTTCAGTACTTTCTAGCCAGAATATCGCCCATGTCACATAAAGTTCTTTTTGCCTTATCTGATCTCTGCTCATACTTTGTCACTCTGGGGCTTTGCTCAGATCTGGTTGTGTAACATTCTTTAGGAGATTTCCCTTTCCTTGGTCGGAGGACTCTTCATACCTCTAGTCCCTGCCTCTGCCGCTTTTTTGAGTTTGTGACACAGACTTACCTCACCACCTGGAATTGCCAGCTTTGCTCCCTCTCCAGGCGAGTTCTTCTTCGCAGCATTGCCTTCTTAAACAAGAGTTTAAGAAGGAGCTGTGTATATGTCAATCCCAATGTCCCAATTTATCCCTCCCTCTCACCGCGCCGGCCCCCCGTAACCGTAGGTTTGTTTTCTACATCTGTGACTCTATTTCTGTCTTGTAAATAACAAGATTGTAAATCAACAATATTCCAATAAAATTTTTTTAAAAAAAGAAGAAGGACCTATGGAGCCCTCACCTCTCTCATGGGGTTTTTTTCTCTGCCACCCTGTGATTTCTTCCACCCTGCTCTTTGGAGTCCATTTCATTTACTTGTCTTAATTAGTCTCTTCACCACACCTCCTCTGCATTGTGTTTCCTCCTCATCTGTCAAATTTTTAAAGCTGTTTCTTTCCCTCCCTCCATTCCAACTGTTCAAATCCTGTCCTACCTTCAAGTATCATCTCAAAGGATAAGTCTGAATGAAGGTTCTTTTGCAAGTGCCTCTTCTTGCCCCCCTCTCCCCACAGGACTGTTTATTCTACTTATAGCACTTAGTTTACTCAATCTAAAATTATAATTATTTGTGTATAATTATTTGTACTCTCTACTAGATACTTAGGGACTTGAGGGCAAGGATACTTTTTACTCATCTTTGCAGCTCCCAAAGCACCCAGCATGGTGCCTGGCACATGGGAGCTGTTCAGGGACTATTTGTTAAATTGAATTCATGAACATGAGACCCCAGAGGATAAAGGCAAGTGTTTCCCTCAGTTTTCAGGCTGAGACCAACAGTGCCCTGAGTGGCTTCATTGTTTAATCAGGAAATGGGTTGTATGAATCTGAAGGTCCCAGATGAAACGAAGGCTTCCATAAAGCATGTTCATCAATCTTGTAAGAATTGTCTCATTCATTCATCAACAAACGCCTATTGAGACTAAGTGCTAAACCTAGTGAAGAGATATGACAGGGAATAGGACAAATGCCATTAAGGCATTAGTAATCTTGTTTAGGAGTTTGAAACATAAACATCTGACTGTAAGGCAAAGTGAAATAGGTACTATAATAAAGTATAGACCAAATTCTCTGAGAACATTAGTCCTTGATTTCAGGAGGGGGAAGGTAGGGGGACATTGGAATAGATGATGATGGCTCAGAAGAAGAGCAACTTTGTTTTTCCCATTGGACTCATAGCATCAGCGTGACAACAAGGCCCCTGAACTTTTCTGGCTCACCCCTCAAATCTCTGCACCTGATGGGAATGGGAGGTAACAATGGGAAGGAGGAAGCAAGTCAGGTTACTCTAGACCTGAGCTGTCTAATACAGTAGCCACCAGCCAGATGTAGCTACTACTGGACGCTTGAAATGTGGCTAATCTGAATTGAGATGTACCTAAATATAAAATATTCAGTGGATTGTTGAAAACTTAGTACAAAAAATTAATTTTATATTGATTACATGTTGAAACTAATATTTTGAATATATTGGGTCAAATACAATATATTCTTAAAATTAATTTCACCTGTTTCTTTTTACCTTTTTAATGTGACTACTTGACAATTTAAAATTAGATACAGCAGGACTTCCCTGGTGGCGCAGTGGTTAAGAATCCGCCTGCCGGGCTTCCCTGGTGGCGCAGTGGTTGAGAATCTGCCTGCCAATGCAGGGGACACAGGTTCGAGCCCTGGTCTGGGAAGATCCCACATGCCGCGGAGCAACTAGGCCCGTGAGCCACAACTACTGAGCCTGCGCGTCTGGAGCCTGTGCTCCGCAACAAGAGAGGCCATGATAGTGAGAGGCCCAAGCACCGCGATGAAGAGTGGCCCCTGCTTGCCGCAACTAGAGAAAGCCCTCGCACAGAAACGAAGACCCGACACAGCCAAAAATAAATAAATAAGTAAATTTATTAAAAAAAAAAAAAAAAAAGAATCCGCCTGCCAATGCAGGGGACACAAGTTTGAGCCCTGGTCTGGGAAGATCCCACATGCCACACAACTAAGCCCGTGGGCCACAGCTACTGAGCCTGCGCTCTAGAGCCTGTGAGCTACAACTATTGAAGCCCGTGCACCTAGAGCCGGTGCTCCGCAACGAAGAGAAGCCACCGCATTGAGAAGCCCGTGCACCACAACGAAGAGTAGCCCCTGCTTGCCGCAACTAGAGAAAGCCCGCGCACAGCAACGAAGACCCAACGCAGCCAAAAATGAAATAAATAAATTAATTAATTAATTTTAAAAAATAGATACAGGGTTTGCATTATACTTCTGTTGGGCAGCACTGTTCTGAAGTCTGTTCCCCAGGTTCAGGGAACCTAGAAAATTTGGAAAACACAGACAGATTTTGATACTGAACCAGGACCCAGGCCCAGTGGTATTTACCATTCCTGACCTGGATCCAAACCTTCAGGGACTTCAGTCATCACTTGGGTCTGGGCTGGGGCAGAGAGTTTGGCCACAGATGGGAAAGTTGGTTCTCTCCCTACTGCATTTCCCTGTGACTAAGGTCACAGGGACAAACATGACAGGGAGTTGGTTTGTCTTCTGTGTTTCTTTCAAGCAGCTTCCTTGAAGTTTCTGAGAGGCAAAGATAAGGGGCTGGTCTGGTGGAGTCTTCCATAATAACAACTAGGCCTTTGATCATTAATCAGTTAGGTTGGTATACTGCTTGCCCAAGGTGGGGGTGGGACTTATATCAAATTGCTGACTGATCTTTAAAGATCTTTAAGATGATCTGCATTACTAAAATAAAACCCTGAGGGTGTGAGAACAACAAAGTCTTAGTGGAGGAGCTTCAGCCCTTGATAACACAGTAAAGCTGCCCATCATGGGCATCTAGGTTCCCAAGTGCCCTACCCTACCCTACTGCTTTTACCCTTTGGTTCTGATCTCCCACAGCCCTCTGACTAATGCTTTCAGATTCTGCCCACCACCCTTAATATTCTCTCCAAGGTATTCCCTGTGCCAGGAATAGTCTCCTGTTTCCCTTAAGCCCCACTGTTTCATGATCCATTTTTAAAAATGAGATGAAACTACCACATGGATTCTTTTTGGTTTTTTTTAATTTTTTTAAAAATTATTTATTTATTTATTTATTTTTGGCTGCGTTGGGTCTTCGTTTCTGTACGTGGGCTTTCTCTAGTTGTGGCAAGTGGGGGCCACTCTTCATCGCGGTGCGCGGGCCTCTCACTATTGCGGCCTCTCTTGTTGTGGAGCACAAGCTCCAGACGCGCAGGCTCAGTAGTTGTGGCTCACGGGCCCAGTTGCTCCGTGGCATGTGGGATCTTCCCAGACCAGGGCTCGAACCCGTGTCCCCTGCATTGGCAGGCAGATTCTCAACCACTGAGCCACCAGGGAAGCCCTCTTTTTGTTTTAATTAAGCTCTTTTGTAAGAGATAAGGATTAATAGTCCAGCTCAAGTAATAGGAGTTTATTTTAAGATGGCATGTAGCAATAAGGAAGATAGGCAAACCATGGCAATCCAAGAACAGGGAATCTTCTGGGTGCAAGATGGCTCTAGGAATCTCAGTGACAGGAGTTAATAGATCTTCATTGTACTGTTCTTCTGTTTGTGACTTATCTACTAAGACTTTGCTTATTAGGGGAGTTACCACCTCTCCTGACTTCATCAGCATCCATTCGATATCTCCTCTTGACCTCACTACTTTTGTATACTCATAGTTTCTGTTTCCTCATAACTTAGCCCTACTGAAGAACTACAACTTGCTTCTGGCCCCACAACTTCCTCCCTCCTTATGTCTTTTTAGCTTCAGTTCCTGCCCCTAATTTCTTGATTCTCTTCTTACTTCCCATTTCAGATTGTAGAGAGCAACCTGCTGCTACCTTACTTTTTAGGCAGAACTTTCTCCACTAAGCTACATCATTAGTATCTGATCAGCCTGTGGATCTAGCTGACTTTGGGGAATTGGGTGCCCACACATGGTCCAATCAACTGTGGACCAACTAGGCTGCCCAAGTTCTTTCTCAACAAGGACTGTGAGAATACCAGTCACCATGATTGCCGTGTCCAAGATACTTTCACTTATGTCATCTCATTTTAATCCTTATAATAATCCTGACAATAGATACCATCCTATTTTCTATAGATGAAGAATCTAGGGAACAGAGAGATTAACTAAGGCAAAGTCAGCATGCAATCTCAAATCTGCCGTCAGAAATCACCATGCAGAAGCCTCAAGGAAGCATGTTAAGTGAATTCTCTTGAAACAAAATTACAAGGCAGGGAGATGTCAGAGGTTGGACAGCACTGCTGCTGCCCTATGCTCCTCCCACAACTGCATAAAGGACAGGTTTTCCTAGGAGAACTAACCCATGGTTAGTGTGTATGTGTGTAGGGGGGGCATCCTGTGCATTCAAACCCGGGATATTACTTAGAATAAAGCCTGATGGATAAAGTCTAAGACAAATCCGTCTTATACCATAATCCACCTTAAGGTAAATGGTAAATACAGATGTATCATCTTAATGTAAAAATCCAGATTTACAAAACAAGTCAATGAAAATATAATTTTTTTTTCCTGTTGCAACTTCTTTCCACCTTATTCTGGACCCTGGGTTATGGGATTGGTGTAGGAGTGGTTTGAGGGAAGCCCCAGGCTTAAGGCCCTTCAGATTTCTCCCTGTCCCAGAATAAAAGTCAGGAAGATTCTGCACATGTGGGTACAGGGTGAGTGTGGTGGGACAAACTGAGGGTGGTAAATCAGTAAGTATCTACTTACTAATACACTTCTCCCTGACAGATGAGGAGATGGGAAAAGGTGAGAGTTGGGTGAAATAATATAAGGGAAGCCTTTAGAATAATGCCTGGCTGTATTAGTTTTCTATGGCTGCTGTAATAAATTACCACAAACTTACTCACTTAAAACAACACAGATTTGGGAGTGACATCACCAAGATGGAGTAGGAGATTCTGCCTCCATTCCCCGACAAAGATCAGCAATTAGACAGCTATCCATGAATAAACACAGCTCTGGAGAGCTCTGGAGTCCACTTAAGACTATTGAACAAAACACTTGAGAATAACCACAGGAAAAGGGAAGGAAGACAGCTTCATTTGTCTGCATGAACCCATCTCCCAAGCTAGCATTGCTCAGCACCAAGACAGAACTCTCCAGCTAGGACTCACCAGGAAAGGAAGAACAGGGTGAGCAACCAGCTTCTGCAGCCTTTTGGGGCATCACATGAAGGACCTGCTTCAGTTTCACCCCACTCAGAGACTGGCAAAGCTGAGATGTATAAAGATGGCTAGGAATAGGGAAGAAAAGTGGGGGTTCCAGTAGCAGTCATGCAGTCAGAGCAACCACAGTTCCCAGGTCACCCCTGCTCCACAGGTGACCCCAACAGCTTTCAACACTGAAGAAACCAACAGCCCCAACATCTGCTGGGGATCCCCTGCAGATTTCACTGGCTTTTATCCACAGGTAGTTGCATTTGCTAATGCCAGCTTCCTGAGTCCCTCCCCTTGCCCACTGGAGCTCGGGAAGTGCCCTGGCAGCCAGCCCAGGCCTCTGCAGCACATGAATGCAAGATGCCAAGCTAGACCTCTGCAGCTGACCCCTGTCACTGTGCATGCACTTGGGGATAGCCCCTCCATCTGTGTATTTGCATGCCACTGGCCTGTTGCCTGTCACCAGACTCCACTATTGTATGGATGTCCATGAGGAGACTATGCAGCCAACGGACAGCACACCAATGACTTGGGACCATGCAGCTGCTTGTGGGCCTGGATCAGGCCCTGTCTTCTGTCACTGACCTTCACCACAACACTCACCTGCAGCTAGCCCCTCCAGCTGCATACCTGTGTACCCTTGGTCCAATCCCAGGTGGGCTCCACTGCCATGTGCCCATGGTGAGACCCAGCAGCCATGGTAGTGCACACAGACAGCCAGAGCCCCTGCAGGTGCCAGTGTGTACACAGTTGGCCCTGGCCCTTGCTGCCTGCCCTGATCCCAACCACTACATGTGTGTTCAATTACCCCCTGCCACTACAGGCACCAACAGCTGGCCCCCACAGCTGACTGTGTGCATACTATCAGCTCCAGCCATCACTGCTGCTTGCCCTGGTCGATAGCTGCTGGATCTGGAGGCACTGCTGAGGACCCCAACAGCCCTTGCAGTCTCTGCGGACTCCCAACAGCCCTTGTCAAGGGCCATGCAGTTGTAGATGATGTGGACCCCAATGGCCTGAGCCAGTGAGTCACCATGACCCCCAGACCTGGTGCCACTAGACCTGCCTTATAAGAAATGCTGGAAGAAGTTCTTCAAGCTGAAATGAAAGGATGCTAACTAGTATCAGGAAAATATATGAAAATAAACATCATACTGGTAAAGGCAAGCATATAGTCAGATTCAGAATACTCTAGTACTATAATATGGTGGTATGTTGACCACTGAACTCTAATATAAAGGTTGAAGGACAAAAGTATTAAAAATAGCTATAAGTACAATAATTTGTTAGTGGATACATGATATAAAAGATGTATAGTGTGACATCAAAAACCATAAAACATAAAATGGGAATAAAAGGGTATAGTTTTTGCATATGATTGAAGTTTAGTTATCATCAGCTTAAAATGGACTGTAATATCTATGTTTCAAGTAAGCCTCAGGGTAACCACAAAACAAAAACCTATAATAGATACACACAAGATAAGGAGAAGGGAACCAAGTATACCACTATGGAAAATCATCAATTCACGAAGGAAGACAGCAAGAGAGGAAGAAAGGAACTTCATAACAGCCAGAAAACAATGAATAAGATGGCAATAGTAAGTCCTTTCTTATCAATAATTACTTTAAATGGATTAAGTGCTGCAATAAAAAGGCATAGAGTGAATGGATGAAAAAACAAGATCCACCTATATGCTGCCTATAAGAGACTCGCTTCAGCTTCAAGGACACACATAGGCTCAAAGTGAAGGGATGGAAAAAGATATTCCATGCAAGTGGAAATGAGGAGAACAGGGGTAGCTATACTTATATCAGACAAAAGAGAATTTAAGTCAAAAACTATAACAAGTGACAAAGAAGGTCATTATATAATGATAAAGAAGTCAGTTCATCAAGAGGATATAACAGTTGTAAATATACACATGCCCAATATTGGAGCACCTAAATATATTAAGCAAATACTAACACATCTGAAGGGAAGAATGGACAACAATACAGTAATAGTAAAGGACTTAAATACCTCACTTTCAACAATGAATAGATCATTCATGGGCTTCCCTGGTGGCACAGTGGTTAAGAATCCGCCTGCCAATGCAGGGGACACGGGTTCGAGCCCTGATCCAGGAAGATCCCACATGCCGCAGAGCAACTAAGCCTGTACGCCACAACTACTGAGCCTGCGCTCTAGAGCCCGTGAGCCACAAATACTGAGCCCACGTGCCGCAACTACTGAAGCCCGTGCATGCTGGGGCCTGCGTGCCGCAACTCCTGAGCCTGTGTGCTGCAGCTACTGAAGCCCATGCACCTAGAGCCTGTGCCCCACAACAAGAGAAGCCACCGCAATGAGAAGCCTGTGCACCGCAACAAAGAGTAGACGCCACTTGCCGCAACTAGAGAAAGCCCACGCGCAGCAACGAAGACCCAACACAGCCAAAAATACATTAAAAAAATTTTTTTTAAATAGATCATTCAGACAGAAAATCAATAAGGAAACATTGTACTTGAACTATATTTTAGACCAAGTGAACATAGAGGACATGTATAGAACATCCAATAGCAACAGAATGCACATTCATTTCAAGCACACTTGGAACATTCTCCAAGATCATACATTAGGTCACAGAACAAGTCTCATCAAACTAAAAAAGACTAAAACTATACCAACTATCTTTTCCGACCGCAATGGTATGAAACTAGAAATAATAGGAGGAAACTGGAAAATTCACAAATACATGGAAATTAAATAACATAGTCCTGAACAACCAGTGGGTCAAAGATAAAATCAAAAGGGAAATAAAAAAATAAATTGAAACAAACACAGCATGCCAAAACTTATGAGATACAGCAAAAGCAGTGCAAAGAGGAAAGTTTATAGGCATAAATGCCTACATTAAGAAAAAAGAAAGATCTCAAATAAACAATCTAACTTTATACCTCAAGGAACTAAAAAAAGAAAAACAAACTAAACCCACAGTTAGCAAAAGGAAGGAGATAACAAAGATCAGAGCAGAAATAAGTGAAATAGAGAATAGAAAAACAATAGAAAAGATCAACAAAAATGCGTTGTTTTTTTAAAAAAAGATAAACATAACTGGGAATTCCCTGGTGGTCAACTGGTTAGGACTATGCACTTTCACTGCTGAGGGCAAAGGTTTAACCCCTGGTCGGGGAATTAAGATCCCACAAGCCGTGCAGTGCAGCAAAAAAAAACAAAAAAACAAAAAAAAGGATAAACAAAACTGACAAACCTTTATAGATTTACCAAGAAAAAAAAGAGAGAGGACTCAAATAAATTGAATTATAAAAGAAAAATGAGACACTACAACTGATACCACAGAAATACAAAGGATCATAAGAGACTACTATGAAAAATTATACACCAACAAATTGGATAACTTAGAAGAAATGGATAAATTCCTAGAAACATGCAATCTACCGACTCTGAATCATGAAGAAATAGAAAATCTGAATAGACCAATAACAAGTAAGGAAACTGAATCAGTAGTCGAAACCTCACAACAAAGAAAAGCCTAGGACCAGATGGCTTCACAGGTGAATTCTTCCAAACATTCAAAAAAGAATTAATAATCTTCTCAAAATCTTCCAAAAACTTGAAGAAGGGGGAACACTTCCAAACTCATTTTACAAGGCTTACATTACTGTGATGTCAAAGCCAGATAAAGACATTACAGGAGGGAGTTCCCTGGCGGTCCAGTGGTTAGGACTCTGGGCTTTCACTCCCGGGGCCCAGGTTCGATCCCTGGTTGGGGAACTAAGATCCCGTAAGCGGCACGGACAAATTAAAAATTAAAAAAAAAGACATTACAGGATATGAAACCTATAGACCAATATCCCTACAGACCAGATGAATATAGATGCAAAAATTCTCAACAAGATACTAGCAAACCAAATTCAACAGTGTATTAAACATAATGCAAATCAAAATGAATAAGTTTTGAAGATCTTAATATACAGCTTGGTGACTACAGCAAGTAACTTGAAGTATACTTGAAAGTTGCTATGAGAGTAGAGCTTTAATGTTCTCACTATAACAACAACAAAATGGTAATTATATGAGCTAAAGGATGAGCTAAAGCTAAATTAGCCCTATTGTGGTAAACATCTCATAATATAAACATGTATCAAATCATCACATTGTACACCTTAAACTTACACAGTGTTATATGTCAATTACACCTCAATAAATCTGGAAAAAAACACCAACACCAACACACATTTATTCTCTTACAGTTCTGAAGGTCAGTAGTCTGAAATCAGTTTCTCTGGGCCAAAATCAAGGTGTCTGCAATGCCACACTTCCTCCCGAGGCTCTATGGAAGAATCTATGTCCTCATCTTTTCCAGGATCTAGAGCTGTATCTTTGGTGGCACCTTCCTCCATTCTGAAAGCCAGCAGTGTAGCATATTGCTTCAGTCCTCACACTGATGGTAAAATCTCCCTCGACTTCCCTCTCTTAAGGACACCTACAATTACATTTACTGTCTACCAATTTAATCCAGGATAATTTCCCCCATCTCAAAATCCTCAGTTTAATCACATCTGCAAAGTCTGTTTGCCATATGAAGTAACATCCACAGGTTCCAGGGATTAGCACCTGGATATATTTGGGGGCCATTATTCAGCCTGCCACATCGGCATAAAGTAAATGCTTACGAAACATTAGCTATTATTATTACTGTGCTAAGCACTTCATAATGTATTATCTCATTTAATCCTCAGTACAACCCTATGAGGTAGAGACTATATTTATCCCTATCTTACAGAGAAGAGGTTTGAGAGCTTATATAGTTCCTAAAATCAAATGGTAAGTGGAATTCCAATGTTAAGAGACTAACTCCAGAGCCCATGCTCTTGGCTTCTATCACAGGCTGGCTTTGAGGAGCATATCTATTACTCCCCTTGCAATAACAGTGAAGCTCCAGCCTATTTTTCTATTTGAGTCATTTGAGTTGATGCATATTTTCTTGGGGAAGGGAGATCCTTCCCCATGGACTGTCATCTTTTTCAGGACAAGGGAGTCTGTCATGCACCTTGTCTTGTGGTTGTTGCTCTGCATGTACTGAAAACAAATCAATGTTGATTTAACTGCTAAAGCTGGAGACCATGAAGATAATTAAGTGCAAACAATACTGATCAAACAGAACAAAATCTACATCCTTATTGTGCCACCCTTAGAAGCTGACATAGTGAGGGGGGGAGTTGAAATTGAGAAGTTTAGTTTCATCTTCTAAAGGTCAGCAGGTATATTGGTGTCTGGGACATGTAGAAATTAGAACAACCACTCTTCAAGAAAACATCTTCTCATTTTATTCTATGAAGAATACATAGTGGTTGTTTAAAAAGTAAATTTATTTATTTATTTTTGGCTGCATTGGGTCTTCATTGTTACGGCAGGCTTTCTGTACTTGCGGCGAGCGGGGGCTACTCTTCATTGTGGTGTGCTGGCTTCTCATTGCAGTGGCTTCTCGTTGCAGAGCACGGGCTCTAGGCGCGTGGGCTTCAGGAGTTGTGGCGCATGGGCTTAGTTGTTCCATGGCATGTGGGATCTTCCCGGACCAGGGCCCAAACCCATGTCCCCTTCATTGGCAGGTGAATTCTTAACCACTGCACCACCAGGGAAGTCCTACATAGTGTTTTGTTAATGCAGCATGTTCTGGTCTCTCTGGCATGTTGGGACTGTGGTTAAACTCAGTATAGCATGGGGATGGGTAGGAGATGGACGTCATTCAACAGAAGATGGTCAAACCAGGGAATGAACTATGAAGAAAGAGGTATCCACAAGGTCAACGTGATAAGTATTCTGAGTGACAGTGGGGAAAAGCACTGTGTGAAGGAGAAGAAAGGTAATGGAAGTATGTGATGTTGGAACTGCGTTCCCGGGAGATAATGAAACATGAAGAAAGAGAAGAAAAGAGAGGCTTAGAGCTAGGCAATGAGAAGGAGAAAGAGCTTGGTTAATACAAGATTTTTTTCTAAAACATGAGAGAAGGAACCAGAAGTGACCATATAAAAATTAATAATCCTGTTTTCCTTCAGAAGGGGTAAGGGCTAGTTAGTATTTGGTAACTCTGAAAAATCATCATCACAACCTTGTCTTTGATGAATCATGTAGCAGCCACCCCAGAAACCTGAATCACCAAAGCCTCCTCTTCCCTCCTTATTTTCACGTAACTTGAGTAGATTGGGGTGGGAGGAAAAGATGGAAACTACAAACAGTAACCAAGTATCCTCACCAGCAACTCCAAGGCACTAGGGGAAGTGAGGTGGACAAGGTCCTGGTCTAGGATGTTTAGATTTCCACCCATACAGCTCTAAGGGAATTGACTGGATACACTGTTGGCTCACCAGTATCTCCCCTTCCTGTGGGCACATCTATGTGGAAGTCAAAACGTCACCAGAAGATTGTTTCAGAAGCATGAAACCAGGGAGTGGGGGAGGGGATTGTTCCAATGGCTGATGCCAGCCTTCTTTGTGGCCTGATGCCTCTACATCTGTCATGGGGATGTTCCATCTATAGAGACTGGCTCCTCATACTCTCAGGTCAGGAAACTATCTTTCTAGGGTGTTTTTGGAAACAAAGTACCCCTTCTGCTAGCACATTTTTTTTTCTTCTCACATTACTACGCAACTGATTTAGGTTTAAATTTAACCTAATCCAGTCCCATCCTATTTTCCTGAAATGACAATATACCCATGTCACTTTAATTTGATCTGGGTGAGACTCATCTATTACACATTCACAAATAATCCCTTTGGCTGTGTCGTTTCTCCTGGTGTCTGATCTCATCCCTTTTATCTGGATCTTATTGATTTTATCCTAAGTTCGAGGATACATTGGGGTGTCAACCCAACATATTGTCCGTATAAATACTGTCTCATTGATTCCGCAAATGATCATTATGGAGTAGTTAGTGTTATTCTCATTTTAAAGCTGAAAAAACTGACTCTAAGACTTGTCCAAACTTGTCCAAAATAACATAACTGGTAAATTATAGAATTGTGACTCCATTCCAGATAAGTCTGATTTCAAAGTTCAGCCTCTTCCTACATAATACTGAAGTGACTATGAAAAATGACTGTGAAAAGTCAAGCTTCCAAACTGACATTTCAATTGGGAATTTACTATTATGTTGCCTAGTGACAACATCTTATACCATGTAAACAGTGGTTCAAATCTGACTGCATATCAACTGATGTTGAGCTTTTAAGAACCACACATGCTTTTAATATATTATTGCAATTAAATTTGCTAATATTTTGTTCAGTATTTTTGCATCTATATTTATGAGAGAGATTGGCCTGTAATTTTCCTTTCTTGTAATGTCCTTGTCTGATTTGGGTATTAAGGTTATGCTGGCCTCATAAAACAAGTTAGAAAGGGTTCCCTCTTTTTTTATTGTCTGTGTTTAGAAAATGTTATCTATACTATTTGTACCATTTGTACTTTACAGAGATTTTCTTTTTGGTCTAATATATGGTCAGTTTTGTGAATTATTCATAGATACTTAAAGGAAAGTGTATGTTTTTTTAGAAAATTTTATCTATGTTATTAATTATGCACTTTAGACCAAAGTCTTTAAGGCTCCTACTACTGTGTTTCTATTTTTCCTTGTATATCCTGTGGTTTTATGATTTAATTAATATTCATGTTGATGCTATATTATTTGGTACATATATTCATAACTTTGTAAACTTAATGTGAATTGCATTCTTTATCATTATAAATGACTGTTATTTGTCACCTTTAACACCTGTTTGTCCGGATGTTAACCTTGCCTGATGTTAAAATTACAACCTCTGCTTTCTTCTTGTTTGCAGTTGCAAAGATTTCTGAATTATTTTGTTTTGGATCCCTTGTATACAGAATAAAATTGGATTTTGCTTTGATTCAGTAAATTTCTTTTATTTTAATAAATTATTTTGGTCCGTTTATATTTATCAAATTGACATATAGTCTTAGTTCTGTCATACTATTTGATATGACGCCTTCTATTCATAGATTCTTTAAAAACTCTTTGAAAATGTGGTATGTGTTTTTATTTTTTCTGAAAATTTGGAAGGCTTGTGTTTTTGTTTTAGTGGGTGTCTTTATAACTTATACACCTAATCTTCATTTCTTAGTCATTATTTTATCAATCCCCTAATTTGAACAAATAATAAAATTAGTATATTTTCTTTTTTTTTAATTAATTAATTTTATTATTTATTTGGCTGCATCAGGTCTTAGTTGCAGCACATGGGATCTTCAATGCAGCATGCAGGATCTTTTTTTGTTGTGGCGTGTGGGCTCTTTGTTGTGGCACGTGGGCTTCTCTCTTGTTGTGGCATGTGGGGTCCAGAGAGCACAGGCTCAGTAGTTGTGGCACGCAGACTCTCTATTTGTGGAGTGTGGGCTTAGTTGCCCCGTGGCATGTGGGATATTAGTTCCCTGACCAGGGATCGAACCCATGTCCCCTGCATTGGAAGGCAGATTCTTAACCACTGGACCACCAGGGAAGTCCCTGAAATTAGTATATTTTCTTTTCTTCTCCTTCTCCTGCCCTCTATAGCCCTTTTCTTTTTGCCATAGTTTTCTCATTCATCACTTGGTTGGCTTAAGTTCATCTTCTAGTAGTTACTTCAAGAAAGACTCATGGAAACAATATTTCTTGAGTTCTTGCATGTTCAAAAGTGTCTCACTGTGCCTTTTTGGGTAAACCACAGTTGGCTGGGTATAAAATGTATGGGCGACACTTACTTTCCTTGAGGACTTCCTAGGCATTGCTTCTAGCAATGAATATTTCTATGGAAATGTCTAAGCTAAGCCTGAATTTTTCCCCCCTTTTAAATGAGTTGATTATTTGCCTAGGTGCAAAAGGATTCTTTATTTATCTGTGAGACCAAGTAACTGCTTCTCAGTGTTGACCTTTCCATGTTAACTTTAACTTGGATATGGTGTGATCTTTGTAGATTCAAATGTTCTTTTATTTTTGGAACATATTCTTGAATTATACATTGAAATGATTTTCTATTCTGTTATTTTGGTTTTCTTTATCAGGGAATCCATTATGCAACTATTGGATCTCTTTTGCCTATCTTTCATATCTATCATTTAAGCTTTAATCCCTTTAAATGTCTCATTTCCATTTCATTTTGCTTACTGTCCTCAATCCTGTCCTCTATGTCCTTTGCTGTGTTTTTGGCAGGGTCTTTCTCCTTTGTGATACTTCCAGTTTTGCTTTGCTTTCTTTCTTTTTTTTTTTTTTTTTAATTTATGTTCTTGTTTATTCTGCTTTCCTTCCTGAGGTCTTCCAGCTCACATTTCATTTCTTTCTAATATTTCAGGATTGCTTCCCTGAGCTTTTCATCTCTGCTTTATGCTGTTTTCTTATAAAGGCAAGTGCATTATTGAATTTCCCTGCATCTTTATTTTTAAATTTTTATTTCTAGAAAAGTTACAAGTACAATACAAAGTACTTTATTTCCTAACCCATGGAGTATAAATTGCCAACATGATGCCCCCTCAAAATTAGGATATTAACATTGATGTATAGTATTACTATCAGCTAACCCTCAGACCTCATTCAGATTTTACCAACTGTCCCAATAATGTCCTTTATAGCAAAAGGATCCAATTCAGAATCCTGTGTTGCATTTAAGTGTCATATCTTTTTAGTTTCCTTCAGTCTGAAACATTTCCTCAGGCTTTCTTTGACTTCCATGACATTGACATGTTTAAAGATTAAACACCAGTTATTGTAGGATGTTGCTCAGTTTGGTCTTATCTAATGCTTTCTCATTATTAGATTCATTTTATGCATTTGGGGCATGAATATCTCAGTAGTAATGCTACTACTAATGTTTTCTTCTCATTGTATCCTATCAAGTGGTACAGAATTGCAATTTGCCCCATTCCTTATGGTACCAGCTTTGATCACTTGATTAAGGTGATATATGCCAGTCTTCTCCATGATAAAGTTACTGTTTTCCCTGTATAATTAATTAACACTTTGTGGGTAAGTGCTTTGGATTATGTAACTACCCATTCTTTGTCAAACTTTCAAAGTGTTAATTAATTTTTATCATTATGGAGTTGTGGTTTCCTATTTTATTCAATGGGTTATGATCTGTTACTATTAATATTTATTTTTATGCTCAATTTTTCTCTAATTTGACCAGTAGCAGTGTCTTCAAGCTGGCTTCTGTGACCTTTAATATATTCCGTCATTCTTGGAATACTGCCTTACTTTCTGCCACAACAAGTTCACAGGTTCATCCTGTATGTTCCCTTCTCAGCATACTTTTCCTTTCTCAGCCCTAGATTAAGTCATTTCTTCAAGGAGACCTAGTTTCTGTTAGTGGAGAATGGTATTTAGAAGCTAAGATTTGGTGTTACATGTGCTTTTTGCTGTTGAGTATCACTGTTCCCAAGCTCTTTCAGTAGACAGAACTATGGAGTGTGTGTGTACACATACAGATATTTATATTTATTTGTCTGTCTATATTGAAAACCATAAGTTCACACTGATCTCTTCAATTTTATCCAATACCACACAGGGTTCATTCTGTTTTTCTCTCTTTCTGTATTTGTTTTTGTTGTTGTTTTTTTGGCCACGCCACGCGGCTTGCGGGATCTTAGCTCCCCAACCAGGGACTGAACCTGTGCCCTCGGCAGTGAAAGCCCAGAGTCCTAACCACTGGACCTCCAGGGAATTCCCTCTCTTTCCATATTTGTAACTTCCTTCTCTAACAGTGAAACCTTGCTCCCATCATCCTTGATATATTTACTTATTTGCCCCCTCACCAAAGCAAATGCTGTCCCCAACTTACCCAGGCTCCCACACCCCACACTGGCTCCTCCTCATGGTCATCATCTTCATCATACTCAGTCTCCCTCACCTCACACTGAGCTGTGCTCCCCTTAGATGGAATCCTCCTCACCTTTCTAGGGCTTTGACACTCCATGTTACTACCACTCCCCTGTGAGGATGCCCTTCTCATCCCACTCAAGCTGCCACCCCCTCATTGACCCCCCTCCTTACCTCCAGTGTGTAGTATGTCCACATTAGATGCCCTCTTCAGTTTTATGACAAACTCTTCTATCACAAGTTTCATTTGCCCCCCCCAACAATATTTTTCTGGTGAATGTTCTTTTCATTTTTTCCCTTTCCTTTTTTCCTGTATGATGTTTGTATAGTTCCTATTATAATGCTTTATGGATAACTAATTTCTGAATGAAATAAGTTATTCCTGACCAGCTATTTGTAGACATGACATGAAGGAAGAGGACAAGGTTAAGTTCTAGGCTAACAGGAATTTCCCCTATGACCCAGATTGTCTATAAGAGCTCTTTTAGCTCCTACTTCTCCCAGCCACAAAGATAGGCAACTGTTGAGATGTTTATAACAGAACCTACCAGTTCTTTCCCATTGCCTCCTTGTCAACAGGATTCCTTATTCAACCCATCTTCTCTGATTCTCAGAACCAAACCAGTTCTGGAGCTTCCACCACTAAGCTATGCTCCCTGTTCTTGCTGCAAAATGGACTTTGTACCTTAGAGTGAACTCCTCACCTTAGAGAAGTATAATTTTCCAGCTTTTTCCCTGAGGTCTTCAGCCACAGACATTCTCACATTTCTTCTTGCACTCCTGCATTTTTAACAATGTGAAACACTGGAAGACCTATATATACCCCTGGGTTGGGTCCCCTTGCTCAATGTGGCCCTCCCCGACTGCTGACTTTTAATGATGGTCTCCTCCCCCTTGAGGATTCCATGTGTGTGGTTCCTTCAGCATTGAATATACACTCTCTCCTTTGTCTCACTGCTGTGACTACCTAATTCTTTCAAGTACAGCTTATACATCACTGTCTTGGGGCAAACTTTCCTTGCTTTCAAGCTAGACTGAGTTTCTCTGTTACACACTTTTGTGGTATCCTTACCTTTTTCTTCATAGCCTTTACCATTATTATGGATGAGTCATTACTTTTGTGTTTATCTATTTAATAGCTTCGCCTCCCTCAAGTGGGGATTCTGTTTGTCTTGTTCATTGTCTTCCGAACACTTTGTACCTGGCATGTCATAGATATTTATTACATATTTGCTGAATGAATGGATGAATGATCCCAACCTATTATGGCTCCTATTCCCATCTTTGCACTAAAACCATTTTCCATGATCACCAATAACTTCCTTGTTGCTAAATCCACGAGATACTTTTTGGTTTCTACCTTGACTTCTCGTAAGTATTCCACAGTTGGCCACTTCCTTCTTAAAACACTGCCTTTTCCTATTAGGGCTTCACTAATTCTCAGGATACTTTGCTGGTCCCTCTTTCTTTTCCTCATCCCTCAGTGTTGGATGCTCAGAGCTTAGACCTGAGCTGTCTCTTTTTTCATCCTACACCCTCTCCCTAGGTTATCTCGTTTCTCTTATTGCTTTAAATATAGTCTATATATCAGTGATTCCAAATTTAGTCTAGACTTTTCAAGCCTAGACTTTCCCAGACCCTTATATTAAACATGCCCTTACATCACGTGGTCATTTCACCTGGATGTCTCATAGGCATCTCAGACTTGGCCTATCCAAAATTACCTGCCTGATCTTTCTCCCAAATCTTCTCCTCCCTCAGTGCTGTCTGTTATCAGATAATTATATCTCATCCCTCCAGTTAATCATGTCAGAAATCTGAGAGTAGACCTTTCCACTACATCCTCCTCAACTTCTATGAGCCAATCCCCTACCAAGTCCCATGGAACCTACCTCAAAAATAAATCTATCCTCTTCACTCCATCTCTACTTCTACCATTTGTCTAAGTCCAAGTTATCATCCTCAGCTGACATGTGGGAGTAACCTTTAACTCCATGTCTGCTTGCTTCCACTCTTCTGTGCCAGCAGCATGGCCACGACTACCACCAAGCGCCTCTCTCCCCTGGATAGTTCTAGATTAAAACTCCTGCCCTCTTAGTTCCTTTTTCTAACCCTTCTTAATCCTTTCTTGAGATCTGCTAATGGCAGGTATATTACTAGTTCCTTGGGGAAGCCCATTAATCTCATCTATTACATATGGATTTTACTAATTTAACTCTCATTGGTAACCTTACTTCCAAGGTCTGCAGGAAACCTCATGGTTTCTTTTTGGTTTTTTGTTTTTGTTGTTGTTTCTTTCTTTCTTTTGTTGTAAGTAGCCAGGTTTGAGTAATTGAATAGTTGATGACCAAATGGAGAAATCTGGAAATCAGAATTTTATAACTTTTCTGATCTTTGGAACACTAAGGCGCCTCAGCACACTGATTTTTCTTGTTAGTATGCTGTGTAAAATTCCAGATCTGAAGTAACCCTGTATCAGTGATAGGATGTTCCCTGGGCTAATGTGTCCCTTTTTCTGGATATGTGCCCCCAGAAGATATGCATCCTGTGATTTAATTTTTAAATTCCAAATAAGTTTTCACAGCAGAATTTTACTGACAAGTTGTTGAAGTTATATTCAGTGGAGAGAGTGCCTAAAAGTGCCGTACTGTTTGGGAAAGTTAGACAGAGGCCCAGAGAAGCTGTGCTAAGCAGGCCACCAGCAAAGGCAAAGCCAGCATTTTATCCCTTATTCAGTAAAATGCCTAAAAAACCTGTTCCTCACCACTGTGGATGCTGGCCTCTGTTAGGAAATTATGTAGAAATATCACAAGTTTAAATACTATAATAACAACTTGCTTTTTTGTTTTAAAAATGTCACTTTCTTAAGAATCCTTATCAACTCACCATGTTAACTTTTCTATAAAGGGCCCTAGTCGTAGAATATATTTTTAAAGGTATCTCCTGCCCTTCCAAATCTCTTGGTCCTCAGCCAACAACCTTCAAGAGAGTTTCAAAGCCCTATTGCTCAGGAGAAAACAAATACCAGTCCAAGTGTGGCAGTTGTGTCATTATTTTAGTGACTTTTGCTTTGGTTCTAGTGTTCTGTTTTCTTAATTTAAAACTCAAGAAGTGTCTACTTCAAGTAGCCCTCATCTCTTAAGCCATTCCTGGGGCTTTCTCCATCTTCAGCTTTCATTGGAAACACATTCTGGGAGACTGTCATGAAACTCCTCAAGACAAGGAGGGGAGGCTGAATTTTAAATTCAGGTGCATGAGTGAAGGCAGGTAACTCCTAGTCAGTCATCTCTCCAAGGCCTGCTCAGGAGCTGAGTGCAGGAGCAACCTGGGGAACAAGCCAAGCACAGCCAAACCTTGTGGGAGGTGTCTCAAAGCAAAAACAGGACTGACTCTGCAAGTCCCCTGCAAAATCCATCCCATTGCCTGTTATACCTTGTAATACGCCCCCCGCTCCCCGCCCTCCCCCCACACACTTCCCTTTTTGTCGTTATTGGCATTCCAGAGCTTGATCCATGTTCATCATCCAAAAAAAACTTTTTGTTTTTGAGATCCTACACTGTACAGAACACTTTACCAGGTTCTGTTTAAGAAATGAGGCCTGGGACTTCCCTGGTGATCCAGTGGCTAAGACTCTGTGCTCCCAGTGCAGGGAGCCCTGTTTCCATACCTGGTCAGGAAACTAGATCCCACATGCTGCAACTAAGAGTTCACATACCGTGACTAAAGATCCCACATGCCGAAACTAAGACCCGGGGCAGCCAAATAAATAAATAAATAAATAAAATATTAAAAAAAAAGAAAGAAGGAAGGAAATGAGGCCTTAGCCTCAGTGGTCTTCCAGTGCATCTGGGGAAGGGATGATTACTGGTGAAAATACAGGCTGTGTCCCGTATGTGAGGCCTGCAGTAGGTGCCACACTGAGACATCTTCAAGGAATGAGGTGCTGGGGAAAGTGTCCAGGAGGAGGTCAGAGGATCTGGTAGAGTGTCTGGAGGAGGAGGAAAGGCTGTAGGGAATGAAATCCCTACACTGTCTTCAAAGTCTGAAAAGGAGGGTGGGGTCTTTACAGACTTAGACCTTTCCAGAGGGCAGCTCACTCCCCTTAGAGTAAAATTTCACTATTTCTTGAAGGGGAGAGAGGCTTCAAGAAAGAATTTGGGCAGAAATCCTGCTTCTAATATAAGAAGCAGAGCTGGTTAAGAGAAAGGGGCTCACAGATTTCATTTCACAGCTCCTTTACACTGGTGTGTCAGGCCCGTGGGATGTTGCACCAATTCGTTCATTCACTTCTGGTGCCAGGCACTTTGTGGATGCTGGGGACATGGGGCCAACATGGACACTGCATCAGTGCAGGGCCTGTTCCCCACTTGTAGACCGTGCCCCACCTGCAGCCTCAGCATTATCAATGCTAATAATACAGACCCTCAGGCCTCAGCTAGGACTAGACTTTACTGTATCAAAATCTCAGTGCTGGTCCTGAGAAACTGCCCCACATTGCCCATCCCCATTATTCTGCAGCTAAAGTTTCAGAACTCTGGTCTGGGGCGGGGGGGGGGGGTGGGGGGTTGCCTCTGCAGACTACTTTCAGGGCAGATTGGTCCCCTTAAATGTGAGACAGACAAACAGTGCAGGTGGCTCTGGGTTGGGCTTCGCCACCCCTCCCTACCCCTCCCCACCCCCTCCCTACTCCCTCCCTACACTCTCTACCCCTCCTTACCCCCTCCTCCCCAGCCCCCGGCCCCCCTCCTCCAATCCCCCACCCCACCCCCTCCTCCAATCCCCCACCCCACCCCCTCCTCCGGCTTGCCCTGGGGAGGGAGCAGGGCAGCCCCGCTCCGCCCCGCCCCGCCCCTCCACGCCCCGCCCCTCCACGCTAGCCCCGCCCCGGCTTTCAGGGATTAGCAAGCCCCGCCCGGGCCGGGCGCGCGCTCCCAGGCAAAGCCCAGCCTACCGCCCCTTATACCCAGCTCCGCACGGGGCCGCCAACCGAACCACCTCAAGAGCTGAGGATTGCAGCCTCGGCGGACCCGAGAGGTAGAGCGCGACATGGCGGCGGCCAAGCCCGAGAACCTCTCCCTGGTGGTACACGGACCCGGAGACCTGCGCTTGGTAAAACTGGAATGGGAGTGGGAAGTCTAGCCCGTTCCTGCTCTATTCACCTCCAAGCGCAGCCGCGGTCTCAGCTCGCCAATTCCAGCGCGGTGCGGGCCCCACATGGCGCGCCCAGGCCTTCCAGATAGGAGCTGGTTACCATGTTGGGGGGAGGGGCACGGTAGGCGGTTAGTTCTAAGTCGCTAAGAGCAGGGTTCTTGTCGCGTGCCTCCCGGAACCAAGCCCCGTGGCCGGCACGTGGCCAGAACCCAGGAAGGTTGCAAAATGATTGAAGCCTTCCCCCTCCTTTGCCAGCTGCAGATTCATAGTCCAGCCTCTTGTCATTGCACTTTGCAGAAGAGATACCAGAGAGGCTGCCTGATTTACGACACGTGCTGAACTTCTTCTCTGGGTAGACAGTGCAGGGCAGAAAGGGGGGCCATAGGGACATTTAAAAGCTGTGGAACTCGTATTTAATCTTTCATGCTTGGGGCTGATAAAACCTCCTTTGCAGGATTATTATGATCAGCGGAGTACCTAGCACTTAATAGATACTCAGAAAGTGCGAGCTCCTTCCACTTTCCTGCCAGCACAGGCCTCCATCTCCAAGACTCTTGGTGTTCACCATGCCTGTGCCAGATTTCTGGATCTTGATAGTCTTCATGTCTCTAAAGCTCCTTTCCTCTCTACCTCACGAAGTCCACATCTGGTTCATGTTCCAGCCATTTTCCTTCCTGATGCTGCTCCCCTGTCGCTTTAAGAGCATTATTTGTGTGTCTCCTCCACTCGAGATCCTGCCTCTGCTCAGTGAGTGGCTCATGGGGCCAAAGTTCTGGGAGCTGCAGAGTCAGCCCTGTGGTTGTGCCAGGGCTCCCTTGACAGAGCCGTTCACAGGGGGGCCTGGGCAGTGGGTATGTGGGACCAGTGCCGGCCATCTCTGCTGTCTCCCTAGCACTTCCTTCCCCCTCACAGAGAACATGCGCCAGGGTCCAGATTGGAGAGACTCAGAAAAGTATCCAGATTAGCAGTTCTTGACTGTTTGAGAATCTGTGGTCTCTCTCCCCACGGAATGCAAACAGATGGAGTTTGGCAGCAATTTCAGAGAGTTCATGGACTTCCTTTAAGCCTCTCCTTCATAGACCCTCTAGAGGTCTGTGGATCCCAGACTAAGAACTCCTGCCCAGAGCCAACTCATCATTTCCTCAGCTGAGGAAAGTGCCATCCCCAAGGTGACAGGCTTCATTAGTTAACAGAGCCCAGAAAAGAACCCAGAGGTTCAGACTCCCATTCCAGTGCTCTTTCTACTCCCCTTGGAGCTTCCACCCAAGGTCCTGAATTAAAGTGACACTATTTTTATTGCTGCGAATGCCAGATGGTATTATGAAGAAGGGAAAGTGGTACAGCTCTACACAGCTTACAGAGTGATTTCAGACTCAGTCCTGCATTCTACAAACATTTACTAGATGAGAGGGTGCCTGCCATGTGCCAAGCACTGGGCTGGGGGTCCAGAGAGGAAGAGGAGGACACAGCCCCTACCCCCAAGCTGCTCTAGGGAGTCAGACAGATGCTGTAAACAATAAAACTGTGTGAGGGCTTTGATGGAGCATAGAGAGTAAAGGCCTCACAGGGTACCCTTGGCCCAGGGTAGAGGCCCTAGAAGAGAGGGATGCTACTTAGCTGTTTCTTGGACGGAAACTGGGGGTCATTCACGTAAGTGGAAGAGCAAGTGCAAACTAAGTGAAGTACAAAATCGCAAGTCTTGTTTACCGGTCCTGTAAATAGTGTGATGCACTGAGTGCACCGGTGGTGAAGCTGGAGAGGTAGACAGGCCCTGCCTCTCCATCTGCTCAGGGCCTGCCTTAAAGTCATGTACCTAATAATAAGCAGAACTGTAATTACAACCCCAGGATCTGCTTTACCTTAATTCCTAAACTCAGGCTCTCCCACTGCTCAGCCAGACTGTTTATGTGGCTCTGTAGAACAAAGCCTTGAATAAAGAAGAGGGAGGGTGGGGAGGCTCACCTAAAGTTGGTCTTATCAGCTGTGCTTAGAATCCACTCCCTGACGGAATTAGGGGCTGGGTTGGGGTGAGTGTATCCTAAAGAGATGAGAATATGATAGGCTGGAGAATGTAGCTTATGGTTGTGGGATTTGTACACTAACTGGGTGAAAGGGTTCATTCAGGGTGGATTCAGGAGGACCCCAGCTCTGTTGGAGGTGATGGGGTTCATTTACTAGACAATGGAGAGTAGATTAAAATGAGATCAGGCTTGAATTTAAGATGTCTCTGGGACAGGACATTTTGGGGTCTCTGAGAAATTACCTTGGTTCTAGGGATCTGGAGACACTTGCAACCCAACACAGACCCTTCTGGCCCTCACCACTCCTTCCTGAGCATGGTCGTCCCCCAGCGCCTCCATAGGGAACCCCCTGGTAGGGCATCTCTGCCCTTGCACCCCCTTCCTTAAAGCAAATAGGCTAAGTGGTTTGGGGTTGAAATGGGGTTAGACCTGGGCCACTTGAAACTTGTCCCCTACCTACCAGGAAGGAAACCTGACATCCAGCCTTCCTCCTACCTGCCCGTGGAAAAGGCAGGATTCCCTTTTCTTTCTCCAAGCTGTGGCTGCAGGGAAGGAAAAATTAAACTCCTTCACTACTAGGTAGCTAGTGATCACCACAGTCCCAGCAAGGGCGGAGGCAGTGCTCCTTGGCCTGGGGACTTGGGCCTGCACAGTGGTTTGGGCTTTGGGGCATTTGTAAGTTGGGTGGTAAATCAGAGAGGGTGGGAGTGTGTATACACATGTATATACTGAGAGACTGTTGGTTTCTTTATATCATTCCTTATAATGAGGACTTAGGACTCCTATATCCCCTCTTCCCCCCACACACACCATTTTAAATAGAGAACATGTGGACTTTTAAGGAGCAATGGAAGAGGTGACCAAGCTGATGCATAGAGGCGAACAGCCTATCAGCAAACAGTGTCAGCTGGCTGAGATCTCTTCAAATGGAAACAGTAACGAGCTCACAAGCCGGGTTGGGGCCAGAGTGGAGTTTAGCCCCAGCTCTACTGCTTCTGGTTGTATGACTTGGCAAATTACTTTCTGCTTCAATTTTCTGTCTGTATAATGGGGATGATAGTAGTACTCACCTCTGGGTTGTGTGACGATTAGATAGTATTGGGGAGTAAGAAATTTTCCTCTACCCTTCTAGGTTCTTCTGGCAGGTCTAAGAATTAAATTGACATGAGACAGGGGAAAAACAAAATTTTATTAACATGTATACATGGGAGAGGCCCAGGAAAACTGAGAAAGTTGCCAAAATGGCCAAAGCCCTCACCCTAAATACCATCCTCAACTAAAGAGAAAAGAGGATGTTGAGGGCGGGGAGAGTCACTTATGGGAGGTTGCCAGGAAAAGCACAGAAAACAAGGGTAAGGTTGTTACACAGTTTTAAGTCATTGCCTTCTCCACTGATGAGTTTCTACAGATTTGGTCATCCTCCTCTTTTTGGTACTTTGAGAGAGACACCCTTATCAGTGGAGATTTCCCTTACAAATGTGTCACTTGGGTTTTCAGAGCTTTTCCCAAATCTGCTGTTTCTTAAAAAAAATAACCAGCTTAAAATAATTAATATATCCTAGAGACATATTTTGGGATGGCAAATTCTGCTCCCCTACAGAATTCTCTCTCTGAGTTACTAGTTCATGGAGTTGGGATATCAAATAGTCAAATTAGTTTTTCTTTGAAGAAGCTGTTTGATGGGATAGTTTGTGCTTCACAAAGTATGAGAGATGAAGGACCAATTTTATTTTTATTTCCAATTGGCCATGGACCAATATGATTGTACCAACATTTGGATGTTGCAGCAATGTCAGAGTGCTATAAACATTTCTAAATGCTCCAATCAATTTCTATGCATATTGCATCACCTATCAGGGCCAGTCCATGGAGCATACTGGGTACACGTTATCTCCCTTATTCTTGATAGCCAGCTCTATCAGATTCCAGGCATCTGCACAGGGAGAACAGGAGCAGCGAGGTGGACACCATGCAGGGGATTTAGCCACATTTTTGTTTTATGATTAGCTGCATGAGAAGAGAACAAGTTAAAGGGAAAAGAATCATTTCAGAGTGATGGGTTAATGTTCTTTAATTACAAAGGGCAGAGAAAATAGTGTGTCAGCATCAAGTTTAAACATTAATCAGAGTACCATGAAGATATTTCTTAGAGCTTTTGCTCTGTGAGGAAATGTATTATGCCAGATGTCAAAAGAATTGCTTTGAATCTGTAACATTTTAAAAAGTAAGATAATTCTGTATCTGTAATACAGCACATTCAAGGCATCCCCTCCTTGCGTATACACATTGCTATTAAGATTTTGGGTGAGGAGGAGGGGGTTGTAGAAAGAGGGGGGCGTGAACATACAGCAGCTGGAATGGTCCTAAATGTCAGGTCTCTCCCTGGTTTTGCTACCGGTAGACAGAGCTGCTTGCTTGTATAGAATCAAATTAAAGGGCCCTGAAAGGCTTCAAGGAAAAGCTGGGTTAAAGTGGGAGATTACTGTGAGTGAGGAAATGCAGGCCACTTAACCCTTTAATACCTGAGCTAGACTTATCAGTCAGAGGCAGTTGAGGCTGAAAACAGAATCTAAAACTCCTTCAGAAAAAGAGAAAACTAGGTAGTAGCAAATAGCCTAAAGACATGCCTCCGTTCACTTTCATCTTAATTATGTTTCAACAGTAAAACAAAACCCAACCAGATAAACAATAGGCAGTTAAATCCAGCAAATACTGCCATCTCTGCCAACTCCTGTGGAAGGGCAGTGCCTTTGTCTGCAAAAGGCCAAGAAGTAGAAAGCTAACATTTTCCCCTAAAAGCAGGAGGAACAGTAAACAATACCACAAATAGGATTTTAACAGTTTATGTAATAAGTCCTAGCACTACTAAGAGACCTGGTAAAAGTAACCCTGTTCTGTGGGGAAAACTAGAATTATGGATGGATATGGGGAAAATTTCTTTTAAAATTGCATGATAGAGAAATAACGGAGGAAAAATACGTACTCATATATACAGTATTGGCGTCCACTTGTTAAGTCTTTTAGTGTGGCTGTTAAAGCTGGCAGTTTTCCCCAAACCAGACTTACAAGAAGAACTTTAATTATTGGAGAAAATATGGTTGGATTTTGTGAAGTGATATTCAGCTCAATAATGTTTTAGAAATGTAAATGTTCAGTTACATAGACCTGAACACAATGAGCACTTAATCAGTGATACTAGTAGTCTAGAGCATCTAACCAAGCTCAGAGTCTTCATATTTTTGCTTTAAATAAAGAAGCATCTAATAGGTTCATGTATAGTTATGTTCATACATTTTGAATTAGGAGGAATTTTTTTATAGTTTATTTATCACAGCTGAGAAATAATCCTTTAACCATCCCATATGGATTCAATTGTAGGTGCTGGGGAAGCTCAGGAGAGAAAGGATGGTGAGGATAGGGAAGGCTTTTTGCAGGAAGTCATTGTTTCTCTCCATGTTCATGATTCATGTTCATGAGTCTCTGTCCCTGACCCATGCCTGATCCCCAGTCCCAGGAGTACAACCACCTATTGGACAACCCCACCTGGATGTCCCCCGACACCACAATCCCAACACACCCAAACCTAAAATCTCCCTGAGTTCCCACAGGAATAAGAAAGTCATTCTAGATGTCTCCCTTCCCCTCACTTCCCACGTCCTGTGGGATCTCAGTGAAGAAGGAGGGGAATTGGCCAGTGGAGAAATGGCCCCCTTGAGGTGAGGGAGTGAGTGTGCGGTGGTTTGGGAATTGCAGGAGGTTTGCAAGGAGGCAGGTAGCCCGCAAAATGAGGGGTTTAGGATTTTGCGGGGCCACTGGGCACTTTAAATGAATTTGCATTTTAGAAAGATTGTTATCAGCAGAAGGCTGGTTGGAGCCCAGAGAGCCTGGGCTGGAGGCTGGAGACTGGCTCAGTGAACTTTGGGAGAGTGTCTGACCCTTCTACTTTGACCCCGAGTTTGCCAGGACAGGACCAATGCGGCTAGAACAAAGCCTTTTAGGATAAAGTGGCCAAATGGGAAACATTTGGATTTTCCTCCCACCCTCAAAACACCCTTCAAGCCCTGAAGGGAGGGGGAAAGTTGAGGAGGGAGGGAAGCAAAAGTAAGATTGTCTGCTCTGCTCTCCTTAAGGGTGTAGGGCAGCCAGCCAACAGGTTGACAGGAGACCTGGCAGGCAGAGCAGGTGGCAAAGGTGGGCTGCAAGGACCTAGGGCAAAACTGGCCGCTTTCTCCTAGCCCTGCCTGTTGTCCCTTACTCTAAGGTAGGGAGCACGGCTTTTACACTCAACTGATAGAATCAAGCCTAAAAACACTGCTGGAATCCTACTTGACTTTCTTCTGAATTCCAGCCTTTTAAGGAGCAGTCAAGTTCTCTTAATATTGACGTGAAAACAAGAGAAATACAGCTTTTCCCCAAAACAATTTTTAAAAACTACCCTTTTCAAAAGGAAAAGGACAAGGTTGTCCAGAGCTGGTTCAACCGTATTGTGAGCTGATTATACAGAAAGGATTTTGATTTTATTTCTTTATAATAAGAGCTAATTTATTTACTGTGAGTCGGGCACTGTTTTTGTTTTGTTTTGGCTGTGCTGCATGGCTTGTGGAATCTTAGTTCCCCAACCAGGTATTGAACCCTGGCCCTTGGCAGTGAGAGCAAGGAATCCTAACCAGTGGACTGGTGGGGAGTTCCCAAGGGCACTCTATTTTATGATTATCTTCATTATACAGGGGAGGAAATTGAAGGCACAAAGAGGTTATGTAACTGCCCCGAGGTCACACAGCTCCTGGAGGGGAGCCTGGGTTTCAGCACAGACAGCAATTCCAGAGTCTGAGTTCTTCACCACTGTACCAGCTATGTTGGCTGGAGGAGGGAAAGGGCATCTTCTAATTTCTCCTCATGTTGAGGCCATTCCTGCAATCCAGGCAAGATGTACTGAGGGTGTGAACTCAGATGTGCACCTGGAAGTTGAGGAAAGGGGGCCAATAGTGTATATTCAGGAAATATATATTTAAGCTAATTTGAGAAAATATATTTAGGAAAGGCAAGATAACATTTAGGATGTGAGAGGCACTTGAGATGATTCTGTGTTCCCACAGAAAGTTCTTCCTGAAGTATTTCCGTGATTTATTTGTAGTGGTGGTGCCGGTGGTGGGGAGACCTGAAGGTCATAGAAAGGAGAATATGTAAGTTAAGTATTTCAGTGAAAAATGCTGTAAAACTTACATAACTCAGTAAAGAACGGTTACTCAACTCCTCTTTATCCCCTTGTCACTATCACTCACAGAAAGATAAGAAATCCTGTTTAGGAAACTATGAATATGCCTGATTACAAAACCTTTGGGAATGAAGAAAGGGGACAGGGGGTTAAAAGTGAAAGTTCGAGATCTCAGAGGAGCTAAGAAATTTTGATACATGAGAAATAGGATAAATGAAAGAATATCACCACCGTAATCTGAGACAGAAAAGGAGATTAAGTAAACAGGATTTAGCCAACATCATACCAAGGAACCATAAATGAAAAGCAAGGTTTTTTTAGTAACCATGCTGTAATAACTTTTGAAGACATTGTGAGCCCTGCAGCCACGCTTAGGATAATATTTACAAACTTAAAGACTGATCTTAACATGGTCTTGTGCTTAGGTGGCATGTCTCCTGCAGAGAAGGGAGACAGGAGCCAAGCTGAGCTGTAAGGGTGATTAGAATCAACAAGAAAGAGAAAAAAAGAAAGCTGGTTTTCAGGGAGAGGTATTTAAGTTCTCCATAATGTGTGTTCTGCTACTAAGGAAAAACCAGGTCATCGGCACAGCACCCTCTGGTGTCCAGGAGAGACGCTGCAGCTTTGCCCAGGTGGTAAGGGCAAAGTTGGTCAGCTCTGTTAATTCCAACAGACATTTACAGTAGTAATCTCTAGTGACCCAAGGGCAACTTGGTGTCCCCAGCTGTTGCTTTGAGTTTGGCTCTTACCACCTTTCCACCCCAAAGGGGGTGTTTGGGCCTGGCCTGGTTGGAGCCAAGTATATGAAGAGTATGCTGTGGAATTCCCGGTGCCTGGGAAGCTGCCTACTAGTGCCTTTAGGGGGCTATGAGGGTGGGGGAGAGTACAGTTCCATGTTTGAAACAAAAGGCCTTACTTACTCTTTAGTTTCAATTTAACCTTCAATTTAAAATTTTACTCTGTGTAACAGAAGCAGAACTTTACACAGCAGTCCCTGATACTGTGTAATGCCAGATGTGGAACCAGCAATTTTGAGAAAGGTTTTGGTGGCAGCCAGCTATCCGGAGTTGCCTGTCCTAGATGGATTCCCTCCTTCCCTCCCTCCTTTCCTTCCTTCCTTCTTTCCTCTCTGCCCTCCAAATCTATTAAGAGATGAAAAAGCTGCCTCTTGCCCCCCACATCATGCTGCTTTGGATGCAGCTCCCATCATTTACTACCTTAGTGTTACTGTGGACAGATTGCTAAATCTCCCCATTCCTCAGCCTCATCATACAAAAAATGGGACAATAATAAAGGCACTACATAGGATTGTCCTGGGGATGAGCTGAGGTGATGCATACACAGCGCTTAGCACAGGACCTGACCAAAGGAAGTTGGTCAGTGTTAGCTAATCAGCATTAGCGTTATCCCTTTGACCTTTGTTTCACTGGAGACAGGGAGTTCAAATAAGCGTGAGCTGTTACAACAGAAAGGGCTGGTAATCTCCAGTGAGCAAGAACCTCAGACTTCCTGTGGAAATACTGTCATGGAGAGTGATTATTTAACAAGTACAAGCCCCCCAGGTTTGGAGCAGGGCACTGTATCTGGTGCCAGAGATGGAAGGCATAGTCTTTGGCAACTAGGTACTTATCTGGCTAGCAAAATAGCCCTAGGATGATGATTATTTTTTTATATTGGAGTATAGCCAATTGACATGTTGTGATAGTTTCAGGTGCACAGCAGAGCGACTCAGCCATACCTATACATGTATCTATTCTCCCCCAAACTCTCGTCCCATCCAGCCTGCCACATAACACTGAGCAGAGTTCCCTGTGCTATACAGTAGGTCCCTGTTGGTTATATCCATTTTAGTGTACATGTCGATCTCAAACTCCCTAACTATCCCTTCCCAGCCCTAGGATTATTTATTGCCACCCATAAAAGTATCTGGGGGAGGCCTTCTGAAGGAGGCAAGGTTTGAGCAGTGCTTCCTCCCAGAGCACTGTGCATTGGGCCCAGTTCCAAAATTCTCATCCCCTGATTGACTTTCCTTACATCACCACTGAAGGAGAAAAGGCAGATTCCACCTTGGGGGTGCAGTGGGATGCAGTGAGGCAGGCTTGGGAGTCAGACACACCTGGGATTAGACCTGGTTTATCCACTCTGGCCACATGACCTTGACCAAGTTATTTAACTTCCTAGCCTCAGGTTTCTCATCTGCAGATGGTGGCCGTGTGCCATGATGTATGTAAAGCCCAGTAGTCTGTCTGGCACAGTAAGTACAGTGAACACTTTTTTTACATCCCTTCTCCCTCTTCTTGCTTGGCTGCCTTCAAAGAATTAATAAAATGAACACTTGGATTTGGCCACTCACTGCCCTTCCTCCTTGTCACCAGGAATTTGCTAGCCAGTTGGCAGTGGGAAAAAAGCTTGGTAAATTATCATCATCCTCATCATAAATAGCTGTGAACACCAGACTGCTTTTTAACTCGGTGAGAGTGGGCAAAGTACAGGTCCTGTGTGTTCCCAAGGGGCCTCTGAAACACCACATGGGAGGTTTTGGAAGAGAGTAAGTAACAAGTATTGGTCTGTGCACTGATGTGAATGAGCGGAGCACACACACTTTCTCCAACCTGTCTAGAGACAAAAACCCTCCTATGCAACTGCCAGAAACTCCTCATCCTTGCCCTGTATGAGTTTGCCAGACCAAACAAATCTGTATCTCCTTTTTCTTGGTCCACGGCAAATTGCACCAGTGGGTGGGATGAGGTCAGAAGTTAGAGTCAGCAGTATTCAGGGTAGCCCCTCAGGCATCCACCCAGCAGAAGTATGGTCTGAGTCAGTGTTAATTATAAGAAGAAGTATTTGAATTAAACTTTAATTTAAAAAAAGATTGAAAATGTTCATAAGGTGAAGTTATTATGCATACTAAATGGTTTTTCTATTTTGTTTCCTTTAGGAGAACTATCCTATCCCTGAACCAGGCCCAAATGGTAGGTCCTTGGAATACTTGCCTTATATTTTATTGTTTCTTATTGTTTCCCTGGAGACACATGTGCATTGCTCATTTAGCCCTCTTTTCCTACTGTTTATTACTTAAAAGCTTCCATTAAAAACTATGCTTTTGTTAGGCTTTCAGCGTAGTCCATTGTCCCCAGCATGACTGGATAGATTCAATGTGGCTGCTACATGAAATAAAAGAAACAGTGGTAGAACCAAGAGAGCTACCACATCAAACTGCTGACTTGTCCCAAAGAGTTTTTGACATAAAATTCTTCAATTTATGGACCAAAGGCAGAATTGTTCCTGTTTTGAACTAATGACAGAGTTACTCTGTCCTCTTTAAGCTGGAGGGTGGCTTATATTTGGGTGGCTGAATCATGTCCTGACCCTAATCCAAACTTTGAAAAGGAGTGAGTCTATAGATCTTAATCTTTTAATTACAAAAGGGAACACCCAGGAAGGTCCAGGAAGACCAGGACCTTCTGTCCGGTGGGGATGGGAGGGGCTTCATGCAGCCCTACCCTACCACCCTAATCAACCAGGAGCAGAAAGCGCGTGAGCACACTGGGGCAGGTTTCCTTTCACCTTTGCTCCAGTCCGTCTGGCCGAACCTGCTGAGCTGAGCTGAGCTAACATGCACGTTTCCCGGGGTGGTGTCTGTACCTTTGGAGGTCATGCCACCCTCTTAGCTATGGCAGATCACAACTGATGATGACAGTTTTCTAATTCCTTCCATCTCTGGAGTCCCACAGCAGGAAGTGAGGCTGGTGGCAAGGGGCAAAGTGTCTATAGATAGCTCATCCCACACCCAGCCACTCGGGTCTCTTTCTGTCCTTGATGAGTTGGGGGTGTGCTTCCCCACCTCGCCCCACCTTACCCCAGAACTGTGGCTTCTGTGTGAACATCAGATTGAAGGCAGCTTTCTTGGAGCCTCTAGAGCTTTGCTACTCAAAGGCCAGTTGGGTTACTGATTTATAGCAATAAGAATACAGACAATAGCTGTTTCTATCAGTGTTTACCAAGTAATGTATATTTAAGGCTCAGTGTTTTTACTGAGATATTATGTTCAGAGAAGTGAAAGAGACACTTCATTGTGTTCTGAAAAGTTGGTGTGGATTCCAGAGGTGGCAAAAAAAAGGGAGGGGGGCTGTTTTGGATCCAAAGGATCCTTTACTGTTTCTCTCTCTGGAGCAGCATTCTGCTCTCTTTCTTGCCGCCCTTGAATTGGAAGGGGAAATGATGGTAAATTTCAGCTAGAGTTCTAGCAACTCAAATTTAATCTCTTATTATAAATTGGTAACTTCACAAGAGGAAACTGAGATAATTTTCCTAACTCGGATGACTTTTCCCTACCTTTGATCTCAGGATCCACCCTGCCACTTCTTACCCTGTTCACCAAAGCCAAGGATGAAGGAAGTTCTACAGAGCCACACCTGTTGGATCTCCCATGGTTTGTGGCAAGGGCAGTGTGTAAGACATCTGAGTGCAGAGCAGAGCTTTGGGTCTCTTTGTCTTTCTAAGGCAGAACTTTTTCTCAGGGAGATATTTTGTAATGTGATAAACTCAGTCAGACTAGGCCAGTGATCCTTTGGGATTTAATTCAGCAAAGGGGCTCAGTAGCATCATTATTTTAAACTTGGAAAACTGACAACAACAATATTACCAAATCTCACTATATTCAAACCTGTGAAGGAGAAGTGCCAGTTGAAATCTTTGGATGGTTTAAATTAAAGGTGCACTTTTGAACAAAATAACAGGCATGAAGAACTCAGCCTGACAGTACACAAAGTATTGGCAAGCCTAGATTGTGCCAACCTCTCTCATGAATAGGTAAAAATCAAGCATAGCATATTAATTGTCTGGAAACAGTTATCTCCTAGAAAACAGTTTTTTTCTCTTAGGTAGTTGACACACTTCTTCCTACTAATGTCTTTCATTTGGTATACTAATCAGAGTTCTCCAGAGAAACAGAACTGAAAGAAAAGTTATTATTTATATTTATTTATATATAGATTTACTTAGATATAGAGGGAGACAGGGTGGGGGAAGCTGCCTAGTCTGAAATTTGTAGAGATAACCAGCAGGCTGAAACTTCAGGTAAGTCTTGAGGAGAATTCCATCTCCTTCAGGAAACCTCAGACTTCTTTTAAGCCCTTCAACTGATTGGAGGAGGCTTATCCACAGTATGGAGGGTAATCTGCTTTACTCAAAATCTACTGGTTTAAATGTTTGTTTTAATGAGGTATAATTGATATATAACGTTATATTAGCTTCAGGTGCACAACATAATGATTTGATATCTGTATATATTGTGAAGTGATCACCACAATGTCTAGTTAACATTTGTCATCACAAATAGTTACAAATCTCTTTTCCTGTGATGAGGACTTTTTTTTTTTTTTTTTGGCTGCATTGTGCAGCATGTGGGATCTTAGCTCCCCGACCAGGGTTGAACCCATGCCCCCTGCACTGGGAGTGCAGAGTTTTAACCACTGGACCGCCAGGGAAGTCCCGACGAGAACTTTTAAGATCTATTCTCTTAGCAACTTTCAAATACGCAACACAGTAACACAGTATTATTAACTATAGTCACTATGCTGTATATTACCTCCCTATGACTGATTTATAACTGGAAGTTTGTTCCCTTTGACCTCCTTCACCCATTTCACCCATTTAACCCACCCTCCGCTCCCTGCCTCTGGCAACCACCGTTTTCTGTATCTATGGAGCTTGGTAGATTTTTGTTTTGTTTTGGTTTGGGTTTTGGTTTTAGATTCCGCATATAAGTGAGATCATAAGGTATTTGTCTTTCTCTGACTTATTCACTTAGCATAATGCTCTCAAGTTCCATCCATGTTGTTGCAAACGGCAAGATTTCCTTTTTTTTTTTTAATTAATTAATTTATTTATTTATTTATTTTTAGCTGCATTGGGTCTTCGTTGCTGTGCGTGGGGTTTCTCTAGTTGCAGCAAGCGGGGGCTACTCTTCGTTGTGGTGCGCGGGCTTCTCATTGCCATGGCTCCTCTTGTTGAGGAGCACGGGCTCTACGTGCGTGGGCTTCAGTAATTGTGGCACGTGGGCTCAGTAGTTGTGGCTTGCGGGCTGTAGAGTGCAGGCTCAGTAGTTGTGGCGCATGGGCTTAGTTGCTCCGCAGCATGTGGGATCTTCTCAGACCAGCGCTCGAACCGGTGTCCCCTGCATTGGCAGGTGGATTCTTAACCACTGCACCACTGGGGAAGTCCCAAGATTTCCTTTTCTTATGACTAATATTCCATTGTGTATATATGCCACATTTTCTTTGTCCATTCATCCATCAATGGACACTTACATTGTTTCCATATCTTGACTATTGTAAAGCTGCAATGAACATGGATGTGCTTAAATGTTAATCACATCTAAAAAATACCTTCACAGCAACATCTAGCATTTGACCAAACAACTGGGCACCATATCCAAGCCAAGTTGATGCATAGAATTAACCCTCACATGCAATTATTTTGCTCTGTGGAAGCTTTCTTGCCTTACAAGACTTAATCAAGGTTGCTGTTTAGCTTGTTTTTCTCTGTGATCTAAATTTTGCACCTGGCCTTTGAAACCAAGCCCTCTCCTTCATCCAGAGGAAAAATGCCAGGGTGCCTCAGAGGGGCAGAGAGGTCCTTCCCTCCCTCACTTGTTTTTTCCTTCTCCTTTATCTTATCAGAGGTGCTGCTGAAGATGCATTCTGTTGGAATCTGCGGCTCAGATGTCCACTACTGGCAGCATGGTCGAATTGGAGATTTTGTTGTGAAAAAGCCAATGGTGCTGGGGCATGAAGCCTCAGGAACAGTCGTAAAAGTGGGATCATTGGTCAAACACCTAAAACCAGGTCGGCAAAGCTCTTCAGCCAATGGATTTGTTTATTCATTCAACACAAATATTTGTACATGATTTCTCAGGGTCAGGCCCTCTGTTAAACACTGGGGATACAGCAATGAACAAGACAGTCTCAGTTCCTACACACACGGATCTTATGTTCTGCAGGAGAAGGCAGCTGGGACAGACAGTAAATTAATCAAAATTGTGTTGAGGGCAGCAGAGGAGAATACAGGGTGCAATCAGTGTATACTACCCTCCAGACCCCTGGCTTGTCTGAGGAAGGACAGTTAGTTCAACACCTGAAGGCAAGTAAGAAATAAGCCAAGTAAAGGGGAGGGGAAAAACGTTCCAGCCACAGGAACCACAGAATGCCTCTACACGCTAAGAACCAGGGCCTTCTGTGCAGCATTGACCTTATTGGATGACTGGGAAACCACCAATATTTTTCTAGATTTGCTTAATTCAGGGAGGAATTCTCAGCTGTGGCAGATTGTGATGTTCCCCAACTAAATGGATTAAATCCAAGCTGTCTTAGAATAGCCAGCTGTTGGCTTTAACCTTCCTTTCCTGATGAGGCCACTGAATAGCCTGGAGATGATGGATTATTTGGGGGAAGGAGGGAGTTCTCAGGAGGTTCCATCCTGTGTTATAAGGCTCTCTGAGCCTGGCTGCATGGTGAGGGATCCACTGGCTCTGAAGAAGCTAGACATGTGTCTCATTTGGGAATGTTAGGTCAGGCCCTCCATTCATCATCAGTGAAGTCGAGAAAGCCCCTGAAGTTTTGCAGGGTTATCCCAAAGTGGAAGGTTCATAGCTTCCAACAGCCACTGATTGGTTCTTACCTGTGGGACAAGGTCTCTAAATATAAGTCATAATAGGAAGTGGGCTTCTCTAAATTTAAGTTATAACAAGTGCTTAATCAGCATCTACAATGGGTCCAGCCTTGTGCCCAGTGCTTTGGGGGATATAGAAAATTGAGAAGATATGATCCCTGGATGCTTCAGTTTAGTTGAGGAGACCAGATATCAGGATATACATAGATACTTATATACATAAAAACCTATATATATATACACGTGATTATTTTAAGTTGCTGATCTCTTAAGTTTAAATGCATTTTAATAATCCTGCATTTTTACTCCTCCAATCCAATGTTCAATGTTTTCGACATCATATTTTACATATTTTTGTTTTGTGTATCCCTTAACTTCTCATTATGGATATAGATGATTTTACTACTTTTGTCTTTTAACCTTCCTCCTATCTTTATGAGTGATTGATCTACTATCTTTACTGTATATTTGCCTTTAACAATGACATTTTTCCTTTCATAATTTTCAAATTTCTAGTTGTGGTTTTATTTTCCACTTAATGAAGTCCCTTTAACATTTCTTGTAAAGCCATTTTAGTAGTGCTGAACTCTTTTAGCTTTTGCTTGTTTGGAAGACTCTTGATCTCTGCTTCAAATCTGAATGATAGTCTTGCCAGGTAGAATATTCTTATTCCTGGTTGTAGATTTTTCCCTTTCATTACTTTCAATATATCATGCCACTCCTCTCTGGTCTGCAGAGTTTCTGCTGAAAAGTCAGCTAGCTGATAGTTTCATAGGAGTTCCCTTGTGTGTCACTAGTTCCTTTTCTCTTTAATTTTTGCTTTGGGTTGATCTTGTTTGAGAGTCTGTACTTTCTGGGCCTGCATATCTGTTTTCTTTCCCAGGTTAGGGAAGTTTTCAGCTATCATTTATTCAAATAAGTTCTCTGCCTTTTTCTCTCTCCTTTTTCTAGAACCTTTATAATGTGAATGTTAGTATGCTTGATGTTCCAGAGATCTCTTAAACTATCCTTGTTTTTTTTTTTTAAATAAATAAATTTATTTATTTATTTATTTTTGGCTGAGTTGGGTCTTCGTTGATGCACAAGGGCTTTCTCTAGTTGTGGCGAGTGGGGGCTACTCTTCGTTGCAGTGCGCGGGCTTCTCATTGCGGTGGCTTCTCTTGTTGCAGAGCATGGACTCTAGGCATGTGGGCTCAGTAGTTGTGGCCCGTGCGCTCTAGAGCACAGGCTCAGTAGCTGTGGCGCACGGGCTTAGTTGCTCCACGGCATGTGGGATCTTCCTGGACCAGGGCTCAAACCTGTGTCCCCTGCATTGGCAGGCAGATTCTTAACCACTGTGCCACCTGGAAAGTCCCAGACTATCCTTGTTTTTTTTTTTTTTTTTTGGGGGGGTGTTTTTTTTTTTGTTTTTATTTTTCAGGAGATTTGAGTTTGCTTATAAAACTTTTTTTTTTTTTTTTCACACACACACACACACACACTGTATTTTATTTTTACAAGGGATAAAAAGACTGACACCAAGTATTGTACATGGATGACCACAACAAAAGCAACAATGATTGCAATTACCAAACATGAAACACACTCATACTATGTCATAATATTGACATTCAGTCCAGTAATCCTCCACTGTAACAGCTCCTTTACTTTGCAGTGAAAATTGATTTGTATATTCTTTGCCTCTGAGTCCTTGTGGGATTTTTTTTTTTAAAATTCAGACAGAAAGTCACAAAAATTATACTCATCCTCATCAGTTCACTCAGTCCCATGTAATTAATTTTTTTTTTTCATCTTGATCTTTTGTTAGCACTTTTATGAGTTCATCAGTTTTTCATTAGAGTTCTGAAAATGCTTATTCATTCAGTTCAGCAGTACAGTCAGTTACCAGAAACCTGTACTTGTCAGAGTCTTTTCCATGAATTTCTTGAAGATGAAACCCTTTTATAGGAACATATTTGCAAAATCATCAGAGTACACCCAGAACTGTCTGTAAATGACAAAAGACTTAAAAATGACCACGGTTAAAGATTTGACAAAAGTTCATATTAATGCAGTTGACAAGAAAATTAGTTATTTCTGAGATATACATTTTAAAGTAATAACTAGGATTATTACTTATAACATTATACCAGAACATATAAGATTTTTAGAAATTTCATGTAATGTCTGAAACATTTATATTAACATATTTCCATACATATTTCCATACAAATACAAATATAAGATTTTTAGAAATTTCATGTAATGTCTGAAACATTTATATTAACATATTTCCATACATATTTCCATACAAATACAAATATAAGATTTTTAGAAATTTCATGTAATGTCTGAAACATTTATATTAACATATTTCCATACAAATAACCCAATGAAAGTTTAGTATTAGTTGCTTTGTTTTTTTATACTGCAGGTTCTTATTAGGCATCAGTTTTATACACATCAGTGTATACATGTCAATCCCAATCGCCCAATTCAGCACACCACCATCCCCACCCCACCGCAGTTTTCCCCCCTTGGTGTCCATATGTCCATTCTCTACATCTGTGTCTCAACTTCTGCCCTGCAAACTGGCTCATCTGTACCATTTTTCTAGGTTCCACATACATGCATTAATATACGATATTTGTTTTTCTCTTTCTGACTTACTTCACTCTGTATGACAGTCTCTAGATCCATCCACGTCTCAACAAATGACTCAATTTCGTTCCTTTTTATGGCTGAGTAATATTCCATTGTATATATGTACCACAACTTCTTTATCCATTCGTCTGCTGATGGGCATTTAGGTTGCTTCCATGACCTGGCTATTGTAAATAGTGCTGCAATGAACATTCGGGTGCATGTGTCTTTTTGAATTACGGTTTTCTCTGGGTATATGCCCAGTAGTGGGATTGCTGGGTCATATGGTAATTCTATTTTTAGTTTTTTAAGGAACCTCCATATTGTTCTCCATAGTGGCTGTATCAATTGACATTCCCACCAACAGTGCAAGAGGGTTCCCTTTTCTCCACACCCTCTCCAGCATTTGTTGTTTGTAGATTTTCTGATGATGCCCATTCTAACAGGAGTGAGGTGATACCTCATTGTAGTTTTGATTTGCATTTCTCTAATAATTAGTGATGTTGAGCATCTTTTCATGTGCTTCGTGGCCGTCTGTATGTCTTCTTTGGAGAAATGTCTATTTAGGTCTTCTGCCCATTTTTGGATTGGGGTGTTTGTTTCTTTGATATTGAGCTGAATGAGCTGTTTATATATTTTGGAGATTAATCCTTTGTCCGTTGATTCATTTGCAAATATTTTCTCCCATTCTGAGGGTTGTCTTTTCGTCTTGTTTATGGTTTCCTTTGCTGTGCAAAAGCTTTGAAGTTTCATTAGGTCCCACTTGTTTATTTTTGTTTTTATTTCCATTACTCTAGGAGGTGGATCAAAAAAGATCTTGCTGTGATTTATGTCAAAGAGTGTTCTTCCTATGTTTTCCTCTAAGAGTTTTATAGTGTCCAGTCTTATATTGAGGTCTCTAATCCATTTTGAGTTTATTTTTGTGTATGGTGTTAGGGAGTATTCTAATTTCATTCTTTTACATGTAGCTGTCCAGTTTTCCCAGCACCACTTATTGAAGAGACTGTCTTTTCTCCATTGTATATCTTTGCCTCCTTTGTCATAGATTAGTTGACCATATGTGCGTGGGTTAATCTCTGGGCTTTCTATCTTGTTCCATTGATCTATGTTTCTGTTTTTGTGCCAGTACCATATTGTCTTGATTACTGTAGCTTTGTAGTGTAGTCTGAAGTCAGGGAGTCGGATTCCTCCAGCTCCATTTTTTTGCCTCAAGACTGCTTTGGCTATTCGGGGTCTTTTGTGTCTCCATACAAATTTTAAGATGGTTTGTTCTAGCCCCGTAAAAAATGCCATTGGTAATTTGATAGGGATTGCATTGAATCTGTAGATTGCTTTGGGTAGTATAGTCATTTTCACAATGTTGATTCTTCCAATCCAAGAACATGGTATATCTCTCCATCTGTTGGTATCATCTTTAATTTCTTTCATCAGTGTCTTATAGTTTTCTGCATACAGGTCTTTTGTCTCCCTAGGTAGGTTTATTCCTAGGTATTTTATTCTTTTTGTTGCAATGGTAAATGGGAGTGTTTCCATAATTTCTCTTTCAGATTTTTCATCATTAGTGTATAGGAATGCAAGAGATTTCTGTGCATTAATTTTGTATCCTGCAACTCTACCATATTCATTAATTAGCTCTAGCAGTTTTCTGGTGGCAGTTTTATGATTCTCTATGTATAGTATCATGTCATCCGCAAACAGTGACAGTTTTACTTCTTCTTTTCCAATTTGTATTCCTTTTATTTCCTTTTCTTCTCTGATTGCCGTGGCTAGGACTTCCAGAACTATGTTGAATAATAGTGGTGAGAGTGGACATCCTTGTCTCGTTCCTGATCTTAGAGGAAATGCTTTCAGTTTTTCACCATTGAGAATGATGTTTGCTGTGGGTTTATCATATATGGCCTTTATTATGTTGAGGTAGGTTCCCTCTATGCCCACTTTCTGGAGAGTTTTTATCAGAAATGGGTGTTGAATTTTGTCAAAAGCTTTTTCTGCATCTATTGAGATGATCATATGGTTTTTATTGTTCAGTTTGTTAATATGGTGTATCACATTGATTGATTTGCGTATATTGAAGAATCCTTGCATCCCTGGGATAAATCCCACTTGATCGTGGTGTATGATCCTTTTAATGTGTTGTTGGATTCTGTTTGCTAGTATTTTGTTGAGGATTTTTGCATCTATATTCATCAGTGATATTGGTCTGTAATTTTCTTTTTTTGTAGTGTCTTTGTCTGGTTTTGGTATCAGGGTGATGGTGGCCTCATAGAATGAGTTTGGGAGTGTTCCTTCCTCTGCAATTTTTTGGAAGAGTTTGAGAAGGATGGGTGTTAGCTCTTCTCTAAATGTTTGATAGAATTCACCTGTGAAGCCATCTGGTCCTGGACTTTTGTTTGTTGGAAGATTTTTAATCACAGTTTCAATTTCATTACTTGTGATTGGTCTGTTCATATTTTCTGTTTCTTCCTGATTCAGTCTTGGAAGGTTATACCTTTCTAAGAATTTGTCCATTTCTTCCAGGTTGTCCATTTTATTGGCATAAAGTTGCTTGTAGTAGTCTCTTAGGATGCTTTGTATTTCTGCGGTGTCTGTTTTAACTTCTCCTTTTTCACTTCTGATTTTATTGATTTGAGTCCTCTCCCTCTTTTTCTTGATGAGTCTGGCTAATGGCTTATCAATTTTGTTTATCTTCTCAAAGAACCAACTTTTAGTTTTATTGATCTTTGCTATTGTTTTCTTTGTTTCTATTTCATTTATTTCTGCTCTGATCTTTATGATTTCTTTCCTTCTGCTAACTTTGGGTTTTGTTTGTTCTTCTTTCTCTAGTTTCTTTAGGTGTAAGGTTAGATTGTTTACTTGAGATTTTTCTTGTTTCTTTAGGTAGGCTTGTATAGCTATAAACTTCCCTCTTAGAACCGCTTTTGCTGCTTCCCATAGGTTTTGGGTCGTCGTGTTTTCATTGTCATTTGTCTCTAGGTAGTTTTTTATTTCCTCTTTGATTTCTTCAGTGATCTCTTGGTTATTTAGTAACGTATTGTTTAGCCTCCATGTGTTTGTCCTTTTTACGTTTTTTTCCCTGTAATTCATTTCTAATCTCATAGCGTTGTGGTCAGAAAAGATGCTTGATATGATTTCAATTTTCTTAAATTTACTGAGGCTTGATTTGTGACCCAAGATGTGATCTATCCTGGAGAATGTTCCGTGCGCACTTGAGAAGAACGTGTAATCTGCTGTTTTTGGATGGAATGTCCTATATATATCAATTAAATCTAACTGGTCTATTGTGTCATTTAAAGCTTCTGTTTCCTTATTTATTTTCATTTTGGATGATCTGTCCATTGGTGTAAGTGAAGTGTTAAAGTCCCCCACTATTATTGTGTTACTGTCGATTTCCTCTTTTATAGCTGTTAGCAGTTGCCTTATGTATTGAGGTGCTCCTATGTTGGGTACATATATATTTATAATTGTTATATCTTCTTCTTGGATTGATCCCTGGATCATTATGTAGTGTCCTTCCTTGTCTCTTGTAACATTCTTTATTTTAAAGTCTATTTTATCTGATATGAGTATAGCTACTCCAGCTTTCTTTTGATTTCCATTTGCATGGAATATCTTTTTCCATCCCCTCACTTTCAGTCTGTATGTGTCCCTAGGTCTAAAGTGGGTCTCTTGTAGACAGCATATATATGGGTCTTGTTTTTGTATCCATTCAGCCAGTCTATGTCTTTTGGTTGGGGCATTTAATCCATTCACGTTTAAGGTAATTATCGATATGTATGTTCCTATGACCATTTTCTTAATTGTTTTGGGTTTGTTTTTGTAGGTCCTTTTCTTCTCTTGTGTTTCCCACTTACAGAAATTCCTTTAGCATTTGTTGTAGAGCTGGTTTGGTGGTGCTGAATTCTCTTAGCTTTTGCTTGTCTGTAAAGCTTTTGATTTCTCCATCAAATCTAAATGAGATCCTTGCCGGGTAGAGTAATCTTGGTTGTAAGTTCTTCCCTTTCATCACTTTAAGTATATCATGCCACTCCCTTCTGGCTTGTAGAGTTTCTGCTGAGAAATCAGCTGTTAACCTTATGGGAGTTCCCTTGTATGTTATTTGTCGTTTTTCCCTTGCTGCTTTCAATAATTTTTCTTTGTCTTTAATTTTTGCCACTTTGATTACTATGTGTCTCGGCGTGTTTCTCCTTGGGTTTATTCTGTATGGGACTCTCTGTGCTTCCTGGACTTGGGTGGCTATTTCCTTTCCCATGTTAGGGAAGTTTTCGACTATAATCTCTTCAAATATTTTCTCTGGTCCTTTCTCTCTCTCTTCTCCTTCTGGGACCCCTATAATGCGAATGTTGTTGCGTTTAATGTTGTCCCAGAGGTCTGTTAGGCTGTCTTCATTTCTTTTCATTCTTTTTTCTTTAGTCTGTTCCGCAGCAGTGAATTCCACCATTCTGTCTTCCAGGTCACTTATCCGTTCTTCTGCCTCAGTTATTCTGCTATTGATTCCTTCTAGTGTAGTTTTCATTTCAGTTATTGTATTGGTCATCTCTGTTTGTTTGTTCTTTAATTCTTCTAGGTCTTTGTTAATCATTTCTTGCATCTTCTCGATCTTTGCCTCCATTCTTATTCCGAGGTCCTGGATCATCTTCACTATCATTATTCTGAATTCTTTTTCTGGAAGGTTGCCTATCTCCACTTCATTTAGTTGTTTTTCTGGGGTTTTTTCTTGTTCCTTCATCTGGTACATAGCCCTCTGCCTTTTCATCTTCTCTATCTTTCTGTAACTGTGGTTTTTGGTCCACAGGCTGCAGGATTGTAGTTTTTCTTGCTTCTGTTGTCTGCCCTCTGGTGGTTGAGGCTATCTAAGAGGCTTGATGGGAGGCTCTGGTGGTGGGTAGAGCTGACTGTTGCTGTGGCGGTCAGAGCTCAGTAAAACCTTAATCCACTTGGCTGTTGATGGGTGGGGCTGGGTTCCCTCCCTGTTGCTGTGGCGATCAGAGCTCAGTAAAACCTTAATCCACTTGACTGTTGATGGGTGGGGCTGGGTTCCCTCCCTGTTGGTTGTTTTGCCTGAGGCAACCCAACACTGGAGCCTACCCGTGCTCTTTGGTGGGGTTAATGGCAGACTCTGGGAGGGCTCACGCCAAGGAGAACTTCCCAGAACCTCTGCTGCCAGTGTCCTTATCCCCACGGTGAAACAGAGCCACCACTCGCCTCTGCAGGAGACCCCCCAACACCAGCGGGTAGGTCTGGTTCAGTCTCCCCCAGGGTCACTGCTCCTTCCCCTGGGTCCCGATGCGCACACTACTTTGTGTGTGCCCTCCAAGGGTGGGGTCTCTGTTTCCCCCAGTCCTGTCAAAGTCCTGCAATCAATTCCCACTAGGCTTCAAAGTCTGATTCTCTAGGAATTCCTCCTCCCGTAGCCGGACCCCCAGGTTGGGAAGCCTGACGTGGGGCTCAGAACCTTCACTCCAGTGGGTGGACTTCTGTGGTATAAGTGTTCGCCAGTCTGTGAGCCACCCACCCAGTAGTTATGGGATTTGATTTTACTCTGATTGCGCCCCTCCTACCGTCTCGCTGTGGCTTCTCCTCTGTCCTTGGATGTGGGGTATCCTCCTTGGTGAAGTCAGGGTCTTCCTGTCAATGATTGTCCAGCAGCCAGTTGTGATTCTGGTGCTCTCGCAAGAGGGAGTGAGAGCACGTCCTTCTACTCCGCCATCTTGGTTAATCTCCTCTATCCTTGTTTTAAAGAATTTTTTTTTCTTCTACTACTCTGTCTTCCAGCTCACTGATCCATTCTTCTGTATCATCTAATCTGTTGATTACGTCTAGTGTTTTTTTGTTTTGTTTTGTTTTGTTTTTGGTGGAAAGGAAAGCTTGCTTTATTTTGGATGCCAGTAACAGGGGCGGGAGGGAGGGGAAGACGCCTGTCCAAAGGCCGACTCCTCCCTCTGACAATCAGTTGGCTACAGCTTTTATAGACAGAGGGAGGGGGCTACATGCAAAAGCAGCACAGTCAGCTCTGACAGTCGTCTTGAAACTAATCATGAGGTGGTCTGATCAGGGTCATCTTGATTTAAGTACATTTAGTCTTCAGTTCCAGGGTTGGTTTGTTCCCATTTCCTTGAAGCCAGTTCTTGGAGTTGTGGCAGCTTATGTCATGGCTTCAGTCTGGTCATCATGTAGTTAATTTTTTCCACCTGGAAGGGGGTTTCAGTATCTATAAGACAGCTCACAGGATATGGCTCAGAATATTATCTATAGCCCTTGAGAAGGAACTAAAGGTCCTTGAGTATGCTTAATGACTAAACTATTATTATTTGTTCTCCTTTGACTGTTTTCCTTTGTTTCTGTATTTTCTCTGATTAAACTTATTCTTTGGCTAAAGTTTTTCCACAGACAAAAGGCAGGCTGAGGACATGGGGGGAAGGACCATAGTAGGGTCCTGCTCTGTTTCAACATGGTCAGATCATATTAAAAAATGCTGTCTATAAGGAACCCATTTTAAAATATAAATATTTAAATAGATTACAAATAAAAATATACAAAATGTTAGCATGCACACACTACTCTAGAGAAAGCCAGAGTGACTATATTAATATCATAAAACATACAATTCAGAACAAAGATTATTACAAGGGATAAAGAGAAGTGTTACAAAAATTCACCAGAAAGACATGATAATTCTATATTGATGTACCTAACAGTAAAACTTCAAAATATACCAAGGAAAGACTTACAGAATGAAAGGAGAAATAGACACGTCTAAATTTATAGTTGGATACTTCAGTATTCCTCTCTAAAAAACTGATAAAACAGGAAGATGGAAAAATCAGAAAGGATACGGAACACCTGAATAACACTAAAGTCAACTTGACCTAATTGCCATTTTTAGAACATACCACCTAAAAGCAGCAGAATACACATTTTTTTTCAAGTACACATAGAACATTCACCATGATAGAACACGTTTTGGGAAATAAAACCTCAACAAATTTAGAAGAATTTAAGTCATACAAAATACATTTTCTGATCATAATGGAATTAAACTAGAAATCAATAACAGAAGGATATCTGGAAAACTCCCAAATATGTGGAAATTAAATGACACTCATCTAGGTAAACCACATGTCTAAGAAGAAGTCACTAAGGAAACTAAAAGAAATTTTTTTGAAATTAAAGGTAATAAAAAAACAATGGCGCTTCCCTGGTGGCGCAGTGGTTGAGAATCTGCCTGCCAATGCAGGGTACACGGGTTCGAGCCCTGGTCTGGGAAGATCCCACATGCCACGGAGCAACTAGGCCCGTGAGCCACAACTACTGAGCCTGCGCGTCTGGAGCCTGTGCTCCGCAACAAGAGACACTGCAATAGTGAGAGGCCCGCGCACCGCGATGAAGAGCGGCCCCCGCTTGCCGCAACTGGAGAAAGCCCTCGCACAGAAACGAAGACCCAACACAGCCAAAAATAAATAAATAATAAATAAATAAATTAAAAAACAAAAAAAAACAATGACAGTTGTGGGATGTGACTAAAGTAGTGTCTGGGGGAAGTTTATAGCATTCGATTCTTATATGAAAAATAAGAAAAGTCCCAACTCAATGATGTATACTTCCACCTCATATCCTACATGAAAATAAAAGTAAGATGGAGTAGTAAATAACTTTATTCAGAAAGGCAAATCTTCTAAAACTATTATAAGGAAATTTGGGAGGGAGTTCAAGGGACGATTGTAGGGGTACAGCACAGTTTTTGATTTTCCATATTACCCTGCTAGTGTTTGAGAGTCTCCTGCAGAGGCAGGGGGTGGCTATGGCTCACCGCGGGGACAAGGACACTGGCAGCAGAAGTTCTGGAAAGTACTCCTTGATGTGAGCCCTCCCAGAGTCCGCCATTAGCCCCACCAGAGTCTCTAGTGTATTTTTTTTTTTAAGTTTTTTTTTGGCTCTATCCTTTTTTTTTTTTTTAATTTATTTATTTATTCATTTATTTTTGGCTGTGTTGGGTCTTCGTTTCTGTGCAAGGGCTTTCTCTAGTTGCGGCAAGCGGGGGCCACTCTTCATCGCGGTGCGCGGGCCTCTCACTATCGCGGCCTCTCTTGTTGCGGAGCACAGGCTCCAGACGCGCAGGCTCAGCAGCTGTGGCTCATGGGCCTAGTTGCTCCGCGGCATGTGGGATCTTCCCAGACCAGGGCTCAAACCCATGTCCCCTGCATTAGCAGGCAGATTCTCAACCACTGCGCCACCAGGGGAGCCCCTCTAGTGTATTTTTTTTTAATTTCAGTTATTGTATTCTTCAGCTCTGTTTGGTTCTTCTTTATATTTTCTAACTCTTTGTTAAACTTCTCACTGTGTTCATCCATTCATCTCCCAAGTTCATTGAGCAACTTTATGATCATTACCTTGAACTAACTCTTTATTGGGTAGACGCTTATCTCCACTTCACTTAGTTCTTCTGAGGTTTTATCTTGTTCCTTTGTTTAGAACATACTCTTCTACCGCCTCATTTTGCCTAATTCTGTTTTTATTCCTATACATCAGTTAGATCAGTTTCATTTCCCAATCTTAGAGAATTAGACTGATGAAAGAGATGTACTATGGGGCCAGCAGCACGCTCCCTCTGGTCACCAGAGGGGTGTCACCTATGTGGGCTGCATGGGGCCTTCTGTTGTGGCATGCTGACTACTGTGGGTTGGTGGGTCTGGTCCCTGGCCTAGTTGGCGGCCATGCCCTGCTTTGTGTCGAGGCTGCCGGCCACTGGTAGCTGAGGCTGAGTCCTGGCATGGCTGGCTGTGCAGCCTGTGGGGTCCTGGGACTGGTTCTGACTGACTGGTGGGCACGTAAGCCCTTTGCACTAATAAGCAAGAGGGAGAACTCCAAAATGGCACTTGTTAGCACCAGTGTTCTTGTGGTAGAACAGGCTGCCGCAAATTGCTGCCGCCACCATCTATGCTCCCAGAAGGAGTCCCAGTTACCTCCTGCCTCTCTGGGAAGCTCTCCAAGATTAGCAAGTGGTTCTGACCCAGCTGCCTTTCAAATTACTGCCTCTGCGCTGGGTCTCAGTGTGTGAGATTTTGTGAGTACCCTTTAATAGTGAAGTCTCTGTTTCCTACAGCCCCCTCTGGCTCTCTTGTACAAAAGTCTTGTTGGCCTTCAAAGCAGATGTTTTGGGGATTCGTCTTCCCCGTGTAGGACCCCTGGGCTGGGGAGCCCGATGTGGGGCTCTGACCTTCGATTCTCTTGGAGGAGAACCTCTGCATTTGTAATTATTCTCCTGTTTGTGGGTTGCCTACCCAGAGGTGTGGGTCTTGACTATACTGTATCTCTGCCACTCCTACCCATCTGTTGTAGTTCCTTCTTCATATCTTTAGTTGTAGAAAATCTGTTCTGCTAGTTCTCATTGATAGTTGCTCTGTAAATGTAATTTTGGTGTGCCTATGGGAGAAGGTGAGCTCAGGTTCTTCTTACTCTACCATCTTGGTCACATCCTCCTGCCTTTTTATCTTATTGTTTGAATTTCCTCTGTGATAGTACCAGCTCAGATAATTATAATAATGATAAATTCAATAAAAATTGTTATTAATGCTACTATATATTACTACTACTACAATCACCATCACTACTGGTACTTTTAATGTGTACTTACTACATACCAGGACTACACTATCCGGTAAGTCGTTTTAACACAAAAGACTTACAAAAATAGCTTAACATGTCTCTGCTTGGTGAAGGGCAGACCTCTCACAGGTTCTTCTCAGGCTCCTAACACAGTCCTCAGGCACAGGTGGGCCCTAACTCTGTTAGTACACCCTCTGGGGGTGGGGGTGGGGATTGGCTGGGAAGGGACTTGAAGGAATGAAATTTCTGAGGTAGTGTTAATGTTCTTTGTCTTGATGGGAGTTTACATTACACAGGTGAATGCCTTTATCAGCTTCATCTAATGATCTACTTAATATTTGTGCATTTTGTCAGCATCTAAATTTTACCTTAATAAGGAACCATAAACAAGTATTGAACTCTAGTTAGTGATATGCAAGCTGAAGTATAATGATAGGAAGCTGAGTGATGTGTACCCATGTGTGCAACCTACTTTGAAATGCATTAGAAAAGCAGATGAATTGACGGATGGAAGAGAGATGGATAGATGGGATGGATATGTGACAAAGTGAATGTAGCTAAATTTTTTTTTTTTTTAAGTACCAAGGATCTTTATTCTCAGGGCTGATATTGAATCTGTGGCTGCAGGTAATATGTCACTATTTTGAGAATAAAAGTTCCCGTTATCTTCATTCTTTGCAAGTCTTCAGCCACAAAGTTGCACATTATTCTCATAACAAGATAAGTGAATCAGGCTGGAAGGGGATTAAGGAGGTACACTGATGATAAAAGCAAAGGGGAGCAAACACTTGTACAAGCATATTGTCCCAGCTACCTTGAAGGTTAAGTTTCAGATTAATTTGTAGCTAAATGTTAATTGAAGAAACCAAGTTGAGAACATCTGGGTGTTCACCATACAGTTCTTTCAACTTTGCTGCACGTTTGAAAATTTTCGTACTAAGAAGATGGAAGAGCCATTCTAAAGCTGGGTTTCCAAGTGGGCGTAGGGAGACACAGAATAGAAGTACAATAGAGCTGGCCATTCACAAGCCTGAATGTTACTCTGCCGTACCAGAGTCCGAGGCCTCTGTGGGTCATTTGCCTTAGTGGTTCTGCTAACCAGGAATCAGTTATTGTCTAGGAGACTGAACATAAAACATGCCATCATTATGACTCCCTTCAGCATATTATCAAAACAGGTGAAGAGAAACATGCCTGCAAATTCCACACACTAGCCACCTCTTTTGCAGCAGTTTGAAATGGGAACTAAACCTGGCTTGATGGGACTGGTTGTGTGTTTCCCAAGCTGGGAGGTGGCTGTGGAGCTGGAGGGGCAAGTTGGCTTGTTCCATGAGCCAATAAAAGAGCAGACAGGCCAAACCAGCCTGTGGAGAGTTGGACTGGTCATTTTCTTCCAGAGTGTATGTGCGGCATTTGGTATTTCCTTTGGAAGCACTAATGGGCTGGGCTTGCCTGGAGTACCCTGGGTCCCCAGCGGGGAGGGAGGCTCATTCAGCCAGATTCCCCTGCTGGCATCTGTCCATGAGCACGTGCCTCTTCACAGCATCTCTGCCCCTGCCTGTGTTTTTTTTTTTTTCCCCCAGGTGATCGTGTTGCCATCGAGCCTGGTGCTCCCCGAGAAGCTGATGAATTCTGCAAGATTGGCCGATACAATCTGTCACCAACCATCTTCTTCTGTGCCACGCCCCCTGATGACGGGAACCTCTGCCGGTTCTACAAGCACAATGCTAACTTCTGCTACAAGTTAGTGCCCATGGCCCAGCTGTGCCACCTGGGACCTCTTCTCCAATGTTTGTTTGGTGCTCTTTCTTCTAGTTTCCTATAGTGGTTTCTTCATTCTTTTTAGCTCATAATTCTAGACGTGGGGCATCCCTTGGCAGGCCTGCCCTTCTTGGAGGCACTGAGGGAGGGTAGCCTGACTAGGGCTAAGACCGACTCACAGTGCTTGGTTTTAGTCTTTCAGTCTAACTTTCCCTCACCTAGAGCAATAATAGAAAATCATTGCTGAAATCACTCACTCCTCTCCAGCCATCTTGGAGATAATTTATTGTGGTTGTCCTCCATTATTGGTTTCCACTGCAGCCACGAGCAAGAGATCTTGTAACAGTAGAGACCTTGGCAACAACTAGGGTTTACTGTGGCGTGGAGCCAGGACATGAGCTTTGGGACCCTGGATCCACTCCCTCCTAGTGAGTGACTTTGAGGAAATGACTTAACCTTCTTCTGCTTCAGTCTCTTTTAATCACTTGGAGATTAAATAAGGCAATGCACATAAAGTCACAATTATTGTTTGTTTTTTTATTTATTTTTGGTTGCGTTGGGTCTTCGTTGCTGTGCGTGGGCTTTCTCTAGTTGCGGCGAGCGGGAGCCACTCTTCGTTGCAGTGCATGGGCTTCTCATTGCGGTGGCTTCTCTTGTTGCGGAGCACTGGCTCTAGGTGTGTGGGCTTCAGTAGTTGTGGCACACAGGCTCAGTAGTTGTGGCTCATGGGCTTAGTTGTTCTGTGGCATGTGGGATCTTCCCAGACCAGGGCTCGAACCCATGTCCCCTGCATTGGCAGATGGATTCCTAACCACTGTGCCACCAGGGATGTCCCCACAATTATTGTTATTACGTGCCTGGCCTTGTGCTAATAAGTGCTTTGCGTGCCTTATTTAACTTTCATAACTGTAATGGCGAGGTGGGCACCAGTATTGCAGTGTTGTGTGAGAGTCAGCAGAGGCAGGAGAAGGCTAACTGGCTAATTGGCTTGAACACAGAACAGAGCCAGGAGTCAAGCTGGGGTGGCTGTGATTCTCAAGCTCCTGCCCTGTGCTCATTACCCTACCTCAACTCTCAAAGTGATTTGGGGAAGTTGTGTCTGGCAGAAGCAGAGTGCTATAACTTCTGCAAGGGCCCCAGCCCATGGAGCTCTGGGATGCTGCTTTCCTTCTGAACTGACCAGGCACATTTTCCTCCTACCCCAGCCTGGCCCCGGCAGTGACTCTTTTGGCCAGGATGGGGCTTGTCTTTTGAAGTCCAGGTGCCAGTCACAGGGGCAGTCTGACAGATCTGAGTTTTCTAGTGCCTACTGGAAGCCTTGAGAGGAGTCACAGGCCAGGGACCTCGTGATGAGTTTAAGTCAGCACTCTAGGAGAGAGCAGGTTACCTGCGCAGAGTCCACCTTTGAGCAAGTGGTTCCTGAATCTGCCCACTTCTTCTGGGTCCTTTCCAAGTCGAAGTGCCAAACAAGTGTTTCGTGGAAGGCAGAAGAGCATGGTGGTAAAGCTTGAGACTAACCACTGGTCTCTCCCATTTGCCAACTGTGTGACCTTGAGCAAGGCACTTAAACTTTGTAACCTCAATCTCCTGTGCAATGGAAATAATAGCATCGCCATGATGAAATGCATAGAATTAGTGATGGGATTCAGTGGGAAAAGCATATCAAGTACTCAACACGAGGCCTGGCACATAAGAGGAGCTCAGTAAACAGTGCCATGATGTGTCGTAGCTATGACCTTGTATCTGGGGGATGTTACAGGGATAGGCCTGAAAAGGAGCCTTGCACTGGGAATCGGGGTGGGGGGGGGGGCGGGGGCGCAAGTGGTCTGCAGGGAATGGTGCGGGAGGAAGTGTTCTGGTTGGCAATGTCAAGGGGAGGGCTGTGGAAGGCCTCTAGGGGACATGCGACCCCTACCTTTCCTCTTCTCCCGGGGTACTTTGTATCTATGTCCCCAGCCCAGCCCTGGATCTACACCCTTCTCTCTGGTTTCTCTTTGTGCGGATTTGTACACTGCCACACCTTCTTTATTTTCCGACCCACCTTATTTTCTTTCTGTCTTCCTGCTTCCCCCTTGGCTTCTTGATCATTCTTTAACCCTTTTTCCTATTTCCTGAATCCCATTGTGAAAACCACCAAGTTGCTTTGTCATTTTCTGGTGTTTATAAAATCATGAACAGTTAGGGCCGGGAAGAAACTCATCCCCTTTCCCTCAACCTCCACTGAACAAGGTTGGGGAAGGAGGACCCAAGAACTCTCCCCAGGTCAGTGGCAAAAGGGCTGGACCCCAGGACTCTGGCTACGGCTGCATGTGTGATAAAGCAGCATCTGCCTAATCAGTGGAATAATCTCCCACGTAACAATCCTCTCTCATCACCATCCCCAATCCCATTTCTCCTTGGTATTCTTATTCCAAAGGGAAGTCAGAGCAGAAGATGAGAGGAGTACACAGTTCCTGACCACAGGCCACCCTCAGTTTAGCCCCAGAACCAGCTTTGGGGGAGGCCCAAATGTGAAGAGGCAGGACTGTCGGAGAGAGTGTGTGTGACTGGGGGTCCTGGAGAGAGTTTGGGAATCTTCATTATTTCACTTCAAACTTTTCCCCCTTATTTGGAATTGATGGGATAGGTTTGGTGGGTAGAAGGGATGATGAAAACAGTCAGAGCAAGAGAGTGGATTGGCGTGTGCGAAATGATGAGAGAGAAGCAGAGGGGAGGGGAGAAAAAAGGGGTGGTGGGCACCAGTCAGGCCGAATGCAGGCCTTGTTATTTATTCTGTGGAGGATCAGGGACAGAAGGATCATGGGGATGGGCACATGGTTTGGCTGCCGCTTTTTTCTCTTTTTGGAACTTGAGGGTTTTCACATTCTTGCGTGTGGAGGTTGTGGGTGCGCTGAATAAATACTGGGCAGTGAGGAGCTAGCAGAAGTTAGATATTAACTACGGAGCTGCTTGTACCGAGAGGCAGCCGATGCGGGACAGGCAGAGGGTATGGAATCAGGAGATCTGGGTTTAAGTCTTGCTCTTCTGCTCACTAGCCTTGTAACCTTGGGCAAGTCTCTTAATGTCTACAGCTTCGGTTCTGCTTCTGTGGAATAAAGGTAAAAACAAAGCCTGCCTGGGAATTCCCTGGCGGTCCAGTGGTTAGGACTCTGGGCTTTCACTGCCAAGGGCCAGGGTTCAACCCCTGGTCTGGGAACTATGATTCTGCAAGCCTTGTGGCCAAAAAAAAAAACCAACAACAACAACCTGCCCTTCCTGCCTGACAAGGTCATGGTGAGGATTAAATGAGATATGGAGGAGAAAGCTCTGTAAATCTGTAAAGCATTATGCAAATATTTGCTGTCTTCATCAGTGGGATTGTTAAGGGGGTCAAGGTGCCAGTGGACAGGGAAGTGAAAACCAAGAACCCAGTGGCAAAGGTGACACAGCATTTAATCTGCTTAACCAATCCAGGGACAGCCAGGCAGCTGCTGCTATCAGATGTGGTTCTTCTGGAGCGTGTAATATGGGAGACAATGTACAGAGTGAAGTCAGCTTCTAATCACTGTTTTGCAAAGCTGCTGATAGTCTGGATTGTTTGCTAAAACGAAACCAGAAAGGTTATAAGTTTGAGAAGCAGATGAAATGCTGGAATGGTGTTAAGTTAAACCCTTGTGAAATGAACTTTTCAGTTATGAATGACAGCCACACCACGCTTTATCTTGGATAGCATTTTCAGAGGGGAGCAGTATGATATGGGCTCTGGAATCAGACATATCTGGCTTCCAGTTCAAACCCTTTAAGCCTCTCAATACTCACTGGTTTTGAATTTTTGGAGCAAGTCATTTAATCCTCCAAGGCTTGGTTTCCTCGTCTGTAAAATGGGAATAATAATATCTACCACAGAACTATTCTGAGGATTTACATGAGTGAGCGTATGTAAATTACTTAGCACCTTGCCCAGCACATAAAGCTCAATAAATATTAGCTATTGTTATTGTTGTTAACCCAGATGGACTAACTAAGTGTGTTGAATGACTCCTCAGACTTCCTGACAATGTCACCTTTGAGGAAGGGGCCCTGATTGAGCCACTGTCTGTGGGGATCCATGCCTGCCGGCGAGCTGGAGTCACCCTGGGGCACAGGGTCTTTGTGTGCGGAGCTGGTAAGAAACAGATGACACCCTGGTTATGAGTTCATTAAAGGGGAATGTGGGGATCCCTCTGCCCATTTCATTCCCCCTCCAAGGGCTGAAGTTGGTCCTAGAATCTTTCCGGGTTAGGGAGGATCACAGTGTCCCATTCCTTCAATGACACGCACTTTGCTAAATAAATATATGCAGGCATGGTAGTAACCAATGTTATTTCCTAGGCAACATAACCCTTTTGTTCACTTAAAGAATGCAATTTGGGATTATTTTTCAACCCTTGACAGGAAACTAGGGAAATATTTTTGGTAGTAAAGGGAAGAGCAACTTTTGGAACTTCCAAATCATCCTAGAGAACTGGTCTCCTGGTCCTTCCAGAATGAGGCGGCCCATGCTTATGACCAGCAGAAGGAGTGGGGTCCAGCCCACCGTGAGTCAGCACTCTGCCCACATTGGCTTGCAGCTAGCTGCCTTCTTCCTCCCCTGCTTCCAGTCACTTGAACAAGCCTAGTAGCCTCAGACTGAATCATCTAGGCTTCTAACTGCTTCTGGTGACCCAAACAGCACACTCCACTCTTTGTGGGTGTGATCTGGTATTCCTCATACACTTTTATTTTTTTATTGAGGTATAACTGACGTATAACATTATATTAGTTTCAGGTGTACAACGTAATGATTTGATGTTTGTATATATTGCGAAATGATCACCACAATAAGTCTAGTTAACATCTGTCACCACACAGTTATAAAATTTTTTTTCTTATGATAAGAACTTTTAAGATCTATTCTCTTAGCAACTTTCATATATGCAATACAGTATTAACATCACATTAACATAACAGTCACCATGCTGTACATTAGATAACCAGGACTTATTTATTTTATAAATGGAAGTTTGTACCTTTTGACCCTCTTCATCCATTTCACTGCTGCCACCACCACCTCTGGCAATCAGTCTATTCTCCATATCTATGAGCTCAGCTCCATATCTATTCTCGATATCTATGGAATATTATATATATATATATATATACACACACACACACACATACATACACACACACATATACACACACACACACACACACCACATTTTCTTTGCCTATTCATCCATTGATGAACACTTAGGTGGCTTCCATGTCTGGGCTATTGTAAATAATGCTGCAGTGAATATGGGGGTGGAGATAACATTTTGAGTAAGTTTTTGTTTTCTTTGGATAAAATTCCATTTCTGAGTAGAAGTAGAATTGCTGGATCATTTTTGAGGAATCTCCACACTGTTTTCCGCAGTGTCTGCACCAATTTACATTCCCACCAACAGGGCATAGGGGTTTCCTTTTCTCTGCGTCCTCACCAATACTTGTTACTTGTTGTCTTTTTGATAATAGCCATGCTAACAGGTGTACAGTGATATCTCTTTTTGGTATTGATTTACATTTCTCTGATTAGTGATGTTGAGCATCCTTTCATGTTTATTTTGGCCATCTGTATGTATTCTTTGGAAAACTGTCTAGTCATATCCTCTGCTCATTTTTCAATCAGATTGCTTTTTTGCTATTGAGTTGTGCAAGTTCTTATATATATTTTTGGATATTAACCCATATCAAATATATGATTTACAAATATTTTTCTCCTACTCAACATGTTGCCTTTTTCATTTTGTTGATGTTTCCTTTGCTGTGCAGAAGCTTTTTAGTTTGATACAGTCCCACTTGTTTATTTTTGCTTTTATTGCCTTTGCTTTTGGTGTCAAATCCCAACACTCAAGACTGATGTCAAGGAGCTTACTGTCTATGTTTTCTTCTAGGAGTTTTATGGTTTCAGGTCTTATATTCAAGTCATTAATCCATTTTGAGTTAATCCTCATACACTTTGTGACTGATTTTCTTTGTCAGGACCAAATAAGTGACTACAGGGCTTCCTAAGCAGGGTGATGGGTGTAGAACAGGCTTGCCTCAATGAGCCAGCAGACTGTAGGATTCACGTGACAGATTTTTTTTTAAAAAACTCTGCATAAGTAATACTTTTTTGCCATAAAAAAAGAAGTTAAGTCATACATACCACATACATACCACACCTGCACGCACGTGCACACACACAAAAATTCACTGATAGCCCCATCACCCATCAGCCTGAGAGAGCCACTGTTAACATTTTGGTGTAGAATATTTCAGTTTGGTTTTTGTTTTTGTTTGTTTAATTCATGAGATCATCCTGAATATGCTTCATTTTACCTACTCTTTTAAAAAATTAATATTTTGTGAACATTTTTCTATGTCATTAGATAAAAGAGTTAGATGACACAATTTTTAATAGCTGTGTAGTATCCTTCTGTAGTTTACTTAACTAATCACCCCTTTGTTAGTTTTTTCAGGTATTTCTCAGTGTTTTGCTTTCTGGGCGAACTCACTAAATTATTCTCAAGGGGAGTGTCCGAAAAGCAAATCCTCAAGGATATTCTGCATAGCCTTATTTGTGGTCTGGTTTTTGTGTTAAAACCATCTAGTGTGCCTATAAAGCGGGGAAGCAGGTGGTCTTTGAGCTGATTCTCAGGCACCTGAACATCCTGGAGCTGCCTGAGCAGCTGGGTCAACCTAGGACACCCTCCAAGGTGGTCCTCAGAGGGCACCTGAAAGGATACGTCTCACCTTGGGGAGGCATGATGGGTTCTAAGAAGGTAGGGGGTCAAAGAGAGAACAGGAGCCCAGCACTGGGAGCAGATTCCAGGTAGAGGACAATCCCTCATGCACTCATTTACTCATGCATTCAACAAACAGGTGTTAAGGTCTCACTATATGTTAGGCACTGGGATAGATGCTAGAGGTACTCAAAAGATACAGTTCCTGTCCATGGCCTAGACAAGGGGGAGAGCTGGTGTTTAATATTTCACAAATGTCTCCTATTTCCTGCCTTATTTAGGGCCAATTGGACTGGTCAGTTTGCTCGTGGCCAAAGCAATGGGTGCATCTCAAGTGGTGGTGACTGGTAAGGTTTTCTTCTTTTTAAATCTCCTTGGCATGGAAGCAGCTGGGCCTACAGTTTTGGAGCAGGGGCATGAGACCTGTTCCCTTCCTGGAGTAGTGGGTTTCTAAAGAGGCTCCTGCTCTTTTCTTCTGGGTTCCAGGGTTGAAAAGCCCACCAGGAGATGACCAGGTCAGGGCTGAGGAGGAGACTCTTTTGAAGCTCCTGGGAGAGGGTGGCTGCTGCAGAGAAGAGGACGTGGCTCTTTATATGTGGACCTCAGATGCTTGTACTGCCCACTTGGTCCTAAGAAGAGTTTCAGCCCTTGGTTTGTTTGACCAAGCTCAGAGGGTGTGTGTGCGTGTGTGTGTGTGTGTGATGTGGAGTTAGTGGGGTATGTGATGTATAAGAGGATGTTTATGTGTGAGGTGTGTGGTATGAGTGAGAGACATGTACTCGTGTGTGTGTGAAGAGGGGTTCTCTGACAGGACATGTGGGTATGTGTGTATGGAGCAGCGTGGTATGTATGGAAGCGTGTGGGGTATAGAAGGGTGTGTGTGTGTGTGGAGAAGGCATCTGTGAGAGAGAATGTGTGTGTGTATAATGTATCTGAGAGAGTATGTGTGAGGAACGGTTATATGTGATAGTGTGTGGGTGAGCGTGTAGAGTTGTGTGCTGTATGGGGTGTTGTGGATATTTGAGGGGAGTGGGGATGCAGAAGGGTGTCACTGCGTGTTTTGTGTGAGAAGGTGAGAGAGTATGTGTGTGGCTGTGTAGAGCTGTGTGGTATGTATGGGGGTGTATGGGAATGTAGAAGGATGTGGATGTTTAAGAAGTTATCTAAGAGATTGTGTGTGAGGGTGTGTTTAGAGAGTATGTGTGTTGGGCTCAGTGACACCATCACTACACCAGAGCTTCCTTGCCATTGGAATCTGCACCTTCGTTTGTTCTCCCTAATCCACCATCCAGTTTCTCAGTTTGAAAGAAACTTTTGTTCAACTTTAGATCTGTCAGCCTCTCGGTTGTCTAAAGCCAAGGAAGTTGGAGCTGATTTCCTCCTCCAGATCTCCAACGAGAGCCCTCAGGAAATTGCCAATAAAGTGGAAGGCCTGCTGGGCTGCAAGCCAGAAGTTACCATCGAGTGCACAGGGGTGGAGACCTCCATCCAGGCGGGCATATATGTGAGTGGAATAAGGGTAGCTAAGCTGGTAGGCAGCTTCAGGGAATCAGTGCAGGGCAGTGAACCAAGTAGGATTCCTAGGATCAAGCTTCTCCACTGATTTGCTATGTTGACCACCCCTCCCCCCACCAGGTAATTCCTTGGTAACTGCTTTCTTATCTCTCTTGTGGAGGCAGTGACATTTCCCTAACATCTCATTGGGTTACTGTGAAGTTCAAACTAGGTAACAGATATACGTGGGCCTTGAAAGATGTTAAGTGAACCATACCTTTAGGATGGGATTGCTGCTATGATCACATCTGTGATCATGAAAATAGTGCTCTTGGTAAAAAAAAATCAACAGGAGGAACAAGGAACAATGCCTTAGTTGAGTGTGGGAAATCCCTATCTTGTTTTATTGAGGAAAACTGTAGTCTTTGATCCAAACTAACAGTTGTTAATTCGGTTAGTCACAAAGGTGACATGATATTTCAGGGTCACAGCTGTCTACTACTGTCCTTTCCCAGAACTAGGAACAGATAAGCTGCCAATACCTGATTTACCCCTCAGCAACCAACCAGTAATTTATGGGATGTTGGAGGGGGAGGGGCAGGGAGGAATAGAATTGACAAATCAAAGTATGAGGAAAAGAAGGAAGAAAAGAATAAGAGCTAGATTCCGAGCTCTACTGTGGACCGTGTCCTCTGCTGTGTGCTTTATAAACATGATGCCTAATCTGCATAATAGCCCTGAAAATGAGTTCTCGTCTTCCACATTTTACAAGGAGAGTGGCCCAGTGACTCGCCTTGAGCGCACTGCTCCAGTGCCTGGGCTTTCCTTACTCCATCTGGCTCCTCCGGAGAGGAAGGGACAGAGGGGACAAGGAACCAGTGCTAGGGTGGGAGGGGCTGGGCTGGGGAGAGCATCGGTAGCTGCCACTGCTGGGCACTCCTGCCCTGTCTCCCAAACTGCTTTCCCACAGCAGCACATGCTTCTTCCTTCCTTCTGAGTCACAGCCAGTCACACACAAGGGCATTGTCCACCATACAAGACATTCCGGGAAAACCTGATCCCTCGAGCTGTGTGGCACGGCCCTCAAGCCTGGCACACCCAGGCAGAGCTGCCTTCCCCTCCTCCTACCAAGATGCATATGGCACCGGGGGCCAAGGAAGCAGCGGGAGAAGCCAGGAGCAGGTGCCACTTTTGCCCTAACCTTGTTCCAGCTGGAATCAGCCAGCTCTCTGCTCCACTGTCCGAGACAGTCAGTGGTCACCATGTGGGAAGGGGCAAAGAGAAACCAAAACCCAGAGGGCGATGGGTCTGTGTGTCATCAGTGGAGCTATGTTCGACCCGTGGCAGGTCTTGGGTTCCTGCCTCGTGCCTGGCTTTGTGCCAGACACCTCGAGGGCTTGACCAGTAAGGTGTGTCTACTGTCTTCAAGTTGTCAGCAGGTCAGTGACCCCCACTCAAGAGAGAGGCAGTAAAAGACGTGGCTTCCTAGTGCAAGTCCTTCCTTCCTCTTGTGCCCTGCCTGGAGGGCATCTGAGAACAAGTTGATATCTCCAACTGTTGATGGTGGGGGCCCAGTTGCCAGGCTACCTGAGGCGGGCGTGGAGGTAAATGTGACCCAAGGGCCTTATGAAGCCTGAAGCCGGTGCCTGTCCAGAGTGGGGAGTGGAGTGGAGCATCATGCATGACAGGTGCTGTAGAATGCTGCAGGTCACTCTGCCAAGGGGCAGGTTAGGTGGAGGCACCTTATGGACATACCTGAGAGTCACCTTTCTGCCATGTGATGTCTAGATAATGTTCGTGAGGAGACATAGCAAATGCTTAGGGTAGAATTGATGTCATCTCCTTGGTGTGGAAGTCACAACAACAAAACAGTGGTCTGAGATTTCCTTTGCCTGTGGTCAGTAAGCTACTGGCCTCCTGGCAGCCTGGGATGACCAGTTCGGAAGAGGTTCCTCTTCCTCCTTACCAGGTGGAGAGGAAGTGCTGAATGGGCAACAGTTTTCCTGGAAATTTTCTCCGTGTATTCTGTGGCTCCCTCACGATTCTGAACCCCTCCCCCAACACTTTTCCAATGAGGACAGCAATGTTTTTCAGTTGTGAGATACCCTCCCCCTTACCGACAGTGTTTATATGTCACAGGTGATTTGTAAGTGACTGCGCGCCAATAAAAACAGAAAACGTGCCAAACGTTGAGCCCATCCTAGTGCCAGCCACTGTGACTGTCACCCCTAAGAGCCCTGCTGAGGGGGAGGCATCGTCCTATTCTCACACATGAGGAACCCATGGCTGAGAGAGCACCGTCTAGGGTCCCAGAGCTCAAAAGTACAAATGCTGGGAGTCACCTCCACACTACAGGCCTCTCTCCAGGGTGTATCCTTCCCCTCGGAGGTAGAAGCTGTGATGTTTGCTGTCTTACTGCTCCATTGTTTAGCACTTAGAATGGTCCCAGTAAGTGCTTTCTGCTGTTAACTGTAATGAAAACTTAGCATGAATGAATTGTCCGTTTTTCTGTCCCTCACAGCATTGAGCACAATGACCCCCCAAAATCTCTGAAGCAGGCCTAGCACTCATGTGAAGTTATGTGGAGATTGTCAGGGAAAATTTTGCTCTCTGCCCACTCAAAGAGGAAACTGATGAATCCATTATGACTGATGCCATTGGGTAAATGTCTCTGGAACAAAAATTTCTAATTGCCAGCCTGCACATATAAGGCAGTTTTTAAACCACAGAAGTCCTATAGCCCTCCCCATTGGTATAGTACTTGGTAGTTTTTTTTTTTTACCAAGAAGGTGGTCCCTTAGAGGTTTGACACTCTGTCTTGTGGGGAGCACTCTGGAGGAGGAAGTGGCTGACACCAACATCTGGTACTGAATTAGTAAAGCTTTTTTTTTTTCTTAATTATTATTTTTTTAAAATTTCATTTATTTTATTTTTGCTGTGTTGCATCTTTGTTGCCTCATGCACGCTTCTCTCTGGTTGCGGCGAGCGGGGGCTACTCTTCGTTGCGGTGCGCGGGCTTCTCATTGTGGTGGCTTCTCTTGTTGCGGAGCACGGGCTCTAGGCATGTGGGCTTCAGTTGCTGTGGCACTTGGGCTCAGTAGTTGTGGCTCACAGGCTCTAGAGCACAGGCTCAGTAGTTGTGGCACATGGGCTTAGTTGCTCCGCGGCATGTGGGATCTTCCCGGACCAGGGCTCCAACCCGTGTCCCCTGCATTGGCAGGCGGATTCTTAACCACTGCACCACCAGAGATGCCCCCTGAATTAGTAAACCTTTGAAAGATGCTCAGTGGCTGCTGAAGGGTCAGCGTTGGTTGTAGGGGAGATTCTCATTGCTCTCTGGAGAACCTTTGCTGTTTCCTGGGATGTTGTGGACAGCAGAAGATGCTCCCACTGTGCCTCTGCTGGTAAGTGTATTATTTCAGGATCTTTAAAGGAGACATTGTTTACTCTGCTGCTCTGTTGAGTTTGGTTAACATGCTGAAGAGTCCAGCAGTATAGAAAGAGTCATACTCTCTGAAATTTTTGGTTACGTACCTGTTTGTATGGCAACAGTGCTACTGTGAGTGGGGTCTGCATTTTCTCATCTTCTTGGTTTTCTTGTTCTTACCTCTTCTTCAGGCCACTCAATCTGGTGGGACACTGGTGCTTGTGGGGCTGGGCTCTGAGATGACCAGTGTGCCCCTAGTGCACGCAGCTACCAGGGAGGTGGACATCAAGGGTGTGTTTCGATACTGCAACACGTGAGTATGTTTTGGGTGAGCCAGGGTGGCGAGTGGCCAGCAAGTCCAGGGAAGGCCCTACGTGGCCTCTGGGACCAAGAGTCTCTGCCTGTTTATTCATGAGGGGCACTCCCGGGCCACACTGACGGCCGTGCGTTACAATAAGGATCCAAAGATAGAGCATCCACTTGTGGTTAAAGAATGGGAGGGCAGAGCTGACAGGGCTGTAGGGAAAGAGGGAGGGAGGGGGATTTTTGAAACATGCTCTTCTTGGATATCTGCCACTCATTGCCTAGGCCCTCTCTTTTCCATTTCTTTAAGTGGCCAGATCTCCATTTTCCCCCTTTAAAGGGAAGAAGGAGAGAAACAGGACAACCGCAAGAACTCAAGTTCCTTGGTTCTCACTCCAGATCCCCAGGTTCCACCCTGGGAAGTGAGAGGGTCTTAATAAATCCCACCTCATGTTCTGTGGGTCCATCCTCTCCCCTGCTGGGGCACTCTGTCCAGGACCACCTTCCCCACCAGTGGCCCTTTCTCCCATCTTTAGAGTCTGTAACCATTCCCTCAGCAGAGTGCTAGTTTTCCAGTAAACTCTGCCAAGCCAAGCTGCTAAAGGGTATGATTGGATCATCCTGGGCTTCCCCACTGAAGGCTTATCTGCCTTTTCACAGTGGCTTCCATATCCCTTATGCCTTCATGCCAAAGGAATTCTAGGCTTCATGGCAGACATTGCAGACGGGCAGGGGACATTTGGGAACAGACTCTGTACTCCTGAATTATAAGTCATAAGGTCCTTTCCACCATTGTTGGCCTGTAGAAGTGACCTTGCAGAACCACAGAGCTACAAACAAATGTAGCCAAACTTATCTTGTGCTGGGTAGTTTTGGGGACCTCCCTCTTTCCTCCTGAAGGTTGAGTGTGATGCTTGTGATCTTTTCCAGATGGCCGATGGCGATTTCAATGCTTGCATCAAAGTCTGTGAATGTAAAGCCCTTGGTCACCCATCGGTTTCCTCTGGAGAAAGCTCTGGAGGCCTTTGAAACATCCAAAAAGGGACTGGGGTTGAAAGTCATGATCAAGTGCGACCCCAAGGACCAGAATCCATGATATGAATTGGGCTCTGTCCTTGTCCCCACTCTCAGCATCTTGGGGTTGAGTGGTTGGCTGGGCAGTGGTGGAAATTTCTTTTGAGTAGTAAGAATAATTAAAATAATTCATTATTAAAAGAGAGCCTTACACAGAGGAGTTGGTGTGCCTTAAAAACACAAGCAGGGGGACTTCCCTGGTGGCGCACTAGTTAAGAATCTGCCTGCCAATGCAGGGGACACGGGTTCAAGCCCTGGTCCGGGAAGATCCCACATGCTGCAGAGCAACAAAGCCTGTGTGCCACAACTACTGAGCCTGCGCTCTAGAGCCCACAAGCCACAACTACTGAGCCCACATGCCACAACTACTGAAGCCCGCGCACCTAGAGCCCATGCTCCACAACAAGAGAAGCCACTGCAATGAGAAGCCTGCGCACTGCAACGAAGAGTAGCCCCTGCTCTCCACAACTAGAGGAAGCCCGCGCGCAGCAACGAAGACCCAACGCAGCCAAAAATAAATAAATTAATTAAAAAACAAACAAACACAAGTAGGGAGGGACTTCCCTGGTGACGCAGTGGTTAAGAATCCGCCTGCCAGTGTAGGGGACACGGGTTCGATCCCTGGTCTGGGAAGATCCCACATGCTGCGGAGCAAGTAAGTCCGTGCACCACAACTACTGAGCCTGCGCTCTAGAGCCCACGAGCTACAACTACTGAGCCCACGTGCTGCAACTACTGAAGCCCATGCACCTAGAGCCCGTGCTCCACAACAAGAGAAGCCACCGCAATGAGAAGCCTGTGCACTGCAACGAAGAGTAGCCCCCGCTCGCCGCAACTAGAGAAAAACCCGTGTGCAGCAACAAAGACCCAGTGCAGCCAAAATAAATAAATAAATAAATATTTTTAAAAAGAAACACACAGGTAGGGAGAATTTGGGGGAACTTGTAGCCAGAATGACCTGTTTGTGCTGATCAAAGTTCGGCAAGTAGAGCAGAGCTTGGCAGGTAGGTGCCGGAACTCCCCTTCTTCCTGGAGTGCCTGGAAGTTGAGTAAGGAAGGAAATCTACCCATTGGGTTCCTGGTTCTACTGTGACTGTGGCCAGATGGGGGAATGGGGGCTCAGTTATGAAGAGACCATTTACAGCTTTATCAAGACTTAACTGGCCCAGAACCTGATTTTCACAAAAGTCTGCAGCTCAGGGTTGGGGATGAAAGGTTGTGAACAGTTTTACTTTAGGACACAGTGTTTCTAGACATAAGTGCTATTTGGTATGATGATAAAAGGAGAATAAGGGACTCTAGGATAATTTAAAAACCAAGCAAATAAAACTGAAATCCCATGTGAGATACAGCTAGCTTGCATCTCTCAAATGTAGAAATAGACAAGGAACTTTTCAGCGCTGCTTGAAGAATTGCCTCTTCAACTCTTGAGAATTCTGTGTAACTTATTTTGCAAGGTGAAGAATTGCCTTCCCAACGCGCCACACCCCCACTCTTCTGCACGTTCAGAGGCAGCCACTGCAGGCTCCTTTGTCACTAGGCAACCAGGAGGCGCCTACCTAAGGACAGCCACGGGGAGTCCTCATGGGAGACCTTAAATCACGCTTCTGACTAGCCCAGGAGGTTTTGGTCAGTACATCTGTCTTACCCACCCCACAGGGTTAGCATGCCCTCCTAGGCTCAAAGCTCACTGATGATTATTAGACAATCTGTTTAGTTCCGGTCATTATGAGCGAAAAACCTTTTCCCTTCTCAGAGCGAGTTAAGGGTCTTTGTACCTTTCTGTCCGTTTGAATGATAGTTCCAACCTTGTCTATTTTAATCATGGGGTTTTCCTGGGTAAGATTTGGATCCAAATCACATCATGCCATTTGTGACTTTGAGATTACTAGTCAAGAATGAGGATATAGTAGCTGTGACATGACTTGGGCTGCAGTCTAATCCCTCACTTCTGCCGGGGGTGGAGGGTGAGTTTGAAGAAGTTCTGGTTTTCTTGTGACCAGGGAAGGCTGTAACCAGTGCCTGGGATTCCTCAAATTGGTTTGGGTAACAAATTCTGCTTGTAGTACTCGACTGCTGCCACCATTTGTGGCCCTGTTTAGGGAGGAATCGACTTAGGTTACCCATTTCACAAAAGGAAGCATCTGGGATTTTTGAGAGTGATGCATTTTCTGCATCAAGTACAATTTTCATTGACTGTTGAAATTGTACTTTAATGATCTCTAATCCTCACAGCAAGCCAAATATAATTACTTTACAACTAAGGAAATAGAGAAATCAAGTAACTTGCTCAAGATCACACACTGCTTTTCTTTTCTCATGTTTTCTTTGGAGGAGGGTGGGATCTTGAGTCCACACACAACACATACACACACTCAAGAGCCACGCTGCTTCCTTCTCTGCGTCCTGTTTAGGTAGGGCCAAACTTGCCAGCTCCCTTTTCTTGAAACTCTTTCCAGCTCAGTGATGCCCAAAGTTCCTTGAATGTGGAATGAGAAAGACTCTTCCCTTTCTAGATTGGAAGTCTTCCAGTAGAAATGCCCCTAAAGGAGGTGGACTCACTATGTTAAATTCACGAGTAGCCACTCTTCCTCTGATTGTGATTTGGTGGAGGGAGGAAGCCACTGAACCTGAAAAAGAGGAGTTGCAGTGGGGACTCCTGGAAAGGTAGGGCTATCAAGGACAAAAAACATGTGACACATTTCACAATGGTGATTGGGCTGGATCTTCTAAGTCAGTGTCTTGGAGCGTCCACTCCCTGGCCTGTTAAATGGGCTTCATGATACCTCCATGAGGGCAATTACAAAGAGTGAATGGGCTGATTGAAAACAGCAGTTCAGGGAACGCTTTCCATTTCCAAATGCCCCCACACTCTCAACCTACTGTGATGTTTCACAGCTTCCCAAGCACGGGCAGAGAGCGTGGTTGGTGGGAAAGGAAGTGGTGTGAGCTGCCAGCAAGTCATCCAGGTGGCGAGAGGGAGTGGAACTAAGCTGGCCCTGGGACTCCCCCGTCTCTGCCTCCTTGTTCAGATGTTCCCTCCACTGTTTGGAAGGGGCTGCAGGAAGCCCAGGAATTCAGTTCTCTCGCTACCTCCACTAAGTGTTCAGTAAATGTTTTTTTTTTTAATATATTTTTTTATTTTTTTTATTTTTTTATTTTTTTATTTATTTATGGCTGTGTTGGGTCTTTGTTTCTGTGCGAGGGCTTTCTCTAATTGCGGCAAGTGGGGGCCACTCTTCATCGCGGTGCGCGGGCCTCTCGCTATCGCGGCCTCTCTTGTTGCGGAGCACAGGCTCAGTAATTGTGGCTCACAGGCCTATTTGCTCCGTGGCATGTGGGATCTTCCCAGACCAAGGCTCGAACCCGTGTCCCCTGCATTGGCAGGCAGACTCTCAACCACTGCGCCACCAGGGAAGCCCAATGTGTTCAGTAAATGTTGATTCAGTGAATCAGTTCCGGAAACAAGAATATGAATTCCCCACGAGCTCCCCAAGCTTGGGTGGCTTTGCCGGCCTTTGTGTGCTCTGTCACTCGTGTGGCAGCAGTCAGTACTGAGAACCCCACCCAGCCAGCACTCCCAGCTTGGGTGGAGAGCTGGGAAGAAGAATCCTGCAGGCAGACTAGAGGGTGCAAGGGGGAGGCTGCCCCACAGACGTCAAAGGAGAGAGGGGACACAGCTCCAGCCACTTCCTCTTGCCATCCACATTTGGCTACAGTGGATGTTGATATGAAGTCACTTCTGGATCCCCAGTCCCTGGTCCTCAGGCCATCCCAGTCGCATTTCTGTGTAGCACAGTCCTACCTCTTCCTTCCTGGTTCCTGTTTTGCTCCCATTGGGAGAGCAAAGGAGGCCCATGGGAACTTGGTTGGGCCAGAGGGTAGGAGTGGGGGAGACAGATAGGATTTATTGGATATTTGCCTTTTCCCAGAACTGTCCTCTGCACATGATCTAAGTCTGAGTTTGGAGTACAGAAGCCAAAATATAGGACCCACATCCCTGGGTAGTAGTCAGGTCTCCAACTTCGCTGTCCGCCTCCACACACTGAGGTCCTTGAGGGCTCAGGGAGGGCAGCAGTGAAGTGGTTTGGCCAGGAGCTCATCACCCAAGGGAAGTGCCTCGAAGACAGCAGATGTTCTCTGGTGCAGCCACTGCTGTACTGAAGCAGCACAACAATACTCCCACAGCCTCCACTTCTCACTCCTGGCTTTCCTCTCTTAAAGCCTTGGCTGAGTCAGATACTGAGTTCCTTCCTTGGGCACCTGAAAGTGGTACAGGATGTATGCAAGGTGTTCCTGCCAAGAGATTTCTCAGTGGATCTCACCATCAGTGGGAGCTTCTTGGCGGTGATGGGTTGGAGAGAAGCCTCTGTCCTCTGGGCTCTAAGGTATGATCCTCAGGGGCTTTGCACGCCCAGAGCTGGGCCTGGGGAGGTCTGGCCCCGTCAGTGACTTCCCTGTGTGTGATCACCAGTTGGCCTTTCTGTGGTACATGTAGGACTGCAGGCAGAGGCACAGCCTGGCTGGGGGTGGGGGAGCCCAGCAGTTCATCCATAGTGAGGAGGGAGCTGTGGGAAGAAGGTGGGCCTGGGCCAAAGGTGGGCCTGTTCTGGGTCTAGCACCACTGAGGCACAGTGGCGGAGTAGCTCCCTTGGGGCCAGCTCCAGGCTTCAGGTGGGTGATGCTGAAGTCCCGTGGGTCCTGCCCTGACCTCACAGCTCTGTATGCACTGGGCTGCCAGCTACAGGCCCCCTTGGGTTCCCCAGTCTGGGACACCTCTCGCACAGCCCTGTCTCAGCTCCTCCTCCCTGGCAGGAATCCCAAGAGGCTCCTAGGGTCAGCTGTTTGCAGTGCCCTAGTCACTAGGAGATGACGGTAACTGAACTTTCCCTTATCACACAAGGTTGTATATTGATAAGAAAATAAAGTCAGATAAGTAAAAAAAAAGAGAAAACCAGCCATATGTGTTCTCCAAGCATGCTATTAAGTTGGAGTACTTCCTTCCAACTCCCCACCCCATGCATTTCTATACATACAAAACATGTACATGTATTTATAATCAGAAATGGGAATATATTTTACATAACTGTTTTTCCCTTTTCACCCATAAGAGATAAGGACTTTTTTAACCATCACAATTCTCATTAATGAAATTAACAATTTCTTCTAATCATCTAACACCCAATAAATCCAAGTGCAACTTTCCCTAGTTATTTTTAAAAAAAAAAAAAAGACCTTTTCCACTTGGTTTGCCTGAGTCAGGATCCAGACACATTGCATGTGGTTGATATGTCTCTTTTCTTTAACTTTTTTTTTTTTTTTTTTAGTGAGTTGGTCTCTTTTTTTTTTTTTTTAATTTATTTATTTATTTATTTTTTAAATTTATTTATTTATTTTTGGCTGTGTTGGGTCTTCGTTTCTGTGCAAGGGCCTTATCTAGTTGCGGCGAGCGGGGGCCACTCTTCATCGCGGTGCGCGGGCCTCTCACTATTGGGGCCTCTCCCGTTGCGGAGCACAGGCTCCAGATGCGCAGGCTCAGTAATTGTGGCTCACAGGCCCAGTTGCTCCGCGGCATGTGGGATCTTCCCAGACCAGGGCTCGAACCCGTGTCCCCTGCATTGGCAGGCAGATTCTCAACCACTGCGCCACCAGGGAAGCCCTTTAATTTATTTTTGGCTGCACTGGGTCTTCGTTGCTCTGCGCGGGCTTTCTCTAGTTGCGGTGAGTGGGGTCTACTCTTCATTGCGGTGCTCGGGCTTCTCATTGCAGTGGCTTCTCTTGTTGTGGAGCACAGGCTCTAGGCACGTGGGCTTCAGTAGTTGTGGCACGCAGGCTCAGTAGTTGTGGCTTGTGGGATCTAGAGAGCAGGCTCAGTAGTTGTGGCGCATGGGCTTAGTCGCTCTGCGGCATGTGGGATCTTCCTGGACCAGGGATTGAACCCGTGTCCCCTGCATTGGCAGGTGGATTCTTAACCACTGCGCCACCAGGGAAGTCCAACCATTGTTTTTATTGAGGTATAGTTAATTTGCAATTGTTGTGTTAGTTCCAGGTGTATAGCAAGGTGATTCAGTTTTATGTAAGTTCTTTTTCAGATTGTTTTCCATTATAGGTTATTACAAGATATTGAGGGACTTCCCTGGAGGTGCAGTGGTTAAGACTCTGCGCTTCCAATGCAGGGGGCCCGGGTTTGATCCCTGGTCAGGGAACTAGATCCCACATGCATGCCGCAACTAAGAGTTAGCATTCCACACTAAGGAGCCCACGAGCCACAACTAAGGAGACTGCCTGTCGCAACAAAGACCCGGCACAACCAAATAAATAAATAAAATAAATATTTTAAAAATTATTTTTAAAGGTTTTTAAATTTTTTATTTATTTTAATTTATTTTTGGCTGCTTTGGGTCTTCATTGCTGCATGCAGGCTTTCTCTAGTTGCAGCAAACGGGCTACTCTTCGTTGTGGTGCGTGGGCTTCTCATTGCAGTGGCTTCTCTTGTTGCGGAGCATGGGGTCTAGGTGCACGGGCTTCAGTAGTTGTGGCACAAGGGCTCAGTAGTTGTGGCTTACAGGCTCTAGAGCATAGGTTCAGTAGTTGTGACGCACAGGCTTAGCTGCTCCGTGGCTTGTGGGGTCTTCCCGGACCAGGGCTCAAACCCGTATCCCCTGCATTGGCAGGCAGATTCTTAACCACTGTGACACCAGGGAAGTCCCAAAAAAACTACTAAAAAAAAAAAGATATTGAATATAGTTCCCTGTGCCATACAGTAGGTCCCTGCTGTCCGTCTACTCCATATACAGCAGTGTGTTTATGTCAGTCTCAAGCTCCCAATTTATCTCTCCTCCCCACACCCCGCCATCCCCTCTGGTAACCATAAGTTTGCTTTCCATGTCTTTGAGTCTATTTCTGTTTTGTGGATATGTCTTGTAAGTCTCTCTTAATCTCTTATAGTTCCCCCTCCATTTTTGTTTAAATGCCATTGTTTTTTCTTTTTTTGGCTGCACCGTGTGGCTTGCAGGACCTAATTTCCCCTGCCAGGGATCAAACCTGGGGCCCGAGCAATGAGAGGACCGAGTCCAAACCGCTGGACCACCAGGGAATTCCCTAAATACCATCCATTATTATGTTGACGAAAGTGGGTCATTTGTCCTCCACATACTGTTTTGCATTTGTTTTCATTTAATCAGTTGTTTTCACTTAATAAATTATTAAATTCCTTCTATGTCAGTAATTATACACATCATCATTTTAACTTTTTCCTTTTTTCTTTTTTTCTTCCAGTTTTATTGAGATATAACTGACATACAGCACTGTATAAATTTAAGGTGTACAGCATAATGATTTGACTTGCGTACCTCATAAAATGGTTACCACAATAAGTTTAGTGAACATCCATCATCGCATATAGATAAAAAATTAAAGGAATGGAAAAATTTTTTTTCTTTCCTTTTTTCTTTTTTTTTTAACATCTTTATTGGAGTAGAAAAAATTATTTTGTCCTTGTGATGAGAACTCAAAATTTACTCTCTTAACAACTTTCATATGTAATATACAGCAGTGTTAATTATATTTATCATGTTGTACCTTACCTCCCAAGGTACTTATTTATCTTATAACTGGAAGTTTGTACCTTTTGACTGCCTTTATCCAACTCCCTCTCCCCCAAACACCTGCCTCTGGTAACCACAAATCTGATCTCTTTTTCTATGAGTTTGTTTGTTTGTTTTTGAAGTATAATTGATCTACAACACTATTTTAGTTCCCGTTACACAGCATAGTGTTTCAATATTTCTGTACATTTTAAAATGATCACCATGATGTCTAGGTATGATCACCATACAAAGATATTATGTAATTATTTACTATATTAATTGTTGCTGTACATTTCATACTGTGACTCATTTATTTTTTTCAACTGAAAGTGTTTACCTCTTAATCTCCCTCAACTATTTCTCTTCAGCCCCCACCACCCTCCATTCTGGCAGCCACCTATTTGTTCTCTGTATCTGGGCCTCTGTTTCTGTTTTGTTATGTTTATTCATTTGTTTTGTTTTTTAGATTCCACAGATAAATGAAATCATACAGTATTTGGCTTTCTCTGTCTGACTTATTTCACTTAGCATAATACCCTCTAATTCCATCCATTTTGTTGCAAATGGCAAGATTTCATTCTTTTTATGGCTAAGTAATATTCCATTGTATGTACATTCCACAACTTCTTTATCCATTTAACTATCGATAGGTGCTTAAGTTGCTTCCATATCTTGGATATTGTAAACAATGCTGCATTGAACATAAGGCTGCATATATCTTTTTGAATTAGTTTTTGTTTGTTTTCTTGGAATAAGTACCCAGGAGTGGAATTGTTGGATTGCATGGTAGTTCTATTTTTAATTTTTGGGAGAATCGTCATACTGTTTTCCATAGTTGCTGCATCAATTTACATTCCCACCGACAGTTCACAGAGGTTCCCCTTTCTCCACATCCTCCCCAGCACTTGTTATTTGTTGTCTTTTTGTTAATACCCATTCTGACAGATATGAGGTAGTATCTCATGGTGGATTTCATTTGCATTTCCCTGATGATTAGTGATGTTGAGCATTTTTTCATATGTCTATTAGCCATCTATATGTCTTCTTTGGGAAAAATGTCTATTCAGATCCTCTGCCCATTTTAAATCAGGTTGTTTTTTTTTGATGATGAATTGTATGTGTTCTTTATATATTTTGGATATTAGATCCTTATCAGATATATTGTTAGCGAATATCTTCTCCCATTCAGTAGGTGGCTTTTTCATTTTGTTGATGGTTTCCTTTGCTGTCCAAAAGCTTTTTAGTTTGATGCAGTCCCATTTGTTTATTTTTGCTTTTGCTTCCCTTGCCTGATGAGCCATATCCAGAAAAAGAATATTACTAAGATTGATGTCAAAGAGCATACTGCCTATATTTTCTTCTATAAGTTTTATGGTTTCGGTTTTACATTTAAGTCTTTAATCCATTTTGAATTTATTTTTGTGCATAGTGTGAGAAAGTAGTCCAGTGTGATTATTTTGCTTGTAGCTGTCCAGTTTTGCCAGTACCATTTATTGAAGAGGCTTCCTTTTCCCCATTTTATATGCTTGTCTCCTTTGTCATAGATTAGTTGCCCATAGAAGAGTAGGTTCATTTCTGGGCTCTTTATACTGTTCCATTGATCTATGTGTCCGTTTTAGTGCCACCATACTGTTCAGTTTAGTCTTTTTTTTATTAATTAATTTTTTATTGAGGTATAATTGACATATATAGAAATTATATTATTTAAGCAAAGGATATAAATACTTTTATGGCTTTTGGAATCTTGGGATAAATTTATTTTATCAATTAGTACTGGTATCAAGGTAAGAATGTGTATCAGATTTACAACATTTTTTTTTTAGCATTAGGCATTATAATTCTTTAAAAATCTCACTAATTAAACAGACCAATAATTAATTTCTGTGTCTTTAAATGTTAGTAGTGTTGAACTTTTTTACATTTTGTTTTCAATATAACTTTTTTTTTATCACTAGGAAGTAAATCACTTTTTATTTATTTATTTTTATTTTTTTAATTGTTTACAATGACAGATAATTTATTATTCAACTAAAACTGAGGCATAAGGACTCAAGTAAAGAAATTAACAGAAAATATTTTACAACACACCATACTGTTTTGGTGACTGTAGCTTTGTAGTATAATTTGAAATCAGAGAGTGTAATACCTCCAGATTTGTTCTTCTTTCTCAAGATTGTTTTGGCTATTCAGGGTCTCTCATGTTTCCATACAAACTTTAAATTTGTTCTAGTTCTGTGAAAAATGCCATTGGTATTTTGATAGGGATTGCATTGAATCTGTAGATTGCCTTGGGTAGTATGGTCATTTTAACAATATTACTTCTTCCAGTCCATGAGCATGGTATATCTTTCCATCTGTGTTGTCTTCAATTTCTTTCATCATTGTCTTACAGTTTTCTGAGTACAGGTCTTTTATTTCCTTGGTTAAATTTATTCCTAGTTATTTTATTCTTTCTGATGCAATGATAAATGGGATTGTATTCTTTTTATAATAAATTTATTTATTTATTTAATTTTTGGCTACGTTGGGTCTTCATTGCTGCGTGAGGGCTTTCTCTAGTTGCAGCAAGCAGGGGCTACTCTTTGATGCAGTGCACGGGCTTATCATTGCGGTGGCTTCTCTTGTTGCAGAGCACAGGTTTTAGGCATGCAGGCTTCGGTAGTTGTGGCGTGTGGGCTCAGCAGTTGTGACTCGTGGGCTCTAGAGCACAGGCTCGGTAGTTGTGGTGCATGGGCTTAGCTGCTTTGTGGCATGTGGGATCCTCACGGACCAGGGATCGAACCCGTGTCCCCTGCATTGACAGGTGGATTCTTAACCACTGCACCACCGGGGAAGTCCCTGTCTTCTTCATTTCTCTTTCTGATAGTTCATTGTTAGTGTATAGAAACACAAAAGATTTCTGTATATTAATTTTTTATCCTGCAACTTTATCAAATTTATTGATGAGTTCTAGTAGTTTTTTAGTGGTGTCTTTAGGATTTTCTATGTATAGTGTCATGTCATCTGCAAACAGTGACAGTTTTAACTCTTCCTTTCCAACTTGGATTCCTTTTATTTTTTTCTTGTCTGATTGCTGTGGCTAGGACTTCCAATACTATGTTGAATAAAAGTGGCAAGAGTGGGCATCCTTATCTTTTCCTGATTTTACAGGAAAAGCTTTCAGCTTTTCACAGTTGAGTATGATATTAGCTGCGGGCTTCTCATATATGGCCTTTATTATGTTGAGCTATGTTCCCTCTATACCTACTTTTTTGAGAGTTTTATTAAATGGTGTTGAATTTTTTTCAGATGCTTTTCCTGCTTCTGTTGAGATGATCATATGATGTTTATTCTTCGATTTGATAATGTGGTGTATCACATTGATTGATTTGTGGATGTTGAATCCTCCTTGCATCTCTGGAATAAATCTCACTTGGGCATGATGTATGATCCTTTTAATGTATTGTTGAATTTGTTTTCTAATATTTTGTTGAGGACTTTTGCATCTATGTTCATCAGTGATACTGGCCTATAATTTTCTTTTTTGTGATATCTTTGGTTTTGGTATCAGGGTGATACCGGCCTGAGTTCAGAAGCATTCCGTCCTCTGCAATTTTTTGGAATAGTTTGAGGATAGGTGTTAACTATTTTCTAAATGTTGGGAAAATTCACCCGTGAAGCCATCTGGTCCTGGACTTTTGTTTGTTGGCCATTTTCTTTTCTTTTTTTTTAAATTACTGATTCAATATCATTAATGGTAATTGGTCTGCTCATATTTTCTATTTCTTCCTGATTCAGTCTTGGAAAATTGTACATTTCTAGGAATGTATCCATTTCTTCTAGGGAGTTCATTTTATTGGCATATAATTGTTTGAAGTAGTCTCTTGTGATCCTTTGTATATCCATGGTGTCAGCTGTAACTTCTCTTTCATTTATGATTTATTTGAGCCCTCTTTTTTTCTTGATGAGTCTGGCCAAAAGTTTATCAATTTAGGTTATCTTTTCAAAGAATCAGCTCTTAGTTTTATTGGTCTTTTGTATTTTTAAAATTCTCTATTTCATTTATTTCTGCTCTGATCTTTATGATTTCCTTCCTTCTACTGACTATGGGTTTTATTTGTTATGCTTTTTCTACTTCCTTCTGGTGTAATGTTGGTTGTTTATTTGAAATTTTTCTTGTCTTCTTCCCTCTTAAAACTATTTTTGCTGAATCCCATAGATTTTGGATTGCTGTTTTTTCATTTTCATTTGTCTACAGGTAGTTTTTTATTTCCTCTTTGATTTTTTCAGTTGGTTGGTTTTTTCTCATTGGTTGTTTTGTTTAGCCTCTGTCTATATTTCTGCAGTTGTTTTTTTAATTGAAGTATAGTTGATTTTAAATGTGTTAGTTTCAGGTGTATAGCAAAGTGATTCAATTATGTATATATATTTCAAATTCTTTTCCCTTACAGGTTATTACAAAATATTGAGTAAAGTTAGTTCCCTGTGCTATACAGTAGGTCCTTGTTGGTTATCTATTTTATATATAGTAGTGTGTATATGTTAATCCCAAACTCCTAGTTTATCCCTCCTCCCACCCTTCCCCAGAGGTTTTGTGGGGTTTTTTGTTGTTGTTGTTTTTTGTTTGTTCATTTGTTTTGTTTTGTTTTGTAGTCTTTTAGCATTTTGGTCAGAAAAGATGATTGATAAGATTTCAGTCTTAAATTTATTGAGACTTGTTTTGTGGCCTAGCATGTGATCTCTCCTGGAGAATGTTCCATGTGCACTTGAAAAGGATGTGTGCTGTGCTGCTTTTGGATAGAATGTTCTATGTATATCTATTACATTCATCTGGCCTAATGTGTTGTTTAAGGTTTCCTTGTTGATTTTCTGTCTGGATGATCTGTCCATTGATGTAAGAGGGGTGTTAATGTCCCCTCCTATGATGGTGTTACTATCAAATTCTCCCTTTATATCTGTTAATATTTGCTTTTATGCATTTAGGTACTCCTATGTTGGTTGCATATGTATTTACAATTGTTATATCTTCTTGATGGATTGATCCCTTTATCATTATGTAACATCCTTCTTTGTCTTTGGTACAGTCTTTGTTTTAAAGTCTATTTTTTCTGATAAAAGTATTGCTACCCTGCCTCTTTTCATTTCCATTTGCATGGAATACCTTTTTCCTTTCTCTCACTTTCAGTCTGTGTCTTTAGATATGAACTAAGTCTATTGTACACAGCATATATATGTGTCATGCTTTTGTAGCCATTCATCCACTCTGTGCCTTTTGATTGGATCGTTTAGTCCATTTACATTTAAAGTAATTACTGATAGGTATGTAATTGTTGCCATTTTTGTTAATTGTTTCCTGGTTGTTTTTGTAGTTCATTTTTTTTCCTTTCTTCTTCTTTTGCTCTCTTCCCTTTTGATTTGATGACAATCTTTAGTATTATGTTTGGATTCCTTTCTCTTTTTTGTATGTGTATGTATTATAGATTTTTGGTTTATGGTTACCAAGGGATTTATATTTAACAGTCTATATATCTATATCTATCTATCTATCTATCTATCTATCATCTATCAATCTAATTATTTTTTTAAGTTACTGATCTCTTAAGTTCAAGTCCACACACATTTTTAACAATCCTGCATTATTACTCTCCACTCCTCATGTTTACTGTTTTTGACATCATATTTTACATCTTTTTGTTTTGTGTATCCCTTAACTGCTTCTGTGGATATAGATGATTTTACTCCTTCTGTCTTTTAACCATCCTACTAACTTTATAAGTGATTGATCTAATACCTTTACTGTAAATTTGCCTTTACTAATGAGCTTTTTCCTTTTGTAATTTTCATATTTCTAGTTGTGGCCTTTTCTTTTTCACTTAGGTAAGTCCCTTTAACTTTTCTTTTAAAGTTTGTTTCATGGTGCTGAACTTTTGGTCTCTCCTTCAAATCTGAATGATAGCTTTGCTGTGTAGAGTATTCTTGGTTATAGGTTTTTCCCTTTCATTACTTTCAATATATGGTGCCACTCCCTCTGGCCTACAGAGTTTCTGCTGAAAAGTCAGCTGATATCCTATGAGAGTTCCCTTGTATGCCACTAGTTGTTTTTCCCTTGCTGCTTTTATGATTCTTTATATTTAATTGTTGCCATTTTAGTTATAATGTGTCTTGGTTTGGTCCTCTTCGCATTGATCCTACTTGGGACTCTCTGTGATTCCTGGACCTGGCTGTCTGTTTTCTTTTTCAGTTTAGGGGAATTTTTAGCTATTACACCTTCAAATATATTCTCTGCCTCTCTCTCTCTTCTCTTTCTTGGACCCTTATAATGCGAATGTTAGTATGCTTTCTGTTGTCCCAGAGGTCTCTTATAACTGTCTTTACCTTTTAAAATTCCTTTTTCTGTTCAGCTTGAGTGATTTCCACTACTTTGTCTTCCAGTTTGCTGATCTGTCCCTCTATATCATCTAATCTACTGTTGACTTCTTCTACTGTATTTTAAAAATTTCAGTTATTGTATTCTTCAGCTCTGTTTCTTCTTTATATTTTCTAGCTCTTTGTTAAACTTTTCAGTGTGTTTATCCATTCTTCTCCTCAGTTCTTTGAGTATCTTTTAATTATGACCTTGAACTCTTTATCAGGTAGGTTGCTTATCTCCACTTCACTTAGTTCTTATTCTGGGGTTTTATCTTGTTCCTTCTTTTGGAACACATTCCTCTGTTGCCTCATTTTGACTAATTCACTGTTTTTATTTCTGTGTATTTGGTAGGTTGGTTGTGTGTCCCAATCTTGGAGAAGTGGCCTTTTGTAGGAGACATCCTTGGTGTCCCAGCAGTGCACTCCCCTCTGGTCACCAGAGCTGTACTCTCTAGGGGTGCTTCCTATGTGGGCTGCATGGGTCCTTAGGATGACTAATATGGGTGGTCTGATAGGTGTTGCTGGCCTTTAGTCCAGTTGGCTACCATGCCCTGCCTTGTGCGGAGGCTGCCAACTGTTAGTGGATGGATCCGGGTCATGAATCAACTGGCTGTGGAGCCCCAGGGAGTCCCAGGGCTAGTGCTGGCCCACTGATTGGAGGAGCCGGGTCCTGGGGTGGTGGCTGGTTGCAGGGCCAGGGATCCCAGATCTTGTGTCAACCTGCTGGTGGGCAGGGCCAATTCCTGACATGGCTAGCTGCAGGGTCTGGGATGTCCCAGTGCTGATATTGGCCCACTGGTGAGTGGGACTGGATACTGGAATGGCTGGCTGAGTAGCCCAAGTTGTCTCAGAGCTGGTGTCAGCCTGCTGGTGGGTGGGGCCAGGGCCCAGGGAGCCTTGGGTGCTGGCCTGTTGGTGGGTGGGCTGTGTCCTGACACAGCAGGCTGTGGGGCTATCGTTGTCCTGGGGCTGATGTCTGCCTGCTAGTGGGTGAGGTTGATCTTGGGGCTAGTGTGGGTCCACTGGTGGGCAGAGTTGGGTCCCACGGTCCCTGACTGCATGGCCATGCAGGTCCCAGAGTTGGTGTTGGCTCACTGGTGGGTGGGGCCTGGTCCCAGTGGCTTCCTGCGGGGTCCCAGTGGTCCCAGGTCTAGTGTTAGTGCACTGGAGGGTGGGTCCAGGTTCTAGTCCCTCTGGTGTGTGGGGCTGGCACTAATAAGCCAGAAGGAGGATTCAAAAATGGCGCTTGCCAGCACCAGTGTCCTTATGGTAGAATGAGCTCCCCAAAATTGCTGCTGCCAATATCTATGTTCCCAGTTGCCTCCTGCCTTTCTAGGAGGCTCTTTCCAAAATCAGCAGTTGGGTCTGACCCAGGCTTCTTTCAAATTACTACTTTTGCCCTGGGTCTTGGAGCATGTGAGATTTTTGTGTGCCCTTTCAGAGTGGAGTCTCTATTTCCTATAGCCCTCCAGCTTTCCTGAAAGTAAGCCCTGCTGGCCTTCAAAGCCAAATGTTCTAGGGACTTGTCTTCTCCATGCAGAACCCCCAGGATGGGGAGCCTGATGTGGGGTTCCCCTTGCTTCCTGGGGAGAGCCTCTGCAATTGTAATTATCCTCCCATTTGTGGGTCATCCATTGGGAAGTATGGGACTTGACTATACTGCATCTCTGCCCCTCCTACCCATCTTGTGGTGATTCCTTCTTTATATCTTTAGTTGTAGATCTTTTCTGCTAGTCTTCAGGTCTTTCTCATTAATAGTTGCTCTGTAAATAGTTGTAAGTCTGGTGCGCCTGTGGGAGAAGGTAAGCTCAGGGTCTTCCTACTCCACCATCTTGGCCACTCCCATAACTATGTCACACATCATCATTTTATATCACCATATCCCACTGTATGGATGTACCATTATTTATAAAGCAAATCACAGTAGTTTGGATATTTGGATAGTCTACAGGGTTTGGGGCTTAAGATAAAGTTGCAATGACTATCCTTGTACATGCATTTTTGTACTTCTGACCTATTCTTTCCTGAAGTTATGTTTTAGAATGACAATAGCTGGGTTGAAGAGTATACACATTTTAAAGGTGACTTGGTTAGACAAGAAAACAAAATATTGAGACTGTCTATGAAAATCTGAGATTGGGTGTGCGCCAGTCCATGTACAATGTGGGAGGATGCTGGGGAGTGGGAGAGCTTTCAGAGATGGGGCCATGAAGCCACTGGCTCTCTGGCTTCAGGCCAACCCTGGGAAAGCTGGAGGCTTGGGCCTCATCTATAACTTGGACAGGTCACCATTTCTTCAGGCATTAGTCTTCTTATTAGTAAACTCAGTGGTTGCTTCTAGTAGGATATGAGAACAAGCAGCTCCTGTAAAGGGCTGGCATAGGATTCACGGGGAATTGTGGCTGGATTACTGTGGAGCAGTGGACCCCATAAATAAACTTATACTGGAAGTCATTAGGAGGAAGTGAGGGTGGTGTATATAGAATGTTCATTTTTGGCTCTGGCCTCTCATATATTCAAATCAATGTGGTATAGAATGAATTGGAATAGTAAATAAGATGCAAATCTTGGATTCTCAGAACCTACAGACGGACAGTTTGTAACACTCTTAAGGAATTTCTGAGCGAGTGATTAAAATACAATCGTCATATTGCTATTTTAATCTCTTGTCACATATATATTTAATGCTGTGCTTATATAGCTTAACAATGTAGATTTTCAAGTGTGCTTACATATTTTTTTAACATCTTTATTGGAGAATAATTGCTTTACAATGGTGTGTTAGTTTCTGCTTTATAACAAAGTGAATCAGCTATACATATACATATATCCCCATATCTCCTCCCTCTTGCGTCTCCCTCCCACCCTCCCTATCCCACCCCTCTAGGTGGTCACAAAGCACTGAGCTGATCTCCCTGTGCTATGCGGCTGCTTCCCACTAGCTATCTATTTTACGTTTGGTAGTGTATATATGCCCATGCCACTCTCTCACTTCGTCCCAGCTTACCCATCCCACTCCCCATGTCCTCAAGTCCATTCTCTACATCTGCATCTTTATTCCTGTCCTGGCCCTAGGTTCTTCACAACCACTTTTTTTTTTTTTTTTTTTTTAGATTCTATATATATGTGTTAGCATACGGTATTTGTTTTTCTCTTTCTGACTTACTTCACTCTGTATGACAGACTCTAGGTCCATCCACCTCACTACAAATAACAATTCTGTTTCTTTATATGGCTGAGTAATATTCCATTGTATATATGTGCCACATCTTCTTTATCCATTCATCTGTCGATGGACACTTAGGTTGCTTCCATGTCCTGGCTATTGTAAATAGTGCTGCAATGAACATTGTGGTACATGTATCTTTTTGAATTATGGTTTTCTTAGGGTATATGCCCAGTAGTGGGATTGCTGGGTCATATGGTAGTTCCATTTTTAGTTTTTTAAGGAACCTCCATACTGTTCTCCATAATGGCTATATCAATTTACATTCCCACCAACAGTGCAAGAGGGTTCCCTTTTCTCCACACCCTCTCCAGCATTTATTGTTTGTAGATTTTTTGATGATGGCCATTCTGAGTGGTGTGAGGTGATACCTCACTGTAGTTTTGATTTGAATTTCTCTAATGATTAGTGATGTTGAGCATCCTTTCATGTGTTTGTTGGCAATCTGCATATCTTCTTTGGAGAAATGTCTATTTAGGTCTTCTGCCCATTTTTGGATTGGGTTGTTTGTTTTTTTGATATTGAGCTGCATGAGCTGCTTGTAAATTTTGGAGATTAATCCTTTGTCAGTTGCTTCATTTGCAAATATTTTCTCCCATTCTGAGGGGTGTCTTTTCATCTTGTTTATGACTTCCTTTGCTGTGCAAAAGCTTTTAAGTTTCATTAGGTCCCATCTGTTTATTTTTGTTTTTATTTCCATTTCTCTAGGAGGTGAGTCAAAAAGGATCTTGCTGTGATTTATGTCATAGAGTGTTCTGCCTATGTTTTCCTCTAAGAGTTTTATAGTGTCTGGCCTTACATTTAGGTCTTTAATCCATTTTGAGTTTATTTTTGTGTATGGTGTTAGGGAGTGTTCTAATTTCATTCTTTTACATGTAGCTGTCCAGTTTTCCCAGCACCACTTATTGAAGAGGCTGTCTTTTCTCCACTGTATATGCTTGCCTCCTTTGTCAAAGATAAGGTGACCATATGTGCGTGGGTTAATCTCTGGGCTTTCTATCCTGTTCCATTGATCTATATTTCTGTTTTTGTGCCAGTACCAAACTGTCTTGATTACTGTAGCTTTGTAATGTAGTCTGAAGTCAGGGAGCCTGATTCCTCCAGCTCCATTTTTCTTTCTCAAGATTGCTTTGGCTATTCGGGGTCTTTTTTGTTTCCATACAAATTGTAAAATTTTTTGTTCTAGTTCTGTGAAAAATGCCAGTGGTAGTTTGATAGCGTTTGCTAGTATTTTGTTGAGGATTTTTGCATCTATGTTCATCAGTGATATTGGCCTGTAGTTTTCTTTGTGACATCTTTGTCTGGTTTTGGTATCAGGGTGATGGTGGCCTCATAGAATGAGTTTGGGAGTGTTCCTCCCTCTGCTATATTTTGGAAGAGTTTGAGAAAGATAGGTGTTAGCTCTTCTCTGAATGTTTGATAGAATTCACCTGTGAAGCCATCTGGTCCTGGGCTTTTGTCTGTTGGAAGATTTTTAATCACAGTCTCAATTTCAGTGCTTGTGATTGGTCTGTTTATATTTTCTATTTCTTCCTGGTTCAGTCTCGGAAGGTTGTGCTTTTCTAAGAACCTGTCCATTTCTTCCAGGTTGTCCATTTTATTGGCATATAGTTGCTTGTAGTACTCTTCTTATGATCCTTTGTATTTCTGCAGTGTCAGTTGTTACTTCTCCGTTTTCATGTCTAATTCTACTGATTTGAGTCTTCTCTCTTTTTTTCTTGATGAGTCTGGCTAATGGTTTATCAATTTTGTTTATCTTCTCAAAGAACCAGGTTTTAGTCTTATTGATCTTTGCTATTGTTTCCTTCATTTCTTTTTTATTTATTTCTGATCTGATCTTTATGATTTCTTTCCTTCTGCTAACTCTGGGGTTTTTTGTTCTTTTTTCTCTAATTGCTTTAGGTGTAAGGTTAGGTTGTTTATTTGAGATGTTTCTTGTTTCTTGAGGTAAGATTGTATTGCTATAAACTTCCCTGTTGGAACTGATTTTGCTGCATCCCATAGGCTTTGGGTTGTTGTGTTTTCATTGTCATCTGTTTCTAGGTATTTTTTATTTCCTCTTTGATTTCTTCAGTGATCTCTTGGTTATTTAGTAGTGTATTGTTTAGCCTCCATGTGTTTGTATTTTTTACAGATTTTTTCCTGTAATTGATATCTAGTCTCATAACGTTGTGGTCAGAAAAGTTACTTGATACAATTTCAATTTCCTTAAATTTACGAAGGCTTCATTTGTGACCCAAGATATGATCTATTCTGGAGAATGTTCCATGAGCACTTGAGAAGAAAGTGTATTCTGTTGTTTTTGGATGGAATGTCCTATAAATATCAATTAAGTCCATCTTGTTTCATGTGTCATTTAAAGCTTGTGTTTCCTTATTTATTTTCATTTTGGATGATCTGTCCATTGGTGGAAGTGGGGTGTTAAAGTCCCATACTATGATTATGTTACTGTTGATTTCCCCTTTTATGGCTGTTAGCATTTATTTGCCTTATGTATTGAGGTGCTCCTATGTTGGGTGCATAAATATTTACAATTGTTATATCTTCCTCTTGGATTTATCCCTTGATCATTATGTAGTGTCCTTCTTTGTCTCTTGTAATAGTCTTCATTTTAAAGTCTATTTTGTCTGGTATGAGAATTGCTACTCCAACTTTCTTATGATTTCCATTTGCAAGGAATATCTTTTTCCATCCCCCCGCTTTCAGTCCGTATGTGTCCCTAGGTCTGAAGTGGGTCTCTTTTACACAGCATATATACGGGTCTTGTTTTTGTATCCATTCAGCCAGTCTATTTCTTTTTGTTAGAGCATTTAATCCATTTACATTTAAGGTAGTTACCGATATGTATGTTCCTGTTATCATTTTCCTAATTGTTTTGGGTTTGTTATTGTAGGTCTTTTCCTTCTCTTGTGTTTCCTGCCTAGAGAAGTTCCTTTAGCATTTGTTGTAAAGCTGGTTTGGTGGTGCTGAATTCTCTTCGCTTTTGCTTGTCTGTAAAGGTTTTAATTTCTCCGTTGAATCTGAATGATATCCTTGCTGGGTAGAGAAATCTTGGTTGCAGGTTTTTCCCTTTCATCACTTTAAATATGTCCTGCCACTCCCTTCTGGCTTGCAGAGTTTCTGCTGAAAGATCAGCTGTTAACCTTATTGGGATTCCCTTGTATTTGTTGTTTTTCCCTTGCTGCTTTTAATATTTTTTCTTTGTATTTAATTTTTGATAGTTTGATTAATATGTGTCTTGGCATGTTTCTCCTTGGATTTATCCTGTATGGGACTCTCTGTGCTTCCTGGACTTGATTAACTATTTCCTTTCCCATATTAGGGAAGTTTTCAAGTATAATCTCTTCAAATATTTTCTCAGTCCCTTTCTTTTTCTCTTCTTCTTCTGGGACCCCTGTAATTCAAACATTCGTGCGTTTAATGTTGTCCCAGAGGTCTCTGAGACTGTCCTCCATTCTTTTCATTCTTTTTTCTTTATTCTGCTCTGTGGTAGTTATTTGCACTATTTTATCTTCCAGGTCACTTATCCATTCTTCTGCCTCAGTTATTCTCTATTGATTCCTTCTGGAGAATTTTTAATTTCATTTATTGTGTTGTTCATCATTGTTTGTTTGCTCTTTAGTTCTTCTAGGTCCTTGTTAAACATTTCTTGTATTTTCTCCATTCTATTTCCAAGATTTTGGATCATCTATACTATCATTACTCTGAATTCTTTTTCAGGTAGACTGCCTATTTCCTATTCATTTGTTTGGTCTGGTGGGTTTTTACCCTTGGTCTTTCATCTGCTGTGTGTTTCTCTGTCTTCTCATTTTGCTTAACTTACTGTGTTTGGGGTCTCCTTTTCGCAGGCTGCAGGTTCGTAGTTCCCGTTGTTATTGGTGTCTGCCCCCAGTGGCTAAGGTTGGTTCAGTGGGTTGTGTAGGCTTCCTGGTGGAGGGAACTGGTGCCTGTGTTCTGTTGGATGAGGCTGGATCTTGTATTTCTCGTGGGCAGGACCGTGTCTGGTGGTGTGTTTTGGGGTGTCTGTGACCTTATGATTTTAGGCAGCCTCTCTGCTAATGGGTGGGGTTGTGTTCCTGTCTTGCTAGTTGTTTGGCATAGGGTGTCTAGCACTGTAGCTTGCTGGTCGTTGAGTAGAGCTGGGTCTTAGTGTTGAGATGGAGATATCTGGGAGAGCTTTTGCCATTTGATATTACGTGGAGCTTGGAGGTCTCTGGTGGACCAATGTCCTGAACTCGGCTATCCCACCTCAGAGGCACAGGCCTGACACCCGGTTAGAGCACCAAGACCCTGTCAGCCACACGGCTAGGTACGTGGGGAGTTTCTTGCCTTTTGGGAAGTCTGAGGTCTTCTGCCAGCGTTTAGTAGGTGTTCTGTAGGAGTTGTTCCACATGTAGATGTATTTCTGATGTATTTGTGAGGAGGAAGGTGATCTCCATGTCTTACTCCTCCGCCATCTTGAAGGTCTGTCGTGCTTGCATATTTGTGCCATGTGCTTTCAGGAACACGAAAGTGAATCATCTCCCTTGTCACCCATTATATGGAATGAGATAGGACTACCAACATTGATAGTCTCAAGGACTGATGATTCTAAGGAACTTCTGGAAAAAGTGTTATCAGTAAGCAGAATGAAACACAACATATGACCTTAGAGGGAGTGAATGAGGAAAAAGTTCAGAGGAAAAGGAACTAGTAATCCAGGGCCGGGTGAAGAAAGTGACTCAGCTGTGGCCTTTGGAGACTGGGGCTGCTTGTTCTGGGGAAAAAGAGCTGAGCTTTCAGTACAGCACAGGGACAGACAGGCTCTAGTCAGAGCTCTCCTGGGCACCCCGGACTTGGCTTCCCCTGGTACCACATACAAAATTCCCACATCTTGCTGTACACCCAAAAAAACTAGAACCTGAGGAACACCATTGCTCTGTTTACTGGTCCCTAAACCCATACTGCCTTTCCCAGAATAGGGTTCCAAAGGGAGTGAATCTTCCAGGGGTAAGACAGACATTGCTGAGGTGGTTGGCTGAGGAAGAGTATTCTGTCCATCCAATATGCATCTGGTCATTGGCCTGACTAGAGGAAAAGCTCTCCTGCATTTGGAAGAGGTGATAAAGGAAGAGGCCAGTGGCGTGTTTGGATGTCTTGGGCTCCCTATAGTAAGAAAGAGGTAGGTACACGTTAAGCTACTCCATTTTTTTATGACCTGAGCAACTCAAATTCTTCAGGTTCCTCATTCTTTAAGTGGGAAAGATAATACCTACCTCAGGGTTGTCACAGGGGCAGAATAAAGAGATTTTTAAGTCCTTAGCATGGTGAATAGCACCGTGATTATGCTCAGTAAGTACTTGTACCCCTGCCCCTTCCTCACCAAACCTCTCTTCAGCTGGTAAGTGAGCAGAGTGGATGATCCCCGAGACTTTTCTAGCTCTGAGCCTTGAGTCTGCAAAGGTGCTTCAAAGACGTTCTCAGGGTGACAGGAAAGGCTCAGCCTGTCCATGACCCAGTATCCTCTGCTTTTCCATAAACCTGTCAGGGCAAGGGAGATAGCACCAGAGGTAGACGTGGGGGCCAGGCAGGTAGGAGAAGTGGGGACCAGGTAACTGCTCTCCGGAGCTCCCTGTTATCTGCCTGCACTACTCTGCCCCTGTGACCACCCAGAGGAGCCCCTGCACCCAGGAGCCCTAAGTAAGGTGATTGGACCCTGCTGGACAGGGCCTCCCTGAGGCCATGGCTGTGCCTCACACCTGCATTATGGAGGTATCCCTCAATGGCTGGTGCAGTGCCTGGCATACACAGAGGGAGCTCTGGAAATGTCTGTAGCCTGATAAGCAGCCTGATCTTACTCTCAGCTCTGAGCCATTGCCTTCTTGCCAATCAGCCTGAGCTAACCCCAGAGCAGCTGGGAGTCCTCAGCATGATTCACTGTGTAGAAGAGGAAGGACCAGGAGGGGCATATCTGGAGCAAGAGGAGGGCTCACCTGCACTTAGAGCCCCCTACCCTGGAAACCCATCAGAGCCTGGGGTCCAAATAAGATGGGGCAACCGAGCTGGATCTCACTGGGGGACAATGAGTGAGACCAGCTGCCCCCTTCAGACCTCTTTGGCTTTAAGGGGGCTTGTGGGGGACACTGTGGTATGATAAGAACAACTCTGGGCCACAGGCAGAAGAATCCTAGGTTCTGGGCCCAGCCCCCCACTAATTTTAGTAGAGCCATTTAATTTGTGTGTGTTCTTGGGCATCTGTGATGGGGACAGTAAAACCTCTCTCAGTAACATCATCTATGCAGTAGGATACTAAGCTGCTGTGAAAAAGAATGAGGGAATAATCATAACAGCTAACCTCTGAGTGCTAACTATGGACCAGGCACTTTTCTGAGAATGCTAGATATCTTAACTCATTTCACCCTCACAACAACCCTATGGGATTAGTATTTCCCCCATTTTAAAGCTGAGAAAACTGAGGTACAGAGATTAATTAATTGCTCCAGATGCCCCCCCATACATACACATGTTTGAATGTGTGTGGGAAAATTGTCTAGTAGGATAGACACCAAACTGTTAATAGTAGTTAACTCTGGAGTAGAGGATTTGGGGGTTTTGTGGTGTTTGAGGGGAGGGGAACAGGAGGACTTACATTTTTTTACTGTATAAATTCCTCTATTGATTGAAAAAAAGCTTTTACCATTATCATTTAAGAAATTTAAGAAAATGAATAAGGATGTCACAACTCACTCACTGTAGCTTTCAGACTCAAATGCAGAAGTGCATAAGCAGTGGCACGGGCTCCCAAGGCAGAGGACACTCTCCATTCCCAGAAATCCTTTGGCTGCAGCCAGTTCCCAGGAGCAGGGAGAGGGAAGGAGCCACCCAAGCTCAATTGCAACCCCAACCCTGGCCCCTAGAAGACCCCCGGCAGCCTGGGCAGGATGATCTGTTACATCATGGGCCCAAGGGTCACTTGTCTCAGGACTATGGGGTGGAACCACTGGCTCTGAGAAGTGAGCTGTTTGCATCCTTGAGCTATCTTTTGGTCTTCTTAAGTAAATCACGTCCTTTATCTGATGACTAGGGCAGTAACCTCTCACAGCTGGGCAGTCATTGGCAGTCCTCCCTTTAGTTCTGCATGCCTGCATCTTTTGGTCTTAGCCATGTTTTGTGGACTCCATGACGCCGAGTTCTGTTTTTGAATCAAGTCAAGGCCCTGTCCATTTTCAGAAGAATTCAGCTAGTACTCATTTATGCCTCTGATTATGGTGTCTGTCTTTCGTTATCCCTTGGACCTGCCTTGGTTACATAATTCTTTTGCTTCCGTTCTCCCATATTTGATTTCTGTAGAGGACTTTTGTGTTTTCTGGATCCTTTTAAATTAGGTCAGAGGAGAACATTACCTCATCTTTCTAGTTTTTAAAACTGGTTTTCACCTTAAAAAGCTTTAACAGAATGTTTTTTATCATTCCTGCTATTAATTTCTATGAACAATTAAGTTATATTTTAATCTTGCTTTAGAGAAATGTGGATTTAAGTGTTTCCTCCCCAGTCTTACTCAGCTCTTGGTATTATATAGCTGTCGTAAAAACCCTGTCAAACCTCCCTATTTACTCCCCTAGTGGTTCTCACGATATCATATCTGATACACCATTTAATGAGACCTCATGCTGTTAAACAGGACCTCGGTTAGTCTTTCAGATCGTATTCCATTTGGTTGTGTAGTTTACTGAGCTACTCCCTTCCCATTGGACATCCAGATTATGGCTTCCTCATAGGGTTGCTGAGAGAATTAAGTGAGAAAGCATATTAGGGAACCTGGTCCTGGGCCTGACTAAGAGGGGAACTCCATTTCTTTGTTTGCTGACCCCCTCCTTCAGCCATTCCAGGTAATGGCATTCTTGTCCCCCAGAAAACTCAGCCGTAACTGCCTCCCCTCCTCATCTGGGGGCCATTGCATTACATCCCCAAAAGTCTGTGCCTTCCAAAAGTGTCAGCCTCTCCTAAACCCAGACCAGCTGAGACTCTAGTTTCTTATAAAGTGATGTGATAAGGTGACAATCCTTCATTGGGGTCACTGACACTGACGAGGTAGCCATATCTGCTGGATGCCAGCAGATCTGAAGGTAATAGGAATTCAGAGATGTTCTTTCCTTCTGAAGATGCCATCTTTAGGAAGGTCTGATTGTGGAAGGGGAATAAAGCTCAAGTCTGGACAAGTAGAATGTGGACTCCAGCCCAGAGATGAGTTTGTACAATTGACCTTCTTTATCCTTCAAGGTTTAGCTCCCTCCTCCAGAGACCTTTCCTGAACTCCCTCACGGCTCTCCCACTCATCTTGGCATTTAATCAATTACTTATTGTGTAATGTAATTTATGCACCAAAAAGCCCGTGAGAATCTGCTCTTTGCCCGGCACTCTGCTAGGCAGTGGAGAAACAACAGTGAACAGCAAGGGCCCAGGCCCTACCCTCTAGGAGCTTACAGCATAATAGGAAAGACGGACCTTGAACAAGCACTGTGCTTGCAAGTGTGATGAATTACTGCACTTTTTCCCCAGAGCTGGGCTAATTTTCCACTCCCAGAGGGCTGGGGTGTATTGGGTTGGCCAAAAAGTGCCTTCGGTTTTTAAGTAAACATAAAAGACACATTTTTCATTTTCACCAAGAACTTTATTGAACAACATATTCACCCTTTTGTTCCACTACCTTCTGCCATTTTTCAGGCAACTTCATAATTCCGTCTTCCCAAGATTTTTTATCTTTTTGAGCAAAGAACTGTTCCAGGTGCCTTTTATAGTCTTCCAGGGAATTGAAATTTTTTCCATTAAGAGAATTTTATAAAGACTGAAACAAATGGAAATCCAGAGGTGCAGTGTATGTTGAATATGTCGGATGAATCAGAACTTCCCAGCCAAGCTGTAACAATTTTTGCCTGGTGATCAGAGAAACATGTGATCTCGCCATTATCCTAATGGAATTGGATAATTGCAATTAATTAATTAATTGATAGCTGCAATTAATTGTTTGGTTTTCTGGAAGGAACTCATAATAAAGGATTCCCTTCCAGTCCCACCATGTTTACAATGTCACCTTCTTTGGATAAAGACTGGCCTTTGGTGTGGTTGGTGGTGGTTCATTTCGCTTGCCCAAGATCTCTTCCATCCCACATTATTGTACAGTATCCACTTTTCATCGCCTGTCACAATTTGTTTTAAAAATGGAACATTTTCATTATGTTTCAGTAGAGGATCGTGTGTGGAAATACAGTCAAGAAGGTTTTTTTCGCTTAACTTATGTGGAACCCAAACATCATTAACATAACCAGTCTGGTGCAAATGATTTTCAATGCTTGCTTTGGATATTTTGAGTATGTTGGCTCTCTCCGGCGTGGTATAACGTTGATTGTTCTCAATTAATTAATGTCTCCATTTTATCGCTATCAACTTCAGCTGGTCTACCTGACCATGGAGCATGGTCCAGTGAGAAATCTCCAGCATGGAACTTTGCAAACCACTTTTGACACGTTCGATCCATCACAGCACCTTCTCCATACACTACACAAATCTTTTTCTTCGTTTTTACCTTTCTTGAAATAATAAAGCATAATATGCTGAAAATGTTGCTTTTCTTCTTCCATCTTCAATATTAAAATGGCTACACAAAAATTCACCAATTTTGATAAGTCTTTTTTTAAACGCACGCTGATATGACAGCTGTTACATACGATCTAACAAAATTGTTTCAAATGAAGTTAAAGACAACTAAGTGCTACTAGAGCCAGCTTACGGAAAAAAAAGGAATGAGCCTTTTGGCCAACCCAATATCTTGCATTCCTTTTGGGTCCTGTGGGCTCTAATGTGATCTGTCACAGCAGTTGCTCAATACATACCATTTGAATAATTAACAATGAGAAACAGATTATGAAAATGTTTGTTTCTTTTCTTAATTTAGGTATAATTGACATATAACATTTATATTAGTTTCAGGTGTGCAATGTAATGATCCAGTATTGTGAGACGATCACCACAGTAAGTCTAATTAATGTCTGTCACCTTATATAGTTACAAAATTTTTTTCTTGTAATGAGAACTTTAAAAATCCACTCTCTTAGCAAGTTTCAAATATGCAATACAGTATTATTAACTAGAGTCACCAAGCTATAGTTTGCTTCTTGATTGCCTTCTCTTTCTATACCATTAGAGGCACCAGGATGGAAAGAGCAGAGATTCTGAGATTTCATGGGACCAGGGTTCAAATCCTGATTTTACTTGTTACTTCTTGGATGTTTATGGGCAATTTGCTCTCTGAGCCTCAGGTGCCTTCTCTGTAAAATGAAAGCAACAGTACCTTCTCCAAAGAGTTATTGTGAAGATTAAATGAGGCAATTTATGTAAATGTGGTATAGGATCTAAAACACATACAAACTTTTAAATGCTAGTTTCCTTCCCCTAGCCAATTGAACCTTGGATGGGAGGCCAAAGAAGTTGTTTTCCTAATATAGGACTTCCATTCATTTAGGATAATGAGTGCAGAGGGGAACAGTAAAATTTTAGGTCTGGATGGGGTCTTAGCCTAATCCCTTTTTTTTCTTGGTGAGGAAATTGAGGCCCAGAGAACTCAGGTGATTCCCCTAGGGTCGCACAATGATTTTAGTAGTAGGGCTGGAAACAGAACCCAGGTCCCGACCCAGCATCCAGTGCATTTTGGGCAGTTTCTCCTAGAATTTTATTGCCAGCCTTTCACTCTCAGAAAAGGGAATGCCTTCATGTTACAGTTCATCTGAAGTCTCTCTCCAGGGAGGAAGATGATCCCTGAGAAGTCAGCTGGAGAGGTTCCCAGACCCTTTACAACTTCCCGGAGACTGGGCGGGAAGGTGGCCAGCTCTCCTTGTTGCATTCCAGGAAAGGCCAGGATAGAGTGACTTCCAGATGATCTGGGGGCCTGATGTCCCTAGAGGGTAAGGCAGGCCTCCTCCTCCCCCTTCCTGGGGAGATGGGAAGGGAAGGGAGCAGTCAGCACAGGACAGTCAGAACATGCCACTTAGCATCACTCAAGCCCCAAACACTTCAAACTCCTCAGAGTATGGAGCTCTGCCTCCTGGAGCCTCAATTTCTCTTAATAACAATAATACCGATGACAACAACAATAATATTATGAAGTGCCAGGCGCAGTTAAAGGCTATCGTACATTATCTTTGCCTGCACACTTGCAGCCTGCTTTTGAGAGGCAAGATAAAGTGGTAGTTAAGGGCCTGGTCTCTGATTAAAACTTTCTTGGCTCAAATCTAGACCTCTCACTTACATTCTGGGCAATATTGGGCAAGTTATTTAAGCCTTCTTTGTGCTTCAGCTTCCTTATCTATAAAAAGGGAAGAATGGTAAAATCTACCTCATAGGTTGTTCTAAAGATTAAGTGAGTTAATACATATGAAGCATTCACAATAGCACTAGGCACACAGCAAGCTCTGTGTGCATTAGTTGTTAATATCTTAGAGTCACTTCAGGGGCCTTCCCTTAATCATCTTATCTAAAGGGTCCCCTTTAGTGACTCACTATCAGATTATTGTTTTATTGTTTTCAAATTTCTTTATCATGATCTGGAATTATCTTCCTTTTTTTTTTTTTTTTTTTACTTGTTTCTTGTCTGTTTGCTCCCACTACCAGGTAAGTTTCATGGGAGCTGGACCTCGCCTGGGACCGAACAGACGCTCAGCACATGTTTGTTGAATTGAATTGAATTATATCTTTGGGGTCTTCCCAAACTCCTGGAAGCAGATACTCATGTTATTCCCCCCTTTACGAAGAAGCAAAATGAGGCACTGAGAGCTCCTTTGTTTGCTCAAGGTCACCCAGCTGGTGGCCCAGTTTGACTCAAGAGCCCTCACTCTTTTTTTATATATATATTTATTTATTATTTTTGGCTGTGTTGTCAAGAGCCCTCACTCTTAATGATTATGCTAGATTGGCTCCTCTTACTCAAAAATTCTTAGCAAGTGGGTGGGAAGGTTGCCACATCTTATCAACTTTCTCCCCTCTCAAATGGTGCTGGATCTGGAAAGTTTGAAAAAAAGACAAAGAGCTAGGCTTCACTTCTTTCTTCTAGAGCTCGGTCTCAGCACCTCCCCATCCTTGTGCACTCCCTTCCCACCTGACCCTGAAGCCCTTCCATCCAGTCTCATCCTCATCTTCTCCATCTCCAATCCTATCTCCATCTAATCCCACCTGATCCCTTTTCCATCCCTGTTCCATTCTCATCCGCATTCCTATGTCTATGAGGCAGGGCTTGGGTTGGGCTCTGTCCTAGGGCCTGAGACCTATATCTGTGACCTGGAGCAAAAAAAGGTTTGCTTTCTTTCTCACTGTCAACATAATAGTTTCCGTGAAGTTTTTCTGAGTCATCTTTCCCTAGTCCTCTTTTTCTGAGACATTTTTGTGGCCTCCCACGTTTACATATGTTCCGGAGTCTAACCTCTCCCCTATACCTATTTGTGCAGTGACCTCATTTTCTCAATCCAAAGGCACATCGCCTGCTGGCTGCCTGATCTTGCCTTTCGATCCACTTCCCAAGAAGTCTTGGCTACAAAGTCCCAGGAAGGGTGGGGCCCACTGAGGTTCTGGTGAATGACCAGGCTGAAAACACTTCTATCCTCTCTGCAAGTCCTTGACTTTCATCACAGCAACAAGTGGGTTTCTGGAAACTGAGCAAGATTGGACAGCAGCCAGATCATATGAATACATGCTTATAGCTGATATCTAGAACTTGGCTGGGGTTTGGAGTCGGGACTAATGCCAGGCAGCCTAAGAGCCCCCTGAGGCTACTCAAGATCATGATGGCACATCCCTCTGTCCAGCTGGACAGGCAATTGGCATCGTCTGGGCTCTGGGCAAAAGTGATCACGGAGTCTTCAGGAGACCCTCACTCAGGCTCAAGAATGGTAGGGAGGATAAGGCTGAGTAGAGAATATTATGGACAATCATGACAGCCATGTTAACAATATCATCTGGTCTAGCAAGGGTAGATGAATTAGGATGAGACAGATAAATATTTTGAGTGGTCTTTAGAAAGGAATAAGGAAGGAATTGATGGGCCAGATTTGGGAATATAGCTAAGGCTGAGACTTAAGGGGCTGGAGTTTGGGATTAGTGACTGGTTGTAGACCCAGTGAGGGGCAGGAGGGCTGGAGGCCTGTAGGCCTGATGCTGTTAGGAAATAGGTAGATTAATAATCAAAATACATTGCAATTGTATAATATATTCTCATAAATTTTCTCATCTGTATAATTTTCTGGGCCAGTATCACTATCTGTCTTCCTAATACCCACACAGACATTTTAACACATGAGAAAACAGGCTCAGAGAAGTTGAGGGATTTTCCCCTGTAGCTACATATAGGCAAAGTTGGCACTCGTATCCAGGTCTCTTAGCTCCTGATCTGGTGCCCTTCCAGTTCTGTCAGAGAGATTCCTTCAGTACAGAGGGTAGGGAGCTAAAGGCATCTTACCTGTCAGAAGAGGTAGAGTATGACCAATGAGGACAGAAGCCTGGGGCAGGAATGTGGAGATGGCCTGAAACTCTCCCTGCCACAGGTCCTATTGGCTGGAGGACGCTATTACCCGGCAATTTTACTCCTAGATACATACCCGAGAGGAATGAGTGCATTATGTTCACCAAAAGATAAGTCATAAGAAAGTTCATAGCAGCTTTATTCATAATTATCAAAAACTAGAAACAATCTAAATGTCTATTAACAGAAGATTTGATAAACAAACTGTGGTACATCTCTATAATGGAATATGACACATCAATAAAAAGGAACAAACTACTGATACATACAACAACATGGATGAATCACAGAGACATTGTGCTGAGTAAAACAAGCCAGTTTCAAAAGAGTACATTCAGTATGACCAAATGAATCTGGAGTGATAACAAAAAATCACATCTGTGGTTGCTTCTAAGGCCTGGGGAGACTGACTGGAAGGGGTACAAGGGAAGTTTCTGGGGTGATGGAAATGTTCTATATCTTGATTTGGGTAGTAGTAACACATGTAGTACATGGTAACTTTAAGATCTGTACACTTTATGCAAATTATACCTTTTGTTTTTTTTTAATTAAAGCTTAGCTTTTGAGGAAAGAGCCAGTTGAAGAAGGAAAAGGAAGGGTCTTAAAGAATATGGAGGTGATGTCCCAGATTGGCTCCTGTGGAAGGTGACCAACTGTCCTGATTTGCCTGGGACTGAGGGGTATCCTAGGGGAAGAGGCTTTCAGTGCCAAGACTGGGAGAGTCCTGGGCAAACTGGGACAGTTGGTCATCCAAGTCCTGTGGAGGAGGGGAGCTGAGTGGGAACTCTGGATGATTGGCAGAGAGGCTGGACTCCCTTGGTACCAGAGCTGAGGGGCTGCTCCAGCAGGCTAAGGGCCAGCCAAGAGGTGAGGGCAGCGGGCGTTGCTGGTTGCTCCTCAGGGTTCCTGATATTCTAGGAGCAGGAATGGGTTGGGGGGTAGAGCTGGAGGGAAAAGGCCTCGGAGACTGAATTGAGGCAGGCAGGCCATCCAGGTTTAGCATCGCAACTTCTAAGCTGGGCTGTAAGGAGATTCTCACTCTGGACCCTCTCTTCACACCAGGTAATCCCCACCCTGTCCTCCCTCAAATGCCTAGGCCTAGAAAATACCAAGCAATACATTGATTTTCTGGAAGGAAAACAGACATGGGGACCTATCAGAGGAAAATGCGGTTGTATCTCTTCACCTCCATAGTTGTCACAGGGCAGGGACTGTCCCCTCCCTACTTTGTCTGCCACAGCCTGTTGTGGCTTAAGCTAGAAGGGTCTCCTCTATCTTCTCAGAGCCTGGGACAGATGGGGTAATGAGGGAGAGGCTCTTCCAGCTCTCCAGCTGAGGCCAGAGGTGAATTCTGACAGAAACTGCAGGCAGGGCTGGTCCATGGAGGGATCCGGAACCAGGGAGGGAGGGCTCAGAAGTTCTCATAGTGGTGCACAAAGTGGGCCTGGTCCTTCCTGTTGATGAGCTGACAGGCCTTCTCTACATTCTTGGTCATTCCTGGAGGGCCGCAGCTAAACACCCCGATCTTCCTCACCTGTCAAGTGTGGGGGGGGGGGGGCAGTGGTTGCAGAGAAGGAGAGGCCTGTGGGCTTCCTCCCCAGGAGGGAGCTGCTTCTCAAGCCTGGCTGGAATGACCAGGGCATTGACCCCAGGCCCTGAGGAGGAGGCTTGAGTTGGGGAGGCAGGGAGTGGGGTTTAAAGCCCTTCTCCAATGCTTGACCCCATCCTGAGGTCCTCTGCTCAGTACCCAGCTGCAGGCTGCTTGAGGGCCAGGAAGTCCTGGCAGGGGAAGGATGGGTCGGGGTGGGACTGACCTTTGGGTGGACCTCCTGCAGAGAGTTGAAGAAGGGCTCGAAGGGGGGTCGGCCAAAGTGGGTGATGGAGCGCAAGCCCGTGAACAGACTCCGGTTCAGCACCTTCTGGAAGTGCCGCTCACAGATGTACTGGGGGAGGGAGTAGAGGAGGAAGGTCACAGCCAGGCAGGGCCAGGGTCAGCTCCTAGTCCAGGTGGTGGTCCACCCACCTGCCTTGGCCATCCTTACCCTGTCAACCCACATACCCACTGAGCTGCCCTGCCTGGCCGGCCCTGACGTACCAGCATGGTGGTCCTGAGGTCAAACTTCTCAGCCAGCTGGGTGATGTAGATGTGCACGGACACCAGGTCCTGGTGGTCATTCTCCTCCACCTCCCGGATGATGTCAGCCAGCCACTCAAACTGCCGCTGGGTCCGTGTCACCCAGATGAAGTAGATCTGGGGACACACAACTAGGGCTCTGACTCAGCTCAGCTCAAGGTTCCTCCACCCAGATGCTTATACTGAGATGGTGGGAAGCCCTGGACCACCCACAGGCACCAAACCTCTGGCAGGACCCACAGGCCTGATCCAAGGCTTCTAGCCACAGATCCCAGCAGAGGCTCTTCTGGCTATACCTCCTACCCTCCCTCAAATGTTTGCCATCTGGGCAACTGGGTATGAATGGCCCCAGCAGAACCAGTTGCCTAGGAGCCAGGGACTTTTTATCATGCTACTCTGCTGGGATGTGGGGACACAATCAGGCTGTCTGTCCCCATTTCTTTGAAGAATGGGAGAGGGACACTCACCTTCTTACAGAGCATTTGGCTGCCTAAGGATGACTTGAAGACCAAGTCTTTGAGGATGGAGGCAAAGGGGGTGACCCCAATGCCCCCTCCCACCAGCACGGACACCTCAAACTTATGCCACTCCTGGTGGCCCTCTCCAAATGGTCCATCGAGGTACAGCTGCCAACAGAAGAGGAAGGTGAGATGAGCCTGGCCCTTCCCCAGCTCTGAGGTTAGAAATGGGGGGCGGGGAGGACAGGGAGAACTAGTTTCTTTGAGGCACCCCAGCCCTCTCCCAGTCTGGCTTTGGGGTGGCTGGAGCATCTTATCCCAAGGTCGGGGAGGGTGGGGACCTTCTGTCAATGCCAGAACCCCAAAAGTGGTTCCCAGTGATGGGCACCTTTGGATGTTTGGCACAGCTGTCACCCGTCGGGGGTGAGTAGATCTCCCTGAGGCGGGTGGTCCAGGGTCCTACTGCCCGGATGTGCAGGCTAAGCGTGTCCTCGTGGGGCGCAGAAGTCAGGGTGAAGGGGTGGTACTCGTTGGTCCCCAGAGCCAGGCAGGCGATCCGCACCCACTGTCCTGACTTGTACTCAAAGCCTTGGGGCCGCTGGAACTCGAGGTGGGTCACTCCTGGGGGTCGTGGGCAGGGAGGGGTGGGGATCAGAGGGCTTCCTCCTGGTACCTGAGGACTGGCAGGTGCCCTGTCCTCTCCACACACCTGAGGCACAGGGAGTGGTCACATGATCTGAGCGAGTATGGCTTCTGGGGCTGGGAGTTGGAGTGCCCCCTTCTCTGTTTCCTGGGTAACTCAAGAGCTGGGCTTCTCCACTCTCCTGTTCCAGCCCCTCCCCTCCTCTTTGCTGATTCTTCCCACCAAGGGCCCAGGCCTGATACCACTGTCCTGGATACCAGCTTACTAGGTCAGGGGACCTCAGGCTCCCCAGGTACCATCTCAGTGTTTGCCAAACCTCCACCGTATGAGGGTTACCTTTATGGTGGGCCATATCAGCACACCTCCTGCACTATCATTTATCTAACATTTTTCTTTAAATTGACTTACTTTTTCAATTCAATTTACCTTGAGAAGAACATTTAGGTCACTAAGGTGAGTAGAAAACCAGTATCATGTGCTCTATCTAGCTCCAGAGGCCAAGCTCTTAACCAATACCCTACATTGCCTTGCCTAAGTATCATGTGGTCTAAACAGAAGGTACCATGTTTTATCAAACTTTAGCTGGATAGTGTTTGTTGCCTGACCACAGCTGAGCCTCAGGCTTGTTCTCTCTTTGTGGAAAAAGGAGTTTCGCAAGTACTGGAGGATGCAGAAGGCATGCTAATACCATGCTGAGACTTTGCTCTTAAATAATCTTGATTGAAATAAAGTTGAAGGGAGGTTAATTTTCTTACTATGTGAGTCCTGAAGGTTAGCCGGCCCCTTGTCACTTAAGTCATCTTCCACCACCCTTTACATTGATGTGAATCCCCACTCTGGCCAACACTGACTCTCAACAACAGACTCTTGCAGTCTGGACCATTTATCTGTCTCTGAAGAGAGGTTATTCTGAGTGAAGGAATGGGAGAGGGATATATGGTTCCCCGCCCTGCACCCAGGCCACACGTGTGCGGGTCTTTCTTGTCCTTAAACCCCTCTGAATGCACTTTCAGCCTCCTCTTCTCATAGTCACTTCTCACTGTCCGCAAGTCCTCCTGGGAACTAAGCACAGCTCTTTTGGGGGCTTCAGTTCCATCAGGAAAGCTGCAGGGGTCCCTGAGAGGCTAACAGAGGCAGCAATGGGATGAGGAGGCCTGGGGAGCTGTCTCCCCACGTCCCATGAGTTGACCTCCAATGCTCCCCACCCAGGGTCAGGCCAGGCCTGGTACCTGAAGGCAGCAGTTCTGCTTTCACCACGCCTATCTCCACCTTCTTCCGGCTCAGGCTCACCAGCTTATCCCCCACATAGATAAGTGCTGGCACCAGGAAGTAGATGTGGAAACGGGGCAGTTGGATCAGAGCGAAGCTGCCGTGAATGATGAGCTGGAGACATGGCCAGTTAGTATAGCTCAGGCCCAGCTGGCCCGCTTCCTGTACCCACCCTACCCAGATACTTCCTGCCGGGGCCCTGGGCCTGGGCAGGGTAGATGGGGCTGGCATAGGCTCCATAGACCGTGGTCTCAGATCTCGGGGTCTCCGTTTGAGATCTTGCGTCCAATTCACCCTGCTCCCTCCCCACGTCGTGAGTGCTCATCTCTGCCCTGTGGCCTGGCCCTGCCCAGAGGAGTCCCTCACCAGCACGTAGAGCAGGATGTAGAGGTGGTGGGTCAACCAGAAGCCCCGGAAGCTGCGGCGCCGGAAGTGGTGGGAGGCGAAGATGTACATGATGGCGAGAACCAGGAGCAGGAGCACCCCTGTCATACCTGGGGGCAGCGGGGACAGGGTCAGAGAGTCCCTGGTCTCGGGACCTCAGCCTGGGCTGAGAATACCAGATGGCATTTCCCCATTCCGCTCTTCTTCCCTGACCTCTCTCATCCCTCCCTGGCTCCCAGAACAGCTTGCCCAAAGAAGCTGGAGCTGAGGCTTGTGCTGGAGGCTGCAAAGGGAACCTATGACCCCTATAGACAAGTGTGTGTTCATGGGAAGATGAGAACAAAAGCAAAAGTCCTCAGACAGAAACCCCAGACTCCACATACAGTCTACTCTTTACCTGGGACTGTCTGGAAGAACCACCAGTAGAACTTCTGGGGAAGCTTGGACCTGTAGGACAAAGACACCCAGAGCCTCAGGCTGGGGAAGGAGGGGCTCCTCCACTGTTGCAATGTGACTCTGTTCCTGACGGCCCTGAATGTGGAGGTTGCTGGGCCTCAACCCAGATGGCCAAGGATCCTTCCAAACAACATGGCACCCAGCCTCCTGCAGTTCCACCCTCTGATCTCAAAGCAGTTCTTCCTCCTGTGTTATCTTGAATTCTCCTACTGCAGCTGACCTTTGCTTCCTTGAGTGCTTGGTTCATATTCTGTAAGCTCCATGAGGGCAGGGAGCTTACCTCCATGCTCTATCCCTATGCTCAAACAATGCCCAGCACAGAGTAAATGCTCAATAAATATTTGTTGAACGACTGCATGTATCTTGGCATCCCAACTCTTTGGCTCCTGGATGGACACACAGGACGTGTTCCACAAATATTTGCCCAGTGAATGGACAGTAGGCTGAGATAGCAAGCTATGTGTCAGGTACACGTGAGAAAGAGCCTCCGACTTCATCTCCCAAACTCCTTTCCTGGCCAATTACGGCCTGCTTCCTTCCTGAGGGCAAGGAAGTCATCTCTCAGCTTCTCCAAGGACGCTAGCTTCTCGCCCTCACTTAGTGAGACAGTGGAGGGTCTAGGGCCATCTACCTCTTTTCTGTTGTACCCTGAGGCCTGCCCCAGGATTCCGAAGGGGGACCCTCCCCAAAACTGACCCATCATTCACAAAGACGCTGGGGAAGATGCAGGCCAGCAGGCTGAGGGGGCTGACTGAGAAGATGTAGACATTCACCGCGTGGCCAGCACTGTGCAAAACTGAAAGACACATCCTGTTAGAGACGCCTCCAGGGCCAACTCTACCTCCAGCCCCGAGGAGAGCAGGAAGTATAAGTAGCTCCAGTCTCCCCACTGCCTCCCCCACAGCTCGACCCAGGGGGCTGCAGCAGTGGCGAGCGTGCCCGGGAGCCACATACTGGCCAGGACGACAGCAGCCATGGCGATCCAGCGATGGAAGTCCACGGCGGCGTCGAAGGGTATGTAGCGGTTGAGGAAGGTCTCTCGCAGGAAGGTGATGAGGTTGCGGCACATGGTGAGCAGGATGTAGGAGAACATGAAGGAGACGCTGGCCGCCGTGCCCCGCGACAGGATGATGCCCACGAGGGTGGTCTCTGCAATGCCCGAGGGTGGCGAGGCAAAGGCATAGTCTGGGGGCACAGTGGGGGTGGATCAGCACAGCACAGAGGCCTGGACCCCAGTCAGAACAGCTGGGCTCCCCCATCCAGACGCCTGAGGATCAAGAATAACAAGCAGAAGGCTCTCACATCTCCCCTCCCACTGCCCACAACCTGGAACTCTCCGTACAGTAAGCACGCTCCACAAACAGGCCGGCACAGATGGCTGAGAAGATTGCCACGGCCACGATGTGCCGCCGGTAGTTCTCCACGAAGCGCTTGTACTGCTGCAGCTTCTGGGCCAGGAAGCCCCGCTGCATCTTCTCCTGCAGCGCCTCTGTGTATAGCCGGGGAGGGGGTACCACTGCCCTGCAGCAATGGGAGGCAGGTGGCCTGAGGTCAGGGCACCCTGTCCTCCCCTAAATGCCACCCTGTGAAGGAGACCTGGTGATCTGGTAGCGGTCAGAATGGGCCACAACAGATGAAAGAAAAAGCTTTTGGCGGGTAGAATCCCACTCTGCCAAGCCTTTACCTCTCAGCTTTATTTGCCCTATCCACCCACTCTTCCATCTCCCCACTACTCCATCTCCACTTCCTCCTATCTGTTCTGTCCTTCCTTCTTCCTGCTCCCTGCACAGGCCTCACTGCTGTGCCCAAAGCAGGCAGGAGCCAGGAGACCCCTCACTGCCTGGTGTTGCATCTGAGTGCCAGGCCCCTTGCCTGAAGATTAGGGTGCAGAGGTTGAAGAGTCATTAACTCAATAGCCTGCCAATCCTGTCAGGGACACATGGAATGAGTCTCAGGATGGTTCCTTGTGTGTGGAGGTGTGGGCAGACCAGAGACCCTGAGACTTCTCCCCATGTCTCCTTGGGTCAAGGGTCTGGGAAACACTTACTTTTTGCCAAACCTCTTCTTCAGCCCAGGGCCTCCCAACTCTGGGGCTTCTGAGACAGGGAGCCCCACTCCCTGAGGGCAAAAACTGAGAAGAGAAAAATGGGTCTCATTCTCCCCTTGTCTTTGCAGCCAGGAGAAGAACTGCCAAGTCAGAGTTGGGGCTGGTGTGGGAGGGGATAGATCCTGGGACTCATTTCTGTCCACAGAACCTGCCCATAAAACCGGTCAGAAAGAAGCCAGGCAGAAGGCAAGACAGAAGGAATGAATATGATCTGGTCATATGCTCTGTAGAATGATCCTGTCCTGGAGGGGCAGGGAGAGAGCCAGGCTCCTGAGCGGTAAGGGGTATGTGTGTGAGGCAGCTGGAACTCAGGCTAGAACCGTGCGCTGAGAGCTACTTTCAGAGCAAATGTCTGGCCCAGGGGCTGATTCCACCAGCCCTACTCCTTCATTTCTCTGCAGGGTACCCAGCCGGGGCACCTCCCAGTGCCCCGTTCCCACTCACCGTTCCCCAGAAGTCCGAGTGATGAATGACACTCGACAGCTGACGTTTGGTTTAAGAATGTCTCCAATACCTGGGGAGAACAAGAAGCTGGACAGGCTTCCCCACGAGGGAGGAGACTGTCCTAGGAAGGCTGCCGTGGCACTTGCCAGTGACTTGGTCATGTCCCCATCTCTCTCTCCAGCCTTGCTCCCCTCACTGCCCACACCGAGCACCCACTGTACACAGGGCGGCGGCCACTGCTAGACAATGTGGCAACTGAGTGCAATTAGAAAAGGGGCCCCCCTCCAGGCGGATGCAACCCTGCAGGTCCTTTGTGTAGAGAAAATAGGGCCTCTTCCTCTGGCCGGACACACCCCAGACCAATGCACATGGTTGGTGTGTAGCATGTAGGCTGGACTTCAGCCTGCCCTGAGCCCTCAGTGGGTATCTTTGTGCATAAATTGCACAAGTGTATGTGATACCCTTGATTACATGTGCCGGCTCTCTACTAGGCACCAAGGACTAAAAGAGAAATAAGACCTGAGTGCTATGCACCAGGAACTCTCATTTTGAAGACACGCCCATTCCTGACGCCTTCCAAACTCACACACCTCCACCTCCACCCTTGACGCAGAGCTGGGTGCGGCGGAGCTCGTTGTCGTGGTCCCGCAGCATGAAGTGGAAGTCCTCCCACGTCAGCTCCTGCTTGTCCTGGAAGCCCGACTCCCGGAACATGGACTCCACCACCTCGGCCAGCTGGGCCTTGGACAGGCAGTTGTTGGAGATCTCGATGAAGGACCTGGGCAGGGGGAGGGAGGAGAGACGAAAGCAGCCTGTCACCCGGCAAGGTCAGGTTCAGGCAGGTGCTGGGTGGGGCAGGCCCCAGACTATCTAATGTGGTTACCAGTGACCCAGGAAATGGCACTGAGAAGGTGTTCATCCAGCCTGCCGCTGACGCTAAGCTGGGTGGGGTGGCCAAGCGCTCAAAAGGCAGAACAAAATTGAAAGTGATCTTGACCAGTTAAAGAAAGCAGCCCCCAAACAGGGGGGCATCTACAGCTGGGATGAATGTCCACTTAGTGTAGGGACTTGTCCACGTGTGCCATGGCGCTCTCACGTGGCCCGCTCTCGTGTTGATACCTCCCACACCACCGCCGGGCACCCTGTTCGTGGTCCAGCGGGGGGGTTGGGAGGGGAGATGTAGCTGCACTGGCTGCTGCTTCCTTGTGCCAACAGCCTGGGGCATAGGCAGGAGTATCTCCGCACCCAATGTGACAGCACCCACAGTGGCAGCTACAGTGGCCATAACTCTTTTCTTAGACTGTGCTTTGGGACAAAAGCAAATAAACATGCAAGTTTGTGTGAGTCCAGCAGAAGAAGACCTTTGCGTGCATGGCACAGCAAGCACTGCCATCACATTAAAAAAAAACACATCATCCCACTTGCTCAGGGTGAGACTGAGCAAGAGCCACACTGAGTACAGGCCGAGGAGGTGGACCTCAGCCCCTGGGGGCAGAGACCGTCTCCTAGAGGGTCCTGCAGCAGCACGCCCAGCGAGGGACAACTGCAATGCGCTTCGCCCTAGCCCTTTCAGAAGCCCACGTCCAGTTGTGGTATCTGGACTGTAAAGAATGTGGCAGTTAAGGTGAAAGCTGAAAGCAATGAGGAGGCTTACAGGGGTAGAAGAGTTAAAAGGGTCTGGGCTGTTCTATGCATTCTGTTCATTCATTTGCTTATTTGTTTCATCTGATTCAGTTAACTATGTATTGAATGCCTGCTATGTGCCAATCACAGTGCGGAGGAGGGGATTCAGCAGGGAACAAAGAGAGATATGAACCCTGTCCTTATAGAGCTGCAGCCAGCTGTGTTACTGGAGCATGGTCTTCAGGAATAAGTCTATGAGCTCAAAACAGCTCTTTATCGGCACACCACAACAAGAAATGGTTTAAGAAGCAGGAAGAGAGAAGGGTTGGAATATAGAAGAACTTTCCATGTTTCTCCTCCTGCCTGTCATGGTGATTAATACTGGCAGTGACCCAGGGCATCCATCCTCCATGATTCATTACCTCACTGTGTAAAGCACAGCATTTGAAGAGTTAGCAAAGACCCAAAGGCATCCAGGAGGGGTGAGTGGGCTTTGTTACTGGTCATCTTGATGTTGGTTGTCTTTTGTAACTAGGGAGAATTTTCTGGTGGTGTTGGCGCTGCAAATACAGACCCTCCTGGAGGCAGGGGCCTGTCCAGACAAACTTCTGAAGCTGGATGCTCTGAGTGTCTAGGATATAGTACCTAGGCCACGTCTCAGTGCAGATGGCTTCATAACCTCCTCGCCTACCCTCCTCTGACCTGACCTGTTTTCCTGTTTAAAATATTAGGAAGTCTCAGGACTGGAGAGGCCCACCCCATACCGCATCATGGTAAAGAACTCGTCCTTGGAGAGGAAGCCATTCCCATCAAGGTCATACATGGTGAACATCAAGCGGGACTTGTCCTCTGGGGAGCCTGGGAGGAGATAGAGGGATGCCCGTCACCTCTCTGCTGAAAGACACCTGACTCCTGGGATGGTCCACCATCCCCCTACCTTTCATGAAGACCACCAGGACGTCCAGGAACTCCCGGAAGGACAGGTAGCCATTGCCGTCCTTGTCGGCCAGAGAAAACATGGACTCCACAAACATGTCCTGGGGCTTGAGGCCCAGGGACTCGGCAAACTCGGCCCGGCTCAGCTCACATGTCAGGGCCTCCCGCACCTTCTGTGACGAGTCCAGGGGCAGGGTCCCTGCGTCTGCCTGGTGGATGTCCAGCACCTGCACTCGGGCAGCAGCAGAGGGAAGGAGAGAAGGAGGTGAGGCCTGGGCTGGAAGCAGTTCAGTGACCTCTCACATCTCCCCAAAGTCCAGATCAGAAAGGGTGAGCCCTGGTGGCTGCTCATGGTCATTAGATAAATTTCTGACTTGGGCTTCTGCTCTCTGCAGAGGGGGTGACTGTAGCAGGCGATGGGGAGGGAACGGGGAGGGGCACAGTTTGGGAATGCAAAGTGAGAGAGCCTACACTGGGGACAGAAGCTGCAGCAGACATTAAGTGGACAGGGAGGAAGGGGCTAAAGATATGTTCTCTTGTCAGTTCAGACAGGGCTGCCATGTGCCTGATTTTAAAAGTCATATACATGTAGCTACCATTTGTTAAATGCCTATAATGAAGCAAGCACTTGGGCTAAACCCTGTACATAGAACAGTGTTCATCAAACTTTAGAGTGAATCAGAAGCCTCTGGTGGGCTTGTGGGCCCCAAGCCCAGAGTTCCTGATTTCCTAGGTCTTGGGGAAGGGCCTGAGGACTTGAATTTCTAACAAATTCCCAGACGAGCCTGCTGCTGCTGGTCCAGGGGCCACACTTTGAGAACCACTGATGTAGACCATCTCCCTGAATCCTCACAACAACCTAAAGGGATGGATCCTATTTTAATCACTGTTTCATAGATGAGGAAACTGAAATCTCCAGCCCGCAGAGCAGAAGCTTAGATCACCCCACATAGGGTCCTGTCCAGCCCAGGGTCCCTTCAACCCCTGGGCCCGGTCCTGCCTCCAAAAGGCACAGTCAGGCACCTGGGCAAAGAGGTGTCTGAAGAAGACCTCCAGGATGCGGCCCCGCTGCTGCTTGGTCACAGCCTTCCTGAACAGCTCAGGCTCACTCATCTCAGCCACATCAAGGCCCAGAGCCCAGCTCACACAGAAGCCCTGCAGATGCTGCACGAAGGTGCCTCGCTCTTCCTCGGAGTTAAACAGCATCACCTGGGGGGAGGAAGGCTCAAGCTTCTGGTTCAGCCTCCCCTCAGAGGGTCTGGGGTTGGGGGATGGAGAAAAAAAGCCCTCCCCCATTCCATCCCGGCTGGGACCACGTGAGAGACCCAAAGGGGGTCAGAGGGAGAGTCCGGTGGGTCTGGGGACCTCTGAAAGGAGTGCCTCCTCCCAGCATCAGCCTTCACAACTGAGCTCTGTAGTGGAGGATGGGGTGGCCGGAGAGGACTCGCCGTGAGAGGGGAGATGTGTGAGGGCAGCCCAAGCCGGGGAGGCAGGATGGGCCATACCAGGTCATACTCCTTGGGGATCTTGAGCAGCAGGGTGCGGCGTCCGCGGTTGCTGGACAGGATGAGGTGGACCTGCTGCGGGGGCCGCAGCTGGACAGTGCGGAGCACAGAGAGACGCCTGTCCAGGACCTGCAGACGCCTGTCTGGGAGCAGCTGGATGGTGATGGGATAGCCCCTCTCCCTGGGTCCCGGCCACTCCATCGCTAGGGAAGGGACAGTGGGGCAGAGTGGTTCAACAGAGGTCCCCAGGCCTCTGCCCTCAGGCTAGTTCCACTCTGCCAGTCTGAGCAGGCACCCCCAAAGCCTGGCTCCCTCCCCACATCTGTAACATGGTTCTTTCTCCCAGCACCGCCCCCCCATCTGTCCCCTTCCCCCTTCCCGCCCCTTGGCCCCATCTCACCTGACACTCCATCTTCGGCTGCTTCCTTCTTCACACTCTCTCTGCCTTTCTTTTGTAGCTTCTTGCGCTCTTGGCCCCGGAAATAGGCCACCACCCCAGAGATAAGCAGGCTCACTGAAGGGGGTCAGAAGGAGCCACTGGGGGGGGGCGCCTCGCCTACAGCTTCACTGAGGCTTTGGCTGCTGCCCCTCCCTTCCCAAGGCCCCCTGAGCCTGGCTTCAAATGTACCTAGGAGCTAGCCTTACAGGCCAGCAGGTAATGAGGGGCAGGGACAGTCTGTGAGGAGGAGGGGAGCCAGAAGAGAAATGGGCGAAGGGGTAAAGGGCTCACCTAGTGGGAGACAGCACAGAGCCACGATGGTGATGCCAAAACCAGGACCACTGCCCTCGAAGAAATCAGTCACAGTCAGGGGCACACAGGGGGGCAAGTCTTCACTTGTGAGCTGCCGGGGCTGAGGGCAGGGTGCACCTGAGGGAAAGGCACAGAAGAGCTCAGGGCCTGAGGATCCCACTCTTTGGCTAGGCAGCCTTCCCTTCTGTCCTATAAAGGACCAGGTACCCACTCCCTCCCAAACCCTCCTCCCTGGAACTTGTTCCCCTCAAAAATTCCTCTTCCACATCCCATCTCTCAGCATCTATCCCAACTTGACCACAAGGTTCAGCCTGCAAACCAGTCTAGTCTCTACTGGGGGAGGTGGCCTAATGCAGGCCTCCCAGACCAACACAGAAGGAGCTGCCTGGTGCCTAGCACCAGCACCAAGTGATCCCCACACAACCTCTGTCCCTTCTCTGCCACCACTGCTTGTGTTCTCCCAGGCCACCCACCTTGTTGCCAAATAAAGACATTGGGCTGCAGGGCATCATGGTTCACGCTGGTGACAGCCACCAGCACGTCCCGAAGAGTGGTGTTTCTGATTTCTGCAATTTCCTCCGTGGAGAATAGCCTAAGTTAGAGAAAGCCAGGAATTGTTGGGATGGGAAGGGGACACAGGTCCCCAGCAAACTCAGGCCCAGGGACCCAGATGAGAAAAGAGACCGAGAGGGGTTGGGGAGGGGTGCTGGGACAGCCGGGTGCTGTTTACAGGCAGAGGGTCTGGGGCCCAGGCCGAGGTAGAGTCTGAGGTGGGAACCCAGGCAGGCCTCACCCATTCCTGCTGTTCTCAAACCAGTAGCGGTCGCCATCCCGCAGTCGCACAAACTGATCGAGGACGATGGCGCTGAAGAGGGGTCCAGGGTCCCCATGGCTCTCCAGGAGCCCCCCGGGGAGTAGCTCCAGCCGGGACAGGTCCTGGTTGTACAGGGCGGCTGTGGCCTCCAGCACCTGGGGCCACACAGGAAGTGAGGAGCGTGTGAGCGTGTGGTTTTGTGTTGGGAGGGCAGCCACTATTGCCCCATCCCTCAAACACAGGACCCCGTCAGCTGCCTGGCTTGCTGCTCAGGCCTGAGGAAGTCTCCTCTATCTAGGCAGCCCTCCTCAGGTGGTGACAAGTCTGGTGGGAGGACCAGTGTGTCACTACCCAGACTGCCTATCCCCAGTGATCAGCAGCTGCAGGGTCACCCAACTCATGGGGGGAGATCCTGCAGGAATAGGACAATGGCACCCAACCCAGGGGCCACTCTGCAGTAATGGTACAATGCAGTGGTGAGGATACTCTGGAATCAGGTGGCTGAATTTAAATGCCGCCTCCAAGACTGACTTACCAATTATGTCATCAGTAAAACGGCGATAATTATGGTATCTACTCTGTAACGTTCTTGACATAGATTAAATGTGTTACATGTGTAAAGGACTTCGAACAGTATCACCACAAGAAAGCTTTAGCTGCCATTATTATCATCACTATTCCTGACCTGAGGGTCCACGTTGGGGTTGAGGTCACTCCAGTTCTCTGGGGTCTTCAGCCCCAAGGCCTGTCGGGCTTGGCTATAGCTGGGCAGCCCCATATCTCGGCCACGTTGGATGCTGCTGGCCACATAGTCAGTGCGGGAGAACTTGCCAGGGCCAGGCCAGTAATCTGAGGAGGAGAGAGGACCAGGCTCTAGGCTCAGTCCCTCTAACCCTTCTTCGCCCAGCAGCCTTGAATTGGGCTGTTGGCATTACCCACACTCAGCACTCCTTGACACGTGACCTGCCTTGGTGCAGGGTCACTGTCATCATGTGTGACCAGGGGCAATTTTTCTGGCAAAACCCTTCCCCTAAGACTCAGGACTGTTCTAGTCACCAAGCAGTAAATTCCCCGTCCCACCTCCTTAACCTCAGCATAGGGCTGGACAAAAACCTTTAGCGACCTAAGCACCAGAGATTGTGCTGCCACCCTTCCCCCACATACTCAGATGTCGGTAATTTAGAATAAAGCTTGTTTTCTTCTAATGGCTGTTTGCTGCGTGTTTATCTATGTTCCTGCATTGTAGGTACCCTAGGTCTGCCTGATGATTAACCCAGAAGGGTCCCCAGGCTCCCGGACCTCTGGGCCCTCATCCCCTCTGCCTCCAGTGCTTACCCCTCAGATCTTCAACCACTATCCTGTCCTCCAGCTCCGAAATCTGGGAGGCCATTCCCAGCAGCAGCTGATTCACTGCCTCGGCACTGTTCAGATTGGGGTTCTGGAAAAAAACAACACACTCAAGGTAGGTTTTCAGGCCCCTCCCTAAAGCCAGGTCGTTCTCAGGACCATTGCAGCACCTCAGGATAAAGGGCCCTTGGCCAGTCCTAGACTCTCTTGAGCTGTTGTCCCCAGGTAATTTTCTGATCACTCTACCCTTCAACTCCCGCCACCCTGGAGCTGCAACACCTAAGAACTGGAATTGTTGCTTTTCCCAGCCTGTGTGATGAGACTGACCTTGATCCACCTTCCCTTGCCCCTGACCCCAGGCTGACCTCCCGAATCCAGTAGCTGTTGCAGACTCTGAGAGCAGGGGAGCTGCCAAAACCCTCATTCAGGACCATCTGGAAATGACAGCTGGTGTTTCTGAAATGGGGAATCAGCAAGGATGCAGTAAGAGAATTCAGAGAAGTTGAGGTGGGGTTGAGTGGGGTGAGGGATTTAGAGGGGGTCTGGCCAGTACTAAGGGGTGTCCTCTGAACTTCCCTGAACATGGCAGGGATTTGGCAACGAGTGCGGATTGAAGGTAGAGGTTGCTCTTTGTCCACACAGGGTAGGAAGGGAAGGAGGGAAGAGAGTGACCCAGCTGCTGGACAAATCCTGCTCTCAACAACTGAAGTTCAGCCATTAGGAGGAAATGGGGAGATTTTCCTGCTAAGACTGAACTTCCTACCGCAGGGTGCTGTTTTAGGGCACCAAATTCTGCTTCTTTTCCCCCATGAAACTGTAGGGGTGTAAAAAAGGCCCCAGGCCCCCAAGACCACTAATTCTTCACCTCTGCCAGTGCGCTGCTCAGCCAGACCCTCCCTCACCTCATGTAGACGCCAGGGGGCACCATGGTGGAGAAGAACTGCTCAGAGGCCGCCAGGAACTCCGGAGAGATGCTGGGGTCCAGGAAAGGGCGGTACTCTGTCCACAGGGGTAAGAAGAGAAATAGGCTCTTTACCCTCACACACTCTCGTCACATGTACCCACCTGTCTTCTTTGTCCTATGGATCCTGACCCCCTCGCCCTCCCCAAACCCCCCTCAGCCCAGGTGTTCCCCCAACTCCCTCACCTGTGTAATTCGGCGGTGCTTGCTGCAGGAAGCTGGGCAGCCACTCATACATCGCGATGTTCTGAGGGTCAAGAGAGGGGGAAATGGGAGGCCAGCGCTGGAGCAGCCAGGCCACGAGGGCTCTGAGCTCAAGGAAGGCTTAGGTGGGAGACGAGGAGCAGGCAGCGGCAGTCACGGGAGAGACACTCAAACAGGAGAGGGGTGGAGGTTCCCGTTGCCCACGAGGAACGAGGGCAGGGGGGAGGGGCAGCTAAATAACAATCACGAGAAAACCTCTGGTATAAGTGGCGTTTTGCCTCCTTATCACTCTCAGGGGCTTTCGCTAGACATAGCTGTCTGGGGAGGGGTGCTGCTGGGTGGGCTTGTCCAAGGATGGAGGGCTGTGCGGGGCAGCGGAGTCTCCCGGGGACCGGGGTGCGGGGGGGAGGGCCGCGCGACCGACCTGGTAGGTGGCGATGACCCTCTTGCGCGCGTGCTGGAACAGCTCCTCGTCCCCCCAGAGCGGGTGCTGGCGGGCCAGCCTCTGCGCCCACAGGTTGTGGTAGCGGAACCAGAGCAGGCCCAGCGCCTGCAGGAAGGGCTCGCGGTTCCCTCGCTCCGCCCCGAAGGCTGCCGGCGCCGTGGGGACGCAGGGGAGGAGTTGAGCGCGGGTGGGCCCCAGGGGGGCGCACCTCGCCGGCCCCCCGCCCGCGCCCCCGCCCGCGCCCCCGCCGCCTCACCGTACAGCCCCCGGGGCCCGCGCCGTCCCGTGGCGGGGTCGGGCGCCGTCCACATAAGCAGCGGGTCGTGCGCGTCCCGGGGGAAGGCGGGGTCGGACCCCGACTCCAGCTGTCCCCCGGAGAAGCTCCGCAGCTCGTCGCTCCAGGAGTGCGAGGAGCCATAGATGGCGCTGCCGTCCAGCCAGCCCGTCACCTCGTTGGTCTGCGGGGACACCGGGAGGCTGAGCCGGGGGTCGGGTGGCCGAGGCGGCTCAGAGCGGGCGAGGGCCGGGCGGCCGTTGCGGGTGTGCTGGGGGTGGCCCCCACCCCACTCCCCCAGCCGCCTGCCCCGCCCACCAGGTCCCGGGGGTTGCTGGGGCTCTGTCCGGTCTCGGGGTCCCAGCGGCTCCTCTGGAAGGGCAGCACCACGTCCCCGCTCTGGTCGCGATCGAACACGGGGTCTCCGGGCGGGATGTGGATGTTGAGGAACTCGGCCGGGCAGCCAGGCTTTTCCACGCTCACCAGGTCCGAGAGCACGTGGTAGCCTGCGGGCGTCGCGGGCAAACTGGTGGGAATCGCTACTCCCCACCGCCAAGGCTGACGCCAATTTCTCAAGAGCCTAAAGGCAGATGTTCCAAGGCAAGTTCCGCGCCACCAGCTCTAAAACTTTTTTCTAATTCGCGAAGTGGGGTTATAGTACCCTCCTCGCCCACCCCATAATGTTGTTGGGAGAATCAAAATAATATGATTAATGTAAGGGCTCCCCCAAGCCAGTCCCCATCTCCTAACAGATCCTGCCTCTCCCTCCCTCTTCGGGGGAAAGAAGATATAATCACAACAGGAGGAGAGGGGCGGCAGGGGAATCAGCTTCTAAGACCTATAACGAGGGTTAGTGGCACTCCTGGGTTTGTAGTCAGTGATAAGAGAAAGATTAGGAGAGCAAATACCCCCGAATCAACACCCCCAAATCCCTCCAAGATGAAGAAAGGCTTGAAGTGAGGCTTGGTGGGGGAAGGAAGTGGTTCGGGGTCTTGCATCGGTCTCCTGTGGACTTGCAGAGAGGCCTCAGGGCCCCTCTCCCCAGGCGCTGAGCTGAGCGCCAGGTCAACCCTCACCGAAGACGCGTTCTCCCACTTTGCTCTCACCGAAGAAGACCCCCAGCACTGTGCGATTGCGGCCGGATGGCCGCCCGGCTGTGCCCCGCATGGTGGCGTTGCTGAGTCGGCGCGGGTTGGGCAGCAGCGGCTCCCCCAGAGCCTGATACACGCCGTCCGCATAATTAGCTGGTACAAGGCGCCGCAGTTGGGAGCCTGTGGGAAGCAGGGAGCCGGGCTCTGTACTCCGTCTCCAACAAGCCCACGAACCTCGCTCTACACCTCCCTCCAACTCCCCACTTCCACTGACGAGACCCCTTCTTCTGTCCCCAGGGGTGTACAGGAGTTCGCGGCGCAGGCAGCCGGGCGGCTGGCGGCGCGCTCTCTCGGCTTCTCCGCGCCGGGTCTCCCGCGCCCCTGCCCTCCACTAGCCGTTCCCCACCCCAGACCACGGGACGCACCGGCAGCGCCACGCTCGTGGTGCCTCAGGTTGTTGAACCAGCCGTCATAGCGCTGCACTTCCCAGGTCAGCGACAGTGAGTCCTGGCCGCCTGTGGGTCAGAGGGTGGTCCACTCAGTGCTAACCTCCCTGCGACCCCTCTGGGACCCGACGGCCTCGGCCCGTGCTTCTCCAGCCCGCCCAGCGCCCCCAACCCGACCCAAGTGGCGATACTCACGCGGCGTCTAGGCTGTGCCAGGAAGTTTTCCATCTGGCTGAGCAGCTCAGCCATCTCACCCGATCTTCCAGCCTCAGGAAGCCGCTTGCCTGCACGTCTCCCTTCCCCAACTCCCAAGGGAAACTGGGAGACATCCCTAACTAGGGGCGCCTAGTACTTACCCGCTGGGTCCAGGAGTGCAGTCAGCAGAGCTCCCAGGAGCACGAGTGCCTCTGGCCTTGCGCGGAGCATGCTGACCCTGCGGCCAAGGGGGTGGGCGGTGGTACGTGAGGGACACGGAGCAGGCGTCCCCCACACCGACAGTTGGCACAGGAGGAGGAGGCGCCAGCTGTGTCCACTTCTGGAGCGAAGCTTTCAGAAACATCGCCAAGGACCCGCACCCGCGGGGCACTTTTTTAAAGGCACAAGCAGCCCTCAGGGCAGTGACACTGGTCCCCACCCTCCACCCCGTGGAAGAACTAACCCCGATCACACACAGGAACCCAGGAGGCACAAATCCTCTGGGGCTTGTCAGTCCCTGGCAGGACTTTACCTCCAGCCTCCCAGGTCCCGAACAAAGCCTCGAATCCTACCCCTCAGGAACTGCTTCTCCTAGAGGAGGCAGGAAAGGAACGTGGCTAGTGAGCTGGGAATCTGGAACCTGCAGTCCCTCATACCCCTCAGTGAATGCCTGTGCATGGACACGAGGGATGGGAAGATCAGGTCCCAAGTCCCACTCAAACCCACTTAGGGCCCCCATCGGGATCAGAAGTCGTCTTTTTCTTGGAATCTTTGCTTCTCTGCTCTGCTCTCTGCCTCTCCCCCGCCACTCCTCCCCAGCTCCGTAGATCTTCAGCCTCCCCGGCCTCATTCTCACCCTCCTCTCTGGGTCCTCTGAGGCCAGTTGTGCAGGTGTCCACTCAGGCCAGACCAGCGCCAGTTGTGAGCATCTGGACTGGGACTCACACTCTTGCTATGCAGGCGGGGCTCCTCTCATTTGCATAGCGACCTCCGCCTCTCGTTTGCATGATCTCTTCCCTCTGGGACCTGGCTGCAAAGCCCCGACACGGCTCGTCACGCTGCCCAGGCTGCTATAAAAAGGATTTCAGGTCCTGTGCGACTTCCAAACGCAGAGTGAACACGCGGAGCCCGCTCTCCCACCTACCTAACTCCGTCCCGGCCAACCCAGAGAGCCTGAGGGCAGCTAGCTGCTGCGCTTCCTCAGGGGCGAGCCGAGGCGCTCAGACTTGACTTGTCCATTGGGTCCAGTCCTCGCACGCAGGGAACGGGGTAAAGGGAAGTGGGATCCGGGCTCGGACGCCAGTGACCGCTCTCCCCGCTGGAACAGACCCAGCTCGGCCGGGTTGCAGCATGACTCTGTGGAACGGTGTGCTGCCCTTCTACCCTCAGCCCCGGCATGCCGCCGGCGTCAGCGTCCCGCTACTCATTGTCATTCTGGTGTTCTTGGCCTTGGCTGCCAGCTTCCTACTCATCTTACCCGGGATTCGTGGCCACTCGGTAAGGGGGTACTAGAAGCTTGGGTCTGGGGGTGGAGGGCGTCATGGACAGCATGTCTCTGGAGGACAGGACAGTTAAGACGGCGGCAAGATCTTCCATGAATAGTCAAACTGAAGCACTGAACCAGACAGGTGGAGCATAGCCAGAAGTCTGGCCCAGCAAGCACCCCTTCCCAAGGTTAGGGAGAGGTCCCATACAAGACATCCAGAGGCTGACCCCAGCTGGAACATTCAGGAGGCTGCTGCAGAGAGTGGGAGCCCAGTCCAGTAATCCTGGGGCCAGTTCTAGTCTTCACGTGCTGCAGGGGTCTCTTGCCTCTCCTCAGGCTGCACCTCCACTCCCATCCCACTCCCATCCCGACCTCAGGTGATGACCTTCCGGCCAAGAGGACAGAAACCAGCAACTCATACTGCTGTGTTTCAGCTGTGCACTGGGTTGAGTCGTGTGTGGGAGCCCCCATCCTAACGACAGAGATTTCTCCACAGAAATTTCTTCGAAGTTGTAGCAGACTGGGCACTTTTTCTTAGATTCCCTCCTCTCCCAGAACCTAAGTTGTCTGTTTTTCAAGTCTAGGAGGACCTAGCCTCCCTGAGTCTTGTGTTGGTTTTCTGGGAAACTGGCACACCTAGTAATATCTGAGAGGTTGTGTTCGCACCTCCTCTACTTGGTAACCAGACCTTGAGGCCTCCCTCTCCTGAGGGAGGTGACCGCTGCCTGCCTAGCACTTCTGGACTCACTGAGCCTCCTCATGGCAGTGACCCAAGCAGGAGGTGGGACCAGGACTAGGAGTCAGATAGCTGGAGAGGAAAGGGGATGAAGGTGGTGGGAGAGCACCAGGTAGAGACAGCCCAGTTGCAGGGTGGACTGGGAAATGGGGCTGGGAGGCAGAAGCATGCAGCCAGAAAACATTAGAAATGCCAGTGGCTCAGAGGGACTTGCATGACTTGACTTCAGCCTTTAAAGGTCAGGAATGTAACTGGGGGAAAGTGGGCAAGAGAGAGAAGTTGCAGAAGCACTAAAGGCCCGGGTGGCATGGGGTCCAGGGAGAGCTTGGGGACTCTGGTTGGGCAGTACCCAGGCCTGACCAGGTTCCTGTTCCTGCAGCGCTGGTTCTGGTTGGTGAGAGTTCTCCTCAGCCTGTTCATAGGAGCAGAAATTGTGGGTGAGTGTGTGATGCAGCGGAGGGGGAGAGGACCTGGGGTGAGGAAGGAGGTGGCCAGAGGGCACCTGGGAAAATGGAGAACTGGGAATGGGTTCCCGCTCCCTCTTCCCATTCTCTTTCTAGTAGGCTCTTTCTAGTGCCCACTCTTCCACCCTTACCGTGTATATCCCTTTGGACTCCTAGACCCCCCCATCTCTGTTCAGTGTCCCAACTCCCATCACCACGCTCCCAATCCCATCTCCCCAATCTTCTCCCTAATCTTTCCCCTCCCCCACGGTTTGCCTCTCTCCACAGCGGTACACTTCAGCGCAGAATGGTCAGTGGGCAGAGTTAGCACCAATACATCCTACAAGGCCTTCAGTGCGGCACGCGTCCGAGCCCACGTCGGTCTGCACGTGGGCCTGGAGGGCGTTAATGTTACACTCACAGGTGAGGAGCTGCGGCGAAGTGAACTCCTGAGGTTGGCAGGCACCATGGTTGGGGGTGTGTGGCAGGCAGGGGCAGCTGGACGACCTGTGAGGACAGCTCCCACAAGCTCATATGAATAGCTTTTGGCTCTCATTGATTCGTGTTTTCCCCAACCGCTGCCAAACCTATTTCTCTCAAGATTCTCACCTTCCTATCCGAATCCGCTTAGTTGCCCGGTCCTCGCTGTACGCAGCCGGGTGACGCCGCCGCCCTCCGCAGGGAACCCGGTGCAGCAGTTGAACGAGACCATCGACTACAACGAGCAGTTCATTTGGCGGTTTGGCGAAAACTATGCTGGAGCGTACACGGAGGCACTGCAGAAGGGGCTGCCGGATCCAGTTCTCTATCTGGCGGAGAAGTTCACTCCGAGCAGCCCCTGCGGGGTTTACCGCCAATACCGCTTGGCGGGACACTACGCCTCGGCCACGCTGTGGTGAGCGCGGAAGAAGACACTTTGCGTACTTGCGCGCGCGCGTGCGTGTGTGTGGTGGGGGTCGTGGTGGGGGCATGTGAGCCGGAGGATGTGAGCTACAGTTACAGCCCGACGCGCTTGGGGTGAGAGTTGCCGCCTCGCGGGCAGATGGTCACGAGGTCCGTACAGACCGCTGGAATCCGAAGAGACCCAGCAAAGGCTGGGCGCCGGCTACTCCCCTCCAGTGTTTCCCTGCGCCTCCGCCATCCCAGCCCCGGGCTTTTGTTCTGGGGCCGGGATGTAGGGGAGGCGAGCCCTTGGGAACCCGGGCGGGCTGGGAAAATCCGGCTCACAGCTCCGCTGGTCCCCTCCCCGCAGGGTGGCGTTCTGCTTCTGGCTCCTCTCCAACGTGCTGCTCTCCATGCCGGTGCCGCACTACGGAGGCCTGGCTCTGCTGATCACCGGCGCCTTCGCACTCTTCTCCGTCTTCGCCTTCGCCTCCATCTCCAGCGTGTCTCTCTGCCAGCTCCGCCTTGGCTCCTCCGAGCTCACCACTCACTACGGTGCCGCCTTTTGGATCACGCTGGCCACGGGTGAGGACCGAGGGAACCGGCCCCCGGGTGTCTGGGGGCGGAGACGAGATTTATACCAGCGTGCGCTTTCCGGTCTGCATAATGAGGTCATATATATTATCTAATTTGCCCCTCTCAATAGTTCGTACAGGCAGGCACTGTTGTGCCTATTTTACAGAGGAGGGGAAGGGAGTTCGGAAGGGTACGGTATCTTGCCCCAGTGGCGTGCGAACCCGTGTATTATGTATGCCATATTAGAGGTCTTTCCGTGGTGCGTGTGTCTGGGGAGGAAAAGCAAATACCTCCAGTAGATGGAGACGGGCGGCCGGGTTCTGGAGCCCTGACTGACCCCTTTACCCGCGACTGCGCTAACGCAGGCATCCTGTGCCTCCTCCTCGGAGTGGCGGTGCTGAGTCTCCACTACGCTCGGCCCAGCGCTCTTCGCACCTTCTTGGATGGAAGCGGCAAGGGCCTCGAAAGTCAGGCGAAAGGGAGCTCTCCTCTCATCCTCAACAACCCACTGCATAAGCAGTTCTGGGCCTCAGACTTAACCATCAGTACTAACCTGTGAAAGGGACTCAACCTCGGACTCCTACTCTGCCTTGGTCCCCTGCAGGCCGGGGAGCAGTGCCCACCGGGCCTGGGGAGCTCCGGGAGGGCACTGCGCTGGGGGCGCGGGGGGAAAAGGCCGGTGGCCTCAGATGTGCCGCCTGCACCCGGGAAAGAGTCTCCCAGAGCGAGCTGTAAATAAACTTTCTTCTGCTTTTTTTTTTTTTAAAAAAACTTTCTCCCATTATTTTCCATGGCTTTTCAAGGCTTTTCGGGATACGAGCTCTGGGGAGACTTCCCTGGGTTGGAGGCAGCCTAGTACACTCTTTCTCAGCTTTGCCACAGACACCGGATTCTCTGCGTCTGAAGAATGCAGAGTAACCCGGGAAAGGGTCTGGGAGAGGGTGCCCTCTAGTGAGCCCAGAGAGGAACCAATCAGAGCCTGCATCTTCCTGAGCTGCCCCAGTGACCAGGCAGGTCATTCCCCCGCACCTCCACCCCCGCTGGCCCTGTGGGATCCCCCTCTGCTGGCCCAGCTGAGGGAGCTAGGAAGAAATGGCATTTTGGAGTTTATTCACTAGCTTCACTTTATTCATTAAAGGGGTGGTATCTGAGGGCCGAGGCAAATGTCAGCAAGGCATAAAGCTGGAAATCCTGGGATTTTTTTTGTTTGTTTTAGGTCCTTGGCAAGTCCTACAGTCTTATTCGGCAAATTTGAGAACTGAAGCTCAGAGAGAATGGGGCACAATCGGTTAATATTAGATCTAGAACAAGAAGTTTGGTCTCTCCTCCCTCGCAGTACGTTCATTGTACCAAGAGATCACACAAGCTGGGGAAGTGAAGAGAGAACAAAAGGGAGCCAGGAAAAAGGAAAACAAGAGATGCAGAGGGATGAGAGGGAACATGGGAGAATCGCACTGTAAGCCCGCCGTACATGTATGTCATCATGTGGGTGGAGCTGGGTTTCAGTAAATGGCACCTCGAAGAGGCAAAGCCCCAAGGGAGGGCAGGGTTGCTGGGCAGAAGGAGGGGCAGCCCCTGCTTGGTCTCATCACTGGGATGGTGAGCAAGAGGGAAGGGCAACAGGAAAGAACACTTCTCGTGTAGCTGATATGAATTCCCCAAAGAAGGTTTTTCCGTGGAATCACCACTAGGCCCAGGAGGCTGCCAGAGTTTCATGCTCATTCCTCCACTCATTTTGTTGGGTTTGACCACTCTGGCCATAAACAGCCTTGGCTCTGTAACTCCAAGGGACCCCAAAGAATCATGCTCTTATTACTTTTCTCCACCAAACCTCACTTATTTGGCTTATTCCACTGATGGAAAAGCTTCACCTTGGAGCTATGTCCTCAATACTTCGGATGTTCAGTATTCCAGAATTTGCACTTAGCATGGCAGCAGGGTTTATGGCAGCCCCAACATCTGCCTTAGGGCTTTTTGTTTTGTTTCATGTTTTAGCATCAATAGGTAGAGCCTCTTTTCCTACTCCACCTACACATTGGGGCTGGGAACCTGATACAACCCATCCTTCAGGCAGTTCTGGTGGGGTTTTGGGGGGTTCCCAGTGAAGTCTGGAGCCAGATTGGAAGTCCGGGTGGCCACCAGAGAGATGAACTTTCCAGGGCACAGTCAGACTCCTCACAGGGCACCTCAGAGGAAGCCTCTGACCGAGGAATGTCCTGGGGCTCGGGACTCCCAGCTGTGGACCCGTAGCGAGGGCTCAGGAGTCCCCCTCCCTCAGGATCCCACTCCAGGACAGGGTCCTCTCCCACAGTCTGGCTGAAGAAAGCCTGCAGCCTGTGGGCCACCACCATGGCCAGGCCCAGCAGCACACAGAGCAGTCCTGGGGATGAGGCAACAAGTATCCCGCCTTAGTGATAGTAACACCTTCCCAAGGACATCTTCTGCTAAGAGCATTAGGACACCTCTTAAGGGAAGCCTAGCGTCCCTGCTTCAGGGCAACTTAGGCTCCGGGAAGTGACTGGCATAGGGTCATATGGCTGATGTGGCTCTGTTGCTCTGAGTTTCTGGACTCTAAACCCAGTGCTCCTTCAATTGCATCCCAGGAGAGAGAGAGAGAGAACTCTGAAAACAGAGAAACCCTGGGGGGAGGGCAGGACACAGTGGGACAGGAGACGACAATAAAACTGCAGGGCAATTTAAGGCTATGTGAAGTAGGACAGAGAAGTGTTCTAGGAATGGGGGACACAGAGAAGAGTGTTTGGGGGAAGGGGGGACATGAGATCGTAAGATCTGGGGAAGAGCTGGGTGAAGAGAGAGAAGGGATGAGGGACATGACAGAAACAGAGATAAGACACAGGGGAGTAGGGATATATGAGGAAGGAGGGGCTGTGGGTCTGAGAAGGGGAAACCCGGCGATGAGGGATCTAAGAGGGAGGGGCTCTAAAGAGGGGAAAGGTCCCCAGAGGTACCTCCCGGTCCCTGGAGGCAGACGCTCAACCCCGCGGACCTGATGGGCCCCAGCCCTGAGTCCTCCCATGCCTGCCTTCAGGATTGGGCCTCACCTGTGGTCAATGTGATCCAGAAGGCAGGCCCACGGTGAGTGGGCAGTGTGGCAGTGCCGAGGCGTAGGGGGCAGGGCAGGGTGAGTGACATGGCTGTGGAGAAGAAGAGCAGTCCCAACAGCTGGAAGACACCCGTGGCCAGCAGCATGTGGCCACCGTAGACCAGCACAGGCATGGAGAGCATCACATCGGCCAGCAGCCAGCAGAGGAATGCCACCCTGGAGAGCCACGACCTGGGGAAGGCTGGCCCAGGCACCTCTACTTTATTTGGGGTGAACTTCTACCTGGAGGGCCCAGGTGGAGGCTCAGGGACCCAAGAACACCCCAAAGAGGTGAGGTAGGGATTCCTGCCTGTGGGCTTCCCAACCAAGCACCGTGGTGACTGGTGCCAGACTGTCCCACTAGGGGTCTCCACATGAGTGGGGGAGAGATGGGTAGAAACCCCACTCCTGGGTCTAGGCCAGCAGGGCCTCCGTCCCACCCTCACCACAGTGTGCCCGAGGTGTAGTGTCCCGCCAGGTGGTACTGGCCATGCAGGCCACGTGGGCCGTGTAGGGTGAACTTCTCGGCCAGGTAGAGCACGGGGTCTGGCAGCCTCTTCTCCAGTGCCTTTGCATACTCCTCGGCGTGGTTCTCCCCCAGGCGCCAGGTGAACTCCTTGTTGTAATCGCCGGTCTCGTTCAGCTGCTGCACTGGGGTCCCTGGGGAATGGATCAGCTGTGCTCAGCAGGGACCCGAGGGCCAGAGTAGGTATTTACCTGGGCAGAGGCTTATCACACAGGAAGAGGGCCAGGCTCTAGTCTCAAGTGAGGGAAGGCAGCTTCCGAGGTCTGAGAACTTCCCTTCCTACCTCCCCCGGCCCGGATCCTAGAGCTCTTTAGACCACACCAAACATAGATCCCAAAGCCACAGAGCAGAGCCTTTCCCTTCCTCCCAGGCAAGAGACCTCCCTCACCTGTGAGCGTGATGTTGACTCCTCCCAGCCCAATCTGCAGCCCAACAGCGGTGCTGATCCATTCGGAACTGAAGGCCTTGTTTGATGTGTTGGTGCTGACCTGGCCCACAGACCACCCAGAGCTGAAATTCACAGCTGGGGTTGGGGAGTTTGACATTCAGGAACTCAGGGAGGTCTGGGCATTGCCGGGTTAGTCAGAGGGAGAGCTGCAAGGGGACCATGTCAGTTTTGCTCATAGTTGTGTATCCATTAACCCGCCTAGGGCCTGGCTCATAGTAAGTTTGCCAACGATATGTATGGGATGAATAAATGAATAAATGGGTCAGAATCTAATATCTCCCCTGGTCATAATCCTCTTACCCCTGCCCTCCCTTCCTCCCCCCATATAGGGAGAGCTACTCAAGCAGCTGGGGCAGGAAACGTTAACATAATAAACCATGCTGGGCAAACACAGAGAGCTTCAACACAGAGACTTTCTATGTTTCCTATCGCCTAATCCCCAAAGCAAAGCAAGCAGCCCTCCACCATTCTCTCCCTCCAGCCTCCGTAGACCCTGTCCCCACAGGCATTCATTTTGACCTGCTTTCCTCTGAAGAAAAATGTAAGGAAGGTTGGAGAGATGCATCCAGGAGGCTTGTACCTGTCAGGGCAAAGGTAGACGTGAGGGGATAAGGCCAGGGTGAGGGAGGCGTGTGGGCAGGGAGGTCTAGAAGCCCACCCTGAAGCAGAGCCTCTGTGAGGGAGCCAGGATAGAAGAGATGGGATGCAGGCAGCTGCCCAAGTCAGCTGCACTCCACACTCACCCAGGATCACAGCTCCAATGAATAAGCTGGTCACCGCTCGCAGGATCCAGAACAGCCTCTGCATCACAGGGTGGGTGGGTTTAGGACGGAGTACGCTCCTTCCAAATCCACCCTTTCTCTTTCCAGACTTGGGAAGGGTTTTCTAAAACTGAGGTCACTTGGTCACCTGAGATCAAAGTGCCTGGCCCATAATAGATACTCGTAATTATCTGTTGAATCAATGAGTGGCGAGCTCTCTGCTGGGAGCGTGGGTGACGCTTTCTCGGGACTAGAATCTCTTTCCTGACTCTGATTGTAATCAGAAAGTCTGGCCCCCTCACCTCGAGGCCGAGGTCTCTCTGGGGCTGGGGTCTCCAGGGCTGGTTTTGTTTCTCACCATTTTGCCCCGAATGCCTGGCAGGATGATGATGAAGGTGACCAGTGAAGTCAGAAAGATGGCGATGATGACGGCCAAGGTGGTGACCATTGGGAAGTTCGACTTGGGGCCAGCGTAGGAGGGGAATGTGTGTCCAAAAGCAGCCATTTTGGTGGGGTTGTTCAGGGGAGGCAGATGCTCTACAACAACAGTGGGTGTTTACTGAGTGCCCGGAGACCCAGCAGAGAATAAACCAGACCCCTCTTCTCTGGTGCTCACCAGACGCCACTGTTACTGCCATTTCCGCTACCCCTCAGCCATCCATCTCCCCATGGTTTAGCTGTGAGAGAATAAGGGTCTTGGCAATCAGTCTCTGTCACCCCGTGCTCCCTTGCTGACCCCCAGGTCCACTAAACCAGTGCCACCACTACCCTCGAGGCTTCTCTGCTTCCTCTGGGACTGTCTTAAGAAATGTAATTCTCTTTTATCTCCCTCAGGCCTCCAGCACAAGCAGACAGATCACAGAACATAGAAAGAGCTATATTTTCTGTCAAGGGAAGGCATAAGGCTGAAAGATGGTACAGATTACAAAAAAGGTTGGCTTTCCTCCTCACTCCACAAAGAACAAACGTAAAATAGCTCTGCTAAGTATATAATCCAACTACATCATCAGAGGGCTGATTTCCAGACCTGGCACTGCCCAGGCTGGTCTGACAAGCTTTCCGGGCACCCTGGCTCCTGTTCTGGCAACTGGAGAGCAATCGAGCTGAACTGAGCTCACCTCAGTAAGCACTGAAGGAGCCTGCCCTCCACTAGGGCACAGTGCTGGGGCCAGATGTCCTTCTACCCCACACATCATCAACAGCAGCCTTCCTCCTTGATTTAAATTCCTAGGCTTCGTTTCAGGTCAAACCCTGGCTTAGCTCTTTTCTCTCTGTTCCCTGATCTCAGAGCTATTTTGGCCCTAATTTGTCTCTTTGCAGACAGGATATTGGGGAAATGGCACCTGAATTTACTGTGTTTTGTTAAATCCACACAGAATGATTGCAAGACATGCTATTATTTTAAGCACCACAAAGAAAGAAAGAGGAAAAAACACTGCCAATTAAACAATGACAGCCATTGCTGGTAAAACACACCTCAATTTCAGAGATGTCAAAATGTGAAAAAAAAAAATGCATCTTACAATCAACGAACCCAGCTCTGCTCATTTCCCTGTGTATAATCTGTACTGGGGCCTTGGTACCCAGGAGGCTCCGTAAGTTACAGTCTGACCAGGTAGTGTCTTATTAAGTGATACAGTGAATGAATAAGCTTAGAAGTTTAGCAGCTTTGTGTTTGAATTCTGCCTTTGCCTCTTCAAGTTACTTGACCTCAACAGAGACTTGGGTGTATTTTAAAAATAGGGATGATGATGATAATGTTTACTTCATAGGGTCATTGTGAACATGAAACAAGATTGTGTCTGTAAAGTGTTAAGAATAGTACCTGGAACAGAATAATATTAATAAATGGAAGCTACCAGATTGGGAAGGAAGGGACATTTCATTACTTCATTTATCTCTTTCACCAGTCCTTCTTGGTGGGAACCCTGGGCAGGAATCAGTTCTGGGTCTAGTTCCAGTTCTTCACTGACTGATTTTTTTTTTCTTTTATTTTTTAATTTTTTTGGCCACACTGCACGGCGTGTGGGATCTTAGTTCCCACACCAGGGATTGAACCTGCACCCCCTGCATTGGAATCGTGGGGTCTTAGCCATTGGACCGACAGGAAAGTCCCATTCACTGACTGATTTTATAACTGGACAGGCAAATGACAACCTCCCTGTTTCTTGGCTTCCTCATCTGCAGTTGGATATGATGATCTCCAGGACCCATTCTAGTTCTAAATTCTGTGATTCTCTATGACACATCGTAGCTCCCAACCTCCCTCTCTCTTTCTAGGCTGGCCACCTCCTGGTGCTGTCTCTGGGGGGTAGCATGGTATCAGGCAGAGACAAAGAGACAGTTTAAACGTTTAATTCTGTCTTTTGGGTAAGTGAAATAAACACTGTCACATGAAGTTTTGCTTTTTTTCCTTAACTCTTCAACTCTCCCATTCCAGAGGAATGTGTATCTTCTTTCTTCTTGGGCTCTGACTCTAATCCTGCCTGCCTTCACCACCACCTTTCTCATCAGTTCTCCCCCTTTCTCTTGGTGACTTTTCAGCTTCTCTTTCTCTGCTGGCTCTTTCTCTCAAGGATATGCTTACATTTCTCCCATCTTAAGAACACAAAGAAAAGGAACTCTTTCTCTTGACCTTTTGGGTCCCCTCCAGCTACTATCTTATGCCACTCTCTCCCTTTCACAGTCAGGCTTTTGGGAAGAATCGTCTATGTATGTCCACTGCCTTATTTCCTCAGTGAATCTGGCTTCTTCCCATCCCCAACTTCTCTCCTTTAGGTTACCAAGCACTAAATCTAAAGGGAAATTTTCACTTTTCATCATTCTTGATCTCTCTGTAGTAATTCCTCTTTCTTCAGGCTTCCTCCCTGGGCCTCCATGACACCATGTTCTCCTGGGTCTCCTGCCTTTGGCCAACCCTTCTGTGGCTCCTTTGCTAGTTCTTTCTCCCCTCTTAAACACTTATTCTCCCTAGGATTCTGTCTTGACTCTCTTCTTCCAGCACTCTTCATGATTCCCTCGGCAAGTTCATCCATTCCCATGGCTGATGCTTCCCAAATCTATGTCTCCACATAGACCCCCTACTTGGGCTCCAAACACAAAAGGGCCAGCTATCCTCTGGACATTTCACTTGGCTGTTCCACAGATGCCTTGGATTTAACAGGTCCCAAACTGAATTCACTGTCTCCACTCTGCTTTTTCTTCTGTTTTATTTGTCTTTTTGGTGGCATCACCACCTCATCAATCAAGTAAGCCAGAGAGCTGAACCATCTTACCTCCTAAATATTTCTTGAAACCACCCAGGCATTTCCTTCCCTACTGCCTCTGCCCTAATTCAGCCTCATCCTATCTGGCCCAGTGCCACAACAATTCTTCTAACAAGCAAATATAATCATTTCACTTCTTTGCTCTGGGTTAAATCTAATCTTCTCACCATCACATGCAAAGTCCTTTGTGATCTGGTCCCACCTGCACTTCCATCTCCATCTTTTGTGCAATCTAATCGCTAGCCATACTAAACTACTGGCTTCTCCCTGAATCTGACACGCTCTTTCAAGTCTTCGTGCCTTTGTATATGCTATTTCCTCTGTCTGGAATGCTCTTACTCCCGTGGCAAACTCTTCACCCATCAAGTCTCAGCTTGTGTTACCACCTCTGTGAAGTTTCATCTGACGTCATCAGGCCAGTGTAGATGTTCCCACCTCTAATGTTCTGACTGCATTTTGAACATACCTTCACAATCACAGTAATTACACTGCACTCTAACTGTTTGAACGTTTAGAACCCATTAGCTTCTAATCTTCTAAAGGGCGACGACTTTGTCTTTCCATCTTTGCATCCCCTGCAGGCAGCATATACTTACCAATCAGTCTGTGGATGGAATGGATGAATATATGAATGAATGAGTCCCTATCCCTGCGAGAGTCATCTTCTGTTTTGCACACAAGAGGGAGCTATGCTCCCTCACTGCCCTCTATCATAATCATTCAACATTAACTATCGCCAACATAGGGCTAAGGGCTGGACAGGAAGGGATTTGACCAACCCTGTCAATTTTTAGCGCTTTCACAAAATTTTCAGAAAGCCTTTTCCAACAGTTGGAGTCTCCAAAGCATGAATGTTCATGTTTAATTGAATCTGAAACATAAATTTCAACTCCAGCTGAAGATAAGTAAGAATCTGAGGATTAAATTATTTTGTAAAATATGTGATAGTGATACTTATCTTTTTAATATTTATTTTATTTCATTATTTATTTATTTATTTGGCTGCGCCGGGTCTTAGTTGCGGCATGTGGGATCTTTTTAGTTGCAGCATGCGGGCTCTTAGTTGCGGCATGCATGTGGGATCTAGTTCCCTGACCAGGCATCAAACCCAGGCCCCCTGCATTGGGAGCGTGGAGTCTTAACCACTGGACCACCAAGGAAGTCCCAGTGATACTTATTTTAAAGCAGATATTTATTGGTCTAAGAATTTTTTATTTATGACACCTAGACTGAAGCCATTACAATTTTGATGGAAGGCTATATGATTTAGGAAGAGCTATAAAATGTAGAATATCTTGGTTAATATAGGAAGATAAAGCAAGTCTGAATACATAGTATTCAAGTAAGAGTAAATGTTATATGCTGGAATTTCAAAAACAAATATTTGCAACATAGGCAACATAGGCATAAAGGTGCAATGTATTTTGATCAGGGTCATGTATTAGCATTATTCCTGCATTTATTTCAAAGAGAGGTTATAAAATATTTTATAAGAATGGCTCATCTCTATTAACATGATGATTCAAAGAAACACTAACAAAAGGGCTTCTGTATCTTAAGTACAGAAGAACATGTTAACTTATCTCCAATTCTCCAAAACATTAAAATTGACTAAAGCAAAAAGACAGTTGGTGAATAAAACTTACCTTAATTCCTTCTTGTTCAGTTTAATGAATTAGGTCTTCTTTAATCTACATTGCCCAATTTGAAGTTAATTTTTATTGACTCTGATCCTAATTTGGTTTTAATTATTAAGCTAAGAGGCCTCCTGCATGAAGAGGTGGGACTGAAATGAAAAGTTCCCACACCCAATAATCCTGCTTTTCCTACAAAGCTTGTAGTTTCCCTTGGGAACATCTTCCTCCCTGGCTTGCCAAGGAGGGTCTGACAGTAGAATTTTTCTAATCTGAGAGAAATCTCATGTCAATCTTCACTCCACCACTTCTCCCCTAGCTGACTACCATGATTGGTATATTGATATAAATATATACTAATATAAATAAGCACAGGATACAGTCCGACATACATCTGCAGGTTCATATAAACAGAAATACAGACACAAGAAGGAAGGAGTTCCCAGTAACAGACATCTAGGCACAAAAACGCTGCACCAGAGGCTCCTGTGACAAAACTGAGGTGCTTTCTCACAGGGTGGGCCAATCCCTACACTTTGGGGGTTCTCCTTCCTCACCTGGCCTGGAGAGGTAAGGGACACCTTTTCCCTTTCTGAACTCCCTTGAAATACTAAAGCATTTTTCATACTCAGTTGCATTTCAGATACAGTTACTCATTCCTTACCTACCACAGGAGAAGTAGGGTTCCTGTGTGTGTATGAGGGATGGCCAAGAAATAAAGCTACAGTCTTTTAAGGAAATATAGCCTAGTACAAGCTCCAGACTTCAGCATTCAAAGTTCTTATGTACTTTCTTAATGCTCTGTGGCCTCTGGTAACTTCACAGGGATTTCTTCCTGAAGTCTTCCCCTGACTGCCTTCCCCTTCTTCTGGAACCCATAAAGACTACTAATTCTCTACAAAGGGGGAGTGGGTGACATGCCTGGAGTTGCCAAGAGCTCTTATTGGTGATACAGAGCTACTAGAATGTGATGGTTTATTTCTCTGGTTAGGGTGGACCCCATTCAAAGTTTACAGTTCTAGATGGCTAAGGGGACCCTGTCCAGAACTCTTGTTCCAGTCTCTTTTCTTCAAGAAGGTGTGTGGGCGTGTGTATGTGTGCTTTTGCACCAAAGTAGGAGTTAAGTGGAGAAAGAGAACAAGATTTGAAAAGCGCTTTGGGGCAGGAATCCCTAATAAGCTGAGGTGCGTGAGGAGCCTAGGGGTGCTGAATCATGCCAGCCAAACTATCTAGGCTCCAGTTAAGCAGAGGTAAACCTTGGGACCTTATTAAGTTTGTTGTTCTTGTTGTTGTTTTGTTTGTTTGCCTGTTCTTAGTTTCTCACCATACTTTGTTTTTGAACTCCCACTAGATCTGAACTTGGTCTGGGCGGATGCAGGAAGTGCGCCTCTAGGGGCCGGGGCGGGGACAACACTTCAAGGTACCCTCTAAAACCCACCCGGACCGCACAGACCCCAGCAGACGCATCCCGCCACTCAAACCCGGACCGCTGTTTCCTACCTTCGCCTCTTCTAAACACCGCGTGCCTCGCAGCACGCGCAGCTCTCCTCCTCGTGGTGGAACCTCACACGCAGCGCTCCCAGGGATGGGATAGAGAAGGAACCAGGTCTGGACGTTCTGTCGCCCAAAGCGCACGCCCTTTCTCCTGGAGGGGCTCTCTTCCAACCCCCACTCTTCTAATTCACTTAAGTACTAGACTACGACCAGACAAACCGGGTCCGGGATGCTTTCCCGCCCTCCCCCCAGCCGCCCACTCCAAGTAGCCTCAACCTACTCAGACCGCACCCGAGGCTCTGAGGCGCTGCGCCCGCCCCCACCCAGCCTGGGACAGAAAAAGGACGGGTGCACGAGAACCGTGTCCTACGCAGCCATCCCTCGGACCCCTGCTTCTCCTCGCCCCTTGCCCACAACCCCGGGCAGTTCTAGCACAAACCTAGCGATGCAATCCGGGGTCCGGCGGGAAGCGCTCGAGGGCGGTGAGACCCCCGAGATCCCACGAGGAACTCCGGGGGGTGGGTGTTACCACGGACTCTTAAAGGGTCTTAGGACGGATGCCTTGCTCAAACGCGTGGCCTGGTCTGCAGGCATTGACCCATCCTCTTGGTCTTAGAGCCCAGATCCGCCCGCGTGGAGAGGATTTGGGGGGCGCCTCCCCTGTCCCCTCGCACCCTCTCCCCCTCTTCTGCCCTTTCCCCAGCCCCAGCAGACCGGTAGAGGCGGACTTGCCCTTTTCGCCGTTCACTCGGCCGCATTAGCCGAGCCTCGCCACGGACTGGACATCTACCCCATCTGAGCCCCGCGAGCCCGTGCGGTCTCACCTTGCGCGCCCGGGTCCCCTCGGAGCACCTCGGCGGTTCCCGGCGCGCCCGCTTTTTTCCGCTCCACCCCGCCCCGCCCCGCCTCGCCCCGCCCTGCCTGAGAACTGGGACGTGCGGTCCCTTTTTCACCCCACAACCCCGCCAGCCCCGGCACAGAGCTGGAGAGGAAGCCGGACCCGAGCGCAAGTCGCGGGCCCAGCTGTGAGCCCGGCGGGAGAGAATCCGCCGTCCGCGCTCGAGAGACGCCGCGGCCGTAGGTCAGACCCAGGAGGGCATCTCCCGCCCGCGGTCCCGGGCGCTCCGGGGAAGGTGACTGCGGTGGCGTGTGCCCCAGCGCCGCCACGTTTTTGAGGGAAGGGGAATTCTAGCTTTGGCCCCCCTGCGCCTCCGTTCTTAACCTGAGGCTAAAATGAGCCTGTGAGGTCCTATCCTCCCCACCAACGACGGTTTGGAGAGACAGGATTCTTTGGGAACTGGGAATGTTGGGTGGCCTAGTTTGCCTGGGCCTAGGGGCTCTCTGGAGCTCCTCCTGGTACCAGCACATCATTCCAGAAAGGGAACTTTGGGCATTTAGAGTCCGGGCTTTCCCCTTCAGCCCTCCCTTGGGACCAAGTTGGACTACCTGTGGAGCTGACTCATCTTTTCCCTAGCCCAGGGTCACCACACTAGGACTTTGGGCCTGGAAAGCAGCCATGTGGGGAAAGAAACAGGCAACCTGTGTTCTCTCCTGGTTCTACCACATCCCGGGGGCTTCACTGCCCTGTCATGAGGCTGTGCTTTCCTTTCAAGGTTGTTGGGAAGTTACGGAACCAGCGATGCTGCGTAAATGGTTGTGGCTACCCACCCAAAAGGAGTGGTTATGAAGCATGTCCACCTTCCCCTTCAGTTTCCCCCCACAGCCTGGCCTGAGAGCTCACCGCATGCTTTTACTGGTTGAGTGGTACACCTGGCTGGGGCCCAGACTCCTGAAGACGTAGTGGTGGGGGGAAGGGGCAAGACATCCTGGATCAGGGAAGGACCACTGTGGCCAATTCAGCATGTCCAGCCTTTTGCCTTTAACCATCCACAGCCCTTCACTGGGGTGGAGTGAGTGGAATGCTGAGCTTTTGAATTATGCTGGGCCTACATTTTTTTCATTTGTTTAATGGGAGATGGCAAGTCAGGGAGGAGATCATCCTCTGGGTTCCCTCCTCTGTGACTAGACAACCTATCCAGGAGCCCTGAGGGTTTGGCTAGAGATGAGGCTTTCCCTGAGCTCCTACCTTCCTCTACTAGATAGTTCCCCAGCCCCAACCCACCCCCTTCTCCATATCGCTTTTAGGAGGTCTTCACTGGCCTTAGGCACTCCTTGCGCCACTCAGGAGTCCCAGCCTGAGTCCCCTGCTGCCTCTGTTTCCCTGTCATCCCTAGGTGATTTGTTGGCCTGGGAGAGACAGCAGGAAGCCAGCCCCAAACACATGAGCACCGGGGGCTGCATCCTTTCTGAGTCTGCCCAGAGAAGCCAAGCTCCAGCCTACCCTCTCTATATCACATTTACATAACATCTGTCACTTTTCTTGCTTGGAATTCAACCTCATTCTCACATTTGATTCTGGCAACCAGGCTAGGAGGTAGACAGTTCAGGCATGTGTACTCCCATAGCCAGAAGAGGAAACCAAGGTCCAGAGCAGATAAGTGACCTGCCTAAGATCACACTAGTGGACTGGCAACCGCACAGTATCCTGGCCTCAACCCAGTGTTCTGGCCCCCAAGCAAGACTCTGTCCAAGGAACACACACACACACACACACACACACACACACACACGGCAGGAAGCTGAGTCAAAGCAAGGTTTCCAATTAATCTGAGAAAGTTAAGTCCAGGAAGGCAGAGATTTCTGTCTGCTTTGTTTATCACTTAATCTCAAGTGCCTAGGTCAGTACCCGCTATGTAGTGGGTG